>NC_085050.1:57502719-58129386 GCF_963662255.1 Cinclus cinclus | reverse complement strand
CCAAATTTGGCAACCAAAGAATGGTTTGGGTGGGAAGGGACTGCACAGTTTAGCTGACAGGTACAACACTATTGGATATGATAAGGATTTTCCTGAATTCCCATTTTGTCCTTACAATTCAGTACTAATAATGAAAAAGGAAAAAAAAACATAAAAAAACCCAAAGTAGACAAAAAAACCCAAATAAATGCACAAAATCAAGAAAAACCAAACCAAAACACAACAGGGAATTGATCATGTCTGCTATTTTGCTTTTTGCTGAAAGAGGCATAATTCTGAGAATTTTTATTCATTTCAGTGAATAAAGCAGTACTATAGAAATTCCTCACTGGAATCAGCCTCCTGCCATTATCTAGAAAAGATAAGCTCTTAAAGACATTTTCCATAATGTGTTTTCATGTAGGCCTAGTTTCACTATATATTGCCTAAGAAGGGTAGTTATCACAGTGGTTGCAAGAAATGGCCAATTGTTACTAAACTCGGGCAAGGAAACCACTCTTACAAAGGGACAGTAACATTTTCCAAATTTTTCCTGCCATGAAATCTTAGCACTTCTGGACAAGGACATATATGTAGCAATATACAGACAAGAGACTCTTAGAGGTGACCAGTAAAACAAAGGAGAATGCTCCAGCCATAACTATCTATAGTTTTTTCCTTCAACTGCAGACCCCAGAATGTTTTTTTCAAAGGCTAAACATCATTACTGCCATTTCTCAGGTGAGCAAACTAAGGCAGAGCTATGTTAGGTGACTCGTCAAGAATCAACAAACAACTGACTAAGGCATAGGTTTCTCTGCCTGATTCTTCTACTGCCAGGGAGGGAGATTATAGGAAAGCTACAACTCCTCTTTGAGAGTAGCAGTGGGAGAAATATGCCTGGCATATGACTCAACCCTAGTTCTAATTCTGTACGTCGATGTTCTTTCATGGAATATTTTTCTTGCTTCTGGAAAAAACAAGATACAGGGCTGAATGGACACTTGATCTCATCCAGCTTCTCTTGGGCTGAAGTCTTAGACATAACTTCTTTAAAGTTTAAATTTTACAATGTTTGACTACTTAATATTTTAACAACCACAAATCTCAGAATCTTGAGACCCATCTGTACCAATGTCTAGGAAAATGCTAGAAGCATTTAAAGCCTGAGGGGAAAAAAATCAAAACAAATTCCTCATTGCAATGAAAACAAATATAAAACAGACTCAACAAAAACCAATTCCAGCAAAGTAACATTTTTCCCTGTGTTTGGTTATAATCTGTATGAAAGAAAAGGCTTTTTTTTTTTTTTAATAGTCTCAAAATAATAAAATAAAGGCTGGTTGTGAAGGCATTGGTTTACTCTGAAGAGCACTGATTTGGTGTGTGGGGAAGGCAGGACCGTGGAAATACATCTCATGGTTTCATTTTGCTAATTTTTGGGTGACAAAAAGGAATCACTAGGTTTGCAGCAAGCCTTACTGATATGTTAGAACAAACTGTGAACTCAGACGTCTGAGAGGAATGCAGGCCATTTCTGGCAGGTAATTCACAAGGATAGGAAACTCAGCTTGTGTTCAGGGATTAGATATGGTATTACACTTACATGAGCTATATAGTGCTTCCTGAATAGTACCAGCAAAGTGCTTTCTTTATCAGGAATCTCAGTTGATAATCTGCCCTCGTGCTACATTCTGATTTCAGGCAGGAGCAAACACAGTGCTCTTAGTAATTTTTTTTTCACTCATTTTAAGTGGGTATCTTAGTTTTCACTCAGCGTACCCACTGCTATTGTACCTGCGATGATGCCTTTTTGCCCTGATCCTGCACTGCAGGGCAAGAAAAAATGGCTGTAGCCTCTTTTATTTTGGCTCCAAAATTTTGAAAGCTATTCAGACAAGAGACAATGCTTCTTCAGTCCCCATCCTGCTGCCTTTTTAAGTCCCCCTCCAGCCTTGCTTCTGTGCGGCTGCAGGTACGCCTCCCACCCTAATGGTGGCAGAAAAACCCTACACTTCACTCCATTGACTGCAGATTAAGCAGACTGCAGCGGGAGAAAGAAACGGGACACATCCTGCCACAGTGTAGGAAAAAGGAAAAAAAAAAAAAGGAAACTATTGACAAAGTGAGAGATGCTCAATAGATCCTTGTGAGGGAAAAGACTGCAACTGTTTAATTTAGGGATGAACTCGGAAGTTACATAAAAGACTGAGACAAATCTATAAATGATAAAATCAAGAGGCCTTCTTGCTCACAGACTGGGGGTAGAAAACGCTGAAATAAATGCTATAGAATTCTTTCCTAGCCCTTGGAATTGACTGTCAGAAGACTTGGTCTTTTAGCATGAAATAACAGCAAAACAAATTTGGTATCTTTGTGGATGTCTCCTAAACAAATATAGTAGATGTGGAATGAAATTAGTATGTTCATGTAACTGACTTTAGGTAAAATTTGTTTGCTTAAGAGCCAAGCTAAAATTTAGATAATGTTTTTGAAAATTGACTTTTTTCTAGTAGACAATTATAAAATTCCCTTGGCACAATCAGCTTCTGAGTCAGCCAGAGCCAGTCATGCATCTCCTACACTTATCCTATGGTTACATTACACAATTTGACAAGTTAAATTAAACTGGAATCACATCAATCACCTGATCCTAACACAGTATTGTTTAAAGAAAGAAAACTGAAGCAAAACAATGTTTCTGATTACAAGCAGCAGTCACAAACTTAAGGCCCTGCTATAAAAAATCAAATGCATCATCCTGTGTTTCATGGGGATAAAAAATAACTTTTTTTTTTTAAGGCAGAAGAGAGTCCAGCATAAGCAGCTCAGGAATCTGCTTGTTTTAGATCCATCTATGGTGAAATGAAGTCATCACTAATTAATGTTAGTAACATTTTTATTCCTCCTACTTTCTAAGTGTGTACATCTGTCAGAACAATTGATCGCTTGCAGCACTGACGGGAGGAGCACTGAATTTTCTCATTATGATCAAAACACACTGAGTGATTATGACTTACCACATCTGATACCAAGCCTTAGCTCCTCAACATTTATTGATATAATTTATTTTCAGAAATGCTTAAAATGGGGTAACAGACATTCAACACAAAACTGGAGCTCCTTCACATTAGTGATATGGTATTGCTCATGTAATTCTAGGAAGACTCACACAATTCCTGCATAAGGTTAAGTTAAAAAAATAAAAAAAAGAATTTGTTAAATTGGGTGGAATGCAAAGACACTGTGCAAAAGAAATCTTTGTCCTCTTGTCTGGGTACTATCCACGTTGCCATAAAGCCCATGCAACAACTGTATGACATGATGAAACACAGCATCAACTAAAAAGTTTGGAAGGGATTTCTGGAAGCTGCCCAACCTGACATGGGATACTGTTATACAGACTGAGTCATATTTTTTATTCCTCACAGTTCCTTTTCTTCCAGATAATGCTTTCAGAACAATCATCTTTACCCTATTTTGAGCTCCATCCTAATTTTGAACTGTTTCTGCCTCATTTTCTACATCCCACTTGCTAAAGGCAAAAATTTCACAATTAAAAACCACATTTGTGAAGTGGACAAAACAGTTATCAAAGATAGAAACAATGTCAAAACAACAGTCAAAAAGCCCCAACCCCTCCTGGTTCAAGCATACCTGCTACTGTGGGTTGTCTTAGGATCACTGGATAGGAAATAGGCATTTGTCTCCAATCATGGCCGTGGGCAGTGAGAGCCCCTGTGCATTACTGAGCAGGAGCCTGCAAAGCTGACATCAAACAATGCCTCAACCATGTCTGAAAGGTGCAGACAGGGGTCAGCTCTGTGACTGCCAGTGGTGATTTAAAGCACATCTGTAATTGGAAACACAAATGGAGTTTGTGTTGTTTGGCTTTCACAGGGAGCTTTTGAGAGTGGCACCGTGTGATTGCACAAAGAGCAAAAACACCAATCAACCCTGCAAAGAAAGAGTCACAGAATGGGACAGGGGATATCTCCTCCACCAGGCTGCAGAAACTCAAGAGATTCCTGGCAGATGCAAAATGTCTAGCACAAACTCCTGCTCATCTGAGAAGGACTGTCACATTAAGAAGCCACAAAGGAAGAGATACCATTTGAATCTTAATAATGTTTATCCTCATCTGCCAGGAAGAAGTTGTCAAATGCCTCAAGGTCTGAGTGTTTGGAAGAGGCCTGAAGTCTTTATACTCTGATGCAGCTTTAGAAGTGCTGCTCCAGCTCAGGTTCTTTGCTTTTTAATAAGGAGGCCATTCTTCTCTCAGTCTCTGAAAAGGCTGAAGGCCTTCAAGCTTCAGGTGGTTGGGAGAAGCATAATCTAATGTGCATGTTATGCAAAAGCATTCATTTCATCAGAGGGTTCAAGCTTACTTGCTCCTGTCTAGAGTTCCTAGTAGCTCCTCTGCACAGCACTTGCAGGTTTCCCCTTTATGATATACTTTTCTTATTTTCTATGATTTTATTGTGTCACATTTGATTGGTTTAGTCATTAATTTTGTTCAATTAAGATCAATGGCAGTTTCAGCTTATTTTGAATTGCAGCAGTCACACACCTTCTCTGTAAGTTTCAATTTATTTAACCACCCTTTTTTCACCCTAGCATTTTCCCATACCCTTATTCATTCTCATTGAACCTCAATTAACTCTGCATTATCCTTTTTATGATTAAGTATCTGGAACTGAACATAGCTTTTAAAGTAAAATAGAACTACTAATATAAATAATGATATTTATAATTGTTTCTATATTATTATTATTTATCCTCCTGCATTATCCTCCTATTTTTTTGTCTTACCAAAGCTGCAGAGCAAGCAAAAGACTGTATGGATCTGCCAAAAATTCTTTGGTTAAATTATTTCAAGATCTCATTCTTCTAACTTCACCTTACAGCCTAAGGCACAATCTTTTTGACTCTGAATTCCTTAAAGCCCCCTAGACAGCAGCCATATGTAAGTTGCTGCAACATTTGTGCAGAAGATGGACAATAGAGTTGTACAAGCTAACCACAACATTTTGAAATATCATCCCTTGTTCCATATGACTAGAGTAGAAGCTGCCAAACAAGAACAGAGTGTAGGAGGAGGATCTTCAAAAGCTGTTCGCTTTAGACTGAAATCCATAATACCCAGTGGGAAGCTCTCATAAGTGAAAGGTTCTCCATGTTTACTGAATGCTTCTGAAGACTTGCTGGACTAACATCCCGCTGGAAAGGCAGAATTTTGCTTCTTGAGTTCTTTCCTCTTTAAGGAAATGGCTGTGTTAAGATCAGGTAATTTTCAAATTTTAAGTCCAACTAGTGCTTTCCCAAGGGACTATACACAAGAATGCTGTTTTCTGAAAAGACAAGGAAGTCTTTTTCACCAAGAACTTGACAGATATTACTGTGCAGTGGCTGCACTTCAACATCAAGGGCTCTCTCCCATCTCAGAGTTTTCCATGAATGTGAATTTTGTCTCATGTCACTCGAGTACTTTGGAGAGGAACACCAAAGAGTATTCAATTTATTTGGATTCTCCAGGCATGGATATTCTTCAAGTAAAACTTCCAACACTGTTCTGCTTTCTGTTGGTTTGTTTTTGATCTGAGTAAATCAAAGTGATGTGCACAGTTTTGCCCCCCTGGCTAGCTTTAGAGGATCCCAGTGCTTTGCTCAGTCCTGCTGGGATTTATTTTTGTATGCACATTTGATTTTCCTGGAAATTTGAATTTCTCTTTGTCTGATACAATTTCATGGCTGTGGCAAACCCACACAGTTCAGCATGAGGTTGGAAACTGTTGCTATCATAGTGCCAAGAGATAATTAGCTCAGCAATGTTAACACACATGCTTGGCATTCATTATCAGACAGGGTGGGAACAGAATGCTACAAGATTTCCACCACAGTTGTCCACTGAACCTGCTGTCTGCTCTGTCCCATCTGCCCACACTTCCACTCTTCCTCTGCAGCTGTGACATCAGTTTGTGCAGGTACCAGGTGGCAGGAAGCACTAAACGCATGCATCTGTGCTTCTTCCTCTTCCAGGGCACCTTTCCTTCCTCTCCCCAACATCTCTGCAGTGCCCAGCTCCCCTTCCATCCATGTTGACCAGCAGAACTCCCCAAGCTTGTTTCCTGCTTTCTGGGAAGAGCAAATGGAGCTCAGAAGGATGTGCATGGAATTCTCCATCCCACTGATAGAGCCAGCAGAGTTGATATTTAAATTCCTGTGTTTCAAAAGCTCCATGTTGGAAAGCCACTGTATTCCATGTTTGGTGCATTTGACCAAGGAAGACTGAAAGGAGTTGGCTAAATCAGAAAACAACCTTGCACACGAAGTGACTAAATAGCTGATAAGTATTTCGTTATTGATAGCATAAAATAATGTCAAATGCTTTGTGCCTCAGAAGGGGATGAAATCCACCTTCTTGGAAGCAATACCTTTGGGGTTTATGGACTCCAGACACAAATCTTTCCTTCCAAGCAGCTCCTTTTAGCCTTGATCACAATGTTAAAACTCGCAAGAGAAGCCTGACACTGTAATTGTTATTAATTATCATTCTTTCATCTCTTTATGACCTTTTTCTCTGATAAAATGGCTGCCCATTACTCGGTGAACGTTTCAGATGACAGTGCTATTTCCAAGACAACACTGATGTTGTGACAGTTACCTGAAAGAATAATTTATGTAAAGGTCTGCCTATCTGGAGGATGTTTTATACAGTAGAAAGAAAGAAGATGGTTCCTTTGAAAGAAAAGTTGAAACCAAACCAAACCAAACCAAAAACCAGCAAAAACAAAACAAAACAAAACAAAATAATACCAAAATCCACAACAAAACAAGAACATTCTCACTATGAAAAAAAAAACCCAAACCAAAAACCCCGAGCCTGACATATGTCCTTGAGCTGAAGATATTTGATATTATTTCTATTGGGACTGCGGTAGGTTTGGTTAATCCTTGTATTTCATATTATGTAAACAGCTCTTATTATTACACAATGCATTTCTTAATGCATCCCAATTAAGCAGTTTCCCAAGGGAACAAAAAGAACTCTTTCTTACTTGGAAGTACAGCAAGTAAGCCAGATTGAACATCATATTATAAATCTTGAAGCAACAATATTTTTTAAAAACAACATACAACAAACCTTCCCTGGCTCAGGAGTAACAGCAAATATGTTAATAGATAACAGCAAGTATATTACTATGCATGGGAGAGGGAAAAAAAGGAGAATAAACCTAATGCTTCTGCAAAAGTTATGTGGAAAATAGATTTAAAAAAAACCAAAACACAGCAGTCTGAGAAATTCCAATGTTATTTTACTGGGTTAATCTGAAATACCATTGAAACCCTTTGAAAACCCAGGTCTAAATGTTTATGTCTGAGACGCTGGACAGTAAATTCATTTGGAAAGTCAGTGGCAAGTCCTGATTTTTGAGGCTAGTGTGCACCTATAGGTCCTACTGCTTTATCTTGGATAAAGAAATTATGCTTGAAATTTAACTCTTCCACATCTTTGGCTACAGAAACAATGACTGGCAGTAAACTCTGAGCCTAATTTTATCAATATTTTTTAACAAAATATACAGAACTGGAAGAGATTCATAAAGTCTCAAAGAAACCAACCCATTTATATGATATATGTTTGACTATCTCAACCCTATAGAACTAATATTTATTTCTGATAGATGGGAAAGAATTTCAAAGTGAAAAAGGAAGAATTAAAATGCAGAAATGGAAATTACTCTGGCTTGTGTGATGTAAAACATTCTCACTGCATATCAAGGAGGTCAGTCTAGCTAGCATCAGTATGCAAAAGATTTGGAGCAACTGCAAATCCTTTACCACTACCTGTAGGGATGAGGCAAAACAGAAGTGAAAAACCCTCTAGTAGCAAATCCACTGCCATTTTATTTGCAGTGCACCCTCTTTAAATTCCAAGCAGATACAAACAAACTGCATGTTAGTTCTCTCTGTAGGAATATTTGTTCTGGAGTGGGATCAGCAATATTCCCTAATCCCCATTTTTATTAGTAGTCCAGAGAAAAATTTCAAAGTGACAGTTATAAAGTACTGAACCCCACTACATCAGCAGAAAGCACATCAACACACCAAGCAGCAATTCTTCCCATAAAGCCACACTGCTTTATGTAGGAGACATTTCCTATTCAGGCAGCCCCTTAGAGAACTGGACAGCATTTGGGATAATTCCCAAATATCAAAGAATACAAAGTAGGCAGAAGTTAAAGAAGACAGTCAGCCAAAATATTTCTCTTTCTTTAACCCTGAGAAAGAGTCCTTTGAAAAGTGCCAGGACAGAATCTGTCCATCCTGATTATTTTGAATAATCCTTTGTTCTACCGAGTTTACCCATTGAAATGAAACTGGAAATACTAAGAATCTCCATTAACTCTGTTGGGCTGAGGGGAATAAATATGAGAAGAAAGAATGAAAAATCATGTTATAAACTTTAAAAAAACCCCAAAACAAACAAACAAGGAAAGAATGGACCAAAGACAAATATGTTACAGGGTAAAATAAAATGAAAATCTTCTTTCTTTTATTTTTTTATTTTCTCCACTTCCTGTATTAACAGCAGAGTGCTGTTTTTCCACTCAGAAATGCCTCTTTACAATAAGCATGTCCAGACTCGATTAGAGAACCATTTTTCCCAACATCATTCGGCTTTACTTGAATTGCTATGGTTTCCCACCCTTCTTATGAATCAGCACTCCTTTTCCATCATCCATCACTTTCCACAGTCTGCACTGTTCTGTCTACCCAGGGCCTAAAAGAAATAATGCAGTGGCTATACATCTGTCTTTTTCTGAGGTCCTTTACACCCATTAAGGAATGTGCATCTAAAAAGGAAACAAGATGTCCTTTCTTTACTTTGGAGAAATTAGGACATATTGAATATTAAAATATGTTCTCAGAGCTATGCAAAATATCTTAATGTTTAAATATTTACATATTATAATAGAACTCACAGGTTCCAAACAAGTATTAGAGATCCTTAGCTTGAGGCTCCACATAATGCAGCCAAAACACAAAGGGAACACCCTAGAATAACAAGCAATTGGTGGATAGAATAGTAAAATTGGGGGGGAAAATAAAGAAAAGAAACAAAAAGTAAATAAAAACTTATGGAAGAATAACTGGAATGTTAGTGAGTTTTCAACATTATTCTTATTATTTTGCAATACTCTGTCCTTACCAAAACAGCACAGAAGTAGAAAGAAAGGCTTGGAGTGGATTTGTGGCATCGGTGAGTCTGCCTCACAAATTATAGTTAAATGAGAGAAGCAATTCAGAGCACAGGACAAACTGAAGCAGAAGCTTCAGAAGCAAGGACAAAGGAGATTAAACCTTTTAATGGAAAAAAGAGGAAGTAGGAACAGCAGAACAGGTGATTTTCCCTTGTAAAATTCATCACTAGTGCTGCCAGGGTGAAACTCTTTCACCCTTCACAGGCTCAGCCAACCATAACAAGGACACGGGCTCAGTCTGTGAAGAGACCAGAAGCAGAAATTTTTAGTGTAGCACATACTGATTCTCTAAAAGGCTGCAACAAAATCTAGAACAAACTTGGGTCTCATTTTAGCTGAGTGCTGGCTGCTACTCCCTGAGAAGAGAGTAGCTCAAGATTGCATCCTGCAAACTTCAGTGGGCAAGAAAATCAGGACGTTGTGAGAAACACAGCCAAGTGTAGGATGGGTTAGACCAAAATGAGAATAATAGGGGAGTTGTACTACAGGGGAAGGTTTCAATGAAAGGAACATCCAATGTGACACCAGGCACCTGTACTGCAAGGGCAGAGAGATAAAATCTGTAGGTCAGCTTCTACAGAAGTAACAAATAGCAGTAGCTAGAATAAAAGAAAATAGAAGGCATAAAGTGATAAATAAACTCTGTAAAAATTAAGTGAGGCTTGGCATTCAGATGTCAGTGCTGAAGGCCATGCTACTCACAAAGGTAACTGATAGGCATCTTTTTAAATTTATTTGTTTCAAGTTGAAATCACTGTTAAAAAGACAAAATACTGTACTTTATTTTCATGGGGAACTAAACAATGGCAATTTCCACAAAAATCTGAAGGACTTGTGCAAGTAAGATGAAGCCAGGCTCTTTTCAGTGGTACTCAGTGACAGGACCAGAGGCAGTAGACACAAACTGAAACAGGGAGGTTTTTCACCCTCTGAACACAAGAAAACTTTTCCCTGTGATTGTGACAGCAATGGCACAGGTGTCCCAGAGGAACCCTCTGGAGTGTCCCTCTTTAGAGATATTCCTGTCTAGAAAAGATCCTGAGTAACCTGCTTAGGCAGGGGGGCTGGACCAAGATGACCTCCAGTGGTTCCTTCCAGCCCCAACCACTCTGTGATTCTCTTTTATAGTAATGAACAAGTAAATAATTTTCATTTTATAGAAAAAACAGAAATGTTCTCAGCCAATGCCCTCATTTGTATCTTTAAGCAGGATGTTACTTGACACAGGTTGCCTTTAGATTTTAGTACTGAAAACAGAGATGAAAAACATATTCAAAATGGCTGAAAGAACTGACACTAAATACCTACCCCCATGGGTCACCGGAATTTTTAGTTCATATATATTTTTAGATGGCAATTGTGCTCTCTTTGCTTTCACTACATGTTGCAAAGAAAATCATAAAGGCTTTTGAAGGCTTAATAGTTAGTTAGAAGATATTTTAGGGTACACTACCAACAAGAGCAGCATGCATAATATGTGTTTATGAAAATGTCAGTGAGGAAATGTTGCACACCATTACAAGCAACCTATTGACTTCTTAGAACTTAAAACAAGGCATTAAGCATTTATGAGTAATTATTAACTTTAAATAAAGTATCTCTGTACACTATCTTAATACTGCTCATGCCTACCTTCTCATACCAATAGCTGAAAGAAACTTTGGTTTCTTTTTATATCCTCTACTTATTTCATGCAAGTGGTTTAAAATAAGTGCTTCTAACTGGACAGGTGAATTCCCAAACTGAAAGGTTTTTCACTTCTTTTTTTTTTCCAGACCTGGTAACATTATTCTTCCAGTGCATCCCCAAAGGAAACACAATGTCCTTGTGACAGTGGAATGTCCTTGTGAAAAGTGAAACGGGAAGTAGTGACTGTCTGTTACAATTAAGGATAAAATTAAAATAGTGTGTCAGGTATTACTCAAATATATTTTGCTTTTCCTTAAAAATATATATTAATTTAGCATGACAGCATTGAGAACTGCTACAATTTTCATGGTGCTTCACTGTATCTGAAAAGAATAATAAGATGGAAAAGTGTTTAACTTTTCTCTTTGGTGAACATAGATCTCACTGTCAGCTTTGGAAGCAATAAAACCATGATTTGTTCAGTGAGCTTGATTGGTAGTGAAAGAATACAGGAATCTTTGGGGTTGGAATCATAGATATTTTGTGAGGTTTAAGGGGAAATTATTTCTAAATTAAACTAGCCAAGGTGACAAATGTTTAATTAGTCATCAGCTAACTGATATCCACGTAGACAGGGGAGAAGGGGGATGTGGATGGATTTTACGCACAGAATCTAAATAGAATATAGATGATCAAGGCATTGTTTTTTATATTATCATTTCATTCTCTCCTGAAAAGCAGGATAGCTGGGACAATTCCCTCAAAACCTAGAAAAATATGAAAGCTTCTTTTCTTCAGATGTTCACTGCAGATAGAGATACACAGGGAGAGATATAGATGCATGAATGTACTTACACATAGAAACTCACAGAGAAAATATGTGATGAAGTGAAGTGATAGAAAATCTTGAATTCATATGCTACTCCCACATGACAGACACCAGCAAAGTGGCCATAACATTCCAAACACATGTACACAGACTCCTTATTCTACATAGGTCTCACTATGAGTTCTACATATGCCATCTATTTACAGTTCAGTTATTTTAAAGAATTTCAAGCAATTATAGCCATTTTGTGTCCCTCTGCCAAATCATCAAGTGCCTTTGACTATCAGTTCAGATACCACAGCTGGGCCAAACATGTTTTAGACATCTCTGACTTTTTGACATCTGGCTAATAGGTAATGGTGTGAACATACCAAAAGCATTATCTTTGATGCTACCAGGGTCAAAATCCTATGCAGTGTCCCAGTGTGTGGTGTGCATTTCCACCACCTGTCAGAAATCTCTGCCTTTAGGATTTTTGATTTTTGTTCTGTTACTAGACAAGGAGAAAAATGTGTCTGTCCTGGGCCTCAGTGAGCTTTGGAGGGAGACAAAAGGGATTAGAAAGAAACTGCTGTTGAAGTTACTGGGAGAGAAATAGTCTTGATAGATTTTAATTAGAAGTGTTAAATGCAGTTATGCAATTCTTCACCTAGCCTTGCAGCTCATCACTTAAGCCATTAAAAGAGAGGGATACAACCTGTTCCTCAATTTCTGCATCTCTCAGTTGTCCCTCCCCACAATGAAATCAGAAAAGTAAGGATTAAAGTCTCTCTGGTTTCCATGTCGGCTGCCACAGCATTCTCTGGCAGCCCTGTGGAGGAGTAGCTGTGCAAGTTTTGTTCAACACTGCATGTCCAAGTACCTCTTTTGGGCCATTTGCAGGGCAGATGTACAATTCATATGCCCATCCCTCCTTTGGCTGGTCCTGGAGCACTGCCCCTGTGAGTGCCCAGAACAGGGAGAGTCCACAGGGAATTGCAGTGCAGTGCACAAGGAAACCTCTATTAAGCTCAGTCCAAGGCAGATTTGTCAGACACTTTAAATTTGGACACAAAATTTGCCTGAAACACATCTCTCTGAGACCAGCCAGCCATGATGCAAGTTTTCTTCAGAGGCAAAAAATGCAGTTTTTCTAGGAACAGCTAAGACTTTCCAAAAAAAACCCGAACAAACAAAAAAAAACCACAGAATTAATTCCTCCCTAATTTAATTAATCATTTTCGATGTGACTTAAATATAAAGCAAATGTAATAAAAACATCAGGTTGAGAAAAACTGCTGTTGAAAGTGTTGACTGGAGGCATTAAAATGCGGCAAAGTTGCACACAGCTGAGTATTGGCAGCTGTACTTGCTGTGTCTGTTTATGGCACCACTGCCATGCAGTGTTCTGTACATTACAGGCATTTTAAAGAACTCCTTGCTCAGTGCCCACCACTGTCTCAGTTTTTGGAGGCTTGAAGTCTTTCCAGTCCAGAAATCTCTTAACAACAGTTTTAATGTAGCAAATATGTTGTTGAAAGCAGAAGGCTGCTTAAAATTTCCAGAAAGTGACAATTCTCCTTATATCAGTCATGCGGCCACCTTGAAAACATGTGGATTCCCACTGAAGTAGGGATCTGACTCCTGAAAATGCATTTTTAACAGCTAAAATTCCTGGAAGTGACAGGACGGTTAAAGGTGTGTTGAAACAATTTAAGGAAGAGACCAACCAAATATCAGATATTCATTGTAACTATTTCAACTTAGGCATTATAAAGCTGGGAAATTAATAAGTTTTAATTTCAAATAAGCAAGCTGAGTTGTGGAAATGCCCTCACCAACAGCATAGAAACTGATTGCTTTTACTGAAACTATGCCATAATGCAGTGATGATTAATATAAAACAGATACTGTGACTTCTGAGATCTGAATACACTTACTGTAAAAGACATATTCGATTAAAATAAAATTATCATTTTGCCCCATTTTGACACTAGATCTTTCAATGTAGTTGAATACAAAGAACATCTGAAGAAGATCCATAACAATTTTTTTTTTTTCTGGCTAAAAAACAATTGATGCTTAATGCTACATCTAGAATGCTACACCCTGTTTTAAACTAACATCATCAGATAAATATGTTCATGAATTAGTTTAGAATTTAATGGAAAATTCATTCTTTGCCCAGTCTTTGCTGTAATTCCAAAGAAGCAAGATATAGTCTTCCTCATTAGTGAAGAGACCAAATTACTGATAACCATACAAACTCATCACACCTTAAAGAAGAACAAAAACTTTTGTAAAATTTGAAAAAGGAAATAAACCATGACATGAAAACAAGGTTCACCAAGCCATCACATGAAAAAAAGGTTCACCATCCCTTGTCTATATCAGACTTTATCAAAGTTTCCAAGACACATAAGCAAACTAAAAGGTTGGGAATCGCAATGGGAATTCAGTGTTGACAAAGAAACACATGCAGTAGGGAATAATTTGTATTTTTTCTAGTCTTTAAATCTGCTACTTAATCCTAACAAAAAAAAAAAGTAGACTGTTCCCCCAACCTTCGCCCAACACAAGAGAAGCACAGCTACAAAAATTTGACGATAATTAAGAAAACCTACACTAAAAGTACTACTTTAGAGGAGGTTCTTCACAAAGAACTATATGCCAAAGATAGAAATTGCCCCTGGGAATTAACTAAGTGCAAGGAAATGTCTCTTTAAGGAAAGTCAAACATCCATGTTATTAATTATAGAAAATAAAAATGCAGAATCTGCTTTGAAAAAAGTACCCACAGTGTCCAAATGTGCTGTAAATGGGAAGAAAATCTTATTCACAAACAAGACTTGAAATCTAAATATGGAAAATTGAAAGCTGATCATGAGAAAAGCTTTTCCATCCTACACATTCCCTTATGAAAATCCTTGCTACCAAGTGTTGCTAGAATCAGTAATTCAGAAGCATTCAAAGTAAGATACGGATATGGATAATGCTCACGGTTTTATATCACGTAAACAACAAAGTGTTTTAGAAGGGATATAGGCCTGACTATCGTTCATTAGCCTTATCTCCCTGTGAAATAGAAAGTAAAAGCTGCTGTTGAGGGCAAATACAGACCACAGTGGATCTATCATCAGATTCAACTCTACAAGACAGTGCCCACACTGCCACTGCTTCCCTGCCACAGTGGCCTTTCTTAAAAAAGGTCTTTTTAAAGCACAGTAACCTTCTTGCCATTCACGTATTCACGTATACCTTACATACAAGACTGATTCCTCATACTGATATCTTGGATTTTGGACATGCAGGCAGCTGATCTCTAATAATCTGTCGTTTAAAGCATGAGGTTAATGGGGTGATGCTGTGGTTTTCCTAAAGTGCATCACAATCACAGATCTATTTGTTAAAGCAAGAAGAGACCATTTGATAATGCAGTGTTACTTGTTTTATTACACAGGTAGACAGCGTGATTAGGAGCCTGTTTTGAAGTCCAGTTGCCTTTTTTGATTCAGACAACTGTTCACATGTTTCACATGTTCACAGAAGAGTTTAGCATATCTGGATACTGGTTTGTGTTAGTTACAGGCAGGTTTGGACAGGTTTTCTTTCCTTTGATATGTGTATGGCCCAAGGCTATCCTGAAAGTAATAATCTTGTTTAACAAAATATATTTCAAATTGAAAGAGGGGAAGTACAGGTTAGATATATGGAAGAAATTCTTTACTGTGTGGGTGGTGAGACACTGGAACAGGTTGCCCAGAGAAGATGTGGATGCCTCATCCCTGGCAATGTTCAAGGGGATGGGGCATTAAGCAGCCTGGTCTAGTGGGGGGTGTCCCTGCCCATATCAGAGGGATTTGAAATGGGTGATTTTTAAGGTCCTTTTCAACCAAAATCATTCTATGATTCTATGACATCCACATTTGAAGATTGCTTGTGATGAGAAATTTAATTGAGCCTTCAATGTTGTATGTGAAAGAAACTTAGATAACCATAAGAATAGACACTTGTCCTTGGTTCAGTTCCTGCTTTAAGTGATATAAGATTTCTTAATTTAAGATCAGAGTTATCCCAATCTGTACATTTAATCCTCAAGAAGTATGGATTCCCTGGAATTTTTAGACTAACTCCAAGACAAATAATCAGCCTCTCAGTAATGGGCTTCTAGCACTACCTTACTTTGATGCTAACACATGCACAGAACTGTAAAAGCGGGAACTCTGGGAGAAGCAAATTCAGAGAGCACAACTATGGTGTCTGGAAGAAGAGACATTGCAGGTTGCCTGACACAACCTTGTTGCCACATTACCTCCCTCTGAACTGCGTTGGTGCATGCAGGGCAAGAATGAATCCACAACATACCACTTCTCCTATTAGGAACACCTGTTGATAATTTAACAGCCTAAAGAACAGCTGAAAAATGAGTCTCATTGCTGGCAGCCAGAACATCTATTCAGCAGTAAATCTTTCCTCTTCAATGGTTATTCAAGGCTCTTGCTTCTACACTCTTGTTTACAATGGCTTAGCTCTGTTGGTATTTGTGTGTGGAGAGAGCAGAAGAAAAGAAGAAAAGTAGGCTTTGTATTATGACCCAAGGCAAGAGGAGGCTGCCTGCCTCCATAGCATATCAAAACTAGGATTGATCACACATAAGTATTAAAAAACAAAACTAAAAACAAAACAAAACCAAACAACAACTTCTGCAAGAACTGGTTTTTATTAAAAAAAAAAAAACAAACAAAAAAAAAACAGGAGACCCCAAATAGATATCTTAGGTGGAGGACAGAAGTGAGAGGCAGAATCAGATATTTTCCACCAGAAGAAAAAAAGAGAGAGACGATCTAATCTTCTAGTCCCTGAGGAAAGAGAAGTCAACATACTTCTTTTACTGGGCCTAGATGGAAAGCATTGAAAGGTTTCACTTCAGTTCAAAGGCAGAATGAGAATATGTATATGAAATAATCTTCAGTTCCTTAGTGCTGTAGACACGTTTACCAGTTTATTAGTTTTCTATCTCACCACTGACAGATGAGCAGGGGGCTGAAAGGCACCTGAACAACCCAACCTAGTTGTAGCATTTCACCAAGATCCTTGCAGCTGTGTCCAAGAGTAACAAGAATTCAGTCCATATATTATATCTATTTTGAAATTGGTATTGTGGCTCTAAACATGTTAAGTTAAATCTAACCAGATTTAATCTCTGACAAGTCTAGACAAATATCCAGCTGTAGCATTTCACCAGAGCATATTTTTGTGGTCTAAAAAAGGGAAATTTATTGTACAGACAGCAGTGGAGAAAGAGAACAAATAGTCAGCAATAATGGGTGTATATCATGGCAATATTTGCTTGTGGTTTCCTATGTCAGGATGGAATCATTGCTCCTCTTTTGGAAGCCATCCTGTTTCAAAGGACATAGCCACAAACTACATCATGGCAATTACAGTCAGCAATAAGAAGGTCTCTGACATATAACCAAGTTTAGAAACAAAGCACTAAAATAATGTCCTGCCTAAATCGCTTTTTGACAATGCTAGAAAATGTTGTCTCTTTATGCAGTGAAATTAAAAATAAACAAAAAGATTCATAAAACAATATTTGAAATGCTTTTCAAAGCTTTATAAAAGTCACAGTTCCAGCTCTCACATATAAATATCAATGATTTGAAGAAAAATGCTAAGAAGGTATTATTTCAGGGAAAGTTTTGCTCCAACTATTGTGACACTTTCAGATATATCCCTATTCTTTAATTTCTTCTCTTGACAGACATTTTTACATGCTATATTCAGAGTATGGATTATTGGAGTGTAGACTGGTGAATTTCCTCATGAGAACCTTTGGGTTCTCTATCTGTTTGTTCTAATGAAGAACAAGGACAAATTTCATAGAATTATAGAATGGTTTGGGTTGGAAGGGACCTCAAAGATCATCTAGTTCCAACAGCCCTGCCATTGGCAGAGATGTCTTTCAGCAATCCAGGTTGCTCAGAGCCTCATCCAACTTGTCCTTGAACATTTTCAGGAATGGGACATCCACAATTTATCTGGGCGATCCATTTCTGTGCCTGGAAAAGAATTTCTTCCCAAGATCTAGTCTAAACTTACTCTATTTCCATTTAAGGCCATTTGTCCTTGTCACCCTGCATCTTTCTTGTAGGCTCCCTTCAGGTGCTGGAAGGCCATAATTAGATCACCCAGATTATTCATCCTGAACAATCCCAGTTCTTCTTCGCCTTTCCTCATAGGAGAGGTGTTCTATCCCTCTGGTCATCTTGGTGGTGTCCCCTGGACTCACTCCATCAGATCCCTGTCCTTCCTGTGCTGGGACCCCAGAGCTGATGCAGCACTGCAGGTGGGGTCTCAGCAGAGCAGAGGGGCAGAATCCCCTCCCTGCCCTGCTGCCCATGGCACTTTAGATGTGTTTGGCTTTCTGGGCTGTGAGTGACCATTGCCAGCTCATGTCCAGCCTCTCACCCAGCAGCAGCCCCTTCTGGGCAAGGCTGCTCTCCATCTCTTCATCCCCCAGCCTCTGTTGAAACCAGGGGTTGCCCTGACCCAGGTGCAGCATCTTGCACTGGAAACCCCCAGCACTGCCACAAAAATGCAGTTCTTATTATCTGGCCAGCTTTTCTTGTAAAACAAATTCAGCTTAGAATCAGGTCCAAGAAAGAAAATAATTTGTCCTAAAGGTATAACAGCACACACACTGGCTAAAGACATTAACAAATGCACTTACAAGGCTGTGGTTTTCAAGCAATATTTTATAAAGTTTTTGATTGCAGACCTCTGGATATTTATTCTGTGGAGGAAACAACACACAACTCTCCCCATAATGGAGAAATGGAGGGTATAGAGAAAAAATAAAGTTAGTCAAGACACTCAGCTATGAAAGAGCTATAGAAAAGGCAGTGTAAGAAAGGAGCAGCTTCTTCTTCAGCATCTAGACAGAGGTTGCAAGAGGTCTGCTTGGATGACAAGCAGTGGCCATTATGATCAGTGATGGGTTCAAAAACTTAGGCCCATTACTTAATAAGACCACAGGAGATTCAGGAAAAAAAAAAAAAAAAGAGAGAGAGAGGGAGGGATAGAAGGGATACAGGGAGACAGTGAAGAATTTAAGTATTAAAACATAAAGGCTCCCTGACTGGCATCTATAATTACATTTTGAAACCCATGCCAGAGCAATATGTCTACTCATCTGTAGCACGATCTGAACATTCAGCTTGGTAACAGTTAGGGATTTTATTTGGAATGTTCTACTGTTTCACTAATTGGGTTTTATTTAATAAGCCTTTTCTCAAATGGCTAATATTAGAGGAGGAAGTGTGATTTTTTAAAATCTTTTAACTTATATTATGTTTTGTCACCTAATATTCTAATTGGACATGTTTGATTGAATTATGCAGAACTGAATTAGGAATGGTTTAGTCATCCTGGAAATATTGTGGTAGTCCAGGAAGAGGATAAAATAGAAAAAGTTCAATTTTAACATACTTATTAATATTTTAGAAGAAAAATATTCTAAAAGTATATAAAAAACTGGTGTCCATCCAAAAGCCATTGTAGATAATGATAAATCTTATTCCTGCTTATTCTCCCAACAGAAGTATATTTTTTTAGGAATGTATGAAATGAACTGTGACCCATTTGAATAAAATGGAGATGGGCCAGTTTTAATAAGTGGATTTTGTTCCCTTCTTTCATTTCCATGAAGACCATGAAAAATTGGACCAAAATAATTGGCTGCCTCTTTTAGATGGATTTCTATGCATGGAAAGGATAAATAGCACTTATGTCTGGTACTAGCACAAGGCCTGAAGCTACAAAATGAGCTCTTATATGTTTCCATTGGAGGCCAAAACCAATTTAAACATCAATGACCTCAATGGATTTTTGGATCAGACTACTTGGAAAGAAAGCATAGAATTAGTTTGGACTATCTCTGTCCAAGTTAGAGTGAGCATATTTTTCACCACTCTTAAATAGCAACAAAGAGAGAATTAGGAAGGCAAACAGGAGCTTTTTCATAGATCCCACCAGTTTAAGAAAAATATCTCATATGTTTGAAGACACTATCCATATAAATCCAGACTTTTATAAAACACTGAAAAGTAAGTTTACTTCACAAAAGTAAATAATAATATTAATAATAATTTAATAATAGTTTAAAAATACTTTGGAAGATTCTTAATGCAATTTGTATTCCTTTAGATAAGACTCATGCTGTCTGAGTTTTATCTGTCTGGTGTTTTTCCTCAGCTAGACACTCTTTGGACACTTGTTCAAGGAATTTTGAAAATTACAGAGGTAATTCAGCCTGCTGAGGCATGGTGGTTTGCTTTGTCCATAGATCATAAATTGAAAGGGAGAAAGGAATAGTTTGGGTAAGATGTCTAACATTTTAGAAAAATCATGTTAAGCAAAAAGAACCCAGTTCTCCATACAGATGGAAAGGCCTGCTTGAAGGTGCCAAACAGTTATGATTGAACTCCTGTCTTACAGTTGTGCCATTATAGATGAAATGGAATAATTAAATAATAATACAGGAACTTATAAAAGCTCTTGGAAATATTTTTTCAGTCTGTTCTTGTTACAGGAAAGTCTGTTATCTCAAGCCATTTCAAGGCTTTTAGTAATGTACAGTTTATGGATTGCCTTGGGTCATGAGGATACACACCTTAAAATTACTAGTGAGAGACAGAATTGAAGCTTACAAGCACAGGGGAAAAAGTTTCCTTCTGATCTCATTACATAATGGCCTGTCTCAATTCTGAGATTATCCTCATTTCTAGACACAGAGACAAAAGCCTTTCTTGGGAAATGGGAAAAATTTGAATATGTGGAGAGTCCTGCCAAGAATAAACTTCTCTTTCCATCCATACAAGGACATAAGGAAGGAAACTAACGTCCAACAATGGGGTGGCTGTTTGCAAGAAATATGAATCTTTTCAACCCTGGCAATCTGTTCTAGAAGAGAACAAGTGCTCGCAGCACTATTCTAAACATAGGGCAAAGGAATTCATGGGTAGCAACACAAAGTCAAAAATTTGTGTTCAGTGGAGCAGATCACATGATTGTGACCTCCTTAGATATGACTTGTATGAGTAGTTGTTGATGGGAGTGAGGAATTATATCACTACATTTAGCATAGTTGGTATTACTCATCCTCTATTTCACGTATTATTATTTCTTGAAAATATTTTGTAGTGCTTCCAACAAATTTTCAGCCAAGATGATAGAGTATCAGTCATAGTGACAAAGACAACAAATTCTAATTAGTCTCTGTCAAGTCAAAATTAATAACATCAAAGTTATAATTTCTTTAAAAATTTCAATATATCTCCCTGGATGATTTAATGATGATTCTATTCTAGTAAATTTTACCATGCATGTTGTTTTCTATTTGAGTTTTGATATACTATGCATATCCTCTGCTAACGTCTGTCTGGGAAACTGGGATTGATAGTGTGAATCCTGAAATATTAACAGGTTGTTATTAAAAAAAAAAAAAAAAAAAAAAAAGTAAATGAGCTTTAGACAAAAGAAGAGACCAAAAATACACTGAAACTAGGCAGCTCATAATGAGCCCCAGTCCTTGGAAAAAGCAGAGTGAGGATGTATATCTAGTGAAAATATGATATAGTGAGACAGTCTAGTATGTCCACTGAAAGGTGTCCCTGCCGCAGCAGTGGGGCTGGATCTAAATGATCTATAAGGCCCCTTCCACCCTAAGCCATACTATGAATCTATGGTGATTCTATGATGATTCTGTAATGGTTCTATGATGTTTCTATGATGATTCTCTGATTCTATTCTTCTATGGTATAATACCTTCTTTCACATTAACAGCTCCCTGGTAAGTTATTATCATCTGACCTAGAAAAGAGAACAAATAATACTCTGAAAGAGAAAGAACAGTTAAAAATGGGACTATCCAGGCCAACATTACCATCAGCTTTTCTGGCATTATAAACAGAAATTTCTCTAGTAAATTGAAATTGACCCCATGACTTCACATTCCCCAGGGTTTCTGGCAGAGTATTTGAAAGCCAGAGGTTCTCCATGCTGTGTAACTTCCTTTCTTTAGTCGTTGTGGGGCAATATAGCCAGATTAGACTACATTTACCATCCCACTGTATTTTTGTCTAGGCAACCACAGAAATGCTTTGAAACTAATGGGCAGGGACAGCTGTCTCAAAGGGTTCTGCAAAACCAAGATCCAGGTATGACACTAGGATGGCTTGTTTGCACAGAAAAGTTGGCAGTTGTAGCTACTGCGAGTGAGGAGAAAACAAATCTGATTCTATTTTAGTTATGCTGGTATAATGTCCACATCAGAGAGTCCTATTTCAGAGAAAAATCTCTCTATTCAGCAGTAACAACACTTTACCTCACTGGAGGAAAAACAGGCCAACACCTGTTTTTCTCAAAGTAGAGGGTGAAGGGATTTTCTTGCTGCTTTTGTTATTTTTCTCTTTTTGAAAAAAAAAAAAAAAAGTCAAAACAAAATTTGTTCTGCAAGAGGAATAAGAGAAGGGGAGAAAAACGGATTTTGTCTGGGTTCTTGCCCTTGCACACACACACCAATACTGAAGACAGACAGTTCTAAATCACAAGAGAAAAGCATCAAAGGTAAAATAAAACCTTCTGACTGAATTGCAAAGTTGCTTCTTCCCATGCCCTTTCTGCAACACTGGGGAATGAAAATGTTTCATTCGCTTGTTCTGGGGTTTTGGTGACATTTTTTAGTTTGGTTCAGGGGTTTTTTTTGTGGTGAACAAAAATGACAGGAATCTGAACAGAACATTCTTCCAATGGTGACCCAAGGCCAGTGGGAGTGATGGGGGCAACCACAGGTAGAGAGAAGAGAGGAGGTTGTGTCTCAAGGCTGATGTGCCACAACAGGTTAGTAACGTCCAGGATTACACACATATTGGATGTGCATTCAGTGAGGAGGGGGAAGAGACAGAAGTGCATGGAAGCCCATTTAATGTATGTTGACTGTTCCATGCTGGCTAATTACCTAACAGTCCAGCATTCTAATGGAACACCACTTACGAAGGAGCTGTGTAGTGAATGCATTTGCTGTGGTACCAAAATTAGGGTCACTCATTTGATAAGAGGTCTGTTAAGGATTGTATGTCTCCCTGATGACAGTTCAGTTCTGTGGGAAGCTAGAAAAGCACAAAACTGCTGCTAAGAGTAGCTCTGACAGGAATAGGTAAGTGTGGGTTGAAGCAATCATGATTCATGATTAACTTATGGGAGCTAATCAAAAATCCTGTGGGCAATCCCTGGACCCCTACTGTCTTCAAAGCCTCTCACAGCAGGCTCTCAGTATGAAGAAGGGTATTACATAAAGATGGAGAATGATTTTTAAGGGACCTGAATGAGAATCTGATGGAATGGGCTCCTGTGCAACCCTGTGGCTGGCAGTATCGTCACCTTTCCCATGACATATGAGTGTGATGTTGGCTTGCTTGGTGAGCCTGCTTCAGCAGGTTAGGATACAATTTAAGACACAAAACCAGATCTGAATAAAAATCAGAATTATTAGAACTCATCAAAAAAATCTTGCCTTGGCATGCCTAAGAGCAGAGAGAGGCTCAGTGTCCTCTCCCACTTCCCTCCTCCCCTGCTGCAGTCAGATGCACGTGAAGAGTAGGTATGGTCAGACAGAGAGGCTCCATGTGGGCCACAGTGGGAGATACTCTTGGACTGGGCAATATTAAGGTGATACAGCAGGAAACAGGAACTGCAGCTTTAATTTCATCATAACCCATATATTTTACTTTGAAACATGAGAATCTGATAATACTCAGTGCTTGCTGAGCTTCCCAGTTTGACCACAGAGCACACAAGGTTTATGTGAATCACTGTCAGAGGGCAAGTTTAAATTGTGATAAGTAGCCTATATGTAAAAGCAGTATTTCTGCATCCATTAATAAGGCTATGTTTCCCGGGAAAGGAGTGGTTGAAATCCATCCTTTGTCACACAGTATCACGAACAATAAATGTAATTTTAAATCCATTAAAATGCTGCCAAATACATTAAACAAAAATATACAGAGGACTTATTCAGCAGAAGATTTACAGATTTCCTCAGTGGTACATAATTATCGGAACTGTCAATTTAAAAATAAAAATTGTCAAGCCATCACTGAAACACCGTAAAAGCTGTGACAGAAATAGACAATAACTACTAAGTTTTTTAAAAATAAAACCCTCAGCAAACCCACTCTACACACAATTATCACCTCTGTGGACAATCAAGGAAACAGTAAAGTACTGAAGGATACCAAAGAGAAGTCTGGTATCCAGCATGATTACCATTAGCACTCTCCAATTATTAAGTGTTCTGTTGAAAAGCAGATTGTTGTGCATTTAATGATGGGATCCAGAGGAGCTAACCTCCAAAACAGATAAAATGCTAGCCAAAAGATGATTATTTCTTGTCACATTGCTGTGGATTGGATTTGGACCCCTCACTGGTCACCTAACTGGTCAGCCTCATACTTGTTAGCCTCCTTGGTTAAGATGAGACCAAGACAAGTAGTTTTGTCACAGTCTGCAGGTAATTATGAAATGGGATATTTGTGATATATAGTTTCTGTTATGCCTTTCCTACTTTCAAGTTTACCAGGATTATGTGTTCAAATTCCAGGAGGCCTGTCCTATTCCTTCCTTTGATTTGAGAACACCAGAGTGCCATCTTTCCCTTCCACACCTTTTATGACCACTCCACCTGATTATTTCCTGGTAGACACAAGATTGTATTGCAATATTGACCCACAAGTAAAGTCTAGGGATATCGCATCCTGACAGTCTAGTAATTTAAGCACATGTTTTTCACCTCCCATATCTTGCAGGTTCTCCAGATTTATAAATTGACCCTCAAAAGACATGTGATAGTTAAAACAGGCAGGCACAGAGCCTACAGAAGTGATTCCACACGTCATTGATCTGAAATCCATCTGCAACATCTATACTGTACTGTCCTATTTCCCTAGTGCTTTTTCTTCATCATGCCTGTCCATTTTCTGAAGACAGAAGGAGCCTAGGATCATTCACTTTGACATAGCTCCTTCTTTGCACCACGTGGCTCTCTTTGCCAAGAAGACCACTTCCTATCTTACTCACTACCTTTAGATTCACTTGCAACAAAAGTTTCACTTTCCTTCCCAGAACGCAGTCCCTTACCACATCTTTGCCATTTTATTTTTAAGGCGCTACACCAAGCGCCTGTTTACAAAGAAATTCTTGGGCTGGTCTCTTGTAGGGAAGGTCTGTGCTGCTACCATCTCAGTACTTCACAGGGCTTCTGCTTGGATGAAAGTCATTTAGTCCATTATTCTTCATGTTAATTGCATGTCCACTCTTGATAAGATTTCACTGACCATAGATGTAAAAGGTAACAGAGAAAGTAGCCAGTGTTCCATTCAAAATGAGTTTGCAGTTTCACACTTGGAAGCATAAAGAGATCTGAATAGGTGGCTTATTAACAGATCAGGAGGAATCTTAATGAACTCCTATGGCTGAGAGATGAAGCAAGACTATTCCAGATTGAAGGGAACACTTTATACAGGGAGAAAACTTAACCCTTTAAATTACTTAGCAGGGACCATGATTCTCTGCCTTTTGAAATCATCATGATAAATGCAAGTCCTAAAATACTTCTGTGGGGTCTTCTTCTCAGGTTTGTACTCAAAACTAGGAAGGACTGATTATCAGAATATGTCCTAGCATAAAAACAGTACTTTCACTTTATGTAGGGGCATTGTGGCAGTTTCACTGCAAAAACTATTTCAGAGGAACTTAATACTTGCACATCATGGTACATATTGAAGAAGATCAACAGTAAAATACAGACACCCATAGAGAGCTTTTCTAGTAAATGACCAGAGTGAAAGATAGTGAAGGGATTGGTGTTGGGTCAGTATCTCTTCAAGATGGATTTGAATGTTTGAGGGTTTTCATTCTGGAATCAGATGGAGGCAACATTGAATTTTCTCCACTGAATCCAGTGTTGAGGATCTGCAGCTTTGAATTCAGTGACTAAACCTTCATTGGTTTAAATAAAACCTAGTGAAAAGTTGGAGGGGTTGTGACATAGAATGGAATGGAATTACTGCAGTGTAGCAAGTTCATTGTGGTTTAAATTAACGCATTAGTTTAATGCATTTTAGATAGCATTTGCTGGTGGCAAAGGACGCTGCTCCAGTCAGTTCCTGTAGCTCTGCTGATGTCATTAAGATGCAGAAATTCATTTGTCTATCATCATGCTAAGCTTTTCCCGGCTGCTAGTGTACCCTGGATTATGATCAGTTTTGTATTATTAGATGGCAAACACTGACCTTCTGTTTGGTTGCACCTTTATTCAGCTTTGCAAAATGCTACTTGACCACTTAATACTATGCCTTGCTAATGCTATCCTTAAACTGTGGTATACTCCACAAAGATTTGAGCTGATGCCCTGAGTGTCTTTAGCTGGTCTGATTGTTTATTCTTGCTGGATCTGTACCCTAGCCATATTCCTGTGTATTTCACAAATTTACAGATTATGAAGAAGTGAAATTGAAGAAGCTATACAATGACTGAGACTTTGAAGGACTCTGCAAACTCACTCCTGCCTTAAAAAGGAAAACTGCAGTAGGTATGGTAACAGAATCAGACTCTTTGAAGCACAAACACCACTTGTTTATGATATTACTCCCTTTTGCAAAGGAAAATCCCAAAAGCTTGAAGTAATTTTTGCAGTACAAACATAATTTGGCTTGATTTACACATTGTCTTTTTTGAAATCCTGGCAACCAGAGATAGGTGTCCTTCTTTGGCTGTGGACATCTGGTCACCCTCAAATGGAGCCAGTAATGCTAATTAATTCTAGGAGTACACAATGCCTTGTTCTGTACTGTCATAATTCACTGAAGGCAGTGAAAGCTCTACCCCTCTCTGTGAGGTTGCAGGCAAGCACATGATTGGAATATTATTCCATCTGTATTCCATGTTCTTCATTAGCCCTCATTTACCCCAAAAGAAAGTTCAATTGCTCATACTTGGGAAGGACAGCAGGTTAATTTAACTTGTTGAATCGACTTTTAACCACTAGGAAACTTAATATTTTCTGAAAACACCACCAGTTCTGTTTATTGCATATTAACTTCAAAATTGTTTAAAGAAACAACTACCTTATTTTCACTTTTCTGCCAAAATCTCACAACCAAACAAAAATCCAAGCCAGTACCTTTCGGTTCCAGTAAGGTTTAACTGTTTAATAACCTAAAGTGCCTATGAAAATACCCTGTTTAATGGAGGAAATGTTGTATTATGAGGGGGGTAGAAATACTTCATATCTGTAGAAAAAAGATAGTAATTTAAGAGTCCCAATTGCTTTACTTTAAGAATCTGGGGGCTAAGTGACATTTTAAGTACAAGTACCAATTATCTGTGTATTCAGATTCTTCCATCACTGGATTTATCTCCATTCCAGATTTTTGCATAAAATGCTTTTAAGACAAAATTTCAGCCAGTGAAACCCAAAGCTGGATGGCAAGGCATGGCTTAGTGAAAATATTATTTCAGTGACAAGAGTGATATACCAGATTTGGTGGGGTGGGTGTGATGACAAAGGAGGGTACTCAATAAATACATCTACAGACTTAATTCATATGCACACCAGATCATATCTTTAAAGCAAATTTACTGGCTTGCTACATTTTCCTGTTGGATATCACCAGATATTGTGATGGCAGCAGCAAGGGAAGATTGAGTAATAACTCAACAGTAATTTCCCTAGTGCCTGTAAATAACAAACATTGTTAGCAAATGAGTGATGGAGGTCAATGGGCCATAGAGTCATTAGATGGTTTAATGATATGCTGCAGGTTATCTCAGGGCACGATGCTCTAATGACATTCTCAGCCTTCCCTGCAGCAAATAACCTCTGCAACCTGAGATAAGCAGCTACATTGCGCAATACAGTACAATATCAAATGACCCCAGCAAGAAAATTTCTCTTCTGTTTGACATTTAATGTGCAAGTATCCGTCAAAATCCATCCTGGGAAGAGAGCTGTCCTACTTAATCTGTTTTTGCTAACTGGGAAGTTATTAAAGGGCAGAACTCAAAAGTCCACAGACCTGTGGCTTATGGATAGAAGGGTAACAGTTGAAGAATGCCTAGCAGGAAGCCTCTTGCCTTGCTTTCCTGGATATTGCTTGGTCTTTGCAAAGGCTTAGTCCAGTGAGTAAAAGTATGAACAGTAAGGTCTGTTTTGTACTGGAGGTCATAGTAAAACATCACAGCAGACCAAGTAATCTAAGTGTTTGAATTTATGAGAACTGCTGGGTCACTTGTCAATGGGAAGTTTAGGCGTAGATGGTAATTCAAGTTATCTTGATTTGGCATCAGCATGTTACATAAGTATAAAAGGGCAAAGAAACTTCAGTGTTACCCCAGAGCTTAAAGAAACCCAAAACCAGGTGCCAGGTAGTGAAGTGCTGATTTTTTTTCACCCTGACTATACCATCAGTAGCACCATACTGTGTACACAGACATCACTTAGCTAAAACCAGCAGACTACATTCAGCATTTTTCTTTGTTATTCCTTGTGTGGCAGTACAGAGAAGTGGCTGTTCAGACCCTCAATTACTGAGTGGTATAAGGTAAAACTAGAGATGTAAGACCAAGTTAAACAAAGGCAGGCATGACATTTTGTCAAAGAAAGGATAGGGCATCACAGACGTGGAGTTTCTCAGAAGAGACAATATAAGTGAAACAGAAAATATTCACCTGAGTTTTTCCATGACAAGGAGTTTAAATGTAGAGAGTATTGAATTTATTATTTCATTGATTTTAAGCTTAATAATTAATCATTTCATTTAAAAAATGTTTATTAAACATTAAAAATTTTGCAATTTAAAAGAAAAAAAATGCAGTAGACAACAAGGGCAATGAGGAGTAGAGACTGGAGAACCACTGTGTTGCTGTGTTCCGGGAATCCCCTTTTTCTTGCAAAGGCTACTTAGCAAGGTCAAGAGTTGGGAGCCACTTACTTAATCTGGCTTTTTATTCTGTTATGACTTGCTAGTGTGTCAGCTTTTCATCTGGTGATCACTTAATGTAGGGCTGCAGTGGTATGAGTTCCTACCTACTATCTCTGCCGCACCACCCAAAAATATTATGTATATATAGCAAGGACAGTTAATAAGCTGAAGTAGTAGTTACCACCCTAAATTTACAACCTTTTAAGACAAGACTAGAATTGTAAACATGAATATAATTGTTTCAAAGTCTTAAAATGAAGAAGCAGTATTCTGTTGATGAAATACAGTCTTTGTTCAGAACATAAAGGTACTATGAAATTTCCTGAGCTCAGATTACTGTGAGAGCCAAAGAGTGGGCATCTTTTACAGTAGTACCTGCCCTCTGTTCATCATCACAATGATGAAAAATTATGTGAGAAATAATGGACAAAGTTGTAGCACAGGTCATCTATTTCTGACAAATGTTATGTTAGAACATTGCTGGTAACATCCACATACAATTTGCCTGACTTTCTGGGAGGAGGAATAAGGAAAGGAATGTGCACACACAACATTTTAAAGTCAGAGACCTCGTGAGACAAATATAAAGAGGACAAAACGTGAAGTGAAATTCAGCATAAACTATGGAGCAGATTTGTGCATTTATCAGGCTTTTAAATGGGCAGGACTTCCAAAGGGATCAATGGCCTCCCATTTGGAATAGTTGAACCACTTCCCTTTGGGTCAGATAATGTGATTCTTTTCTTGAAGGTCTCACTTGATTCATTTGATTGCAAGCCTTTGAAAATTTCCTGAATACAGAAAATAAAACTTAGCATGTTTTGTTTGTTTTTTTTTAATGGCACCATAAATTGACAGACCAGCCCATCCTGGGTGCTGTTGTGCATTTGTGAGACTTTGGCTTCCTCAGTCACACTTCACTGACACCAATCAACATGTACAAAAGCTATCAGAGGACAACAGACAAAGAGATATGGACTGACAGCATGATCACCCAAGTTTTGTTTTCACAGGCTGACAGGCTACAGAGTTGAAGTCAGGCATCTGAAAGTTAGAAAGTCATATAACCCCCATACAGGGCAAAACAAAGTCTTGACAATTGTAGTTGACAAACATAATTAGCTTTTTCTACTTTATTTCTTAGATATTCTGAAGCATTAGAGTGCAGCACCCAGGGGCACTCAATTTGCCACTGAAAATCTGAGGCCACCAATCCACAAAGCACCTTTCCAGGGTTCATTTTTTAAATGTACAACTGACTGGGGACATCCTGAAAGTCCTGGGGTCTTGGGTCTTGCAGGATTAATCCAATTACCTGAAAAACAGCTGGGAACAGGTGAGAATGGGACTTCTAAAATAAAACATGCATCATATTTGTGGTTATGCACTGCCTATCTCTCACAAGTGAGAATTCATCCTATTAAAACTAATGAGACCCAGCAAAGACTCAGCGTCAACAAAACATTAACGTACTGCAAGCAGGTTGCCAGCACATAAAATAAGGGCTTAAGGCCAGTTAGTCTGCAAGCATTAGACTACTTGGCATGGTAAGTGGAGCTCCCACGTCAAAATATGAGCATGGAAGAAACTTAGGCACACACCAGTCAGAACACTTAGATCTCAGACCCAGGAACAGCCTTCTGCAGCAAGACTCTCTTCACACTGTGATACACACAGACACCACCAAGCTCCCCTTCACCTCTCCCCTCATCGACCTTTACTCTGACTTGCTTTTCTGTGTAGATAATATAAATCTTTCAGAGGCTTCAAGAGCCATGCCAGACCTCCACAGAGCACAGGTGGCCCTGACAGTGCTGCTCATTTAACATCCCTGAGGAGTCAGGGCAATCTAAACCCAGTGTATACCACAGCAGAAGATACTGATCTACATCCAGTGTACACTACAGAAGAGTGCAAGTGGATGTTTCTTACTTTAACAACTGGTGCACAGCCCTAATTGTGTGGAACAGTCTTACTTTTAATGAAGTCCAAACCCTGGACTTCACCCAGCTATCCAGTCCCGGAAATGAAAGGCAAAGGTTTGACAGGAGGTAGAGACTTGACAAAACCCACAAGTTTATCATTATCTTGTTGCCTGCCTACAAAGCTGAGACCTTTAGTTTATTCCACTATATTACCTTGAAGTACCTGTTTTTAAGTGCTAGACTTTCCCTCTTCCCTCCCTCCCCCATTTTCTCATTAGCTAAGGATGAGGCACCAAGTGCCTCATGCACTTCAGAAAGGCAGATTCACACTGTGTACTCTGGAGTTTGGCACTTTCCAGGACACAAAGTGAAATCCATTGAAACAGCCACAACTTAGTAAGAACTGAAACAAGAGGGTTTTGTTTCTGGATGATGATAGCTGTCACTGTGAATGGAAAGGAGGACAACCCAGTATGAATGACACATGTGTGAGACAGTAAACAGCACAGCACCAACCGTAGACGTTTCTTCTAGTTTGGGTGGGATTGGCTACAATAATTTACTGTCCTGTTATTGTCCTGCCCTGGAACTTAGTCTTTTTTTTTTTTTTTAAACTTTCTTATCTGCAGGGCTTAATTAACTGGGATTTTATTTGGGGCAGGGGGGAAGAGGGATATGGAGGAGGAGTATGAGGAGTTATCTTAAAAGGGAGTAATTCCCTTTAAAATCTGTCGTACTCTACAGCAATCACTCACATAATTATGCATGATACATTCTGGTGTAACTCAACCTTTGGTCTGCTCTACACGGGGGAAATTAACCAGCAGAGCTGTTCTGTAATAACTTCCATTATTGCTATTTTGGTATAATTTAACTCTTCTGGAATAACTCCCCAGTGCAGACATTCAGCTCCAGAATAAAAGCAATTTTATTCCAGAATAATTACTCTGCTTCCAAGAGGGAATAATCATTCTAGAATAAAGTCATTTTTATTTCAGTATCAAATATGCAGGGAGTTACTTGGGCATAGCTCCCCAACAAAGTTATTGTGATGCCAGTTCATTTTCTCATGTATGCAGAAATGTTAGTAGCCTTCAGCAAAGATGTGTCTTGTTACATTTATCTGTGTTTATATGCTAATCTCCATAAAATTAAGCACTAAGATCTAGTGGAGAATGTGTTAAGCTATGTAAATTTTCTTTTTTACCTTGTCTCACATACAGACAGTTCAAGATTTTGCAATAAACACATATCTCAACTGAAGAAAAGAAAGGATGCTTGAATACTTTCCTCTGCATAAATTGTATGATATGTCAGTGCAATCTGAAGTTTATTTCCAACAGTTTGTAAAAATAGTCAAACAAAAAACAAGTATACGTGCACACACAAAACTATTTTGAATTTCAGAATTGACTTGGTAAACATGTAAAATGACTGCAAAGGCAACTTGAAAGCAATTAAATGGCACAGATCCTCCTCCAAGCTGTGCTAAGGCACATGGAGGATGGGGAGGTGATTTGAGACACCCAGCACAGCTTCACCGAGGGTAAGTTTTGCCTGACCAAACCCATGGCCTTCTGTGGTGAAGCGACTCCATCTGTGGACAAGGGAAGAATTATGGATGTCATCCCTCTGGAGCTCTTTAAGGCCTTGGATGGCACCCTCCTCTCTAAATTGTAAATTTATGGTTTTGATGGGTGGGCTCTATGATAGATAAGGAATTGGATAGATGTTTGCATCTTGAGAGCAGTCAACACCTCAGTGCCCAGAGGGAGGTCAGTAATGAAGGCTGTCCTTCAGGGGTCTGTACTGCTATCCATGCTGTTTAATATCTTAATATATGTTTAATAACTTAATATCTGACAAAGGGTCAGCAGAAGTTTGGAGACACTTCCCTACCTGATTAGCCAGAGGCTTCCTCTGAACAACTTTGATGTCAAAAGAAATGTTCTCATTGCATCTCAGTCAAATCCTAACTCTGGGACAAGAGGCAAATTAATAAACATATCATGGGAATTTTTCAGTTCCCTTAGTTTCAGTTATGGGAAACTGCACATAAAAGCAAACAAACAACAGCAATTTTACTTAACCTTTAACAATTGTCTATAAATTCAAAAATTAACTACAAACAATTAGAAAAACTATAAGACATCTCTTATATATAAAAAATACTGTGTTTCAATTCAGTGTTGTTTCAATCCAGATCAGAAAGTGAAGTTGGTAAACTGGTATTTATTTGAGGTTAGGAATGTTCTTTCACAGTTATTCTGCTGTCTGTGAAAATCATCTATTTTGAGCAGGATCCTGACAGTTTCTGAGCTTCTTCTGTCAGGCATTCAGCACCTGTCAGAAGCAAACTCTTAGGTACTTCTTTTTAATACACAAATTTATATATACTCTATGTTAAGGGAGTTGACAGATAGACAGACTGGTATGTATTTTGAAGAAATAGCAAATTGTTCTTCCACAGTGTAGTTGTAGGCTGCTTTCATGGTCATTAAAGCCTATTTTAACTTTATCCAATAATATTCCTCCATTTGTGTTGGAAAATCTTAGACTGAAAATTGTACCAATCATGCTGAAAATGAATTAAAAAAACCTTCTACAAAGTCTGAGAAAGGATATTTAGGATTATTGTGGATTTATAGTAATAAATATTGCCTGGATTTTAACAATCTGTTACTTCACATTTTAACTTCAGTTACTTCCCATTTTCAGTACCATCACTTTGGGATGAAGTGGCTGTATTCAGAAAGCAGAGTTTATACTTAAAATAATTAAGGTGTTGATTTGGATTCATTTGGGGTCTTTTGAGGGAGCTGCTAATGATTTCAGGAGCAAAATGTCCAGCTGTATGTATGATGCCCACCTTGTTTTTAAGTTTGTCAAGACACAGAGTACACTACTGTCACGTGAAAACCTAAGTTGATTTGAATCACAATCAACTCTTGGTCTCCACATCTAATCTAGGGCCTGTCTTCTGCACATCTGTCATTCTATAATTAATTCAAAGTCCATCTCAAAATGTCACACCTGGAAAACATAAGAGATATTAATTTGATATAAATATCAACACTTTACAGCACACAGAGATTTCATCTGGATAATCAGCACGGTTACAGGAGTATGGAAGAATATATGCATATGCATATTGAAAACTATTTACATTCTAATCTATTTAATTCTGAGTTATTTCCATTTGACAGATGGAGAGAATTTTGCAAACATTGTTTAAACCAGCAGTATGAAGTAGCTCTTTCTGGCTTTACGTTTTGGTGAGCATAGACCTACAAAACCATCTTTATGGCATTACTGTGGTCTCTCAGAAATAGATTTCTGAAAGTTAAAAATGGAAAGCTAACATTCCAAATTTAAAACAAACAAACAAACAAACAAAAAACAACCAACAATAACTAATAAATAAATATGAAGGGCCCCTTCCTTGTCCAATTATATTTTCTGTTTTTCACAACGAAGCCAGACACTGGCACACTTGTTCTGGTTTTAGTTCCATCATTCAAAAATAGCCCACTTCTTTTGACTTTTGATTGTTTTTATTTTGCCTGGGAATTTTGCATGCCCATTTCAAGTGAGAATAGGGAGTTTTATCCCAGATTTAAGAGCCAGCTTGAAAAAAATCATTCTTCCTGCAATAATTTTACTTTAAAGCTGAAGTAGCATTCATTACCTTTCATACATCATTGTTTTTACAAAGCTTGATATTAGTTTGCTATACCAGTGAGAAAAGGTAGCAAATTTGCATGTATTGAGTATGTTCTCTTCACAAAGAGAAAATATAAATTTTAGGGCAAAATCAGTGAATAATCTAAGACCTGATAAGGAATTTAGGGCTCTTTTTAGATATATGGTTGGTAACAGCCCACTCTGAATAACGATCCTGACATCTGCAAACACAGTCCTGCACTCAGACCTGCTAAAAAGCATAACAATTTCATATTCTCTCTCTTTCAGTAACTTGCCTGGGATATTCCTGGGCCTTTGTTATCCAAAGATAACAGAATTGCTGCATTTACAATGGACACTGATTGTGACTCTAGAGTTCAGTGAAGTTGTAGAGCAGACACACATATTCTTCCAGTGTTTTCTGGCTAGAAATATGTTCTTGTGTTTTATCCTTTCGCATTCAGTGCTTTGTGGAATATCTGATTTGCTGTATGAGAGCACCACCTTTACAGGAAATCCCAAAAGTCAGATCTATGGATTATAATACAGTTACCATTTGACTGGCATTTCTACATGACCAGAGTCAAGCCAGAGTTCTGCTGATCTGGCAAGTTGATGGGATGCCAGCAATACCAGACCATGTGCCTGCATTTCTCCTTCCAAATGGCCAAAAATTTAAGCTGGAGATAAAACCTAGCTGTGTCGTTTAGAAATATCTGAATGTTCCATATCTAAAATTCATGATTTTGTATTATTTAACAACTCTTCTTCTAAGTCACCATCATTCTTGAAATCTTTGAGTCAAGTCATGAAAATATGTATGGTGAAGTGAGGAAAAAACAACTGGATGAAAATAAAAGGGAGTAAAAATTTACCAACTTCTTCAGAAATCAGAAAGATAAATCCAACTCTATTCAGGCTATGTAATAGTGCTCCTTTTCATCTTTATCATGTTCGGATCTCAGAACCCACTCAGTTGTAGGTCACTGTCTTATGTTCATAGTGCCTATGAATACACATGGTCAAAGTGTAGGGCTAGAAGTACTTTAGCAGCAAATAACTCTCTGATTTCTTCATAAGTTTCCCCCAAACTCCTGGCAAGGGATATGAGGTATACTGCTGGCTGATACAGAAGATCTTATCCAAATGCTCTCTCTAATAGAGGCAGAACCACCCTTACTCCAATCTATACCTGTCTCTGAAAGCTCTTGGAAGCATAAAAGCACAATAAGAGTTTAAAAGTGGTTCACAAGGTAATGCTAAACTTTGGACAAATCATAATTTCTTCAGTCTCACCTCCACAGCCCAGTGGGATACGTTACAGGAAGAATGGAAGAGACTGGTCTGGTTTGGACTCTGCTCACTGTAGACATTTTTCCCTTATACTTTGGAAAGGATTTATAAGAAGGAAATTTAGCAGCTGGCTTGAACTGTATTGTCGCAGCAGTGGGAAATTCAGTGGGTATCATCACATTTCTGTGAACTAACGTCAGGCTTCCTGAACTGCTGCTTTATTTTTGCCCTGTGGGAATGCAGCCAATATTGTCATGGTATCGCTGAGGCGAATCACAGAACAAAACCTGCTGATGATTTCCTGTTTCATACCCCCTGTATGCCACCCTGTTGCCAGTGATTTCATGAAAGAAATACCACAGCCCATCCAGATGCACTGGACTCCTGATTTACACTTCATTGCAAGGTACCCCCTGTCACCATCTACCTGTCATGCCCTACCATGCATGCATGATTACGACTGCAAAAAAAAAAAAAAAAAAAAAAAAAGAAAAATGTAAAAGAAAAAATGTGTTCCACTTTCAAAGGCACTCTGCATGTCTACATTTTCAGGCAGCTTGCCTCTTAAAAATTTCAACTAAGCACACCTAAAATAATTGCGACCTTATTGGGGAGAATATTAATTTTAAATAATCCGGTCCTGTATAGTTAAAACCTAGATGTCCCAGACTGGAAAAACAACCCCAAATTGTCCATTTCCCTATCTAGTAAAAGGACTTTACTTTTGCAAACTGTCACACATACAATGCACCTGCTTTTTTCTTCACATCCTGACTACCCTGGTGAAATTAAAATGCACATTTCCTTTCCTCTTGATGCCTCTTCCCCTGTGACAATTTGTCGTACTAGTTGAAGAAGCAGCCTGTGCAACAGAGAGTGACACAGAATAATGTGCCATGTCAAATATATTAAGCATTTTAAGGCATCACAGATCTGGAGGATTTCAGACAAAAAGAAACAATTACTTGAATCCTTAAAAAATGTTATTAAAAACCACAGGGAATTTTATATTTATACCTGAGCTTTAATAATGCCTGTGATTTCTGTTTAAGGTGGAGGTATGTGCACAGTTATGGCTGTAATGTTAAGATTTCAATTGCCATCATCTTTTTAATAGCATTGTTGTGAAATGCCAGATTTAATGTTGTGTACTTTGGGGGTTTTTTCACTACTTTTTTTTTTCATACAGACATTGATGACAGAAGCAGGGTTGAGCCAAAAGGTGTCAGTAACATCTGGTAATCACCTCTACCAAGTGACAGTGAGGTAGGATTATCTTTGCTTTAGCTTTGTAGGCTCCCTGGTTTTGTTGTGATGCTGGGTGGCTGCTGAACACACTCAGTGCTGGAGGCTGCTGTACAATGGGATTCTGGAAAGCTGAACCACCTAGAGGTTTTTAACCCAAATTCATGTGGACGTAAGAAGGTCAAAGGCCTTGTGGTGCTAGTGAGCTACATGGATAGGCCAGAAACCTCCAATAAGATCTTCCTCTTTCTTTTTGCCAGGAAATTTATTCCCAGAAACCACTAACAACAGAACCAATTTTATTTAGGGTAACTAGGAGACAGAGCCACATTCTTACCCTTTACATTTCTTTTTGATTGGATTTTTATATTAGTGAATCTGCTGGCTCTGATGAAGACTCATTTTTATTGCGCGATGAAACCCTAAAGCTTGCCACGAAAACACTGCCTAATCATGGGAAAGAGAACCACCAGGGAGAAGGAGGTGAGAAGAAGCTCCAGTGCAGCTGTAGAAAGTCAGTGGTTATTTGGGTACAAAAAATAATTGAGAGAAAAGAGGATTTGTTAAATTTAGCATTATTAAGGCACTTCCACTAGAATTGTGTGGCGGCCTAGCTGAGGTAAGAAAGAACAATTCTGTTTATAAGGTGTGGGTCTCCAGACTTCCTGCATGACCAGAAAGAATACCAGCTTTGAGAGGTAAGTTTTGTACATGAAGCCAAAGCCTTTACACAAGTCCAGCTACTATACATTTACACAAGACATTACTATAAAGAGGGAGAGTGTGCAGCACTCATAATTTAACATTAGTTTCCCAAGGACTTCTGAGGAGTCATGCAGAAAATATTACTAGATGTCCTTGTCTGAAGCTTAGAGGAAAAAAGGTAAGGTGATGTCAGTCTGCAGAAAAGAGACAGGTCAGTCTCAACATGTTGGAAACAAAGCTCTGTGCTCAGTGGACTAGATTACCAGATCACAAATCATACAGTGAAAGCAAAACTGAGTGGGCATGAGAAGCCTTAAAAATTTAGCCAATACTGGACTAAAAAGCATGAGAGATTTTTTTTTTCATTGCTGCATTTATCACAAAGAAAAGTAGCATCCAATATTGAGACAGAGCTGAAAACACATCTTAAAAAAAGCAAAGCTTGCTGCTTCTATAACATATAGAGGATGGTTAAAATACGCCTGAAATCAGGCTTCATAGAAATAAAATATGCTGTAGAAGGACAGGAATCCACAGTAAAAAATCAGACAAAACCTAAACTAATTGTAAGTCTGAAAACAATAAAGACATGGCCATTTTCCAGTATATATACAAATGTCATAGGGAAAAGTCCTAAAAGGAGTATTTTCAGCATTAATAAAGTTTTGGAATCAGGAGGAAAAAAAAGAGAATTACGAACACAATAAGATTATGTACATATAACTGCTGAAGAAAATATGGGATCCATGACCCAATATTGTCAGATGTATGTACATAAGGATCCTGCAATGTTCTCTCTGCAGCTGGAGTGAAACCTAAGTATGAATACAGGTGCTTGTCCTGGAGATTTGCCTTCTTTGTAGAAGCAGCACTCTGAAGAAGGGAAAGACTTTGGGAAGAATGGGAAACGCCTTCAGCCTCTTCCAACACAGTACACAAGGGAGATGGAGAGCAAGGGTCTCTACTTGCTCAAAAATAAGTTGTCCAGGCTGAAACAAAATGGATTTATCCACAGTCAGTCCGTGGGAAATACATAAATTAGTCTCTGAAGAGAGGCACCTACCAAATCTGGTTGACAACAAAGGGAGCCTAGAGGACATCTCAGGTTGTGCATATAATATGCAGATGAGTAAAATAAGCTGGAATCAATTTCATGAAGAGTTTTGATGATTCAAATCTCATGTAGGGAGCCAAAGTATCAAAAGCATTGGCACAGGTTGCTGACCAGAGCAGCATGAGACTGAGCCCCAAAAGTTTCTTCAAATGTGCCCAAAATATTATTGCATGAAAAATATTTCTGTACTAGCTTTTACTGCAAGGGTTAAGTGTAAAATAATGCCCCCACTAAGGGCTTGAAAGATTTTTATTTGAGCCAGTAGAGCTCCAACTCTGAGCTGGTAGAGCTCCAACTTGTTTTATGTGCTCTAGAGTAAGTGAAGCAACACATGAGGCTCCTTAGTTATCATGCACAATGAACAAGCCCAGCAAATTCAGCATTAAACGTGAGAAAGCTCAAACACACCAAGACTTGGCATTGCATACTCTTGGCACAAATGAAATTTTAACTTGTCCCTTTGGAATATCATGCCATCCCACTGTCATTTCAAAAAGAGCACTTGAATACCTTTGGCCCAGAAGAAACCAAATCACTTTGGTAAAGACACCATGGTTTATTTCCCTGTCTTCCACTGGCATCAGCAAAGAGAAATTATCTTGCATGACTGTTCTAATTATGCATGCCCACACCATGAAACTTCCCTGTCTTTTAAGTAGTCTAGTTTAATTCATTGGAACATGTAAACTAATAATTTACTTGTAATGCCTTGAAAATTTCACCCTGTGCCCAGAGAATAAGTCTTGTCAGCTTGCAGTGGTTTCACTGTGCTTTTATAACCCCAGCATTTTGTTCTTTGTTAAGAACAAAACTCAGCTGCACAATGCCAAGAGCCTCCAAAGTCTAGAGCAAGGTTTCTGCACTTAGAGTCCACTGCAATGAGCCCTCCCTGAGCCTAATATGAAAGAGTTCATTTTCTATAAGTCTTTTTGCTGCTGTTGGCTGCCCATGCCATGTCTTCATTTAATAGCTGTGGCTTCCACTAAGTTTATTTACTTGCACCTGAAGCTCTGAATGAAGGACGACTTACATTTAATTACTTTATAATGCATCTTGAATAGTAAATATGTGTCTGCTAATTGGTAGCTCCTTCTCCATGAGGCTTTTTATCCCTGCCTGTCCCTTCAGGTGATCTGGGTAACTTCATTGTTAGGATTGCTGGTTCAAAGAGAAAGGGTTCAGGAAATTTAGATTTGATACTGTACAGTGTAGTGCAGCAAACGTGATCCACATCTGACTTCCAGGGAGGTGTGTTCAAAGGGTTGAATAAAGAATAAACAAATAAATAAACAACTGTGTTGATGGCAGAAGCACATGGATTGCATGTCTGAGGCTAGGCTGCCACTGCCTATCCATCCTTTACAAAATAACCTTTGTTTAAAATAGGTGTGGGTGAATTAATCAGGCCAGCTGAGGACTGAAGCAGATAGTCATAAGCTCAGAACTCCAGAAGAATTCTCAAGGCACTACTGTCCAATAGAAGAAACATCAGTGTGAACATTGCCACTAAGCTGAGAAACAATGAGACGTTGAAAACAAAATGTTGGAATTTTGAAAAATTCTCAACCACAGATTGCAGTGTTCAATAAACACAACCATCTTGGTTCTACCCAGGAAACAACTGCTGTTTTCTAGTCCTGCCTGGGATGGGGCCCTCTCATACTTTTCTTCTGCTTCTTAGAGGAGTAGCCTGTCTACACTGGACTTTAGACTGCTCAGGAGCAAACAATAATCTCACCAATAGTTTTGGAAGAGGAAGATCTGCTTGGACAGAAGATAATTAATAATTTAGGGCCCATGCATATGGTCAGGTTTTTGACCAAAGTGAAATGATCTTGCTGAAACAGAAATAAGCATTATGCATTGTTTAAATGGGAATTCAATATCTCAAGATAAAGTCTTTGCTGCAACAGATCTGGGGAATTGTTCAGGTAGGAGCAGTGGCTGTAGAGTGATGTTTCAGGATATGACACAGCACCCAGAGACTTGGATGAAACTTTTCATATGAAGTGCTAAAGAGATGGGCTGTGCAGTAGCAGAGACAGGCTATTTAGTATGCTTGTCACTGCTACAGGACTCAGAATGTTTTCCCTTTGGGAAAACAAAAACATAAAAAAACTAAACAAACAAAAAAGTGTAAGTTTCTGGACATGTCACACAGACAAGCAAATGTACATAGGTTATTCTTGTACTCTGAAGTTTTGCACTGAATGCTTGATAGGAATACTTTAGGAAAATCAGAAGTTCAAATACAAACCTTACAGCAGTTTCCAGATGACTGAAGCTATTGTTTCACTTAGAAAGCCTATTATGAATTCCTTGTGTTATTCCAAAAGATGTAAAATCAGCATTGTGCTAGACACTACATCAGAGATTATTCAAAGGCAATTGTCCAGTTATTTGGGGCATTGGCAAAAATTTCTCTCTTAAAGAAAAGGGAAAAGCTTGATCTTTGTGTCATAATATAAGAAGTAGCCTGGAAATTGCATCCTTATAATGTGAACACAAGCTCTTAAGTACATGCAGTGTGTCCTTGAAGTTTTGGGATCTACTTCCTTTACAATGGAAGTACATAGAGATTTATGCAGCATCCTTACTTGTACTGAATATAACATGAAACACTTCTGGTTTGCTAGAGAAACTGATGAACAATACCAAGCTTCCATTTTTATATCAGGATTTTCAGCCTTCTATGCTCATGTACAGAAAACTATAACTGCATAAGGATTTAACCAGAAAACATTTCCAAGCAAAAGCTGGCATACATTCTTGCCAGAGATCAAGACTGGTCAGACACATTCACAGTTTATTTTACTATCCTTTCTAAACTTTCTGCAAGTCAGATGAATTGCCAAGCAAGTTTCTGTTGTTCTTATTTTAAAAAGCTGTTCTTCAAAAGCCCTCTTTTTTCTTTGTAGTTTCAGCTGAGATAAAACAACTGTGCACATCTGTGCTTTTCCAGTCACTGTATTTATTTGTTTTGTTCTTGCATTTCTTCCTTATTCTTTGCATATCTGCCTGAATTCTGATAGAAATTGCTGTGCTCAAACAAACTCTTCCTGTCTTCTTGTCTTTCTCTGTTTATCCTTTTCATATGACCTTGGCATACTTTCTTCTCTGTTGTCATTCCTAAATATTGTTTTCTCTTTCAGGTTCAAGTTTTTTGACTTCTTTGCTACCATCATCACTTTTATGATTCTTATTTTAAAGCTCATCATAAAAATCTTTGTTTTCTGTTTTATATCTCTGTCTTCCCTTTTCTTCTTGTAAAAACACTGACTGTTTTCTCAGGAAGCTGTTAGGTGTCATTTATTTTCCCTTTGTTTCCCCTACACTATAGCTTTAGATAACAGAGGATATGTAACAAAATATACATGGTTTTGGAACAACTACATACAATTGAATTAAAATTACAACACAAAAATGAAGAAAAATAGATTATAGTGAGCTACAAGACAAAGGGCAGATGCTGTTCGCTTGTTTTGGTACTGGACCTTACTGAGATCTAACTTTGGAGCTTTATAGACAGGAGGCTTTGCAGCATTCAGCCCTTAGAACGTAACATTCAGAGGTTCTGCTGACAGCCTTTCCTCCATCTACTCTGGTTTCCACCCTCTGGGTTCTGAGCTGCAGTTATCGCTCAGCCCTTCATTTTACAATGAATATGATAATTAAAGGATTTCTGACATCAACAAAGCACAGTCACAATAAATAACAGGCATTGTCCATTTGGTCAGAAGACACCAGAAGTTTTTTAATTCCTTCTTTCCAGTGGCAAACACCTTACCATTATGCATAGTCATCCCCAGAACATATTTTGATCAGAAAGTTAAGTTCCGAGAGGACACCATTTCTTTTGTTGTCAGTGATCAGGACTGGATAAATGGAACGGAATATTTCAGATGAGTATTCAGCATTTGCTAGGGTGTCTTTTGATAGTTTTCTACCATGATTTTTTTGGATACCAATCATCAGAAATGGTGACAAATGGATAGTCAGATTGGAAGGAAAAGGAATGTTACATGAGATGGGATTTGCTTTGGTTTTGATTTTTTTAATTGCTATTTTCAACAGCTAGATGAACTTAAATTGTACCTAGAGCTCAAACTGTCACTTGTCCTCCATTAAGACCCTATTCTCCAAGTGGGTCCACTGGAGAGGATATAAAAATGCAGTTGAGCAACACAACCCAAACTCGAAAGATCAGCATCATGTAAAACACTTGAAGTATCACTGGTTGAAGAGTAAACATTAAGCAAGATTTTTAAAAGAGCATTAATTAATTAATATTTTCTGTAATCTAACTGAATGCTTTCTAGTAATCAACAGATTAAACATTACACTTTACAAACTGTTCCACCTCCTTAATGAATCATTACATGAAATCATGCAAGCTAGTGCACTCCATAAGCTCTTAAACTTTCACTTTCATGGTATTATGCAGTGATTGCTAAATGTAAAAAAAGAAGAGAATATCCTTACTTAGAAACCATGCACCCATTCCTCACCTGCTGTACAACACTCAGCATTAGCTATCCAAGACAACTGCCTGAACCATTATAAGACAACATATCTGTTTTCAGTTTCTTTTATCTGGTCAAAAGATTTGCTGCATAACATGAAAAAAAAAAAAAAAAAACCCACAAAAACAAAACAAACCCAAACCAAAAAAAGGAATGGAAAATATCCTTTAATGTAGAGCAGCACCTTTCTGAAAAGCAGACAGCCTGATGGGTATGCAGCTCTGTTGGGCAATAAAAATTTAATATTCATCTGCATCTTCTGTGGGATCTTGTACACACTTCACAGACACTTGATTCTCTCATATTTTAGGGCCTATCTGGTATACTTCCCTGTGTAAATCTTTGGGGAGCTCACACAGATGAGTACTGATTTCATGACCAGGTTTAGCTGTGACAAGGTAGGTGCCCTTTTCCAACAAATCCATCTTCACTTTCCGCATATTACTATCCCCTTATTATTTAGTCCTCTCCAGAGACCTGGGTTTCTTACTTTTTCCCATGGTGATTGGTATTTCCTGGCATGGGAATTTCAATTGCTGTATTCTCCATTACCTTGAAGGCCTTAGTTGAGGAATAAAAGCTCACTCTGTATACACTGAAAGATTTGTTTACCTCAGTTGAGCTGTACTGCTTTGTGCCAGCTGAGGACCTGACCTACCTCTAAGAAGAGTAAGTTGACAGGAGGCACTCTTTTAACAAAAAAATAATAAAATTGTTACCTTTCTGTACACTGATAAGTTCTTTCATTTCTGCAACTGACACCTTAACATCCAAATTCAACACCCAGAGATAACAGAGGCAGTGATACTAAAACACTTTATGTACTCCAAGTAGTCCCCTGGCATAAATCTTTGAAGGCTCAGAGCCCTAACAAATACAACTGATGTACACATATTGGTTCATAAATTCTGTTTATTACATCTTTGGCTGCCCTCTATTTGTTTTCCATACTCTCCCCTGCATGCTGAAAAAGAGGTTCCCCTACAGCTTGTGCCTACTCTGGTCCATGTTTTTTGCTGTAACACACTAAAATACTGAAACAGGTTTGGTAGCAGCGATTTTTTGAGCTCTGTCTTTGCAGTGACAACAAACACACCCTAATGAATAGTCAAGTAAGCAGATATAAATAATTAACAGATTTTCTTATTATTTTTAGAACATGCTAATTCTGGCTGGATCCTGGCATATAGAACAAGGGAATGCTTTCTAAAATCCCCTGTTGTATTACAGAAATGTTACAGAAATGTTGCGATTTTTTTCTTCTTTCTCAACTTTCAGATTCTTTTTCCTCTTGAAGAGCAAGACAACAAAGTCAATCTACTACAGCAGAATTTTAACCAATGGTTAATTAGCCATTCAGCTTCAATTTAAAACTAAATCGCTTTCTAAAATACTTTTGTATATTTCTTGAATTTCCTGGATTAATATTTCCTCTAAAAGGAAGGAGGATTATTTAATCGAACACCACAGGTTCTGCTTTCCAGGTTCTTGTATTTATTTTTTTTTAATATATATAGTCTTACTTACAATAGTAACTGGCAAGCAATCCTGTCTCAATAAATCAAAAAGTACAGCTGGGTGCCAAAAGAAAACTGACTTGCAATGAGCCTCGCCTATTGAAACCACACTATTTTAACTGATATTGACAAGCAGTACATTATATCTTGGTTGAGAAAATTTAGTTAATATTGAATCACACACCCCGAAAATGAAAAATAAAATAATTTTAGAGATCCAAATGCTGCGGAGGTGACAATTTTTCTACTTTCACACATTCTAGCAGTTACCCAGAGGGATGCATTTGAAGGTAGTGTGAGCAAGACCCACGATATTTAATAGGGCTGGACTCTAATTCTGACCGGCTGCCGTGACTTTCTTTTCAAACCTCTGCGTATCTTTCATTCGCGAGCGCTTTATACCCTTCGGAAAAGAAGAGCTGGTTGAATACATGACATCATTGCTGCTAGCCGCAGGGAACAAAAGAGGCGCATTTACATGAGAAAGGTGGCTTTTGTGCGGCAGTGAAGGCAGGGAGGGTCACAGGTTCAGCGCTGCTTGCCGGCTATGGACAGCGCTAGGGGCTTACCCCGAGCCCGCAGTCAGCACGAACCGCGCCGAGCCCACTGCTGACTACAAAAAGACCATTATCCCCTAATAACAGTTGTGCTGTCTGTGACTTTTGCACGGCACTAGGAGCTCGTCTCGTGTTCAATGGCTCTCCGAGAGAAGAAAAAACCAGTCTGCCTCTTCTTTGTAGGGGTTTGTTCCGCGAGGGCAGCGGACCAAGAGCAGGGGAAGCTGTTCCGTGGCTGCTGCTGTCAGCAAGGCTCCCCCACGCAGTGCCTGGCTTCATTTGACCTCTCTGCGGTAGCCAGCGCCACGCACATGCTGGGCAGGAATTAAGAGATGGGTCTTTTCCCTCAAAATGCCACAAAACGCCCAAATTAATTCCCATATATTGTTTCCTGCAGCTCAGGAGGTCCGTAGCACGCATAATCACGCTTTAACAGGGGGCATTTCAACAATTAAAACTTATCAGAAATCTAGGGATTTTTTGTTTGTTTGTTTTTTTGTTTGTTTTGGGGTTTTTTGTTTGTTTGTTTTGTTTGGGTTTTATTTAGTATACTTCTTATAACCCAGAATTTTTGGCTCATAAAACAGCTTTGGGTAAAAAAACCCAGACACTAGGGTTTTTGTTTGAGAAAATAAGTAATGATCTGAGATTGCAGTGTTATGGATGTCTGGAAATATTTTTTACATCATAAAACATGCTCTTCTTAGTTTCAGGGAGAAAGTGGGAAGTGTGCTCTTCCTCATCACGACTTTTGAGACTAGCAGGAAGAGGAGTGCTTTTGGGGTTGCTCTGCAGGCTCAGGGAGTATTCCCTGATTGTATTCCCTGACTGAGGAAGTAAGCAAAATAAACCACCCCGCTCTCCCTCAGCAACATCAGTGTGATTGATTCAGTGTTGCACAAGGTATATTAAAACAAGTCAGCAGAATTGCAAAGAGGCGCATCTAGGCTTTTTCTATAAAGTGAAATAGCTAATAGGAAGGACTATAGATCCTCATGAAATTATAGACAAATCCAGTGCTATTTCCTTAAGCAGATGTTGATGGACAGAACTCTTTTAAAGTTCAGATCAGGTGGCTGTAAACCATCAAAAGACAAATCTCCTCTTCCTGCTTACTTTCACATGCTGGAAACGTCTGTCTCTTATTTGCCAGAAAATTGTCACAAGCCTTACCTAACATTTTTAATAGATAGCTGACAACAGAGCAGCCCAGAAACTGCTGCATCAGTAAAGTACTCTGAAAGGGACACTGTAATCTTAAACCAACAAAGGCTGTGTCTAAATTAAGGGCCTCAGTAATATTCTATTCTAGTGTCTCAATGAAACAACATCAGCAATTCCTCCCTAGGCACAAAAATCCCAAATGTGCCACAAAATCCCTTTGCTTTACCACTGCACCTGAGGTGACCCTGCCACAACAAACCAGCACATGCTATCATTGCTGGAATCATAAGCAGCAGACAGACTGTTTCACAGAGCAGGATATTTATACACCCAATGTGTTCGACAGGCTGCTCAAAAGAGCAGATGAGCACAGCATTCAAAAAACACTGGGTGTGTTTGTGTGATAAGCCTGTGTATGTAGCCAACTCAAAACACTGTTCTCTTGAACTCAGACAGTTTCCAATATCAATTTATCTACTTATTTATTTATTTATTTTGGTGACTATTTGACATTCCTTCTTAAGCTTAGAAAATTAAGCCTCCTGCTTCATCATTCAGCTCCCTCCCTGCCATATGGTTGTTCTGATTCATCCCAGCCATCAGCTGGTACAGTGCACAGTTCAGGGATGTTTTAAGTTTTACCATATTTAAGGGCAGGAGGATTTATATGTTGCTCATCTTTTTGATATTCTGGACTTGGATGTGCCAACTAACAACACTCATCGCTGTCTGAATTAATGATTTTCTTTTTTTTCTTTCAGACGACCAGTCAATGCAAGAGATGGGAAGGGGAAAAAGTATTTCAATTCCAATTCTCCTATGCCCAAGGCTGTGAAACCTGTAAATGTAATGCAGTGTATTTTCTCTGTTGCAAATTTAGCCCAATTCCCTCACAGCAAGTACAGATACATTAAGAAAAAAATAGACCACATTGTGTACAAGTGATTTAAGCTGCAACTGCTGGGCTTTGGTGTTGTATTTATTCCCTGAAAGGTTTATCCAAGTGTGTTTGAAATGTAGAAAATTGATGACATTAGACAGCATTATACACTGGCCTGCTCTTTAAGTACCAACAAATCACTCAAACAAATAGCTCTACAGAGGGAAATGCAGACAGGAAAAGCATTTTTATGAAGGCACAAGACAGGGCATTCCCACTATGGAGCCTATTCCCACACTTTCTCTATTCCCCAGAGACAAGAAGACACTTGTCTGCCAAGCCTCAAATCTTGAAGCCCGGAACCACTGCTACCACCATGGCCATCACCAATATCCTCAAGTAAACAGTAACTAACAGATAGACCTACCTTTGTACCCACAGCTGCTTCAGATAAATGTTGAGCACATCTGCCAGCCACAAAATACACAAAAAATCAAAATACAGTTTACCCAACCCATTACAACAACATCAAGTCAACCATATTGGGCTTTTTCTCAGTCACTAAACAAACCACAGAGAAGAAAGAGTAAGATTGATCAGAACTGAACAAATAAATGCAACCACTGGAAAAACAATTTAAAAGCATAGGCCACAGGCAGCTTTATCCAATTTAACGAATTGTTTTCATGTTCAGAAATATTTGCAAAGGAATGAAGTCTAATTTCTGATGATTAAAATCTGTTTGAATGTTAGAATGGTGTGATAGATAAACACCATGTAACATTTACACAGTACTTTTTACATACATTTGAGCATTTAAAAGATTGGGGTTTGGATTAGATGATTTTCAGAGGTCCCTTCCAACCTTAACTGTTCTGTGATCTTGTGACTTGCATGTGTTAAATTGCATCTTATGTAATTGACTCTAAAAGAGTATTTCTAAGCCAGGCAAGATTTGAACCAGATTGAGGTTTGCTTTCTTGGTGTTTTTTTTTTTAATTACTGGTATAGTCAAAACAGAGAAGCTTTCAAGTATACAGGCTCTTCTTCAACCTTGAAAGAAAAGCAAAGGTTTTGGAGTTTCATGAAGGCTGAGAACAACCACTTTGAATTTGTTAATCAGTCAGATCATTTGAAAGAAAATGCAGCAGACACCTCAGAAACACCTGCAACAAAACAAATGATAAGGTATGTATCTCCTATGAGAAAAGGAGAGAGGTTGTTGATCATCAATGGAACTTGTGAGAATTAACAGTCATGGAAACAAGAAGTGCTGTGAAATGTGCTATAAAGTTAGTATTTCTCTAATCAATTCTTTATTTCCAAGAGTATCATGAGTTTTAGTTCCCAGGTATTTAATTTGAAGTATTTCTCAGGTTTCCCTTGAAGATAAGAAGTAAATAGGAAAAAAATTAAGTGAACCATTTGTAAGAAATATTCTTTCTCGGATCTTTTAGCATGTCTGTTTTCCCCCAGTTATTCTCTCATTCTGGTGTTTGTTGGTTGGTTGGTTTCACACACACAATTTCCTTGTGGATGTTCGATGTGCTTGCTAAAGTATATTACACATGGGATATGTAAGCTCCAGGTCTTGTAATGATCCAGTGGAGGACAAGGCATTGTAAGAGTGGAGATGTGTGGGCACTGATTACACGTGATGATCATGTGTTATGAATCTGCTTACATGTATTTGCCCATCAGAGTGCTGATGTAGTGTTCAGTAAAGATCCACTCTGAGGGCTGGAGGGCAGTTGAAGGAGATAGGGACTCATATTGCATTTGTGGTGGACTTCAGGGAAAGACTCCAGATGATAAAGGTGCCATTTACGTAATCTGATGTATAGCATAAATAGGAGCATGATGGAATAGACATTTAAAATATTTTTTCAAGGTGGCTCATTGCAAAATCCTCTACATGAGGCAGCTGTGTGTTCACTGTCAGATACGGAAAGTGAAGTTACGTGTGAAAATGAAAATAAGTTGATGGGTTTAGGTTTCTGAGGATTACTCTCCATGTTGTACATACTCAGGGTAATCTTAGAGACTTCCATGATGTGTGGTAGTGGTGGTATGTGAATAGGAAACATATGTCAAAACTAGGCTGGTCCTGGTGAAGTTGGCTTAGGTTGTGTGGATTATGAAGGAAGTCTTCTGCAGCATCTCCTTCAAGTTCCATCACCCTCTTCAATGTAGTCTTTGTGGATCAAGACATTTTAACATATTTGTCTGTTGGCTCAATCACAACGTAAGGACTGTGCTTTAAGCACTGCTAAGGGTGGTCTTCAGAAAGAGGCTGTAATACCATATTTTTATGCTGAACATTTAAATGGCCATTCTTATCCTAAAGTAGCTATTCTTATCCTAAAGTAGTCATTCTAGCAGCCCCACATGGGATTTTGGCTAAGCTTGTCAACCAGACTCCTTCTTTAGACTATGGAGACATTTCCCTGCAAAGGCAGACCATTCCATTTTGTGTAAGGCAGGTGGAAAGTACCATTTGAAGATATCCATGGTACTCCCCTAGCTGCCTGTAGTCAATACAAGGAATCAGTTTTCTTATCAAACACTCCCTTTCTAGTCAGCTTCTTCACAAAATAAATGAACTGTTGTTCCTTCACAGGGTGAGATTTGCAGGTTTCTTTTCCCAACCTATTGGCATGAAAATGTTTAATGGTGGTATTCCTCCAAGCTCTAAGGAATTTCACAAGAAAAGGCAATTCTTCAATAATTTCTGCTCAAAAAACCCCAAAAATCTCTCAACTCTCAGAAGTCCACTGGAAGGACTGAGGAAAAGAATTGACACAAAAAAAGAAAAAAAAAAAGTCAATTCCTTCAGCTCAGCAGCTCCTATAGTTCCAGAAGAGTGAATGTTTCCAACACAGATCTTGGATGAGTTGGGCAATCCATCCACAAATATTTACTAAAGATGTGTGATCTGGCACTGGTGTTTGGGAGTCAGTCTCTATCCAGATGGTCTTGCTTTAATCACTGGACCAGGAATGTTGAATTTCTCTTAGTTTACAGCAGCCAGAGTCAAAATAGGACAATAAAAGTTTCCTGTTCATTTTTACATCCAGGCTCTCTATTCCTGTTCTTGCAGCCTTGGCTCAACTATTCCTGCTTCAGCAGCTTCCCAGCCAAGACCTTCCTCTTCTGATGGTGTCTTGGGACAGACTGAAAGGAATGGGCAGCTAAGCACAAGCAGCTCAATCACCACACTGTTATCCATGGCAGATTATGTCAGTCTTATTCCTGCAACATACTGGCACCACTTGCACCACTGTAACATACTGGCAGAGCTAATGCTCTGCCCCATTGTCCTGTTTGTACAGTCTGACTGACTGAAGCATTGCCCAGCAGCCAGTTTTGGCCATTTCAGGTTTTCTGCAGGTTCAGATGGTATCTAATATGCCTAAACTACATGTTTAAGATTTCCTGGATAAAATAAGACAAAAAACTTGACTGTTTTGCTTTCAAGGGAAGGTGAGTTGAAGAAAGACCTGTAACCTTAGGAACTTCAAGGCTTCTGAAGGACCTACAGTTTATATCAATGCATCTCAGCAGACCATAATTTCTTTCCAATGACCATTTCTTCAAAAACTGAGGTGCTCTGAAGGTAACAATGCCAAAGTAACCTCATTCAACCTAATCTGCATCAAATGCTTACAAAATAATTCTTGCCACAAACAAATGTTTCCAGTTTGCTTCACTATCAGTAATCAAAATTCCAACATAGCAAAGCACTTTAGTTCATTAACAGTGAATACGATACTAATAAGTACCTCAGGCAATTAAACCAAGCACTGCATTGTATTAGGGCACTTGCTGCACTTTGGACAGCCTGGTGGATATGCATTTCATGCAGTCCATGCAGCAGTGACAATGACCTCATATTGAAAACCAGCTGTGTCTTTGGTGCTTCTCTTTTTTTTTTTTACTACAAAATCCTGTCAGGTCTGTGCAAAAATCTGCTGAACACAAGCAAAAATGTAGGTTGGTGCTAATAAGAACTGTTTGAAAGCCTGTTAATATAAAATCCAGAAGTTTGTTATTAAAGAATTTAGAAGTATTCTCAAAGTTAGCACCAGCTGCCAGTGCTGCTATGCCATAATTTTTTAGATGCTATGGTAACAGACAATGTGAAAAATACTGAGGTTTACAACACTACTTCATTTGACCATTACATTTACTTTAAATTCCTATGCACCTACCAGTGGATATTGTAGATTAAAGCTCCAATAAATTCAAAACCTGAAAAAAAACCTTAGCTAAAACATCCATGCTTCACTCATGGAAAGACAGAAATGAAGCATACACTGCCAGTCTGTGCATTAACTCTTAGTCACTCTCAACCCCTTTTCCTCTAACCCAAACACACCTTTTTTATACCTTCAAAGAAACCTCACTAGAAGTTTTGATAAGTGAGTGTGAAAGAAGACATGATTCCAAGATTAAGTCAAACAGTTCATGGAGACCTAAGAACTATCCTGTCACTGTTCTACTAGCAAAAAAAAAAAAAAAAAACCAAAACACAGAAGTTAAAAAAGAAAACAAACAATAAAATTCCACACATTCTTCCCTTGGTACACTGTTGGTAACACTTGTGTGACAAGTAAGGATTGCACATATCTCAGATGTTCTATAGGAGGCAAATTACAGGCCAAATAATTATCAAACACCTCACTTTTTGGTATCTGAAACTTACCCCATCATCCCTTTAGCTCTGCCTCTGGGGTCTAAAGAAAGGCTCTGTTAATTCAGTGTTAACAAAACAAGAGCAACTGGGAGAGCTGGTATCTAAACTCAAACAGGACTGAATAAACCTATCAGCAATGCGGTTGGGTAGCAGCTACAATTTAAATTAGATAAATGTGAAGTGATATGGAGTGCAAGAAAAAGCCTAATTATTTTTTGCACACTGCTGGGATCTAAATTACCTAGAGATCTAAATTACCTAGAGTATTTCAGCAACAGATCTAGCACTTATTGTTAGCAGGCTGGCTTGCTGCTGAGATTTCAGAACAAGAAAGTGACTGGGAAAAATGATAAAGATTGCAAGGATTGCTAAAAGAAATATTGGAACAGACTAGAATGTTATTATTTCTCCCCCCGCCCCCCCCCCCCCCCCCATAATACTGTGCACATAGTAGTCTGTCTCAAATCCAAACTCTTTTTTGCCACAGATAGTGAAGTTTTGCATGGACAGTGGATAAAAGAGTGGAAGAGAGATTAAATATAGAGAACAATTAAAACAACCTAGGCTATTTAGTTTTAAAAGGAAGAGTATAAGAATGACCACCCAAAATAAGGAATAGTTTAGGGGAAAGAGTTCTGGTACTCCTCCATAGCCAGTCCCAGCTCCATAACACAAGAGACAAGTTGATTAAATTGACAGGCAGAAAATGTGAAATGAACAGAAGGGAAAGTGTTTTAAAGTAGCACATTATCAGTCCATGGAATTCAATGTCACAGGAAATTGTTGAGGAAAAGAATTTAACAGGATTTTAAGAGGGTTGAGTTATTTATATTGACAAGCAAAACTTTTGTGCCTACATGAAGTTAAGTCAAGAGTGTAAGGGACTTTAACCCTTCAGACAGTAGGAAGCTATGAAAAGTAGCGCCTTGCAGAGAGGCATCAGGATGCACAAAGCCAAGGGGAATTTTCTTTCCTTGGAACTTGAGGTGGCAGAGTGCCTGTTAGGGCAACCTTCACATTTTTAGTATTTGGTGAGGGAAGAAGAGGAGAGAAAAGGGCACTCTGGCATTTGATTGTGGCCAGGATAACACGTAAGCCCCATGTGAGTTCTTCCTAAAACACCAAACCTCCAACAATATTTAATACACATGTACCAAAACACACTGGACATGGGGTGCTTGCTGGCAAAAGCTGGACAGCTGCTCACCGCAGTGCTGTCCCTCCCTGCTCCTTCCTCAAGGAATGATCACGTATGCTCAGCTAAAGCATTACTACAGTGCTCTATGACACACTATGAAGACTAGACACCTAGATTTTCTCCTTTTCAAATGTTCTGCAGCCTTTTCAGATCACAAAACAGTGAGGAAAGATAATGAAAATATTGCACACTATCTCACATTCTCATAATCCAAATGAAGCTACAATGAACGGATGTCCAATGTTATTACACAAATCATATGATACTTATTTGAATGGGACACTTTTAATAAGGAGACATTAATAAAGAAACAACATTATAGCTGCTAGAAAATATGTGACTTACTGAATTGCAATGTTTGGGTATTTTTTTAAAAACAGCTGAAACTAAGTACATTACAAAGCTTAGAAATCCTACCAGGCAGTGTGGATTGCACCATTAGCTGCCTAAATACCTTAGCACTGTGTTGTTCTGGTTCTCAAGAGTTATTTGAGTGTCTAATTCCCAGTGACACCATTAGGATCAAAGGTGCCAGGTTTCCTATAGTGCAAAGATAATATTATCAAGTCCAACAGGCATGCTCACAGCATACACCCTCTTCCATATCTGATGCATCTCAAATTACTGTTTGTATTTCTCATATTGGTGCGAACTTAGATGTGGATTTAACTCCCAGTGAAATCAGCAAGGCCTAAACTCAGACCTCAGGTTAAACATATGCGAATGGATTCTGAATGAGATGAGAATATTGAGTTATGATGTGACATTACAGAGGGATAACAACCTAGGCAGTACCAACCAGCAGCTTTGTGGGTTTTCATTTGCGTTTCCAAATTGTTTGATGCACTGTCAAAATGTCCCTCTTAAGAGCTCTGGAGAAGCATATTTCCCTGCTTTTTCAAGAGATTGCTTTCATCAGTTCCTGCAGAGTTACTCTAACTAAATCAGTGCCTCATTTTAATACATTTGACACAATAATGCTCTGCAGCTGCACACAGAAGGCACGGATAAACAGAGCAGCAAATTAACAGGCTTCTGAAAACTTCCAAGCTAAAATTCTTATCAGATTTTCTCAGCTACCAAAAAAAAAAAAAAAAAAAAAAAAAAAAAAAAAAAAAGTCTCCAAAACCCTAATAAAATATCCATCAGTGGTTGAGGTCTTGGTTTTTTATCCATTCTGACTTTCTGAAAGGCATTTCATTGATATACATATAAAGGGAAAGTTAACAAGACTTGGAACATTTTTGAATGTCAGGGAAACAGCCCTCAGATAATGTAATGCTTGTCTTTGCACCTACATGCTAACTACTCAAAAAAATAATTGTGGCATGTAAAACAGTTAGAAACCACCTTCAGGTAAGATATGAGCCTGTGTAAAGGTTGAGGTTCCAACAAGTGTAGTATCCTCATATTTAAGTATTTTCTTTCTTATCAGTTGAAAGATTGTATTTATGACCTGAACCCATCCACTGTCTTTGGTATGTTGTTAAATATTTCCCAATCTATTTCCCAGTAAAGTCTGACTTCTAAGTCTGAAGTCCATCAAGGTGACAAGTGCTGTGGTAAATCTGTATTATCATAAGAACCTATTTTTTCTTCAATTTGGTTAAGAAATTGTGTGAGAAAACTTTTTTCCTATTTAAAATGGCTTTTAAACTAAATGGAAACTTTCACTAATTATATTTTTAATCAAAGCACATCAGGTTTGTGGCAAAATACCCACATATATCAGTTGCAATTGGCTATGAAAACAAAATAAATTGCTTCTGGTTGAGACTTGCAGAGGAAAAACATTACTTCCTAACTTCTAAACATTATTTCCAAATTTCTAAATTTGTTCCTGATCTAATAAGGAAAGTATAAAAGAAATAAAAGCCTAGAGATCATAAAGGTTAGCCATTGATTATGCACATGTGGTTGCCTCACTGGAAGGAGGAATAATCTGGGAGATGCAGTCACATTCCTTTATGCACAGAGAAACTTTGTTGCTCTTGCAGAAAGCTGCAGCATTTTAATGCAACATGCTAAATGAAATTTTGTGCCCAGAAGATTCAGCTAACTTCTGAGCAATGTACTCTCAGCAGTATTTAAAACTCACTCTGAAAGTCTGCAGCTGGCAGCTATTTTCCACTCACCAAATGTATTTCCCTTTTCCACATTTTAGGTAACTTTTGCTTGCCTCTCTACTCTGGTAGGTCACAGCATATGAATCTCTCTCCTTTCCTTTCCTGACTTTTGCTTCCTGCTCCTCCTCCAGTTTTAGACAAACACCTGCAGCTCTCCACTGGCAACCTTCTCTCCCTTTCTTCTGGTGGATAAGTCTTTCTTTGACAACCTTTTTTTCTCTGGTACTGCTTGAGTTCAAGAGCCTATGCAATGTAAAACAGGTATAGGGCAATGTCTATGACACATAATATGGAGAAATCACGTGTTTTTACAGAGTCAGTGCTACTGTGGTTCTTGCTCCTGTAGGGTGTGGTTTCATTCCTGTCTACAGTAGTCATTTGTATTCTGCTATAGAATAAAAGTCCATGAGGGCCTAATGACAACAGTTCTCTACCCTTCCATGCATATAAAATCTCAATTTTCTTCCACTGTTCAGAGAGGGAAATGTGTGCCCTATGAGGTTTGGGGATGAATGTTTACCAGTCCCTAAAATCTATAAGTACCTCTCCTACCTATCATGGCAGGGTCACTTTATGCCTTTATTCTGCAAAAGTAGGTAAACAGGGATTTGGGATCTGCCAAATAAGAGTTCAGAAAGTGACACCCTAGCTTCTTTGTGTGAATATTAAACTCTCATGAGACAATAGCGAAGAATGGGGATTCATCTTAATGTTCTTGCTCAAAGGCTCAGCTGCAGGCACTGCCCAGTAACCCAGCAACTGATGCATGTCAGAGATGCCAACATATTTCTGCCAAACAGAATGCCCTGATGCATTCACTTGTTAATCAGGATATCCAAGCACTCCATGTATAGCCTGAGCATATTTATACTCTTTAGGTTGAAAGATGTTAGGTGAGTGTGCAAGATTTGTGATGACAGCAGCATTATGCTATTAAAATTCCTGTTTAGTTTTCCATTTTCCAAGGAAATGGATTCATGCAAACAAATGGGTTGTAAGGCTGGGATTTTCAGAAGCACTTAGCATTGGCCTGTATCAGCTATCTGAATTCCAGAGGGAGTCTGCTCCTGACATCACTGCCAGCAGATGCTCACAACAGTGACAAGCATTTTGAAAGACCCCCCACACAAGCACATTTATTCAAATTTATTGTGCAAAGTTAAACTGAAGGTGCTCATAGCAGAAACACTCTGCACCTGGAATTGGGACCAGCTCCTTTACAGACTATAGTCCTTGTCTACAGAAATTAATTATCTTTATTAATAATTGTTAGTGCTACTGGAGTACCTAGATCCCTTTCTGACACAACATCCTACAGATTCTGCCTGAGCCATGATTAAAGATAAGATATAACTCCTGGCTTCTGTGGCTCAGAATTGGACCCAGAAAAAAGACAGTGTGTGACTCCAAAACAGACAAAGCCTGGCTGGAAACAAATCTGTCAAACTCAAAACCTGCTGGCTCCTGTTCACTGAGCCAAGCTAAAACAGGGCTCTGGTGCAACTACCTGAGGAAATGAATAAAGATGTAAACATGTGGCAGCATATCTATATGAATCTTTGGCCACTGTTTTTGTTTGTTTGTTTGTTTTTTGGGTTTTTTTTTGTTTTTTTGTTTTTGTGCAGAAGTACAGAATTATTGCATGTCTTTATCACAGGAATATGAGGAAATAGCTCTGCACTCATCACAAGCCATTAAAAATAATAGTCTTCCTATTCCTAAGATGTTGTTGGCCACTTGTATTAGAATGCTTTTATTTCTTGAATAATTTTTATTTTAGCTAAGAAAATTTTCTTCATTAGACACTACAAACAGAGCATGCAGTATTTGAACTTCTAAAATAAACTAGTCTGGCTCATTAGAGACTCATTCACTAAAAACTCCATCTAAATAACAGTCTCAGAGCAAAAGAATACCTGCAAATTCTCCCCTATGTGCAGAGATGTTTAGTCTTTTCAAACCTTAGTATGAAAATTCTAATATTTAACTTCTTCCTGTCCTCCTCTGACACTGTGGAATTTCTCAGCAGAAAGGTTGGCTATGAAAATCCAAGCTTAGTGAAGCCAGTTCCTGGCTATATCCCCCATCTGCAGGATAACACACTTGCAGCTTCATGTTCCTCATTCTGGTGGAACAGCTGGACCTTTGGCTCAACTACAGAAACGTGTTTGAGCTTTCCTTTTGTCAAAGCAAGTTTGGAAATATTTCCATTTTCACTTTCATCCAGTAGCAAGGGATTGTCAAGAAGTGAGGGAATCTCAGGGATCCACACAAGAGTCCGCAGTCAACACCTACAGGTGTCCTGGTCTAGCAGAATCACTGGTGCAGGTTTTATGTCCTATATCCTTGGTGCAGTTTCTATGTCTCACATGCTCGCCTCTTCCCAGCTGCTTGTGTGGCACATCCCACACTCCTGATGGAGCACAGCCAAAACAAGGTAACTGCAGCAGACACCAGCACTGCTGCACTGCTATTTCCAGCCCGTACATTGTACCAATCAAGCTCTTCTTTGAGAAAAGCAGTCCTTATTAATTTGGTGACATGTGCACATAAAAGTTCTGGATTTCTAAACAACTCCCCCAGTACCTCCCCCACAAGTTGAATAATAACCATCTGGTGGAGCAATTTTTAAAAATTGCAGAGATGCCAGAATTTTTTTGGCAAGGTTTTAATCAAATTGAAGAAGGCAAACCCACAAACAACAGACTCCTTCACTCCACAAGCCTGATCCATCCACAGACATTATCCCTACTGTGCTTTGGAGGAGCCTGGTGTCCTGTGGGGGAGAAACCACCACAGCATATAATTGTTTTGTTAAAAATCATACTTACTGTGGAGCAGAATAAATTCCACAGATCCTTGTGTTTCTGGAATTTATCAGCTCCCTTTTCTTGATTATGAAAGCTTCTCAATCGTTCGCATGTTTTGTGTCTGCATGAAACTGTAATTGCCAAGTACTCTCCAAATTTTATTTCAGTTTTGATTTTCTGTAGTGCACTTGCTGTGCATTTGCTGTGTGCTGTGCAAAGTTTTATCCAGTGAGTTTCTGGGTGAGTATCAACTGTTCAGATTTGGAATTGGGATGTTTACATGCAAAGTCCTTCTTTGACAGAGTTTCTTTCATGTGCCCATGAGACAAAGCATCATTTTGATGCAGCTTGGACTGTGCTCTAACAGTTGGAAAAGATGAAGTGATTCTACAAAATGTACACTGACATTAAGGCTTTACACTTTAAAAATGCCCTTTGAACAGCTCACATGTGGACTATTCTGACTCCTTTTTCAGGACAAAGTCTTCTAAAGGGAGTATTATGTACTCACAGTCGCAAGATTTTCATATGATAACAAAACAACTTTGAGAGAAAAAATTACAGCATTCTCTGGCTTTACTAAGCCCTCCAGAGGTGCTCCTACACTTACACAGGCAGCTGTCTGGAGTTTCCTTCTGCTGTTACTTGCTCTAGAGCTGGAATGGGAATGCTGTGTTCCTTTACCTGAATGGACAGCACCTGTTTTCATCCTGTAAGGTCAGTGCCATGAGACTCCTGCCTGGAAACTGGCTCCACCCAAGAGCTGGAGCTGGGCTGCATTCACGCAGAGGCAAAAGGGTTCCTCTACACCAGGGACATTTCTCCACTGGAGTGGACTGGGGGTTGGAGCATCCATCTTCACTTCAGCTCCTGCCTCTCCAGCCAGTATTTACACTGCCTCTGCTGAATGATGCCATGCAGGCAGCTGGGTGAAAGCAATGGCTAGTCTTTAGTAATTGGCAGCATTTCAATAAACACAACTGCTAGAAAAGATGTTGTGCTTGGCTGAAAGGTCAAGCCCCTGCTATCTCTTTTTCTTGATTATCACATTGCCGGAGTTTGCATTTCTGGGATTTTAATCTCTTCCTTACACAAGGGAAACAGTATTTCATTTAAGATAGAGGCCCTTCTTCAACACCTCTTCCACAGCAGGGTGTTGATTTCAATACCACATGTCAGAAATAATCAATCTGGTTTTATTTCAAGGTTAAATAGAGGAATTTTATTGCTTTTCAGTAGAGAATTAATGTTAGAGAGCAGAAATAGCATATCCACTCAAAGCAGAAGTGCTTTAGCCTCTGGAGTTAATGGAGAGTCCTCAGCAATCTGTGAAAAGATATTGCTAATCTTTTGCCTAAAATTAAAAGAATGTAGAAATCATTTCACACCTAAGTCAGCAAAAGGGGTGGGCCCCTCTCTCCTTTTTTGGGAGATGCTTGCTCTGAGTAACTGGATTCAAAGCTTCTCTTAATACTTAATTTATATTAAAAAATTTGCTAGCAATTATGAAGTGTTTTCAGCAAGTCCAATGAGCTGGCTCCTGATCTTATTTCCCTCATACAGTAGCTAAATAAGGTTCTATTTATACAGGCAGGAGCACAACTCTCTGATTTTGTACTCCTGCAGATCAGTCTGAATCGCTGCAAAATTCCATCCACCTTGTTCGTGCCTGGATACAGTGGCTGCATTTCTGAGAGTGAAAGCAGAGAAACTTTTGTTTCAATGTTTTATCTGAACCCCAGACAGAAAAACCACCTGCAATTTGTATTTTGTAAGTGCCACTACTTCCCATTTCTGCCTCCACAATCACATCAGCATGGTGTCAGAAGGGAAGATTTTTTCCAGTAATGGGCCATCTGACAGACTTATCAGGAAACTCCTAGCACATCGTTAACATTTTATACCAGAGAAGCCTTGACAGTGTCTGTGCTCATTCATCTTTTTCCTTCACCCCACACCCAATTCATCACACCGAATACTCATTCTACTGTGCTGCTAAGCTCCTGATGAAAAACAGGGATAGCCCAGGTTGCTTCACGAAAATATCTTAAATCCATTTGTTTCTTGAATGAAGAAAAAGATGCTTTGTTTGAGGAGCTAACCAGTGAGGGAACATTCCAGACACTCTGAAAGAAGTTACCAGTCTTTGGTTATGCAAGCTGAGAACATCCCAATGAAATCAAAAAAGATCATCCTTGTCATCTGTTGTTGACATTCCTGACAAAGTGATACCTATATTTTCACAAACATCTAATGTGACAGAGATTTTCAGAGAGAGATTTACTGGCAATGATCACAGAACAGGGTAGGAGACTTGTAGTATTACAAATTTTTCTACTCCTTTCCCATAATACATCTGTACTTTCAATGTTAAGTGGAGCCAAGTGCTACTAAGGGAGCATCTGCCTTGCTAAATATAACAGCCCCAAGTAGTTGATGGCCTTTTGTATTGTATTGTGCACATCTGTGTTTGCCTACTGTTAAGTGATAAGGGCAAAAACCTAGTAGATATTAAACATATGAGGTGAAGAAGGGGAGAGAGGAGGAAAGGTGTTGCATTAAAAGATTTTTTTAATCAAATATTTTTAGAGGAAGTGATGAAGAACTAGATCTCCATATGACAAGACAGTTTGGGATTTGGTTCAAGTAATGTCTGACATTTATTTAAACGATTTAGCCTATATTTTTTAAACTTCTACTATTACTAGTAGTAGTAGCAGTAGTAGTAGTCACAATACTAATAGTATTTCAGTCTTTTGGTTTGTTCTTGTTCTGCTTTGGTTTGAAGTCAGCTGTATCCTTTTCTCAGTCTAATAACAAATTATACATTCTCTGTGTAAGATGTGGAGTCAAACTGCTCGGAGGGAAAGCAGCAAAACCCACTTTCCTTCCTGCAGTGATATCTTTCTCCTCTTCATAGTCAGTCATAAACTGTGTCCCAGAAAAGATGAAAGAATTTTTTCTGTGCCATAATATTAATGATCCTTCTAATATTATAATAACATTTGGAGAAATTCCCATAACCCTGGATTACTTCTAAATGAATATGTTATTTTTCTTACTAAACGTTTTCATAAACCATAGTTCAGCCATTATCAAAAACTAAATACCTGTGTGTGCCATGAATTTGGTCTGCTGCAAAAATGTTGGGTTTTATTGACTGATAGACTACATGATTGAAAAATGTAATTCTTTGCCATAAGAAAGCTTTAGGCTTCAGTGTTCCTATTTGGAGCTTGAGCTGTAGTGCTAATAAAAGAGAATTTTACAGAAGAATTTCCTCTTTGGCTTTATGGAACCAGAGGAAACCAAGAGCCATGCCCTGTTATGGTGGCTGGCATAATTTCCACGACAAAACAAAAGTTCCAAGCACTGCCTCAGAAGCTGGCTGAACCCCTGAGCTTAATTAGCAAAGTAATTGGTCTCTGGTTCAGATGGAAGAACTGTGGTATGGTAGAGATGCAGCATGGTACACATGACGTTTAAATCAGGTTTCCTAAATATTCACATTTAGTGTACTTAATTGACTGTAAAATAATTATTCTGTGCTGTATAATTATGTTGTGGCAGAGACCAAGGCTTCTAAACATCTCAAAGGCAAATGTTTACAGGCTCAGAATTAAGACATTATTCTCTCCTAAAGTATACATCAAAACAACAAAAGTGGTTTATCTCCACAATGAGGTCTTTGCATTAGACTTGAGGCTATATTTGAGATCCTCTCGTTGTTTTCTTCCTCTAATTGTCTACCCTTCCTCATGCTATTTTAGTTAAGCAATACGGATGTAAATAGAATTCAAATCATGGGTAGCAATGAGGATTAAAATCCCTGTATGACATGAGTGGCTTCAGCTAGAGCAGAATAGAATATCTAAATCTACTTAAGTGAGAATTTCAGGTGACAAAGAAGTAGGCATCTCCTTCAGTTGGGTGATGAAGGTGGAATGTGGGACAATATCTCTTTGAAAGCTGATCTGTGAACAGACCAGTGTTAAAGAGAGAAATTTGTTTTCCTCCTATTTGAGAATTTTAGCTTAACCCTGACTGGAGGAGTATGTTGTAGGATAAGGGTGTTCTCTCCTGAGGGAGAAAAAACAGCTGGGAGCACCAAGCACAGCTATATTTCAGAAAAACAAAAAAACCCCAAAAACAATAAATTAAGTACCAAGTAGAAATCTGACTTTCACAGATCTCCCCCTCATCTAACAATGCAGTTTATTTTCAAAAATATCATCAACACAAAGCATTGTTTCTTCACAAAGTGTTGCCTCTATAGAAGGTTCATCAGGTCTTGTACCCTCTACCTAAATGCTTCGGGACAAGCACATTGTGTGGAACAGTCATATTTTCAATTTGCTTTCCAGAAACAACAGGCACTAAGTCTTTGCAGCTGGAAATCTTTCACTGACACAGTAGTGTTTCCCAGCAGTCACATTTATACAGACCACATAATTCTTACTCCTGAAAGTTTTTTAGTGTGATATTTAAGACCCACCTTAAAACTAATGACCCTCATGTTCTGCCCATCAGGAGACAGTGAATTTGTGGAATTAGGGCTGCCTCTGCTTACTACGGGTACAGAGGAATCTGCATGTTATCTTCATGTTAAGAGGAGAAAATTAGCGGATGGAGAATTGGGAACTACAGATGAGGCTGTGTTCTAGGTTAGCATTATTATGTTATGAACATGGAACCTTGAGCGCTGAAGCAGAGAAAGCATCTGCCTCTTTTCTAGAGAGCTAGATGCAGAAGTGCTGAAACTCTCTTAGACCTCTCAGGAACAGAAACATCTGGAACTCCACTAGCAACGAGATGAGAGAACTGTAACATTGGCAACCTTTTTAAATAGACAATGATTGACATAGCAGAGGAAAAACTGATTTATTCTTTTGATTAATAATAAATCCTGTTGCCCTTTCAGGAGACATCTTTAGTTCTTAATATTTATCATATGCCTTAGATAATAGAATACCCCAAATATAGCCCACTAGCATTAAATACTGGAGGACATTAGCAGAAGAAGCTTTTGTATGTGTAGAAAAAACGGGAGACAGATTTGATAAATTATTGGTCATGGAGAATTTGAGTAGCACATCTTCTCCATTCTCAAATGCAATAAATTTTTTAAGATCAGAGTGTATGTCAAATGAAGTTCATAAAGTGGAAAATAACACTATTTACTTTTCTCAAAATAATGTCAAAATTTATGGCACTGCACCTCAGAAATCTGTCTGAATACTACTACTATTTTGTGTAACACTTATCAATCCAAGTTAATAGAGCTATAAACTAAGTTATGCTAGCTGAAGTTCCTAATAAAATAAATTTTAAAATCTTAAATTATTAAACTGAAGGAATGCTCCAAGCTCTTGACTGCTATGTAAGGGGAAATGTTGTAAGCTTATAATTAGCAGAGATGGGAATGTCATCTAAAGTCAGCTGATAAACCTGACCTGTGTCTTGACCATCATACACCTTGAAATGAGATGTAATGGCTTTAACCATCTTAACATGCAGATAACTGCATGTAAAGGTAATAAAAAATGGTCATGATCCAGTTTTGCCAACATGGTATTTAATGACACAGTATCAGCTGGATTTCTTTAATATTGATATAGAAATCACTAGAACAGTAACATGTACTGCATCCCTGTTTCAACTACACTGAGGAAAACTGGGCCTATGAGTCCCCAGTCTCATATTTCCAACTAGAATGATTATTAATATTGTGATTATTTAGACAATCATCTGGATCCACCACAAAACTTCTTTTTTGTGCTTTTCTCCACTGTCCCCAGTGTCAGGAGATCACAACTGCCTGTCTCAAACATTCTTAAGATCACAAAATCCCAGTGTGTCAAGCAAAGATCACCCCAAATTATGGGACAGATGTGGCAGATATCTGAGACCACCAAAGCTGCCTCCCCTGTTTCCCCTCCTTTCCCCTGACCCAGATATACTTCCATGGATTCCTGGAACTCTTACTGTGAGTTAGATCATCTGATGGGAGCTTGAGATAAGACATAAGATAAAAGTGGTACTATTGTTATCCCAGACCCAGGAGGAGGTAAACAAAGCTGGGGGAGCACTAATAATATTCCTAAGACCTCAAGGAAAGACATCTCATCAGCTGTGTTGAAATCAGCTAATTCCAGCAGGAGGAGAACACAGCTCATCGAATCAACTTAAGAAACCCACAGACTCAAAAGAAGAGAAAGACTGGGCACAGGATTAACTAACATAAGAGGTAAGGGAATAATTTAAACAATAGAATAAGTTAATTATGTAGCCAGTGAGGATTAATTCCTCTGTTTGCTAATATAAAAATTGTGAAGTTTCCAATGACCTTGGGACTCACAACACCTCTGATGTCTGGAAAGGACATGTCTACTGCAGGTATGTTTTGGAATAAGGCTTGGGTGCTCTTGTAATAGTAGAAACTGTGAAATAACTCTCTTGTAGTGGGGCCAATGTACAGTGGTGGCACTGATCTTCCACATCTGTCCACAGATTCCCTTGTTGCTTTGATTGGAAGAATCCAGCCTGAATACAGGTTCATCTAGTTAAAAATCTGAGGTCTAGAATTAACACCTATGTCGGTAATATTCTGATTTCCCTTGATAGATGCAGCATCTTGGTAAAAGATCAGTAGAAGTCTCAGCTAAAAATTTGTGCCCTATAAGAGAAGGATAACTTAAAAATATGGTCATCCATATTTGTGAGGAGTTCAACTACAGAGATAGTCAATGTTCTTTGAAGTTTCTTCTATAAAGTAAAGCACTGAGCAGCTGGAAATCCTTAAAGGGCTAAATGGTACTGGGCTGGGCTTTTTCCCTACCTGACTCTCTCTCTGTATTTCCCATATCTTTCTTCCAGTTTGTAGTCAGAGTATTTGCCCATTAAGTGAGCAAAAAGGCTGGGTTCTGTGACCTGACCTTCCCTCCAGTAATGTAAATTGAACTGCTGCAAGCCCAGGAATGAAACACCACTCGGCCAAGAGGAAACAGAAGGGAGACAATGCAACTTGCATGAATGCAACAATTTTCAGTGCAGAGCCTTCAGAAGCAATAGCTTCCCTTGATGTTAAACGTGAGCCAAAGCCAGGTTAGGAAACATGTTGGATTTTTTTTTCTTCCTCTTAAAACAGTTTGGACTGAGGCCCAGTTTCTTTTTCCGTGCTCTAGCTAGGAATTCTCAGTTAGTATTCCTGCTAGAGGAAATATAATACCTGCACTTCCTACCGCTGAAGAGTCTGGGTAGAGATGAGCCACAGGCTCAACCCCCACATAAACACACAAATTCATCTTTAAACTCCCTCTCTAAGTTGAGAGGTAATCAGCGTGGGTAGTTACCATCTGATAATTATCTGGCATTGAGATGTTGTTAGCCAGATTTCTCCCATTTCAAGACGCTTCATAGAGTTGCGTGATGACAGGAGAAGGATGAGAGCCAATCGTGAGCCCCAGAGTGCATAACATTCCCTCTGAAAGGAGTCTGACACGTATCAGCAACGCAACAGGGTGCGGAATCTCAAGTGTGAGCAAATGAGGTTGTGTCCAGAAAATATGGGCCTGTGTGATCAAACAGCTTACACATTACACCAAACAGATTGCTGCCATTAATATTTATACACGGAAACTTGAGATCTGTGACACAAGCAAGGACAGCAAGTTTATAATAAATCACTACGCTGTTTATAGTTCTGCAAAAGAAAAGTAAATGAAACGTCTCCTTTCCACGCATGATCTTTGTCAATAATTATACTTAAGAATGAACATCCTACAAGCCTTTGTAAACTAATGCCATTCAAAAAGGACTCTTCTGTTTTATGTTGGGATTAAAATTCAGCTTTCTGTGGTGAACCTTCTCAACAGCACTTGAGACTGAGGCAGGGGAAGACTCAAAGACTAATTTATCAGACTATAATCATGAGAAGAAATTTAAGATGCAGAGAGCTATTAGCTTGACCTGTCCATACACTGTCATAATGTGCTTCATGCCCTTGCTTCAGTAACTGACAGGAGTGTTTAATATAATATCTTACTTCTCAAAACCAAAGCCATCCATGCTGAAATTAGAATGTTTGTTTGCCTTCTGAAAGCCCTAGTACAGTACAGGAACAGAAGAATGCTGTCACAAATGTATATAATACCCCTTGCTCAGCTGATGCTTGTCCTCATCTACACAGCTCACCAACAGACCTATGGAGCAAATATTTCCCTTTTTTTGTCAGTCCAGGGTGTTCTCATCTGTACCTAACAAAATGTGAAACTGTATCTCTTCATCTTATTAGTATATTGCAGGAAATTATTTTTGCAATTATCAGATGTTTCAGATTCACTCTGACATTTAATCAACTACAAACACAGCTTATTGCTTGATGTGTTCAAGTGCCATGAACATTATTCCTTAAATAGAACATGTTTTGTTTTACGGTTTAATTAGTTATTGTTAAAAGACATTATCTTATTTCATTCATGCTTGTCTAGATTTTCTATTTGCTGTAATTGGCAGATAAAATACAGGTATAAAGTATTAGCAGGAATCAAGTTTATATAATTTCATGCATTCTAAAGATTTGCAAATAAAGATGTTTTTCAAGATAATGAGAGGTTATGAACAGGTTTAGAAGAAATTAGCAGGCTCTGATGTTATCTTACAGCACAAAGGTGGAGGCAAAGCAAAGACCATTTTGGTCTTTTTTTGTTGGTTTTTTTTTTTTTAAATCTCAGCAAGGCAACTACTCAGAAGACTATTCAGAACAATGCATTGGCACCCACTTCATTTCTCAAATTCCTATGAAGATGTGTGAAAGGGCGATACTCTGCTCCTGTTTCAATGATGGAACACAGTAGGTGAGATTCTCTGCAGTGTTTTTCTGGTTCTATCTAAATTTGCTCCAGCCAGCTTAAGGAGAGGGGTCAGGCTTCAACAGTTGTCCATCAAAGTGGCTGTATGTTTGCTGCTACTTCAACAACGTGTATAGCTTGCAATTGCATGGTCACACTCATCAGGCATGGTAAAGCTGGGAATGCAAACAGTGACCTTTTCTTCTTACACTAAAGGAGAGAAGATTTGTCTTTCATTCCAATAGTTCCTACATGTTGTGCTTAAATATAATTGCATCTTATCCCAGCTGGTCAAAGTGGAGCACAGACTTGTCCTGCTTAGCTCAGCTGTCCTCTGTGCTGCAGCCATAGGGGAATCCATGGTCTCTTTGTCATCCTTGAAGGAGGCAGTTTAAAATAAACTGGTTTTCGGCAAACTAAATTCATATAATGGTGACCCACATCTCCACTGGAAAATCCAGACATAATGAAACTCAGAGATAGAGGAAAACCAATTCTGGATGGGCCTCGTTGAGAATTACTATCCCTAGGAGCTGTTATAACCAGAAGTGCTTTCTGGAATACAACAGTGTGGTGGATGCCTGAAACTTGCTGCAACTGCAGTGCATTAATAATGTTTAGGATATCAATTCAGCAAACATGCATTGAGACTTGAAGGATGTAGATGTATTCTTCATCACTAAAGTCTGAAAATACAGCTGGGCAAATTCTTTTCAGAAGATAAAAAGCTCAAAAATGTGATTTCATGAATTTTTGGGCTGAAGTTGACAAAATGTTTTGAGGAAAAAATTGTAGGCTGTAACATCAAAGTACTTCAGTGTTTTCTAAAGTAGAGTTTTCTACTTTTTACTTGGGAGTGCTGTTCATAATTCAAAATGGGGAAAAAAACCCAACAATCTGAAACCCTAGGAGAACTAATTTACTTTAAAACTTGCCAATATGCTATGAATACACTCCACTCTTTCCTTTCGGATTTTTGTTTTAATAAAAGTTTGTTTTCTATCTGCCCAAACCAACACTTTCTTTTTTATTTCATCACCACCACCACCACGTTATTTCACTCTCTGTTCTCTTTTTTCATTCATTTCCACGGTCTTCATGTTGCAACCAGGTCATAGTAGAGTTTCAAAGCCTATCAAGTCACATATGGAAGTCAAATATGCTAATGGCAACATTAATAATTTTAAGATGCTTGCAGGCAGGATTAAAATGCAGCAATTTCTTTGACAGGGGAAAAAAAAAGGCTGATCAATCTCCACAGCCAAGCTGGGATCATGAGCTTTTTTTAAGGGATTTTACTCAGCAATATTCTCTTGCACAGGCAGGCTGAAGACATTCCTTGCACTGATTTCCTCTGTCCCTCTCCTCCCCCAGCTTCCTCCCAGCTCATATCACAGCTTGTGTCTGGCTGCAGTGGCTGTCTTCTTGTAAGGCTACATTTGTCACTCTCTGCCCACCTGTTGGACTTGCTTATGTAGCCACAACTGAGTTATTAATTAGAGTCATCTGGGGAGGCACAACTCATCACTGCTCCCTGTTCTGGGAATTCACTGGAGAATAACATCCGTAACCAGACCTTCCAGAACATGCGCAGTACTTGAACAGTACTCCTAGAATACATTTTTCTCTCCCACAGGCATGCTGCTGACCTTCAAAATCTAGATTATTTATCTCATTTCAGACTACTTCTGCATGTAATTGATTTTGTTATCTACAAGAATTCTCTTTGACCTATCATTGTAGCTCTGATGTAGGAAATACTATTTTTCCCTTCCAAAAAGGAAAAAAATCAGATGGGGATGTTTGAGAGCTTAATGAAATAATTTAAATAATCTTTAAATAAATACATTTTATGACTCTGCAAACAGAAGAAGAGAATAAAAAAGCAATGAAGAATACATTAATTGGAATATTCTAATTTGAAATATATTACTCTTGCAGATGTTGACAACCATATTGTAGACAAAATTAGCCAATTTATTTTCCACATTATAACAATCAAGGATTACAAGGTTAAGGTGTGAAATTCCTTATAATCTCTGTTGTGTTCCAGGGTATATTTATTTCTTTTATTTAAATCTGAGAACTAAAATGTACTGAGGTTATTAAATCCTACTGAATAAACTTCATATGGAAAAAGGGGAGATGTGCTAGACAATAAGAAAACCTAGTATCTTTTCCCAGGTCTTTCAGGCCTGTCATGCAACTCTCCTAATCTGTGGTTGAATAAGAAAATCTGTGTAGGATCAATGTCCTGCATAGGAAAAAATGTCATGGAAAGTACTTTCTTTCTCTTATCATTGGCAATTTTTTTTTCTGTAATGAATTGATACTTATGTTGTGTTATTTATCTAATTTAAATGCTTTCATTGTCTGACATGACTCAAATTTTCAGGAGCATCTATTGGACACCCAGACCATAGAAAGGGGTTTCAGTGAGGCACTTTGCAGAAGATCTTCAGAGCTTCCTACCACAATTGTAAGTGACCCTGGAAATTCCTAAACCCCAGATTGGCCACACCTTCTCTACTTCACCACACAAGAAGTCTCTTGAGTCTCAACAGCCACATGGACACAGCAGGCTTATTCTTTTATGCATCTTGTTTGGAAAACAACTTTATAAGCAAAAACTTACTTGTGCAGATGTTCAGAGATACCAGGTATCCAAAACTCTGAATGTCACTGCAGCCAATGACTAATACATAGAGTATCCCTTTCTGCCTTCTTGCATTCAATTTCCTTTGACACTACGTAGACTAAATTTCATCAATACCCTCAGAAAGTCCCAATGGCAAAGCCACAGGCTTCAGACCATAAAACATTTTCAGTCTAGTGTCATTTACACAACTTTGCCAAAGGCTTCTTCTGCTGATTAATTAGTTTATCACTTAAACCAGTCATTTAATAGTCCACAAAAGTCTGTCATAAAATGATCTGCTGGCAATTATTGTAATTAGGTATACCTGTAATTTTAAATTTGATTCTGCATGCATCTCCAGAGATTTAATAATTCAAGGTAGATCACCAAGTAGCTGGTTTAGTTAATTATTTGAATAATCTACAGTTCAGACACTTAATATTATACCTACATATTTCCATGTGTGCCTGCATTTTCTGCTCACGTCTGCAGAAGTTTGGCAATGCTAAAGGGAAGCTTTGCTGTGGGTTGTAACAGTACAAGATAAGGGCATTTTTAATCCATTGCTGCTGTGACTTTTTCTGTCCCCAGATGAAATGGGTTGGCATGAAGACTCATGTGGATCTGGGCCGTCAGACCAAGGCACAAAATCAAGAGTTGGGACACTTAAGCTACATAAGGTTGGACAAATGAGTTTAATCTTGACTTGTAACTTTTAGAGCTGTGTGATGGTTTGACTCTGGCTGGATGCCAGGTGCTCACCAAGAGCTCTTTCACTCTCCCTCTTCAAATAGATGGAGGAAGAGAAATTTTTAAAAAGCTCTTGGGTCAGGAAAAGGAGATCTGTTGGACTTGGGGGAAAGCTGCTGGCAGCTTCTCAAAGAACCTATCCCTGTAGCTCTTCCCCATCACTGCAAAAAATTTATCAAGCAAGCTCAATAAACAGTGAAAATGAAAGGAGCCTGTGTCTTAGCTGCAAGTCCTAAGAACAAATTCAAGATCCCTTCCAGTTTCAAGCAAGAATTTTTCAGTCTAGTGGTAGAAACTGGAATTAAAATGTGCTCAGAAGTGTATGAGCAACCATCTAAAACATTTAAAGGAACTCAGCAAGACCATCACTGTAATCCTCTTATTCAATGGTCTCCATTCTAATACTTCCTTTTAGGGAGGAGAATTGATGGTCTTCATCAGTTAACCTAATTGATACACAAACATATTTGATAACAAACATATGCACCATTCAGTCTGCTGAAGGAAGAAACAGCCCAAATGTTCAGAAAGTCTAATTTTTTTCTGAGAAAACATGGATGGGTGAATAGCACTTAAAGATGAAGGGCATGAAAGACACAGATTTTTGGATGGTACAAATCAGGAATATGTTGTCCTTGCAGACCTGGCACAGGCTCTGCTGTGACTCAACTACTGCTTGAGTTGAGAAATGTCAAAAACACTGAAAGATATTAGTAGTCTCACTTGAAAACTTCAGCATCCTTTGTCTTCCTCATTCTTCTTCCTCCTCTTACTTGTAGGAGAATCAGACCTGCCCTTCCTTCCAGGGAGGCATCATTGAGATCAGAAACAGGCAAGGCAGCCCCTGAACTGTAACAAGAAGCTTTGTGCAGAAGGTCCAAGATAGCAGTGGGAGAACGAATCCCTTGAAATAAAAGGGAAAAGGAAGAATGTAAATCTATTCAAGAAATGAAAACAAAAGTCTTCATGATCTCTATTCAAGAGGAAGAAGACAGCTGACCTGTGATCTGTAAATTCTAGAGGTTGCTGCTTATCCTTAATCTTCCCTGTCTTTAAGAATTTCCAAAATAAGATATGAAAGAAAGCTGCAGCTTTTTCCCACATAATAAAGGTAGTAAAAATGATATTCATAAAGGTCACCATGCCTTAGCAGAGAAGGAGGGATGGATTTCTATTACTGGATTTCTCTCTTCTGTCTCCTTTTGTATGAATCACATGCTGACGTAATTTGAACTTAAAGGACACTTGATAAAAAGATAAAACATTTGTTTACCCCACTGTGCTTGCAGACTACACTAACAGAGGCACTGCTATTTACAGAGAGGTGGGTGATGCAATCCACCTCTGCAGATTCCAGGAAATGCTCAGGAACTTTGAAGTGGTTGGGAGCACCATGAGACTCTCCCCTCCTTTGCTTCTCTTGGGGTTAGGAGTAAAGAATATGTCTGCCACAGCCTGGTGTGCACTTTTCCTGATCTGCACCAACAGGGAGGGCAAGGGCTAACCTGGGAAACTGCAGAGGGTTCATTCCATCCTCAGATTGTTTACATGTGTCCTTTGCAATAATCCTCGAGAAAGCAAGTGCCTGTAAACAAGTACCCAGCCCTTCCTCACTACAGAGCCGAAAGACCATCTTTTTAAGTTGACATATGTGAAGTTGTATTTTTGAACAAGTGTCTAGCATACAATTTTTCCAAGTGGTGATGTGCAGCAGGCAGTTCATTAAGATGTATCTTCATCTAATTGAGTGTTTTCCACTTACAGTATCATTTGGCCAAAAGCCAAAGGAGAAATTACGAGGTAAGGTACACGTCATGTTCAGCACATCCCAAATCCTGCAATACACCCACAGAACTATGGATTACAGAGGCTGATATGAGTTTGGAAGATGGCCTCAAACTGAATTGTGATTATCTGCATTTTCATTGCTCCCTGATGCACTCCTGAGGCTGCAGTCACATGGCTCCAATCAAAGGAAGCCTCTGCTAGTGCAAATTTATTTTGTGTCAATGGCAGTAGATAAGAATAATACACATAGCACCTTCTATTGAAACCATATGTTAAATCAGGATCATATTTTAATAAAAATGTACATCTCTGAGGAGAAATATGAACAGTATAGGTATTGTTTAGCACAAAAAAAGGTTGGAGAAATTATGGATGCCACCATATAAATGGTAGTTCAGGAAAGTTCACTGAGCCTGAAATGTTGCAGCACTCTGAGTTTAACCTCTGACTCCTGGAAGGTGCATTCTTTACAGTTACTATATATCCATGAAAAATTGTGTTTTGTGGAAAGCGTGACTGGCTTCTTGTTGCATCTTTGTGTTTTCTTTCCCATAGAGAAAAGGAAATAGAGACTCCCAAGCTAAAATTTTGAAATCAGTCAGCAACTGTCTGGTCTGATCCTGCCGAGACAAATAGAATTCTTGCATCAGATTTCTGGAAAGGTTCAGAGCTGACTCTGCACTGGAGGGTTTAGAAAACACTGTCCTGCTGTTTGCAATCATACCTTTACAAAATAATTGCCTATATTTTATGTTCTACATGTTGTTTCACAGCCTTTGAAAATGATCAGAAATTTACCATTAGAAAAGTGTGACTTGCATTTTCCAAAATGGGAAAGAAACCTTCTAAATATAATATGTTTAAATTTAATATTTAAAATTACTATTTGTCTGGGTATTCAATTGATAGATGGTCAGGCTTACAAAGTCAAACACTCATTTGCATGTGTCTGCAGAGTTAAATCTCATCAAACCAGCTTTTCAGGGTCCTTGCTCAAGGAGCTCAAGGCTTTTTCCTGATACCAGGAAAGGTGACTCTCAAACAGGGCCCAATTCACTTCTATTTTCCCTAACTAAGGCCTTCAAACTGACAGCCTAATGTCTTTGAAAACAAAGATTCCATCATTTTTTCACAGCACTTGCTAAGGTAGTTCTAGTCTCTGTATAAGAATGTAACGTCCAATAATAATTATTACAGTACAAATTTTGAAGTACAGAAAACCTTGTGAATAGTAAAATCTGTTCCCTTGCTTCTGGTCAAGCACAAAATACCTATTATGTATTCTCACTTTCTCTGTGCATCAGGCTATTCTTTGCTTCCAGCTTTCCCTTCAAAATTATGCATGCAATTCCTAAATAATGTGACAGAAAATTATTGGCTCAATGGGAATCAATGAGCAAGGAAAAGACATCAGTTTCAATAGAAGCAAAAGGTCTGATGGGAAAAAAATGATGGCTCTGTTTCTCAAAAAGGCCAAAAGGGAAATCAATGGCACAGTTAAAAGAACCCTGTGCAGAGGAACTAGGCCAGTCTTTGACAACTTATTTTTTGCCCTTTTGTTCCCCCCACCCTCCAGAAAAAAAGAAAAAAACAAAGAGAAACCAAAAACAAACAAACAAACAAACAAAAAACCTAATCTATTTTAAGTGTCCTTTGGGCAACTAAATACTCCAGTCTTCCCAAACGAGGGATGTGATCATCTGAAGCAGTTCTGTTGCTAAGAAACTTGTTAACATTAAAGCCAGGACAATGTATTAATCAGCCTCCTGCATTTGTTAAGGCAAACTCCCAATGTCCTGTGCTTTCTGTGCTCCTGTGAATTGGCTGGAGGTTGAAGTTAATAAACTGATTCCATGCTCTGAAGAGTTTGCAAACAGCAAAGTAAACATCTCATATTATTACAAACTCCCAAAAAACAGGGATGGCTGGGTCAGTGAAAAGAAGCTTTGGCTCCTTGTAATAAGGAGTTCACTAAAGTGGACAGTATTGAAAAATACTCAGTAGTTATTTCAGGGATCTTATATAAACAATTCCATTGAACTTCAGTGTTCTTTGCTCCTCTGTAGCTGGACAGAGCTCATGCAGTTCATTCAATCACCTATTTTTATAGAGAATGTAACTTTTTAAACCACAGTATTGAATTCCAGAAATACAGAAAATACATGCCATAGGCTGTATAAAAAGTTTACTGAAAGGTAATACAATTTCCCCATACAGTACTGATTACTGTGGCACAAGTTCAATGAGTTAAATGATGCATGCTAAAAGAAGTGGCAGCTGATTTTTCCAGAGAATAAGTAGGATACTAGGTTTTTAAGACTGGAGAGTTCAGTTGTATAATTCCATAATTGCAGAAAAGCACTGGGGGTTAGTAACCTGAGCCCAGGACTGGTCACCAGGAGTGTTTGGTAAAGGTATATTTGCACAAATTTTACAGTTTTTCTTTTAGATGGGGGTGGGAGATAATAAAGGCATTGTGGACCAAAAAAGCATTGAGAGTAATGCATTTCAGTCCACATAGATTTCTCCAACAGAACAGTGATGTTCTTGAATTGACTGAAATTTGGACCCATTTCCAATTATTTCCTGTTAGTAAGGTATTGTATTTCTCTGAGACTGATACACACTGACCTATAGTCCGGCCTCAACATATGGTGTCCTTTTTCCATAGAAACTCAATAGCAGCAGAATACCTTGTGATTGATCTCCTTTGAATGTTAACAAGCAAAGAACATGCCATTAATAAAATCCAAAGTATGAAAATCTATCTGTCATCAGTATGATGAATCTAGCCTATAATTCCACAAATCAAATCCCTCTGCGAAAGCAATGGCTGTTCAAAGATCAATTTGTGGATTCAAAGGAAATCAAAAATGAACTGCCCAGAAGCTAAACATTGAGTCCATCTAATTTAAAAAAGATTCTAGTTGCTAGGTCAGATTATTCACACAGCATTAGAGTATGGCATACTTATACCTACAGCTGCAGACTGGAGTCACTATTTTAAACACTCTTTCCAGCCAAAAGTGAGTGCTTGGTAAAGCTATGGAAATGAGCCATCACATAAGGAGTGAACTGGATGCGGACATTTGGTGTACTCCCAGGTTACAAGTGACTATGGCTGATTTTTTTTTGTTGTTTTTACAGATGAAGACATTGGAAATATTGCCCTGCTTTCTGGGGAGAAGGGAAAGGGACGACCTGTAATAAAGAGTCCTTTAACCTCTAAGCTGATCAGAAGTATTCAATCATCTTTCACCCTTCTTGTTCAATGGGCTTTATGTGTGAACATGAAGAACGAAATCCAGGAGATGCAAAGGTGGATCTTGTTTTCTGATGGCTTTCTCTATGCACCCCAGGAAGAATTTTGGTTCTCAGGCAGCTATACTTAGGCTGCCTAAATAGTGCAGAAAGAAGGGTATAAAACTGAGATCAGAACAAAGCCTTTATAACTTTGCTGAATTAGTTTTTGGAAAGTGTCCTGTGTTTATTTCAGAAACTCTTTCATATAAAACTTAGAATTATTTCCATGAGGACAGACAATATTTGCACCCTTGCCACCTGAGTGCTCCCCCGGCTATGCCACCCTGCCTGCTTCCTCTCCTGCTACAGCCAGTCCCTGGGATTTGTATTCCCTTCTTCTAGAAGGAAATTTTCAACAGCTTGGCTACTCCAGCTCAAACAGCCTCTTGCCAAGTGATTAGGGAAGTTTCCAAAGGGACTGGTCTCCTTCTTCACTCTCTCCTGGGTCTTTCTTGACAGCTCTAACCTCAACGCTGTTACAGAAATGATGAACTAAATGTCCAGCTTTTGAAGGAAAAAGGCTGAAGCTAATATCTTATCCTAAGCATGGGATAGCTTTCCTTTCTTTCTACCTTTGCAGATGCACCTGATAAAAAAGTGTTTTCCTGTCAATCCCCTCTCTACAGTGTTTGGTATTAGATGGTGTAAGCATTCCTTATCTATGCTGCATAGTCCCAGCCAAGCCATGGCTTTCCTTAGTGTGTGTGTGCAACAGCCAGGGTACTCTGTAGATCATGTCACATGGTTCCAGCTGAACTGTATCAAAACACACAGGGAAAATCCTGTCCACTCACTGTGATGATTAACCCCGGGGTATTTGCTGGACTTTGCAATGCCTCCGGCACTTTTGAGCATGAAGTGTCATTGGCTGGGAGGAAAGAGCTGGCAGGAGGACAGAAAACAGCACTCTGCATTCTCTGTTTAATCATCACCATATTTTGTTCACTTTTGTCTGCAGAAACTACTTAATTCAATATGGATACACAGCTAAGAGCAATAGGGAATCAGAATCATATTTTACAGATCAGCCACCAGTAGAACTGAACACATATATAACTCCATGATGTTTTCACATGTCAATCTCTGCTTGCCAGAAACAAAGAACAGAATAATCTCCAAAATGGAAAGCCAGTGTCCAGTTCAACCATTAAGATCTGGCAAAAAAGCAGGAAAGTTTGTACTGGTGAAAACAAGCTGCTAGTGAAAAGAGGAATAAGGCAGAGGAATCGAGAGCTGAGTCATCAGAAGCAGCTTTTCAAGTGTCCAGCAAAACAAAAAAAAATTAAGGAAAAGCTTTTACTACCAATAGTAAACAACTAACACAGGTGATCAGGGAAATGCAGGGATTGACAGAGAAAAGAAGTGGGTATGAAGATAATAACCTTGTAGATGAAACACTAACCTCAGGTCAGTCTGGGAATACAAGGTACAGCCTTAGCAAACCACCTGTGAAAATGAAAAAAAGTTTCTGCAGTCATACAAAGCAGTAATCTTGCTGAGTGAGCACTGTATGCTTTGAAAGACATGGCAAGCACACAGAACCAGAAATCTCAACAACTTCATTACATCCAAGCTCACCAGGGAGATGGGAGGAACCAAGAATAATTTTGCTGCATGTAAACAGGGGAGGAGAAAAATAACTAGCAAGTGAGGAAGGTACTGGAAGAATCAGAAAAGAATTAGACCAGTCAAAAAAGCTCCAGCTAGCTTCAGGACTTGACAAAATAGGACATTTTCAATTTTTTCATTTATGTTAGCTAGGGATTAGAAAGAAATTAATCAGACCTCCCCTGTTTTAAGATGTTAACAAAGGAGGAACCATGAAAATACAGGCCTTTACAAAAAAGTTCACAGGTGTTTTCAAGTGAAATAATTAACTGATTTTGGTCTTTATTAATGAGACACAAATTAACGATTTTGTTTCTTTAATAAGTAAATAATATCTCATCAAAATAAGCTTCAGAAGAAAAGAGATTTTGTGTTTAAATGAGGTTCAGGTCTTTTTCCCTCAACTGTTTGGCTGCTGTTGTTTCAGAAACCTGGTCTTTAACAACCAACCCTCCTTTTACCTGGAGACTGCAATGAAGTCACAAATCCACAATGAGGACATGAAACTGTTGCTACAAAAACAAAAGCTGTGACACAGATACAATATCATCAGTTTTCCAAGATTCAGAATAGGGCAAGAAAATCTGTAGAAGTGCCAAATCTTACTTGAAATCATGTCCTTAATAAAACAATTACATGAAACAATAGAAGGTAACACTGTCATTGTTAATTGAAGACCCTTGGATATTTTAATCTTGAGGCCCCACTAAAATGCATGAAAAACTGCCATGAAACATGACAGCCCTGGTTTTTCTTTTTGTGGGGGGAACATGACTACCATCAAACATGTGCTTGAGTGCTGCAAAAGAAATGTGCTTTGCATTTTGGATCTTAGGTAGATATTTTCTCTGACACATTGATGACTTTTTTTTGTACTTAGATTGCAATATGTGAGACTTCACCTTAAAGTTTAGTTCCTGCCAACATATGACTTTATATTAATATCACATTTTCACTTAAAATGTCTCTATGAAGGCCAATCTGAAAATATGAACCAAGCACACTCTAATGGAAAATAAAGATAGACACAATTTAATTTTTTTTTCAAAATATCTCACTTGCCTATTAGTTAAATCACATTTTCACTAGGACTGACTTCTGTCTTTTTTGTTTGCTACTAGCAAAACTGCCTGTGTGAATTAAGGCAAAGTAGAATTTGAACATTACAAATAACATGTCTCTGTGTTCTTTCAGTCACTGAAGATAGCAACTGACACTTTTCAATAAAGTTTCTTTAATTGCTGTATGAAACCTTGTGGCTTGGTTCTTTCCTGTGTGATTTCTCTAACTTTAGTGGGTTTGTGTGATGTGCAAAAGCAGATGTATAAATCCAAAAGAAGGAAAAAAGGATTTGGCCAGACTTGTGGAGCAGTGAGCATCACAGTGTCTGCTCTGATGGACCACAGAATGGTCAGAAACAGGGTGGTGAGGAGCTACATCACACCAAAACAGCACTTTTACCCAGGAATAAGGGCAGGTTGAGGAACTTTTCCTGAAAACTTTAAGGAATATTGGAGTGAAACAATTGTTTCATAGAAGAATTGTTGTGGAGCTAGAAAGACACTGTAAATGTTCACTTTTTCAATACTGATGCTCCTACCACTCCCAGGATATCCTTCAACCTCTTCATAACAATGGAAGAGACTGCATAGATTTACCTTCAGAAACACCTTGTTGCCATAAGTAGGTCTCTGAAAAAAATAGTTTCTCAACCCTTTTGCTCCTGTTTAAATATTTAAAGGCTTTTAGGTGTTTTAGTAACAATGAGGTGAGCAAGAAAAAAGTTGTCTTCTGTAACCACGTTGCCCATAGATCCTCATCCTTTCCCTCTTCTGCATTGTTTTCTAACCAGTACTGCACGGATTTCAGCAGCAAAGCTCACTGGGTTTCAACAGTCTGGACAGAGCATCCAGTGACAGGCTTTGATGATTTTCATTGGTATGATAGCTGTTCTCCACACTGTAGTAGTATCTGCACTGCCAGATTCTATTGGCCACTTGGATTTGAACTTATCCTTAGCAGTAAATGGTCCAATCAGCATGGCAAGTAGCTGTGTGTCCATAACAAAAGAACAAGTTGTTATCATTACTGTTGCTGGTTTTATTATCATTATCATTACTATTATAATTAGTACAATTGTTACTATTATTATTATCATCATCATCATAATAATGGTTATAATTTTTGTACTTATCAACATAAACTGAGAAACTGTTAAAAATGTTAGTCTAATTAAGCTGAGGAAAATTTTATTGTCTGAAATTGTTGGAGTTCTTTACCAGTTTAAGTATGGGGTAAAGCCCCCTCAATCTGAAGGCACATTATGCACTTGTGTAAATATCATTGCCAGTTTGGCCAACCAGGCCACTGATGAATAGTCTAGGAATGTATTTTAGCATCTTATTACAGAAAAAAAAAATACTCAAAATGCACACGCTGGAAAACTTTATTCCATGTGCTATGCCCACTACTCATCTTGCTTTTCTGAGAGTTGGGGGGGGGGTGGGGGTTTGTTTGTTTGGCTTTTTTGTTTGTTTGTTTTTTATTCTGTTTTGTTTTAACCAGTAGCCCTCAAATCACAGAACCACAGAATCAATGGGTTTGGAAGGGACCTCTGGAGATCATTTATTCCAACCCCCTTTCCAAGAGGGTAGTAACCTTAAAGCAGGTGACACAGGAATGCATCCAAGTGGGTTTTAAACGTCTCCAGAGAGGAAGACTTCACGACCTCCCTGGGCAGCCACTCCAGTGCTCTGCCACCCTTAATGTAAAACATTTCTTCTTTATGTTGAGGTGGAACTTGTGGTTTAGTTTATGGCTATTGCTCCTTATTCTGTCACTGGGCACCACTGGAAAGAGTCTGGAACTATCCTCTTGCCACCCACCTGTGAGATCTTTCAATGTATTGATGAGAAAATCTATTAATTGATGGTTTAGCTAGTGCCTTAAATTTGCTGAGGCCAAGTCTTAATTCACTAAACCAAATGGGTACTTGTTTTGCAACATCCCTGGCTATATGCATAAAGTACATTTTTTTTTTCTCCCCCCATGGCTACTTGAAGACAAAGCAACTTGACAAGCTTTGGAAAAGAGGAAAATCTATCAGAAAGTCTAGTCTGCCTCATCAGAAGTGACAAAACAGCCAGGCTCTGAGTCCTGGAGTGTATTTCTCCATTACAGCTGTGCTGACAGGATTCCATAAGAGCAAGCGTCAGATCTATCAGAAATGCAAAATCAACCAATAGATATATGGAGAGAATACAGTACATGGAAATGTGGTGAAACATTATAAATATTAAATAAAAGGCCTATGCAATCTATTTTAACATTTAATCTCCAGAAGTGTATTCAGCTGTACTAATTTCTCTCAAAGCTTTGCATTTAAGTGTATGTGTTTAACATTAAGACAGACTTTCCAATGCCGAAAGCAAAAATTGACATGGTTTCCAGATGTAGATTTTAGTAGATCATGTCTTGGATAATTAAGGGCTGTCAGATCTGAGTGGGTTAGTAATTGAAGCTGTATAGAACACAATTTATTGTCAAACAATACCAGACCTTCAGTGAAAAGTAGAAATCACATCTCTCCAACACAGGCTTTTCATTCTGGGAATAAGCTTGAAGGTATGGATTGAAAACATCAGATTTTCCTTCCAAATGGAAAAGTTAAAACAAACAAAAAGCAGTTCCCTGGAACATTCTTTATATGTGTTGTTCTATTTGTCTACCCACATTACCATGTTTGCTTCTTGTTTTCTTCTGGAAAACATTTACAAATTACACTGTTTCCCTAACCTACTCCACTTAGTCAGAGAGGCAGACCTAACATCAACTGTTTGTATTCAGCTCACTGCTGCTCAAAATAGTTTATAGTTGAGAATAAACTGAACCATCAGAAATAGGATCTCAATCCTTTGAAATGTCAGCAGATCAAGTTCACTGCACAAGCAGGAGCTGAATTTTCAATCCAGAAGGCTGCATCATTGTCAAAAGCTCAAGATTATTTAGGTGAGCTGATTTACTAACATGGCAACTAACGAGATTTGTGCTCCAAAGTTTGATTTATACTTTGGATTCATCTTGTCAGACTGGCTGTAAATAATATCTGCTAAGAGCAACATTTTTACATGGTCCGTTTTCAGTTATGCTCAGATTGCTGAGAAGCCCACAGTAAGTCATCTCAAGCATCAGACTCAAACCCTGCTTTGGCCTGGGCCACCATGTAGGAAAGCTAAAAGAACACTTGCTAATGGGATGCTGGGGGCTGTCAAGAACCTGACCCAGCATCTGCAAAGCCTAAACAGGTCTCCTGGTTCAGGATATCCCTGTTTATCTCTTCACAATTTGGACAGTCCCACGGAGGGTAAGAACCAGACCAGTGGCTAATCTCCCCTACATCTCCTTGCCATCATCTAGGAACAGGATTATCTAGCACTGATAGCATTAATTCACTGAAACCAAGAGTGAGATGGTCCTTAGCTACCATGAAGGTTTAGCAGGTCTTTGGTTTTAACCTAAGGGAGAGAATCAAATACACACAGCCTTTTCTCAGTCTGCCCTACAAAAAATTAAAAAGAAAAAAAGGTGACTTGGGCAACTTTGACATGAGTGCTGAAGATAAATCAGAGAGCAGAGAAAGGCAAAAAAGAGCTCTTGCTTTCCAAATCCTGTCAGGCAGCTTCACAAAGTTGTTCTTTCACAGCATTCGCACCTTTAATCTTTTATTGTTGACTAAATCTGAATATCACAATGAAAAAAAACAACAAAGAAGTGTTGAAGAATCTTTTCATTTTTTCCTTTTATATTCCAACTTTAAAAGTTGTTGGAAATATTAATGAATGAATAAAATAGAAACATATTTTAAAAAGAAGGCAGTGTGCTTTCACTAAGGTTTGGAAGTACAAGTTGCAGTTCAGGTACATAACATGAACTTCAAGTAATGATCTGCAGACAGCTTCCCACAGGGAAATCAGTGCCACTTATAACAAAGCCAGTTTGCTACACATTTTTCTGTCTTCAACATGCTTGAAGTTCATCAGAGCACAAACGGAAAATGCAGAAAGGACAAACAAGATTCTGCAAATGGCAGCATTTTCAAAGGCTGCATATCTCAGAACTTGTCCCCTTTCCTTTTGGATCCAGTGGCCAGCTAGGTAAAGCACAGGGAGTGTCTTAGCTGCGTTTTCATACCTGCACTAGACTCAAGTTTCCATAAAGAGATGTCACATGTCTTCGGACGGGTGGCTTCATTTCAGCAGTGGCAAGGACAGGTCCTGTGTGCAGCTGCTGGATACTGCCAAGCTGCAGTAACCCATGACAGGAGGAGCTGTGTAACCTCTGAAGTCTGGCCCCACATAATTAAAAGCAGAGCTGGGGCTCAGCTTCCCAGCATCTGCTCTGCAGCAACCCCACACCCCAAAACAGCTTCCCTAGCAGAGCTCAAATTCTTAGTACAAAGGAGTCATTGAAAAGCAAACCATTTTAATCTGTGGAATAGAAAGAGGTTCTGTAGCCATGCTGAAAATTCTTGCTCTTTAGTATTGATTGAATGGTCATTTATTATAATGATGACTAAAACAGTCAATCAGATGCTGCAAATATTGCTGCTTTGATTTATAAATGTAGAAAACTCTTTGTCCACTTGCCACAGAAAACAGAAAAAATAAAAACTTCGCATCCTCTGTTCTCTAAACACAATTATCCAAGTAGATTTTCCAGGGTATTTTTTCCTTTTGCTTTTAATGTTTTAATAACAGAATATTTCACAGACCAATGGCGCAAATTTGTGAAGGCTAATGATGTGGTGCTATGTGTCTACCTCAGATCCCAACCTCCAGTGCTAGGGAAGATAAGCCAGGATAACTCAGCAGGCTTGCTAACTTACCATGTCAACAGGGAATGTTTATCCTGCACATGCAGGATCAGTTTTACCTCAAGAGGTTTGGCACAGAAGAGCTGATAAATTCACAGCATGTATTCAAAAGCTGCTTTCAGCAAAACATTTCCACTTTTATTCTGGCGATGCTCAGATGTGGCTGAAGAAATCTCCACAAAGTGAAAGAGGAGATGGGGCCAGGAAGTACAGATTAAAGAGAAATCATAGCTGAATTGTGCTTGATTTTTCAGCTGCATCAGATATCAAGGGCTTGCTCATTGCACAGTGGAAGGAGGCAAATGAATATGGCTATAACATGGACAAGGTCTGGACAAAAGTAATGAGTATGACTATAGCAAATAAAAGGGAGCAATATGAATACAAGTAAGCAAATTAGCATATGGAAGGTAAAAGCACCATTTCATGATGCCACACCAACAAAATTACCCCAGAAAATTGAATGTAGAGCTCTAATTGATGCAATTGAGAGAGACAGTGAAGCTAATCTGAGTACTTAATGACTATGATGGGAGCATCACAATGTAATTGAAATGTACTTTTTTGCCACAGTGTATCATCACAACACCTCTATTCCTCTGGAACAAATACATTTATTTGAATAGAAGCACTTAGATCCCCAAATCCCTTTGTTTCATGACAAAACCTGCATACCATCTCCCCTGTCAAGGAGCTGCAATTTTGGATACCTGTGGTTGTAGCATAATGTTTATCTCGGGATCCATTTCATGCCTGTGCCTCTGCACAGCCAAACTCATGAATTTAGTTAGTTTGTTAACTAAACTACTCCAGAGAGAACTATGGGGGCTGTCCTGCAAGGACATAATACTTCTTCCTCTAATGCAGCTCCCTCTTGTATTACAAAACTACCTTATTTGAGACATTTAATGCGAAACTTCTCTTCAGTGAAGACGGAAACTCATTTTTCCCTTTGCATCATTTAAACACTTCATCTATCATTTTCATCATGTGTAAAATGAAAACAATACCAGTCTTCTTCCCAATGGCATTATTATACTCAGCTCACTAGTTTCCTCTAAGAGATTCCCCGGATTCTAGTAGAAAAATTTGTTGTTGTTGCTGCTGTTGCTGTTACTATTATTATTATTATTATTATTATTATTATTATTATTTCTTCACCACTTTCAAGACATTGCATGCAGCCATAACACAGCAAAAAAAGTAAGGAAGAAGACATACACTTTTCTTTGGCATCTTTTTCTTTTCTTTGATACATGTTCTATAACTGGTCCTGTCTCTGTGTAGCAATATGCCTGCTGGTACAGTCCTGTGACATTTTGCATTACTAGTGAAGAGATGTGGTTGAAAATACCTTGTTTCTTGCCATATTTTCCAATGGAATTTCTCCCCTCTCTCTGATAGCAAGTTGCTAAAGATTTCCATTGCTCCCCTTGGGGGAAAAAAGAAAGAAAAAGCAAATCCTTCTATTTTTCTCTTTTTTTTTCTTTTTCTTTTTCAGATAAATGGCTACCTTTTTGAAAGGATTTTAGGACATTCCTGAATTATTTCTGACAAAGTGCTTTTTTTTCCTATTAACTTGATATTCTTTTCTTAAAGAGGATTTTCTCTGAAGAGGACTCTTAAAATAAACAGATAAATTGAAGCAGACAGAAATGTTTAACCTGCTTTACTGATGTGCTATTATTAAAATCAGCAGCATGTGTTTTTAATGCTGTGTGCTATTATTAAATGTATACATGTATCGCAAATCATTTCTGTTCATCAGTGGTTGATCTTCTGAAGTTTTTGTATATAAAATTAGGAAGAAAAGTAAAAGTTAAGAATAAGGACCCCTCAAGATGTGTACCGCAGCTGTTCCCAGCAAAAAAAGATGTTGAAACAAGGGTTTCCAGCAGAACACAGGCATCAATAAACAGAAACAACCTATTTCCATGGAAACAGCTCATCTAAAACCTGGACAAAGAAAAAACATGAGTGCTTACCTGACTGTGTGTCATCTTTAACATGAAGTTGGTGAGGTGATGTATCCTCTCACGAAATCTGGCTGGCTCCCTGGAGCAGAAGAATTGTGGTCCCCAGCCAAGGGCAAGCCATGGCACATGGCCCATGGTCCAAGTCTGGGCCAGTGGAGGGATATCTGCATCCCAGTATCCGAGGCCCATGGAGGGTGGGGAATGAAGCTGTCCTTGTAAAAGGTGTGAAGCACTAGTAGCATGGTTTTGTGCTATCCTTGTGATTCAGGACAGGGAAACATGCTTGAAATATATATTAATCACTGCAAATCAGCTGGATGACTTTCCTTAAGAGTTTTATCCAATGGATAGAGATGCAACTGTATTTATCACAGTTTAAATGCTGCCAGCACCCGGAGTGAAGATCACCAGCATGTTTGAATGAAACATTTTGTATTAGCACTTTTGTTATTTCCGCCTGAATTGGAACTTTTCTGCAGAGCTAGAGCAAACATAGAGCAAATATAATTTGTATTGCAAACGTAAATACATGCTGTGTTAGAGGGGGAAAGAATGCACTTCTCCTGGTGTTTAGACTAATCTTCAGTTTGTAAGAGGTTTTGGAGGAAGTTTGCAAGAGCTGGGTGCTGGCAAAACCAGCTTGGCGAGGGAGGCAGGCCTAGCTGGGAAAGCCCTGTGGGGATCCTGGTGAAAATGAGCTCAGATTTGGTCAAGTGAGCAGTCTTTGAGAGCAGCATTTTGCTTACTTGTGGCAACGTTTCTGTATTTCAATATCTAACAAAAGCATTCCGAGTGACCATAAGCTGCCCTCTGCATGCACAAGGCAGGCCGAGCGCTGACACCCTCTGAGGGACGTGCTGAGCGAGCCACAGACCTCCTTCATTCCTTCACTGCTTCACCAAATGCACAGAAAGGGCTCCCCTTGGACTCCTGCAATGATTGACAAACCTGGTTAAGCAAGTTTGGGGGAGCACTGTGGTGATTTAGAGGTTGCTACAGGCCCAGAAATCTCAGAAGGCCCTGCTGCTGTCTCTCCTGATCTGCTAAGTGCAGGCCCGCAGTCACCTCATAATAAGGCAGCAGGACGTGAGAATCTCCATCCTCTTTAAAAGCAGAAAATACCAGGAATGCTCAACATGTGGCCTCAAGACCACAAACTGCAGGATTCAAGAGTGTACTCTGTCATTATTTAACCTCTCCTTGTGGATTACTGAGATTGGCAAGTGTACAGGACTTCAGCTTGCCATAGTCTTTGCACTTATAAGACTTTCTTTATTTCCCACTTCTGTGCCGGATGTACTAGAACATGACTTAATCTTTGTGAGATTCATTCTGGATCACTATGCTCTTGATTATGTAATTTGTCAAGATGTACTACTTTACTACTTAAGGAAAAACAGGGGCTCAGCGCAGATTCTCACATCAGAGTTTAGCAGCCAGATTCCCAATGCATGTACCTATTTTGTACCAGCTGAAGGCAAAAAAAAAAAAAACAAAAAAAACCAAAACCACAAAATAAAAAACCCCACTAAACAAAACAAAAACATCCAAAACCAAAAACAAACAAACAAACAAACAAACAAAAAAACTAAACAAACAACAACAAAAGATTGATACTTCCATTTTTGGCTCCTGTTTCTAGTGTCCAAGGCAGTGTTTTTGTAGCTGATTGGTTTTAAATGTCCAAGCTGCAGATGACATCTTTGTGGGGAAATAGGAAGGGAGGGATGCTTCCAGGAGAGGTGCTCTGGGTAAGAGCTTGTTGTATGCACCGTATGTGACCACTTCAGGTTGTTGGAATTTTGTTGTTCCCTTTTGATGCTCTGGCAACAAACAACCCTAATTAGGTATATTTATGTTTTCAGTGCTGCATCCTTCTCTTGTAACAGTGAAGGCCAGAAAGACAAAGGAACTGATCCCATCTGCTTTCCAGCATGTGACAACACCTGGCTGTGCTAGGGCTCAGGAGAATAGGTATATTTGGAGGTCGTTTCCATAATTTACCCCAGGCTTTCACACACTGCCTGACCAAGCAAGCTGCTTGTGGAAACAGACTTTCATACTTTCCCAAGAACTCTCCATAGATGTGCAAGCATTACCTCCATTTGGCTAAGAGTGTTATTCTGGGACACTCAGAGACTAAATGTGCAGTCCAAAGCATTAGTGGCTGTTATTACTATTTGTTTTCATATTGTATCACCTTCAATGAAAACTCATTCTTAGGTCAGTTCCGTAGTCACTGCACAGTTACAAAACTAAATGACAGTTCATGCACAAATGAGCCCAAAACCCAAGCAACAGCATGTTTTAACAATAAATGTATTCAGAACTTCTGTCTTTCCTGGTTAGCCAGGAAATGAGGCTTTTTTTTCCTCTGTCAAAGGCCTGGCAGGAGTCATCCTTCATTTGGACACATCCATAACAAACAGCTCTCCCTGACACTGACCACAGACAGTACAGCAAAAGAAATGAACCTGGTTTACACATTTAAAGTTACTTTGGGGTGAAGGGAAGCATCAGCCTGCCAATGCTCAGCACTGCTGGGGATGGTTTTTCGAGCTCTAAACCTTGAGCTGTCTCAAGCTAACCTCCCCTTTCACCTGTCCAGCCATGATGAGGACAGGCCAGGGAAAGGAAAAGGAAATTAACCTAGTGTTGGCAAAAGCACTGTAATTTTTTTCCAGGAAAAAGACCCAGTAAAATTCTTAATGTTACTAGTTTATATTAGCACAGGCAGGATGATATCTAAACATGTGTGTGTTGCACCAAAAAAGAGACAAAAAAGAAATCCTAGGTGGCCTTGAAATTACAGAGTGTGTGCTGCAGGAGCTTTTAAATTCCTGTCCAAAATACTTCACATCCTGAACAAAAGCATATCTAAAAATAGGCTTATAAAAGATATGTGATGGCATTGCTCTGTGTGAGTTCATGTGCATTGAACAAACACAAGAATCACCAAGCAAACTGTAGGTTTCATGCAAGATGCTCACAGTCATTTACTTTTTGTGACTGATCCAAGTTCCACTCTTATCCTGAAAGAGAAAACATTGATAGATCCCAGAGCAAAGGAATTGTTTCAACATAGTAAATTGAATCCAAACATGAAAATAAGATAGAAGACCTAATTTCCAGAATTGTAGACACACCTAATTAGAGCTCTCAGCTGCAGACTCTGGAGATTCTAAATGAATGGGAATGACATATTACTAGAAGTAAAATAATATAAGCAGGAAGACATGACATAATTTAGTTGTAACAGATTCTGTGAAGCTATGTAAAAATCATACCTACAGTTAAGTGATCTGAAACTCCACCAGTGGAACCAAAAATGTTTAAGCACACTGCTGTGCTCCCAAGCACTGTAAAATCACAGTGTTGATGAATAATAGCATAACTTCTCATATGCAAACCAGCTGGTTTGCAGAAACGTTTTGAAGTGCTCATGACCAATACTTTGCTGTGGTATGGCAAGCTTTCAGTATCTGACAAATGAGAGCTGCAGACTTGCAATACTACCACAACCAGTGCAATGAAATATTTTCAAATCTTGAATGGACATTTTTTTTTTTTGTCTAATTTATTGAGAGCACTGTAAGTTGTGAGGAGCTATCAACAGTAACATTATATTCATGGCTCAGATATGAGCTCTCTTGCAGCTGGCTTTGGTACAGGACTGAGACCTAGTTCTTGTGAAATGCAAGCAGAGGCTGCTCATGACTTAAAATGTACATAAAACACTGAGCAAAGGAGACAAAGAAAATATTAATAACCTTTTGACAGATATTTTGATCATTTCAGAGGACTGCTATAGGACAGAAACCTACAATGGCTACCCTGTGAGACTTCTCCATCCTACTTTCCCTAATCTCCTAGACATGCAGTAAAGGTGACAAACTGTCTGCCAGGATGATCAGGATAATGTTTCAAGGTGCAGGTAACAATGCAAAGAAGGGCTAGACTGAAGTCTGCCTGAAATAAATGTCCAACAAGAAAACTATGGGGTAGCCCCTGATTTCTCCTGAAAAACAACTAATGCTCAAAGTGCATGATGTCACAGAAAGAAATTAAGAGGAAAAATATTTGCAAAGAAGGAAGAGGAAAGTAAATAGATGCAGCTTTAGTCCATTTTAGGGGGATGACCTAAATGACATGAAAAAGGAAGGTAAATTAAACTGAAGCTAAAGTCTAAAGGAGAAATGATGAGCTGACCTATAATTAATAGATTAATACCTTTTAAAGGGAAGAGAGACGAAATAATCATCTAGTGTGATGTACTGCTCTAGTGTTCTGAGGAGGAGAGGATTCTGAGATTTTTGACATCCACCTTTTTTTAGTTAAGATCTAAAGCTGACTATTTGAAAATTCTCCATGAGAGAAAATGATGAAAAGGTTTTTCTAAGCACAGGAAAATAGACAAAAGGAAAGAAGATAACAAAATAGTTGAAATTTTGTCTGGTTCACCAATATTATTTAAAAATAAAGATTATTATAGAATGTAGCATGAAATTATTTTCAAAATGAAAACTGACATTTGTCTTTAACAACATTAAAACTATACAACTTATAATTATGAGGAGTTTTTTCCCTCTCAGAGACCAGGCAGAGAACATGTGTCAAGTGAGCTTATTTGCACAGCATTCGGGGGTTTATGATAGTAAATTTTCCTATAAAGAAAGGTGCTACTCATATTCTTCTAGGCTCACCTTTATCCCATGTAGGTCTTAACCAATTCTGCCCAAAGCTCACATGTTCCAGCAGTGCAAAGGTAGACTTTTAAATATATATCTGGTCAGGTCAGAAGAGCATCAAGGGATAAAGAATTTTTTTGCATTTTCACCATTACACCAAAAGGTTATGAACCAAATGCTTAAGAAGCAGTCCAGGAGGACAAATGGATCAAAAAAAGACTGACCAAAGCAGGGAAAAATTGTATCCAGCTTCTGCGGGCTTTTCAAGAAGAAAGGTACTAATCAAAGGACAGTGAAGCACTGGACCAGGTTGCCCAGAGAAGAAAAGTTATGCCATGATGAGTCAAGGAATATAGCCCTAGGATGGTGCAGAATTCCTGGTGAGTGTGAGTTTGTGGTTCATTGATGTTTACTCCCTCTGTCAGACTGGCAGCAATAACCCATACACAAAGTTGTAGAGGTGATTTCTGGATGTGACTGCTGTTGAATACCCAGAGCAAGCAGATGCAGCAGGTGATGGGAAACAGGGTCAAGAATTACACCACCAAAAGCCAGGTCATGTAAGGATCCATTTTGTAAATGGGACACCTCAGGAAGAGGTATTACAGCAGCAAAGCTAAAAAAAGCTAACCTGTTTTACTTGCACATAAACAAATGATACGGCACCTACATGGGACAGGAAGAGAGGGCTTTTTAACTTCTAATCCTCTTTAATGAGATTACTGTTACAGATTATTGTGCACCTCACCTGCACAGGGTTTTCTAGGATGAGTTTTCAGGATTTGGAAAGAATATTTCCATTTTAAAAGATTTTTTTTTTGCATTCAGCCATTCTTCCAAGTTGCTTAATGCAAGGAGACAGTAACCAAACTAAACCAACCAACCAACCAAAAAAAAAAAAAAGGGGGGGGAAATGCAAAAAATTACACTTGCATAGTGGAGAATTTAGAGGAGTGATGGTTCTCTAGAGTCTCTCTGTTTTTGACCTATGCTATAATTAATTACAGTATAAAATGTGTTCCAAAATAATTGCAATCAGGTTAGAAAATGTCAGCTGCTCACCTGTGCATTCCAAAGAAGTATCTGGGTTGTGTTTTTAAAGTTACATGAGAACAAACTCAGCTAGAAACTTTTGCAATTCAAAATATTTAGCTGAATGACAAGAAAACTAATCCTTGGTTTATTATTAGACATGATAAAAGATTTCTGAACATCCTAGATGTTCATATTTTTCTTTTGCTTTTTTAATGCAGTGCTACACTGAAAAATGACTTTGTCAAAAAACATAACTGAGTCTTTTGAAAGTGAGAAGTGTTTGTTGAAACACAAAATGCCTCAAAGAGGTCTAATGTTTGGAGATGTGTGCTCTGCTCTTTCTCTTTTCCAGCCCCTTTGAGGCTGGCATCAAGTCTGATGTCCAAAAATTGAGGCACTCAGTATCATTAGCTTCCCCTGAAACGCCAAGGAAAGAGAAGCTGGCTCAAGTTATCGGTCCTTGGTGCAAAATCACTTAAAACCAGAGGCTTATTTCAGATCCTGACATAAGTTTTGCTGCTCCCATTAGCTCCAGAGCGTGAACAAAGCAGTGGGAGAGTGCAGTGGATACTTCTGGTGTATATGCTACTGATTGAGCACACTGTAAAATACCTGAAGCACTTCTGATTTCGGAGGCTCCTGATCCTGTCCTGTCAACTGAGACACCAAGAGTCACACATCACCAGCAGATTTGTTAATCTTGTGGCTGGTACCTCAGTGGAGTTTCACTGACAATGACATTAACTTCCTAAAGGCCAGACTTTAGCCATGGGACAAGCTGCTCCCATCCCTAGTGAGATGTGAATGGCAATTGCCTCCCTTTCCAACTCGGGAAGTCAGATCAAGAAATTTAAAAGCAGGATTGTGGAGGAAAGCACAGGGTATTCCTGATCTTATGTGTGGGAAACCAGCCTCCTAGAACATGCCAGTGATTGCATTCACAAGGCAATTAGAGACAGTCTGGGAGACTTGTTGGAAATTCATTACTCATGTTGATGTGTGAAAAGGAACAAACAAATTATTCACCGGGACCAGACTGCTATCAAGGGAAGCAGCTGAGGGAAAGGAATCCTTTCACTTGTAAAGGGAGCACTCATGACGCAGAATTACTAAGATACAGTAAACATAGTCCTCCAGAATGCTATTTTGACAGATCAAATTTTGGAATGAAATTGCATGCTAAGTGGCATGCTTAAGCAGATGCCGGGTGAAATCAAATTAAGGCTGGATTTAAATGATGCTTTGAAATTATTTTAGTGGTTCTTATTGATTAGGAAATGTAATTTTACAGGACAATATTGTGCATAATCAAAATGCAGTCATAAAAAAAAGGTCAGGATATTACTGAGAAATGGTCTTTTATTTTTACAGCTGTTAGTAAAGAAGACTGAAAACAGTAAAATTAGGCATCTTTTCCAAAGCATGGGCTACTACGTTCCCTCAATTTGAAATCAGCAAAGATAAGAGAATTTATTCGAACTACCAGGAGCCATATACCTCCTCCCCTTCTGTGTACATTTCTGCTGATATAACTGTGGAATTTCATGCTCCTATCTTAAATATTTTTTCTGATTTCATTTTATTAGGGAGGAAAGAAATTGTGTTTCATCACATTTTGTACTGAACAGTGATATGATGAATGTATTTGTCTTCACTTTATTAATTTTGAATAATTAATGCCCCCCAAAGTGGAAGTTTTCCCATGTTACAAATCCACTGAATAGGTATCTCGGTCAGAGCAGCTCTGATTTTCAGGGACACAGCAGGAACATTAGCAGCATATAGGATGGATCCTTTCTCAATCCCTTTTCTGTATTTGTGCTCATGTACCCTAAACTTCAGTTGGCATCTCACAAATCATATTTACACACTGAGGAGGAGGAGGCATATCCTTTGCTGAGGGAGTCCTAGGAATCAATCCGTGATGGGAAAAATCCAGGCAGTGGTACATTCTATTGGGTTCAAACCAGCCTGAGATAGACAGTCCACCTTCCACTGGCAGAAGTAGTGGCTTTCACAGGTTGCTAGTGAAAGAAAAGTCCCAAACCAAAAAGGCTGGTAAAAATGAATTCTGAACTTTCAGAAATTATTCATCTAGATGGGTTCTACACTGTTCCCCCAAGCAGTAACAAAACATCTCATTCAGTAATAAAAAAATATTTCATTTTGATAAAGCTGAACTATATAATTCATTAGCAAAATTATATGCTGGATACATGTAATGAAGGAGGTGTGTAAATCCAATATTATCATGCATATTTTATTATGCCATGCAAGCTGAAACAAACAGAACCGGAAAAGTAGAAACAAAATGCTTTCACATTATTGAAATGAAACATTCACGCCTTTTGAAAACCAAACAAGAAAATAGAAATGGTTCATTTAAACATTTTCTTGTCAAAAAAACCAAAAAAACCTCCTGAAATTGACATCCTCCCCTGAAATGTTTTGATTTTAAAAATTGTTATTCTCTGCTGAGGAAAGAAAAAGTGTTCTGCAAAAAAAAAAAAAAAAATGTCTGCCTGCTCTCATTGCCAGACACAAACAACAGAACATTGATTACACTGTCTTTGAAAATGGAGATCAGTCCTGATGGCAATGACATGTTCCCAGCCTCTTCTCTCCAATTTGGGGATGCAGACTGAGATGGCAGTGACGTCCTTGTGAGAGGTGACTCTTAAAATGATACATCTGGACTGGTCAGTCTGTGCACCCAGCAGGCCCTTTGCAAATGGCCCAAGAAGGGATCTGAGCATAATGCAAAGGTAAATTAAAATGACGGCAGGTGACAGTGTTTTAGCTACTGTGAAACTACCTGGCACTAGTGAGCAGAATCACATCCACTCCAAAACATATTGCTTCCAAGTTTCCTGTTTCCTGACTTGAAAGCACCTTGCACCCTAAGAAAAAGTGATAAAGACATGTATGTTTTTATGTGATGCTTGTTCAACCTGCTACACACCTGAGAATAGTCTTCCCAACTATGTCCTTTACCAGCCTGATTTCCACCTCCCCTTGGCTCATTAACATCAGATGACAAGTATATCTAATCAAACATCCAGGCTATCTGAAAGAAGAAGTTACTTTGCTCTTCCTGAGAGTAAGTTTCTCCCAAATTCATCTAGAGAAACAAATTCAACTGAATAAAAACAAGTAAGAGTGCATCTGACAGCTATTTGTAAGAGCTCCATAAATTCACTTATTTCTCATCACATAACACACTTCAGGAACAGTAAAGACCAATGTGCTTTCCTCCCCACCTGAGGGGGCTTGTAGCTATAATTAAGACAGTATTATTGCTGAAGTCCAATTACTTTCTTTAAAGTATGCTGATAAAAGCAGATGAGGAATTGTTTTAAAGCTGATTCCACCACTGGTTCTTTTATCCATGCTGAAACCAGTCACCAAATACATAAAATCTGGTAAGAACAAGTTTCACTCTTCCCAGCAAGAAATGTAATGAGAAGGAGAACCAGAGAACTTGGCAGAATTTTAGATGCATTTTTTGTGCAACTGAAGTTTACATTTTGGGACTTTTTTTCCTACTCAAAGAGTTTTTTCATTTCAGTAACAGTGGTTTACATTAGGGGCTATCTGGGTTCATTTCTTGCTAATCCTCATCTTATTACTGCTCTCTTTTTATTGTCTACAAGTGTGATCAGACCACAAGCAGTCTGGGACCAGGGTAGCACATCTCCTTGCTGCCCTATAGCACACAGGAGATGAAGGCTGTACCCTGTAAGACTTCCAGACCTACTCAGAGTGTGGTAAGTCATTTCCAAAACATTTGCCATCCAGTTGGATGGGATTCTGTGTGTTTGTTTGCTTGAACCTTTATGCTTTGCACTCCTTGTTCTCAGACAAGCCCATGGAATTTACTGAAGTTTACCTATTTTTTTACCTTCTCTTTATTTTCCTAATGAAATGTTTCTTTGACCTTTAAACACTACTGAAAGCAGATGACAGTGTGCACAAAATGCTTGTCTTAATTGTTTTGAGTGATGTGACTTCATTATGAAACTTCTTTCAGATGCTTAATTACTCCCAGTGCTGCATTAACAGCAAGGGGAAGGTATCAGATGAGACAACGAAGGGAGTTCAGTGGTTTTGATCTTATTTTCTGAAATCAGAAGATCTCATCCTCTCACCATTTATTAATACAGATCATTTCCTCCCATTTCTCACAATTGAATTGAGTCGCTGTTTGCATGCTGATGTGGCAAATAAGTGGGGAGCTGCGTTCGTCACTGCCTGATAATGGATGAGAGCTGCTTGTTCAGAGACAGGCAGTTCCTCTGGAGACCCTGTGATTTGCCAGAATATATTACATTTTTCCAAGATTATTGCACAGCAGATGATTAATATTGCATGCTCAAATGGCCTTTTCAAGGACTGAGCAGGGAGTGTGGGGGGACTGAGGAAAGTCTCAGAAGACTAATTTCCTATCTGTACATTGTGATAGAAATGCATAATTGCAAACGGTGCTTTGTAACTCGCCAGTTTAAAAGGGGAAAGCCCCTGAGCAATGTGTAGCCAGAGGAAATACGTCTTCAGTTGACAAAGCCAGAAGAGCCCTGTTGAAATCATTGTGGCTCCACTGGTTTGCATCAGTGAAGAATCTTGCACAAAATGATTACGAGGGAGCTCAGCAGGGCATTACCATAGATGAAGCAGTAGTTTCAGCAGGATGAAGAAACATAGTCCTTAAATCAAGGACAGCTTCTGGTGTGGGCTCTACAGGATTATGCAGCTGGAGGAAGGATGCCTAGAAAAGTTAGGTGGTATCTGCTGTGTGGTAGTAAAGGAGTGTGCTGCATCTCAGTCTGAGTGGGAAGGTGGGAAAGAGCTGCTAGCTCTTTGCTATAGGAACTTTGTATGGACTGGACAAAGTGCTTCTGTTGGTTTAGGGTGACTGTGAAATGTGTCAAAGATGTACCTAAGACTTTATTGGCTTCTATAGTCAGCAGAGTTCTGCAAAGCCCCTAGTGTAGGGATCTAATACTGGTAAAAATGCTTTAACAGAGTTGAGTGGTGTAGGTGAACAAAGGTTTATAAAACATTTCTCAGCTCTTGCCTCTCTGGTGTAGCTTGGGCCATATTTTGGCAGTGTTGGAAAGCAAAGCCTTGTGTAAATGCCCCCCACATGACTAAGCTGGGTTTGGATGGATCTTGGGTGATTTTTATGGCTAAAGCAGCATCAGTGTGGCTTCTAGCTCTCAGGCACAAGAGCTTGAACCAAATTCAGCTGCGAGCTTAAATAATGTGAGAAAATGTCTAAAATTATTCACCTTTCCCTTCTTTAGCCTCTGCAGGAGCACTTTTGGCAAGCTGCATATGTCATGACTCAAAATCCTGGGAGCACATCCAAAGTGGAAATGCTTCCCTCTCCTTTCACTCCCATGTCCTCCCAGCTGTGCTAACTGCAGGCAGGTTGTGCTATTCCTGACATGGACAAGTTTTTGATGCCACCTTGTTTTGGCCCCTGCTTTCTGTGTGTATTTGGATTTTATTTCTTCCACTCCCTTACTACTCCAACAGAGGTCCCCTCTAGGATGATACTGTCAATGTTTTCCTACCTGTCAGAGAGAGAGACAGTGTGAGGGGGAAGTTGTGCTGGGGGACTCTTGGGTCTGTTACAGGTGCAAGGGCTACACACCATGTTTGTTACCTTGAAGAGATCAGTCAAAATCACACTTAATATATAGACCTGGATATATGTAGATTGTGTCCTTACCAATTTCCTCCTAGCCAGATAGGGTCTGATAGCATCTATTCAGCACTGTTTATGCTTCACCTATGCTGCAAGCTCTGAGCTGAATCTAAGGCCACAGAGAGCAGTTCAGCTCTCACACTTCTTGGTTCTGGATTCTCAGGGAAGGGTTGAAAAAAGGCTGAGTTCACTCCATGTGCAAGCATATCCTTGCTTGAGCTTTAGTTTGTCCAATTGTGCACTAAGTGTATTTCTACGTGGGTCTGCCTAAATATCCCCTCTGGCTTCATCAAAGTATGTTGCCTAAAGCAAAAAAAGTTCCTCAAATTTTTTTGGAAAAAAAAATCATGTCAAGCTCACAATGTTTGTGAGGAGACTTTTTAAGAGGGTTGGTTTTGGTTTATATTTTCCTTAATTACAGATTCTTTTTTTAGTCCTGTGGGTCCAATTTTGCCATAGAACTATTGGTCTGGAAATCCATTTTTTTATATTTGATGCTTAGAGTACTCACTTGTTTATTGTCCCAGGAAGGATGATGAAACTTAAAATACAACCCAAAAGACATGAGAAGACAATAATTGCAGTATGTTATGACTGAAGAAATCTGTATAGCCTGGGCCCTTTGGCTTCCTGATAGTGTTTCTGTACAGGTAAGTTTGAAGATAATTTTTTCTCTTCTAAAAATTAAATAAATTGATCACTCTGAGACTGTTGTTTTGCATCAGGGGCAGGATGGTAATCTGGGAGAAGTGTTGATTTATTTTGTTGCCATCAATTATCTGGTAAATATTTAGGAACAGCAAGAATTTCAATAGAAGTTAGGTGGGTGAATAAGGGTAGAAAAGGTCATGGCCCAGGTGATTTATCTGCAGGAAATAATTCAGCTGCTTCGTAAAACCACTTATACATCTGGTCTTTTGATTGCCAAACTATTCATTCTTCCTAATGCATATGTGATAAATGCTTATGTGAAGAAACAAAATAAAGAGCTGCTACAGTAGAGCAGAAGGCAGATAATTTAAACATGGAAAAGCTGCGATGTCATGGGAGATGTACATAAGCATCCCTTTGTTCCTTTGTCCTTCTCCTGGCTGTGGGAACAAGCCAAGCCTTAATAGCAAATGTGTTAATTCAGTTTCTAAGTTAGCTATTTGGGAAGAGGTTTTGCACTGTTATGTGGCTGACCCACAGGAAGCAGTCAGAGATATTGCAATAAAGGGGGGGAGGGGGGGCATAACACAATTTCCATGGTGGGTCTGTTCTGTGCAGACCAATAAAGAGGCTTCATCTGTGTCAGCACTGCCACTGGCAGTATGGCATCCAACCTACTGCTTGCGAACAGTGCACATTCCTTGATACTGTATTTACATAGCTTAATAGAGTTTTAAAAGGTCAAAATCCAAGCAGGGTACACTTTGGAGCATTAGCCACATAGCACAGTTGTGTTGCTGCAATTTTGTGTCTTCAGAGTACTAGAGGGTTTTTTTATTTGGTTTTGGATTTTTAACTGTGGGGCTTTCTGAGATGAGAACTGTACTTTATAAAATTTATGAGTTGCAACAGGAACAACAGACCCTGCAACTGATCTGTCAGGAATGCTTTTAAATCTCTGAATCTCTGTCTTCCTTTGTTTGCAGTGGAGGTAGGTGTAAATGCAGTAAATGTCCATCATTCCAGTATTAATGAAGTTAAATAACATTTGTTTCAGAGCTACAGGAAAACAGGGGAAGGAATGGTGCTGATGGATAATTGAAGAGTAAAGTTTGAATTTTGGTACTTTGGTACCCTAAAGCAACCTCTGCTTTTTGTTGGTTATGTTGGTAGATGACTGAAACTTTTTCTGACTTGTTTTGGACCACATCTTGGGACCCTAAGACCTTTACCAAGCCCTCAGGTTGTTTACCTCTGAAAGGAAAGTCTCAAGCTGGTCAATCACCAGAGGACAGAGCCACATATATTGAGTTAAAGTATAAAGGCATCACTTACTTTAAAGAGCAGGTGTGCAGTGTCCTGTATTTGCTCTGTCTGATCAGGGTGCCCTAGAGCTGAGTACACATTGTATGTTAAACCCTAACTATGGGATGTCTTGACCCTTCCAAATGACCATGTCCAGCATGGAGGGCACTGCATGCAGCAGAATCAAACTAAGCTCTATCAAGATGTTTCTATCAACCTTTTCCCTGGGCCTAAAATATTCGGTGTATGAGCTAGTAATGAATCAGCAGGTCACACAGATAAGACGTTAGCTCATATTTGTTCTTGCCAATAATCATTAGTCCTGTAATCGATATCCTTCAGTACAGTCTAGGCATAGGCTAAACTGTCAGCTCAGTGAAGTCTGCCATGAAGCCCCTACAGCAAGTCAGACAGACCCCTGAATTATCCCAGCAGGTCTGATCAGGAGATACCATGATGGAGAGGGCTTTCTGTGCCATTTATTCCTTTTGCAGTCATCCTCTACCCTCATGGGTTCCTACCATGCTCAGAGAACAGGTTTCACATAGGCAGTTGGTGCTGGCCTTTCTCTGCTGAGTTATTTTCCAAGTACAAATGAAAATGTGTGCATTTATTACTAGTTTCTCATCACTTGTTGCTTGCTGTTAGAGAAATGATTTTCTGAGGGACTTGAGTTGTTTATAATATCTAGTCTCTTAGGTCACTGACAAGTGAGGGTTCATTTCAGCTCTAGGGTTTTGATCACGTTACTTTGGTAAGTGTGGGAGAAAAAGACTGTTTTGTCCCTCTTCAAGAAATAGAGGCTGGCTACCCAATTCAGGCTTTTGACAAACTGTGCAGGATTTTTTATGGAGGGTATCCTACATCCCTTGCAATTTTGTAATGGCTCTGATACATAAAATATGTTCCTTAAGTGCTTTTTCCTCAGTAAGAAACTGGCTGAGAATAGTCAGGAGAATAAACTAGTTTTGCAACAAGCCTCAAGTGATTCCATGGGCATAACTACCCTGCTTAATCTCACCATGCTCTTGCAGAGGTGTGTGGCTTCCCAGCAGAGCTCATTGTGTGTTTGGTGCGTCGGGGCTCGGCCACATGATCCAAACAATGTGGCTTATGAAGATACCATGAGCCAGCTCATGGTATGATCTCTGCTATCATTCCCTCCTCCTCTTCCCCTTTTTATTTCCTGTTGACAAAGTGATGTATTTTTGCTGAACATGGCTAAATGGTGTTCGGTGAAACAGGCAGGTCATGCTTCTGCTGTAACAACTATGCTTGACTTCTCAACCAAGACAGGAAGGCACCTACTCCTGCTGGGTGCAGCCCTATTCTAATTCTTCCTTCCCTGAATCAGGATAAAACTCTTCATATCAGTAAGACCACACAGGTGGTGATAATGCCAAGAATTCTTCAATGCCTCTCCTCTGCAAGCCACACCAGGGAACAGGAATGTCACTTCAAAAATGTTTTTCTGCTGTCAAGCTGCTGGAGCTTCAAAGCAGTTTCTTGCTGCCTGTACTTCCATGCAGTTTGATGCCTGTATTATTAGAGTTTATACATTAATATTTGTTTCAGGCAGTCTGCAGTAGCTCATTCCACACAGGGCAAAACCCTCTAAGAAATATAAGACCTTTAGTTACTCTGGCTTAATTCTATTCAAAATAATTCTTACGAGACAAGATAAGAGATCATTAGTTCTCTGGGTTCATGAGATGGCAGGAATTAAGAGAAATTGCCTTGTGAACTAGTGCACGGAGCTCAGGTTTCTGAGCTGTTCTCAGGGAAGGTTTTCTATGCACAAAATAGAAAATACCTTTCTCTTGATACTTCTGGAAATGACTAGTGGAATGAATTAATGTAATGAAGGGCAAGAGTGAAGTGAAACACATGTTCTCAAATCCCCTTTCAGCAACTTCTTGGAGATCATAAAATGGTGAAACTCCAGGGCCTCTTAATGCTCTTAAGTTTCATCTTCAACTCCACCCCTATTTCGACACTTAAAATGTCAGGTTATTGCCATCATCTTGCTGTGCTTGTGCCCTGCCATTGTATCTGGGGGAGATGGCACATTTCCTTCTAAAGGCTGCATTTAATCTGCTTTCTAAAGGTATGTTTTTTAGCCATTAACCTCTACTATCTAATCAGAACTCTTCAGAAGGAGCCTTATTTTTTTTAATCAATGTTTTGCTCCAAGGACAGGAGGAGTTTAAATTATGAATTTGTGCTGTTCCTAGATGTCTCCATGCCATCTCCCCTGAAACTAAAGTAGTGGGTCTGAGTCATCCTTGGAGTATTCCATTTTTATGCTGAAATCAGTTGGATACCCAGAATAAAAACACAGTAATGCAGCAGTGAATCATCTCAGCGAAAACCTGGGGTTTGTAGCATCCCCATCTGCAATGCTCCATGGAGTGAATACATGGCTGATCAAACTATGGATGCCATTGCTGTTTTCAGAAATGCATGAGGAATAACTTCCTTCTGGTTTTCTTCGGACAGCAAGGAAGTAGAAGAGTAAAGCTTCAATATTGTTCTTATTTACTTTTAATATTTTCCCTTTGATTAATTATCTGAGACACTAGATATTTCCTTGTGAGCTATGATTCTTTGATGGGTCTATTTAATATTGCCATTGATTTGTTTAGGCTGAGAGATCTGAGCTTACAATATCTAATGTTGCAGTGAAGTTCTCACAGGCTCAGAGAGTTTGTAAAATAGAAATTCCTCCTCCTGTTAAAGGAATTCTGCCTTCTTTGGCAGAAATGACAGGAACATCTTATTTTTTTTTCTCTTTTTTTTTGTAAGCACATTTATTTTTATCAATGCTTATTGAAAAGTGTGCAATGGTTTCATGTTATGAGTATTGTTTTTTCTGGTCTGCAGGGGTTAAGGGTATGATCAGGACCTATAACATTACCAGAAGGTATTAAAAATATGGAAGGTGATGAGAAGGGCTCAATGTAACTACTAGCAGCATATAAAAAATGAATAATGTGCAGCTTAATAGTTTTGATGCTGCTTCTATTTGCCTTATCTATGACAGATACAGCAATCCTCTGCCTTGCCAGTTGCTCCTCTCATCTACCCCAACTCACTGCTATTTGTCCTCTTGGCTTCAGTCTCCATCCCCAGACTTTCCTACAATATCCTGACTTCCAGTAAAATGGGGGAAAGGAAAAAGAAAGGAAAAACCACCAAAACCAGCCCAAAATATCCCCAAAGTTTGGGGAAAATATTAGAGTTCCCTGTGCTCCCAACATGCAGAGACAGGAGGTTGCTTAGGGTCTTATGTACAGGCTGTGCTCGTTCAAAGATGCTCACGTGTCCAGTCCAGGAAGAACATTGATTTAAGTCTCTGCCTCTGAAGAACAAAGATGATGAAAAATTCAATGCAAAATGGTTGGCAAATGCAGCCAAATACCACTTGATGAATCACCAGTGTAATCCACCAGTATCACAAGCTGCTAGCAAAAGCGACAGCACATAGTTTATCCCCAATGGCACAAAAAATTATGGATGTGGTATTTATAACATCTCTGAGTAAGTAGTCTTGAGACCGGTCAATATGGAAAAAATATGAGCAGTCCCTTCTTAAATCTCTGCACTAAATATTTATTTATTAGCCTGACAAAATGGATCATGCAGTGTGCATAGATGGCACAGAGCATACTGTCCTTGCTGTTCAGCTTGAGGGAGACAGAGGAAGGTTACTTGGGTTAGAAACCAGGTCAAGCAATCAGCCAAGGAGCTGGGAACAACAACATTATGTGCTGTCAGACCAAATCTAACCTGCTAAAAATACAAGCAGGGCTGACCGTGATCTTGCCCACTAGTTCAGCGCCTGTGTTGCTGCTGAGACACTGCTGAAATCCTTTATCACATTGAAGATATGTTTTTTTCAAAAATATAAACAGAACCCAATCCTAGAGAGGAGAACAAGTTCTAAAAGAAATCCAGTTATTATACTGGGAAATGTTAAGAAACTTTAGCTGAGATAGCAAAGAGTGAAGATTTCTATACCGAGCTGCAGATTGATATAGTGACACCAGTGACAACAGTCAATGTGTTACCTAAGGTTTTATACTGTATTTTAGGAAGTTGGTTTTTTGTTGGTTTTTTTTTAGTAGAAAATGTACAAATATGTTCCTTCTCTCTAAGCAACATAAACATTTTTTTAAGGGTTAATACAATTTGAGTTGTGTTTTTTTTTCTTTCAGGAGGCCTATTTGAATAATACTCATGATGGGGTTTTGTTTTAATGCCTATGGTCAACTCTTTAGACCTGAAAATACCTCTGAAGTCTTCAGCTTCAATTTGGCCCTCTTCGTGTCTGTGTTGAGAGAGGAACATAATTGTGAAAACAGGCTTTGCAAGACCTCTCAGTCTTGTTTTTGGGGTTTTTTTTGCCCAGTGATACACTGGAGGACTTGGCTATATGAACGTGTTTGTTGTGGAACATCAGAGATGAAGAGAAAGGGAAATCAGCACTGCATTTTTCCTTCCTTTCAAAACCACTGCCATAATGTGATCTCCATTTGCTCTCATGCCAGTCAGTATGTGTAGGATGTGTCTAACCTACTTCAGGTCTGAAGACGGCAGCATACACAGGAGTTATCAAGGCTCAGCTCCTCGGATTTTCAGGGAATTGAATTTGACAGATCAGTAATCTCATCTGCTTTTGCAATCCCATTTGCTTTTGCCTCACTAGAAGCATCAATGAGCTAAAATGTCCCTGATGTCAACTGTGGAGTCACCTCTGTAGCTGGTGTAGATGGACGAGATGGTGTAGATGAAGGCTGCTGGGGTAGTCTTATAGAGTTTTCTCCCTGTCTTCCTAAAGTTTTCAGAAAATTTCCCACAGAACCTATCCACCAGAAAACTGCTATTTTGATGTGGATTTATCCTTTGCATCCTGTGCCAATATTCACATAAAGTGCTCATTCTATGTGTGTGGATGGTAGGGAATGCTGCTTTTAAGACAGAAGGAAAAGCAGTTGGAGGAAAAGCAGCTGGACAAAAAAATTCTTTTTGTTTTGTTTTGTTTTGTTTTGTTTTTCCCAACAGGAAAGATATTTTCTTTGACAGACACCTCAAAAAGTTTATTTCTGTAATTTTTGGGCCTCCTCATACCTTAAGTTTACCAGCATTCTGAAGGATGGAGACTTTCAAGTATTTGAAAGCTGAGACTACTTTTCAGTGAAGTCACCAGGAGCTTCATGACTAATTTTAGTAGGGAGGAGGAAGGTGAGCAATCCCTGCCACTTGACAACAGACAGGAAGCTGAATACCTCCACTATTGCTCATCTGCTGACAATTCAAGAATATTTTGCCATCTTTAAATAAATAACATGAAAGTTCACCTCAAGACTTGTTTCCAAAAATGGGAAAAAAGTTGCAAAAAGTTTCCATGGCTGCTGTGCTTTTACTGTTTCTTTTTTCGCTTGGAAAAACTATTCACCACTTTCTTGTTTGTTCTCCACCCTGTGCCACTTTTGTCCTCGTCCTTTGCTCGCATACCTGTGTACATCTAAAGGTCTTTGGTCCCTTGTGATCCAGCTCTTTAAACCACAGAAGTGCTGAGTGGAAGGGATCTCTCGAGGTTATCCAGTCTAACCTCTCACTCACTTTCTCCTTAAACAACATTTGTCTAAGAACCTTAGGAGCATCAATCTTCTTTACCAAGTGACAGCATCTTATTAAATATCTAGGATATCTGCAGCTTTGTGACCCTTCCTATTTAAAGCCTGTTCCTCTTCTTCATCTCCTCTACTTTCCTGCTTTGGCAGGTTGCCAAATCTTTCAGCAGGACATTTCTACATTTTGTTTTTCCCTCTGTTCCTTTTCCCTCCCACTGAGTTGTCTAACTCCCTTTAAATTTGAAAGTCTTACCATCTCTTCTCTCCTTTTCAAGTTAATATGGCCTTGTTGGGCTCACCTGGAAGAAGCCAATAATCAAATACCACAGAAGATGGAAGTGCTTTGTTTGTCATAGTGCTGGATCACTCCACAATAAAACACCATTATCCCCTTAGTCATCCAATACCTATTCTTTGGGTAGCATACACCAAGATGGCAACTGAAGTACCTGATGTCTATGGCCAGAAAAAGAGGGTGAGAACTATTGTTTGTTCTTTTTACCCATCTCAGATCACAGGGCAGCCATACCATGAGTTTTCTCTGGTTCGAAATACCTGCCTCTTCCCTCTGCTGAGGAAGACAGAGCCAGGGAGAACAGACTGTGGCATGTGGGAAGCAGAAGGCCACGGGAAAAAACGCACTTGTTGCTGCTGAGTTATTGATGGTGGACAAGCACTGTTGAAGCACGTAGGACAGACATGGAGAAAAGTGGAAAGGGGAAAGGTGTGCTGAGAAGGTAGGCCTGGGGAAAAACCCCGAAGCAAAAGGAATTGTGGAGGTCTCCTCTGCCAGGGAGCTGTGGTGCTGCTGGGCTTCCAGGCAGAGCGTGATGGCTAACACAGCAGCAGAAACATTCATTAAAATTACTCTTTTAGCTTTTTGGACAATTAGTCCAATAATTACACCATTTATTTATTATAATAGCCTGCAGTTAATGGATGCTCTGCAAGGGAATTAATGTCTCCAAATTATTTTAGAAATGCCCTGAATATGCCATATTTTTAAATAATAATGTAGAATGACTCTGTAAGATGTTTAAATAAGTTGCAGATTATGGCGTCAGGGCACCCTGCTACCCAGATATGCTGACCACTGTTCCAAAGCCACACTTGTTCCTCAGAAAGTCAAACACACATTAAGGAAAAATCTCTTGCCATGGGGCTGGGAGCAGGACCCCAAAGCTGCCGTGTGCACTACCAGAACAGGGATGCTCTGCAGCTCTGTAGCAAGCCCTGTACAACTATCAAGGCCCTGCTCATGCTTTGCTTCCATCAACAGCAGGGTAATGCCTGCCTCAGCCTTGGCTTGGTTTGTGCCCTGTCTCTTTGTCAGACAGAGATGGTGCCTTTGCCTACAGGCTGTGGCAGGCCTATTTATGATCTGCTCAGCACAGCCTGTCAGAGGCAGTTAAGATACCTTCACCTAAGCAAATGGTACTTGTTATTGCCTTGTTATAAAACAAAGGTCGTTTGAACTGAAAATACCTCTGTTCCTAACCAGATTGAGGGAGAGTCCTGTCTAGCTGGCTGCTGAAGCAGCACAGGAGCCATGGGAGTGGGGAAGGGAGCAGAAGCTAGAAGCTAACACAACCATTGCCACAACACAGATGATGTTGAATGAGTTTGCATGGGTAAAACAAGCAGCCTCTACAACCCTCAGTCTAGGTTTCAGCTGGCATATCCAAGGCTCCATGTGCAGCAGCACAACTGTGTGACCTTGTCTGATTTCACTAATTGCCATTAAGATATGATAGTCCATGAGCTAAATGGGATGTAAGATGAGAAAAAGAGATAGCAGGTCCAAGGATTCAAAGAGGAAATACAGCCTTGATAAAGACATAAAACTCAAAGGAAAAAGCATGGAAGGAAAGGGCAATTGGGTAATGTCAAGTATCAGCCTTCTCTCATGCAGCAACACAGACAACCATTCCCCTACCCACCGTGGTGGAAGGGATGTAGCGAATTCCCTGCTGGGGCTGTGAATGTGTCCCTGTTAGTCTGTGCCAAACAGCCAGAAGCATGGCTACCTCAGGGCTTGTTTCATACCCCTGCCCTGACTGTACTGGTTTCATTTTGCAATCAAATTAAGTCCCATTTCCAGCTCCTTCTTCATGCTGACACAGCAGAGAGAAAGGAGTGGTCCAGTAGCGGTTGCTTAGTGCCACACCGTTCTTTTCAGATACCCATAGCCTCAGCATGGTGAATGTAAAACTCCTCTGTTCCAGGCAGGAGTGGAGGCTGGATCTGTGAATCCGAACTCCAACGGCTACAGAAGTGCTCAAGCCATGCTTCCCAAACAATGAGTGATTTGCATTGATTTGCATGGAATAAATCATCTGTACACCTAAAGCTGCAGTATTTAATACCTCCTTTAACTGCCTTTATATCAAAAGGGCAGAATGAAGCCTATCTCTACGAGTGCCTTGGTCTTGTGACACTGTGCTATGCTTTCAAAGAAGGACAAGACATTCTGTTCTACAAAGCAGCACCTACTGAATGATATGAACTAGCCAGGCATACTTAAAATTATAATGGTGGCTAACTTCCGTTGCAGTGTGTTTCTTGTTAATGGTATGTTCTGTTATTGCCTAAGTTAATCGTTTAGTCCAAAATTATACCCTCCCACCTACTTTGTCAATCTGTCCTGAATTCCCTGCTTTGTGCTAGCCCCCTGCTTGAAATTCCCCTTTAGAAATCCCCTAAAACTTGAGGTCTCATTAGTCCATGTGGCCCAGTTTTCCCCCCTACCTCCCTCATTGGACAGTGCCTTTGTGAACCCTACCCTTTACCCTTCCCCAGAATTTCTCCAATTTGATAAGAATTTGTACCTTCCTCTTGAACCACCCCCATATTTAAGTTGTTGCACCTTTGCCATTTTTGTCTTTTGCCCAGCGAATTCCCCAAAGTAATATATTCTTTTTATCCTATGCAAAAGACCTTACCCTCCTCCTTGCTTCCTTCACATGCAATCTGACAGCCAAAAAGGCCATGGAGCCATAGCTTGAGCCACATCTAAGGCCTCCTTTTCCTGGAGTGTGACCCACTCTAGGCACGGGATGGTAGTGGCAAAGTGAGTGCAGCTCTGGCCATTGTGTCAAATTTCTAATGGACTGAAAACTGTGTAAACCTGATAAATCACATAAAATGAAGATAATTATGCCTTCTGTATCAGGCATTTTTTGAACATGAACAATGTGTGTTCAGGAAGAATAAAGATTCATTGAAGATACAAGGGAAATAATGGCAACTAGTATTCATGGGGCTGTAACAAAATATTGTTTACAGATCTCCACTGGCTGTGAAATTATCTCTACTGAAGAAACTGGATGTAGTCGAAAGCAAAGATTGAAGCAGCATAAAACATGTAATATTGTAGTTACAAGGCACATAAAATCTTATTGGATCTGTGATAAATATTTGTGCCTGAGCAATTTTACACTTTACAAACTGCTTTCCCTGGAGGATGGTTAAAGAATACAAGGACACCCTATTTATCAGTTTCAAAATCAAGGGGCTACCACCCTATGAGGAGGATACAATATACCTGTTTTCAAAGTGTCCAATTAATTTACTTTTGTATTGAAAATACTCTCTTTTTTATTATTATTAAAGCTGCTTTCAATAGATAAGGGTATCATCTCTTAGGCTGCATTAATAAAGGAAGAAGATGTCCCTAAAGTGATGCTGGTTTAGAATTGAAACCATATATTAAACTCCCCATGGGGGATGGAGTCCACAATGCAGAGTTAAATGGAAGTTCTGCATTTAGCTGCTGTACAACATTTGGAATTTTTCTGTGGGACTTGGAAGAGGCTGTGCTGTACATTTAAAAGGACTTAACAAAAAATGCAGGCATGTACTTTGTGAAATCTGTGGATGGGGAAGGAGGGCATTTGAAGATGAAGATAAGATTCCTGAAGTTGCAGTGAAATGTTTTCTGCAATCTTGTATTTTAAAATTTGTAAGGACCTCACAAGAACAAGTTTGTTTTTTCCTTTTGACTTGGCCTTTTATACATTTACACTGATAATTCCTTAGGCATTTTTCTGTTGTTCCTCATTGATTTTTCCTGGGTGCAGCCATTTTCCCCTTGGGAAAAAGTCTCCACCTTTTTCCATGCATGGCAGGAATTAAAAATACTAAAACTGAAAAAAATACCTGTAGATTACTTTCTCTTTTCTCACATTACTTTTTGTTCAAATCTCAAGGTTGCTGCTAGCTCAACTCTCCAAAGGAAGAGCTTACCTTAACCTTTTCTTAATAGCATCTTATTTGTCAACTTCCTTTTTAGTCACTAACCAGAGTGGAGGTTTATTTCTTGCTCTTGAAAACAAGTATTTCCATCATTCCTCAGGGAGGTCAAATAGTCTCAGGATGTGGTTTTGTGCTCTCGTTGAGTCATCCGTGAGTTTTCTGAAGAATTGATTTGGAGAAAGCAGAAAAGGATGCCTAGTCACCACAATTATACTGGGGAGAGCTGACACCTCTGAGCCTGGTGTAAATCTCTGTGCTGCTGAACAGCTGACTGACAACATGTAAAAAAACAGAGAGATTATTTAAAATTGTGTCCACCATTGTGCAGATTTGGTGTAGGGCTTGTGCTATGCAATACAAGGAAATATTAGTAATGCCTCTCTGAACAAAAAACCTTCTATCCATCTTTTTGGGAGCTAGGGGTTAATATTTTAAGGAACTGCTGTATCTGCAGTTTCATGCTGGATGAGGACTGGAACAGCAGTATTAGAGGGAAGGTGTTTCTGTTGCAGAAGCAAAGTCTCAAGGTAATGGTCAGCAGCTAAATATCTATCAAAGTAGGGGCAGTGGAAAGAGGAAGAGGCAGGCTGCCATGGATCACTTGCAGAGCAGTTCCATATAATGTATTTGTATATGCATTTACATTTGCTTGCACCTCTGGAGCTGTTTTGAGGGTTAGAGCAAAATATTTTTTATTAGGGAGTAAGTACCACCACATATATATTCTGCCTCATATAATTCTGAAACTGGGTAATGCAGCAAGAGGATTTAAGTAACCCAGCCCTAACCAGAATCATCAAAAGCAGATGGCTTTGACTAGGTTGCTTTTAAGAGTCACTGGTGAGCACTGAGTTTTTACCCATGTGCTGCAGTCAGGTGATTTGGACAGTGAGCATGTTTGGAGAGCTAAATGCCAGGGGAGGAAGCTCAGTGCCACAGAGCTGTAAATAACTTCACAGTATTCCTTATGATTAAACATCTTTAACTGGTTGATCACTTCCCATTGGTTATCTGGCCAGGACTGAGATTAAATTGAAGTCTTGCAACCTACTGGGACAGCTCTCATAGCTACACAAATTTACAAGCAATTTGGTTACCAGGTCACTCTAAGCAGCTCATGGAGGAAGAGAGTTAAGTCACTTATCAGCCCTCTCACCCATTTAATTTCCGCAATGGTGACTTAGACAAATAAATGTGTCTGTAAGTAAAGCTGAAAGTCTAGGTTGAATGATCAGACCTCAGCTCACCAACTGGTTTTTTATTTTTGTGTGATGCATCCTAGTCCTGATATTTTTCAATTCTTTACCTGTATTGACACACCTCTGGGGAAAGCCCTTGCCTCTAGCTGCTCCAGATGCACATTTAAATTAACAATTTTTCTGCTATCTTCATAATCAGAAAAAAAAAAAGGAGCCAGAAAGATAAACAGAACATGTCTAATCACATCCAACAACAGTCACCACTCTATTTTCCCTGATCTTCAGTAGCCTGAGGGAATAGCAACTGCATTTTGCATCATGTCCTGAAAGTCATCAGTCCATATCCTCTACAAAGTGTTGCAAAATGCTGGCAAGTCTATTCTCAGCAAGCAACCAGAGTCCAGGCTGAAAGTTCCTGAAAAGTGCAAGCTGTGTAAGGAAGCAGTTCCTTCCTGCATCCCAGTTATCAGGAGCAGGAAGCAGGCTAGTATCATCTCTCCAAGGTTTAACTTGTGTCTCTCTTTGTGCTTTGTCACATGTCTATATTTCTTGCAGAGGAAAGTATCAAAATCTGCATTCCCCATATTGCCATGTTTATTAATTCCATTCATTTTTTGTAAGGCAGGAAATATTAAGGTGTAAGCTCAAAGGAAAATTTGATTTTTTTTTCTGTTTAAATGCTTGCTTTGAGTTAAAACCAAAGACAGACTGCTCGATTCACATTTCATCTGTACAAAATGTTCTCCTTAATATATTTGATGCAGTGTTTTCTGTGTATTGGCTTCAGCAGGAGAAGTCTGTGTTTTTGCAGGGTATAAAACCAGTTTGCTCTTTTGATTTGTAGTGGGGAGACAGATGTGTATCAACCTGTTCTTCAGCTACTAAAGTCAATATTCTGAATCAGCTGGTACAGCGATGGAGAAGTCAGGGCTAAATCCTGGCTCTGTTCCTGAGCTCCAGTGCAGTCAGCAAAGCAATGCAGATTGCTGTTGAGTGGGGGGCTGATGGCTACTCCTTAAACTGTGCAAAACCTAAAGTTGAAATTCAGGAGCGAAGGGCTGGGTTTCTTGGTCTTGCATCTTTGCTCAACTCACATCTCTAAGGCATCACTAAGGACCAGTTCTAGCAGCTATTTGAATTCTTGAAGGGTGGGCTGCTTGCCATCCACCCAATACATCCCAGTGCCTCCCAGTCTGGAAAGCAGGACAAGTGTCTGTGAAAAATGGGGAGAAACAAGGGTGCTATCTGAAGCTGACTGGTTGCTGGAGCAATGCTCTTGCTCACTGTGTGTGCAGCTTCAGCAAGTTTTGCCCTCCTGGGTGTTTGAGCACAGGACATCTGTAGCTCATGCACACCTTGGCCACCCTGTAGGCAGCCAAGAGGTCACCCATGCAGGCACTCTTCATGATGTCTGGGCAAGCCAGAGTGAAGGCATGGGGTCCAAGAGGGGCACATTTGTTCAATCCACCATGCTCTGGTGCTGTGGAGCTGGGAAAAGCTGCTGCTCGGGAAGGCATTACTGAAGAGACAACATAACATTGCCTTCCTCCAAGCTGTCAGGCAAAATGCCCCTTGCTGAGATTGTCACAGAGGCTCATCAGAATTATACAGCTAAACTGAAGTCTGGCTAAGCTTTTATTGCTTCTTCTACTCATGTTCTTTCCTGAAGTTTTATTGAAGGGAAGGGCAAATATGAAAATGTTAATGTACAGTAAACTGTTGAATTGTGACTGTTGCTATCATGATCCCACGTAGGTAATCATTCCATTTTGTTAGCACTTTTCTGGGAAATTGCTTTGATGAGTTTAACTTTGTGGGCACTGTTTTATAAACAAACTGATTGTACAGCTTGTCCTGAGCATTTCTCTTTCCTGGACAGGAGAAAAGAGCAATATGAGAACATAGCAAGAAAACATGCTGGAAGCAAGGGACTGAGATTTCTCCCTGTAGGATATGATAAGATGTTTCCATCTGTGATCATTAAGTAGAATATGAGCATTTTCCTTAGTGCTTTACAAAATAAAAGATGATTTCATCCATGTTACCAGTAAAAATAAAGGAAGAGATGATCAGAGCCACCAACTTTTGAGAGCACCTACAACAAGCATGCTGGGAAGACAGAAAATCTGTCACAAAGTCTCATGTAAGAGAGAAAAGCCATACTTAATCAAAGCTGACACAAAATCAAGACTTTTCAAGGCATACCTGTAGTAAAAGATAAGTATTCAGACACTGTCAGTCTCTGCAAACATCTCTTGGTGCCACCAGGTAAAGAAAAAAAGATCCTCATCAGTTATATATGATTTCCATTTCATTGTATATGTCACCAAACCAGCCTTTCTCAAAATTTAGCTGCAGAAATTTCTGAGGTAGTGAACTATCCAGAGCTTTTGTTCCACAATCTCATCTCTAGGGAAAAGCCACAAGAAGGTGGCAACCAGGGAGAAACAAGGTCAGGAAGAGGTGAGATACTAGAGTACAGTTTAATAAACAGACAAGGTCAAATTTTATCATTTTTTTCTGAAAGGAAATTGGAGTTTCTTAATATTCACCCCAATAGATTTCTGCAGCACCACAAAAAAATTACCAAGAAAATAATGTGTCCACGCTTTGCAATTATTTTGAGGAGAAAGACAGGGAACCCATCAAAAGACTAAAGACAGTAAATATAAGCAGTGGTAGGGTGTGGGGCAGAGGTAAAATAACCACTAGAAACCTTTATTCTTTTTGGTCAAGTTGCTTCTGAAGACACATCCTGAGTGCTTTGGTGCTGCTTATTGCTGGCTTAAAATCAACACATTGACAGAGTGCCACTTTTGGCTTAATAAAGTACATGTATTGTTCAAAATGCTTATTTTTAAATACTCTATTTAATGATAGTTTCACATGCCACATGCTGGGTAATAACAAGAGAGGGCTCAATTGTTTCTAAAAACAAATAAATGGACAAAAAAATTATCCCTTTTGGCTATGAAAAGAGCAGTTTGTGAGACTGCTATAAATGCAACTATGTTTTAGCTCTGTGCCACCAGACTCATCACTTGGTGCTTTCTCCAAACTGTTGTGTAGCCAGTGATGCTTTAGCCAAGATGATTGTTGAAGACTACATCTTTCCTTTAATGACATGGTGGGGACAAGTGTCTTTAGTGACAATTTCACATGTCTGTAAGCTTACCCAGTTTAAGCACATTCTCATTAAGATATTCTTAAATTTTCCAAAGCTATGAGCAGAAGACAGACTTCTTAGCAATATAAAATAAGAAAATATTTTCTGTTTCTTCCTATATCTTATGCTGCTTCATTACTGTCTTGTTTTCCAAATAATCTGTCTGTTTACTATTTTCTCCTGCCTTTGGTCTCACTTATAGGATTGCCCTGCTGGCAACATATTTTGGCAACTGCTACCAAAGAAAAAGTTCAAATCTGTTTTGTCTTTTGTCTTTGGTGGGGAGGGGAAGGAGTTATTTCCCGGTTTTTATGTCCTCAGTTAATTCTGCAGAATTGGATGGTACAGTGGTGTCTGGGTCCAGCTGAATATTGGCTGCCTGTATCTGAGAGTGATGACCCACCTCGGCCACTGGGCACCTCAAACTCCTTTTGGTTTTAATAGCTTGCTGACCAGGTTCTCAAAGTGATCTTGCTCTTTGAAAAGAGACTTGATAAGCTTTTAGCACATTAAAGTGCAAAAGCACATTATGCTTTTTATACTCCTTCAGAGGCTTCACTTCCTCTCTTTCAAAGTATTTGTTTCTCAAAAGAAATTTAAAGATAGTATAATGTGTAATTTGTGTGATTCACAAATTCACATTTTGTAATTATTTCTACAAAAAGCCTGATATGCTGGATATGTGGATGTGCTGAGGAGCATTCAGTTAGCTTCTTTCCTTTCCTAGGTCTCTCATGTATTTCTTGGGGACAGAAGCATTTTGGTGGGCATCTTTTGAGAAAATAGATCTCTTTCCTGTTTATGAGCTGGAATGGGAAAATTGGTCATTTCTTTGCACACACTCCAATTGACCTGGGATTCTGCCATGCAGTCTCTGCTGATGGCTTAATTTTAGACCCAGTAGCTAAGAAAGATTTAAAGTTTGTTCCTTTTTTTTTCTTTAACATAAAATACTGTGAATAATTACACAACACTTAACCCTTGAGTAACAATGACCAATGCATTTGGTATTTTTTTCCTCCTTAGATATTTTACCATGCCTTTTTTAACTTCAAAGAAGTTGTTCATGCCATTTTACTCCCCCAGGCCAGATGTCTCTCTGTCTTCATGTTCTGAAAACAATATATGATCAAAGCAATTTCAGAAGTAATGCAGAAATTTATTGCATACTTGCTTTTAAACAAGGATTTCTAAATATGATTTTGAAATAGAACCTAGAATAAAGAGCAGTGCCTCTGCTAATGTGAAGTATTGTTCCATGACTGCCTGCCCAAAAGGAGATCTATAGACTCATAAACAAGTTCTATTGTGGGCTAGATATTCTTTCTGTTTTACTCACCTTTTTCTGCAGAGAAAGTTGTGCCCTCAGGATGGCACAACAATAGGTTGGGGAAATGTTGCTTTCATTCCTATGGTAAGGAAAATCTTAAAGTAGGAAGTATGTATGAGTAATTTTTGCCATACAGTAGCTGGAAGTCTTCATTGCTAGACTGTATCTTTTACTGGTCTTTAACTTGACCTAACACTGTCTGTACATCGCTTTCTAATCTGTGATATAATTTTTAAACAACTCCAAGTCCCACTCTTTGCTGCTTTCATTCATAAACTTGCACCTCTATCCTACACTGTATGAAGAAGCATGAACTTGTCTCTAGACTTGCAGCAAAATTCTGTGGGGTGTTCCCTGGAGTCTCATAAGCTGACTCTGTTTTAGCAGTGTACCTTTCAAATGAGAGTGTGCAGTCTGTGATCCACAGCCTTGCCCTCAGCTGGCTTCTGACTTCCCCCCCACCCCCAGCAGAGAGCTTATTGAAGCCACAGGCTGTCAGGCTCAATTATTTGCACAGCATCTTAATAGGACTTTCAGTTTTCCTGAAAAAACCAACACACCACCAAAAAAAAAAAAAAATAAATAAAAGCCACTAGGGTCAATTGTCCTTTCTTTAAAATTGGTTTTATGGAATTCATCTCTCCCTGGGAGATTTGAGGCACTCCTGGAAGTACTGCATAATCAACTCATGTCTTCTCTGGGGACTACACTGCTATGAAATCAAATAATGTTGTAATCTCGAAGTGAAAACCAACTTCAGTCAGCACCTTTGATCTCAAAGGTTTGAGAGTGTCACTGAAAGAATTACTTTGAGCCTGATAGTATTCCAATCAAATTGCAGCAAGTATTGACTATGATCTCTCCCAAACCTGCAACCCAAGCAAGAAAGGGCCTGGGCAGGTCTTAATGAGACGCTGCCAAAAAAAGACTCACATGACATGAGAGAGGTATTTTAGGAGCTATTGCTCTCCTCAAGGGCTTTCCATAGTTGTAGCACTGCAGTGTGGTTTAGTAAGTGCAGAGCTAAAGGGATTACTGGTTGCACTGCTGAATGTAACCATGGTCCAGATCCTTTGTACCCTACAGCTGTCCTGTGGCCTTATTTAGAGAAGCTAACTGGCAAGTTTTCACTCAAAACAAGACTTTCTGTGTGAAATGGGCTTTCACTGGAAAGACATCATTCTTGTTTCCCTGTTTTTTTGAAAACAGATCTTACAGAAAAACAAGATAGGGGAAAATGCACTTTTTTATTGCTTTGGTCAGTCTTTTCTGTTTTCAGTTTCATTTTTCACTGGTAACAAAGAAGGCTGTTTTCGCTGGCATTTTTTAAGATGAAAAACATTCCTATGAAAAATAATTGGTGTTTTTCAACTGCCTCCATATGAGAAACCTATAAACTCTAATCCTGCAGCTGGGGCTATTAACCCATACTTCTGTACCCTAGCAAAGCTGTATTGAAATCAATGGAGCAGAGCACGATTGGCAGCAAGAATGGTTATAAGATCAGTGGCCAATTAGGCAAAAAAATAACAGCTGAAGACTGTTATGATAGTGGGAGCTAAAGCATTATCTTCTTAGGTAACAGAAATAAATCACTGAAAACAAATCCACATGGCTTTGTAGAAATGCACCAAATAAGAGTTCTACAATATTGTAGCCGATCAGCTGGGGGAAAAAATGTCTTTTTGACAATGTTTTGCAGTGGTTTCTTAAATTATTATATCTAGAGAACAGAAATACACCACAGCTTTTTGTACTGAAGTTAATATTGGGGTGAGGAAAATATTTGGTTTTCATCTCTTCCAGTTTTACTGCATACTGTAATTGCATCTTGTGCTGTACCAAGGGACACATTCAGCCTGCCTTGCCAACTTGCTTCCACTGAAGTTATAGGAAGTCTCATATGATTATCATGCCAGATAGAAGAGAACATTTTCATGCAATGCCTGTGTTTTAGCCGCTTTCTTTTAAGTATTCCTTTGCAAGTGGTTAATGATGATGATAATTTGATAATTTCTTTATGATTATACTTTCTTGTAGAAAGAAAGGCTAGGCGGTCATGCAGTTCATCTGTGTTCTCTTTCTCTCTAAAATTTCTGGACCTTTTTGACCACTCTTAAGCAAATCTGACAGATGGCAGAATTTTAATTTTATACAAGTCTGTGAGAGGAGGTAACTGGTCTTACTGGAAATGCCTTAGTAAAGGTGATTTGGGGATGAGCTGACCCTATGTCAGTCACTACAGCTACGACACAGGAGGGATCCACCAAAAACAACCTGGATGTGTGAAAAGCCCCAGTTACAACTTGTGTTTTCTTGGGTGCTAAAGCCAGAGTGCTCTCAGATGCAGAAGCATTAGACAAGGCTTTGGCAGCTTCATGCCCACAGACATTACAGCAGATGCTTACAAGCTGCAGGAAACTGTTTGCAGCGAGTTTTGGGGCTCTCTTGGGTTACAGTTCAAAGAGTGAATACTTTCCATGCACAGAGGGGAAAAAAAAGGGGGGAAAAAAAAAGAGGTCAAGTTATGAAGCTTAGGAAGTGATCAGTAATTCATTAGTGTAGCTCTAAGTGTTATTAGCTCTGAAGAAGTCATGATCTACTCACAGATAATCTGCAAGTACAAAAAGATGAAATACACCAGATAATTTATCAGTTGTATGGGAATCACTTTGTTCTAGGCATTATTTTTGATGCATAATTTCTTTGTCTATAATTTACTTTCCCTTTCATATTGTTTCTTCATTTTTGAGATCACTTTGTATTTGTCTTTTATTTCCTCATTTAAATATGTGTGTGTATAAAAAGGATAAAATACTGAAATGTTTAACCAACCCATTAAAACATACTTGTAATCTTCTGTCTGGGACAAAAACTGCTGCTGTATTCAATAGCCCAGAATACTGTAGCTTTATCAATCTTCTAAAACTCTTGTAAATCACTACGGTGGGCTGTCTCCAGTTTCCTGTAAATCAAGTAAATCGCAAACTGGATCTCTCAAGGAGATTGTCCAGGCACGTTTAACTGTCTGTACAGCTTCTGTCTTCATCCACTCCTGTGGTACAAAGCCTTTACTCCATAATCGCTACTACACACACAGCCTGGAGTTCCACTGAATTATTGGAAGGTGAGAGTGAGGCTTTCACAGACAGGATTTTCATGCTTATAAATTTTATTGGTGTCATCTTGTTCGCAAGATATATGTAGGCCTCCTACAATATCTGTGACATCCATATCCTGCCTTATAATCACACTGTGCCACAACCATCACAATGATTAAAGAGATTACTTTTTTTTTCTCCTTGTGTGGCGAGATTAGGGAAGTTCAGTTAAATGGGAGAAGAGAGATGAAGGAGCGCAGTTCTATATCATGATCAGTTCCAGGGAGAGGCCTTTAGAGGAAGCTTCCCTGTGCCCCTGAGGACTCAAGGGAGTGTGGGCATCTGCATCCTACACCCCTTCTGCAACAGCTTAGCACTGGGTCCTGCTTTTGAAGAAGAATTTGTCCTGTGAGAAAGCCTGCAGCAAGACTGCCAAACCCACCAGACAGACTAGGCACAGCCAAGAGGTGACCAGGGACAAATCTGATGATTTGGGAGGGACAGTGGCAGTGCCCTACAGCAGGCTGGGGAATGTGCCCCGGTGGGAGGCTCCAGGAGAACGTACCTCTCTCCATCCCCTTGCATCTATCAGTTATCTCAGCCCCTCCTACCTCAGTGATACTCTCATTTTGCTGTCGAGACTCAGCATTTTTTTTTGCTTTCCTATTTCTACCCACCCTTCTGTCTCCACCCTGGTTCTCCTCTTCAGTGCGTCCATTCCACTTCAGGCAGTGGTTTTAATTGCATCATTTGAGTCTCCATTGTGGTTGTAGCAGAGACAATAATAGCCTCTGTGTATCTTCAGTCTGTAATTATTAAAACAGGATCTGGGACTGACTCTGGCTTTATAAAGAGGGATAGGAAGATGTGAAGGGACAGAGTTGCAGGGCCAGAACTGGGTCTTATGGGAGTCCCAGTGGCCCCAGTGAGTCCATGGTTCTTTTATGTGCCTTCCTCTGAAAGTGAGGCTTGAAGGCACAGATTACTGTGAGTCTTCTAGTCTTCTGTCCCACAGAAACTATTTGTGAGGATACACTTTTGACTCAAAAATCACTCAGTTTAAGTTTTGTACACACCACAGCTTACAGACCCAAAATGAAACACTGCAATATTTGTGGTTAAACTGAATTGGAAAATGAGGAAAGTATTTGCGATAGTCTCTCTCTAATTTCAAGATTACCAGGGCACCATCTTAAAGATCAGGCAGGAAATTCTGAATTGGAAGTGTCAATGTGTCCTTAATGTGTGTCCTGGTTTTCCCAGGCACAGTACATACCCCATTAACATGTGGTTGATCGAACAGACGGGCTGCAGTGCTTGAGCAGGACCAGGGGTTACAGGGAGGCTCTGAGACTTTGACTTCCACATAAAACTGTTGGCATTGTTTTAGTGCTACCTCTTAGCTGTCTTGTTTTAAAGGGCAGTGAGTCTTTGTAATAATGCCATGTCCTAAACTGCTGGACAAAGGGCACTCACTACCATGTGGTTTTACCACTTTGGAAAACACTGTAGCCCTCATAAATAGAGACACAATGAGCCATCACCTGGTTTTATTGAAAGGTCACAGCAGATGAGGATGTTTGCAATCACAATTCTCAGTATTCTTGCCTCAGTTTTCTCTTCTGTAACTTGGACTGGTAACAGCTTCCTGTCTAGCAGGGATGCTGCAAAGATTAATTATACACCAGATTATGAGACAATTTCAAGCATTATTTTTATTCTAAGTGGCATTGTTTACATCATAACAACCTGGGAAGTGTTTAAGCGGCTCCCTTAAAAACCTACCATCATGCATTCACTTTTAAGGTAGATCACCTTTATCATCTTGCCCTTGTCCTTAATGTCACCAGGCAGGTTACAGCTGTGGTTTTCAAAAGCAAATTTCCGAGTCCTGTTGTCAGCAATAGCTTGGAAAGGAATTTGACAGGGAAGAGAGGAACCTTTATCCACTTCCCCATCCATCCTTTTTTTCCAAGTTTCCCAGCTAGTTTTAATACCTAAATTCTATTACAACCCCTGCAAAGAAAGAGCAGCCTGTATTTTGCATATTCCTGCTAATGAGGATAGCAGAAATCCTTAAAGCTACCCCCAGAGCCGTGGAAACAAAATCTGAGCAGCAGCTGTTTCTGGGGGCTCTCCCTTTCCTGCTGGTTGAGAAATCGAGAACAGTTTCCTTTAGCCGTGTGTCTGCTGGTAGCGGGCAATTTTCTCTCTGTTCACCAGAAATGTTTCGTCCAACATCCTTTTGAATTTAAAGGAGGGTGTTTTAAGGTGTGTTTTAGTCTTGGCGGTGAGGCCAAGTTTGGACTCTGTGATGATTTCCAGACGCTCAGAGGCATTGTCCAGTAGAGGGAGCAAAGGGAGCACTGTGGACACCACGCGTGCAGAGGCTCACAGAAAGGTTTTTCCAGCATGGGCAAATATTTAAGTGCTTCTCCCCAACCCCACCGGTGGCTCAGCGTGGCTTCGTGTGCCCCTGAGCCATGCACAAGCAATACTCAGGAAGAAAACGGCCTTTGGATAGCCAGGTCCTGCCAAGGAAGCCAGACAGACACATAGCATCAGCTGCTGGTGTAGAGGGTTTTAAAATATTTTCTTGATACTTGCTTCTTTAAATCCCATAAAATGTTTTATTTAAATAATATAGAACAATTCACATCGTTTCGATTAATTATCAGACAATTAGTGTGTAGCAATTAACAATATGTAATTATTAATAGAATAATTAATATAAATAGGATTTAGTCATAATTACCCTTTGACAAATTTGGGACAGATTCCCATGGATGGCATCCAATTTTCTCTCAATAGCAAGTAGTGTGCAAGGCTTCTTGAGCAGCTAGGACATGCTTAATTCTGCTGCTAAGGACCATTTCCTTTGTGTTTAGTCTTGTGAACTGGCCCAGGGATGTCCTGTACCCAGGCCACAATGAAGCTTGGAAATTGGAAGCTTTTCTGCTTAGAGGTTGGGTTTCCTCACTCGAGGTGGGGTTAGCACTGATAGCTGGCACTGCTCAGGCTAAAATAGACAAGCCCAAAGTGCAACAAAAGGAAAAACCTCGGTGTTGGAAGACAAGACATCACTTTCCTGGTTACAAGTAGTTTATACCTGCCTTTCACCAGCTTAGTTATGACTGCTGTATTCCATGGAGTGCTTATTTTCTAATTAGTTTGTAAAAGGTTATAAAAGCCATTAGATACATATTCAGAATATTACGTCATGTGTTTACTAAACAGGAACATTAAAGACAGGATCATATTTTCCTGTGCAGCAATCTGGTCACATCAACACAAATCCCCTTGTGTTACTGTAATACTAAATCCATTAATGCTCTTGTATTTAGGTATATGTCTGACTTCAACATGACCTTTTTTGTGCTTTTTTTTTTTTTTTTTGAGACTTTTGGCTAAATAAAGACCATACTTCCGCAGAAAATATGTATGTCACAGTGAACTGAAAAACTATACTACACCTTATTCAAAGACGTGAAATGAGCCAAATATTTTTTTTTGTCTCTGAATCATTTTCATGTCTTTAATTTTTTTAAAAAATTACCATAAAGAACATTCATGCTAAAACTTTAGACTTTTATTTATTTGAAGCAGCAAGGAAAGAATATTTTTTTGAAATATTTTTCAAATAGCCCCTTTTTCTCTGAGTGACAGAGAAAGAGAAAAGGTGCAATTAAAAATCACACCCATTACAAATATAGAACATAAGTTTAAAATTTACCATTAGGTTAAGGTATCTTTGATTCAGTTTCCAGGGAGCAGGCTCTGCTCCGATTTGCTCCTCTCTAATTTCAGAGTGATCTGTTTGTTACTAATTTGTTTTATTTCAGCCTAAATATGTATGCAAGTTGAAAAGCAGTGGACCAGAATAATTAATGGAAGAGCATATAGGGAAGCTAGGCTATGTTTGTATTTGTGTCCAACAACAATAATCCAGGAATGTTTCATACGAGAGGCGTGCTTATAAAACAAGTTACACAGGCTGAATCAACTTTCAAAATCAATAGGAACAGAGCACAGAAAAAAATCCATGCTATTTCAATTCCAACAATTACCAGAGAGTTAACCAGACTTTGAGAAAAAATGTTATCAGGATTGACACATTTCCAAAGTGTATTCTGATTTTAGTTAAGCCTTATCTTCTGACAAAGAAATGTTTTGTTGCATATGTTCCAGCTTGTTCTTCATGTTATTTGGTTTTTAATTCTTGCTTTTCTTAATACAATGTTATTTTTTTGTGTGTGCTGCGGTAATTTGAATAGAAGCAGGAGCATGGTATTCTTCTGGCAGTTATACTCCCTTCAGTAGCTTTCTTTTAAGTAACAAGACATGGCAGCAGTGAGAACTAAAAGGCTACACACAGGCACCTCAGGTGGCTCTGATGATTGAGTGGTGGCTAACAACGGGTACTTTATTGTGACGGCTCAGCCGCCACCATCGCGCTGAGGCTGAAAGCGAATACACGAGTGCGTGCGTTTAGAATTCCCTAAAGATGTATTCTGTTTGATCCTCAAGGGACCGCTTCAGCTCTTACAAAAGTATCTGGCAGAAAATACCTTTGTTCCCATGAATGGCAGTGGGTCTGCTTTTCCATTTTCCTTCTCTCCCAGTGCATTTATTTGCAGCCCTTTCAAGCCTGTGTTGTCGCTAGTGTGATATTGGGTGAGACACTTGTGTGAGCACCCTTGACTCCCTCAGTGTTTTGCATGTTTAAAACCTCCATGGACCTACCACCTAGAAAATAAACAGTTATTAATAACACTCTGAGATGTAAAAAACCCCAATATCATGACAGCAATCAGAGCAGCAGCCCTTAGCTCAAGCCAGGGTCTGAAGGTGTGTGATGATCCTTCAGAAACTTCTGTTCATCCATGGCATGTGCAGGTACTATTCAGGGCACATCACGTTACATGTACAGTGGAGCCCTTATCATCCTCATCCTTATCATCCTATCCTTGTCATTCACAGGAGCTGGCCATGGCCATTTCTCCTGTGCTGCACATCTTTTGCTGCCATGGGGTTCCAGTTGTGTCTGGTACCACCGATGCAGCAGAGCAAAGCCAGTTTTGCAACAGGGAGTTTTTTGCTGCACTCAAAACACAAGATAGAGGCTGTATTAAGCACCATCAGGTTCTCCATATTCCTTCAGGAAATGTCGGGCCTTTAGCAGAAATAAGCACTGTTGCATGGAGTCTAATGGCAGATATTTGCTACCTGCACAATTAGAAAACCCTTGGATCCTGAAAATAGCTTTGAGAAAATGCAGTTTCAAGCCTTTTTTTTTTTTTTTTACTGTGCGACTGCTGAGTCTTTCCTACCATACTAACACATAGTACAAATATGTGTGGTGTGCTGGAATGAACTGGAGGCCACAATTGAAAATAAAAGAAGTGAAGTTACTGAGTACTGAGAAGTGGCTCTTGGAACCTACATACTGAGCACTGGAAACAGCTTGAATCCTTGAAATCTTAAAAAATACCCAAACCAAAAAACAACATCCAAAAACCACCACCCACACACACAGAACAAATCAAAAAACAAACAAACAAGGAAACAAAAACCTTAAAAAGAAGCCATAAAAGAAGCCACTGGGGTAGGAAAAAAAGGAAATCATGTAGTTTAGGTTTTGGCTGATTCTGAGGTGTTTGCACACAAATTCTTTGCACAAGGTCAGAAAAAAATAAGGAAATTACAGGTAGCAGCGGGGAAAGCAGTGCAGTCAATGAGAAAAGATGTAAAATCTGAGGTACCTTCCAGATTCTTTCTGGACTCATGGAAGGAAGCTGTCTTACTGCATATCCTTTGTAGTGGCAGATGTACAGGAAAGCTGGAGAAGCGAGCACTGCCATAGCACCTCTGTGCACTCATCTCTCCCAGGAAAAACCTCTCAGTCCTGGCGCTTGCCCCACAAGGTAAACAGCCCCTGTGGCACTGCTGGGACCAAAGCTCACAGCTCCTGTCTCTGTGAGTTGATACAATTCTTCCTTGTTAAGCACAAAAATGTTCAAAGCCATGATTTCAAGCTTGACCGTGACCCCCTATGAAAACAGGTCAGGCAATTAACTCATCATGAAAAACATTCCTTTCCCCCTCCCCCCCCCCCCCCCCTTATCTCAATCTAAATCTGTTTTAATTTTATGGGGGGGATTAGATACCAACACGCCTTGCATTGATTCCTTGTGTCATGGACTCAATGAATCCTTCATTTTCCCCTTTTCCACTTCACCCAAGCTCCATAAAATGCCCAGGAAGCATTACTTTAACAGTGTGATGACAGTTTAATTAGATCAAGACTGCAGCAGAAGGGGGAGTATCAGGATTGAAGGCAGCTGTGGGTAAGAGTCAGGATGTTTGCAGCTCAGCCTTCTTCCAGCCCACCTAAGTAAGGGCAGCTCAGGAACAGCTGCTGATACTTGCATCTGGCTTTCCCTCAGGTACTGTGTCCCATCCGAGGGCCAGTGCCTGATCTATGTTATTGGGTTACAGTATCCGTTGAGTATTTTAATTTGATTTCCATTTCTGAAGCTTATGATACTAAGGTTTGTGCTCGGTGTTATATGAATGAGCAGCGAAGAATAATAATGCAGGTATGTGGAAGGCACAATCCTGGTGTTGCTAAAACTCGTGGCAAAATTCCCCTTGACTCAAACACAGCCAAGCTTACACCTTCAGGAAAAAAAAAAAAAAAAAAAGTAGGAAGCCTTAAATTAGGAGGGCTCTAGAAGAAAGTTTTTTCTGGTATGAACAAAGTGCCTTTCCCCACAAAGTCCATGGCTATTTGACTTGGAATCTCAACCTTTCTTGTGAGAGACATGCACTTTAGCTATTTTACATCTCTATAGAGTATAATGGAGAGAAAAGGACCTAGGACTATTCCTGCTATAAGGAATATTAGAGAGCAAAATTTAGGCAGTTTGACTCCCACTTTTTCACGTGTCTCAGATTTTAATGTGTTTTCCAGCACAGATTTTTGTACAAAGTTACACTGGTTTCAGTGTGCGCACTCAGGATTCCCAGGTGGGAGACATTTTATTGATCTTTTGATAATATCTTATTAACAAAGGCTACTTTAGACCTGGCAATCCACTTTAATAGAACACGCATTGTGCTATCCAATGTTCTCTTCACTATTTGGTATAATTTGGTTAAATGCATTTGTTTTTCAGTATACTCCATTCTTTTATATTTCTTTTCTAGCACTCCAATATATGCATAGATAAAGCTTTTTTTAAAAGAGATTGAATCTCATGAAAAATCACCAAGTTAATAACACCTTTTTGTCTTAGGTCACCATCTGCAACGCAAATCATCCTCATTGTACTATCTTCTAGAATAGATCTTGGATCCAATCTTGCCCTAACTCTTGCATTAGTGAGGAAATATGGTACAGTCAAACTCTTTCTTACCTTTAGTATTTTCAGTCTTTTACATTTAGGTTTCCTTTTACCTTACTGTCACATGCCTGACCTTTAATGCAACAATTCTCAGTGCACCATCATCAAGCAGAGAAGTGTTATGCATCCTGTATCCCAGACAGACAACTGAGGCTTGCTAAGGTCACACTGTGGAAGGACTTAACTCCAAGTCCTTCACACACCAGAGAACTACCTCCACTGCCAGACCCATCTGGCACTTCAATTTGCTGGTGTCCAGGCCCTGCCTGACACTTATGCAGCCTGTGTCCAGGACATCTTCTGGAAAATGCACAACACAGTGCCTGGGGTCCCCCTACCCTCCCCACTAAACATACTAGCCATTTATCCAGCTAGCATAAGAAATTCAGATTACTATTTCTGATGCAAGCTGGAGATTTTTTGAACTGGAACCTGCTGGATTTTCATGTATTTATTAGGTTTATATGGCAAGATTTTGGTAGCAGGGGAGCTGCAGGGGTGGTTACTGTGCAAAGATATCAGGAGCTGTCCCCATGTTGGAAAATTCCAGATACCTCCAAGAAGGCCCCAGTGCTAGCCAAAGCAGAGCTCATCAGGGAGCTTGGAGAAATTAATTTTGCCAGAATCTGTTGTGCCCATGACAGTGACTGCCAAGTGGTCTCCTTGTCCTTAACTCAACCCACAAGATTTTTGTCATATTTTGTCCCCTCTGTCTAACTGAGGAAGATGAGTGATAGAGCAGCTTGGTGGACATCAGGCAGTCACCCAAGGTCAACCCACCACAATCTAACTTTGCAAATTGCCTTGATGAGACCACTGACATTACTCCACAGAGGTTCTCTGGATATCTGGGCCAACACATGTCCTTCTCTTTGCAAAGATGAAGTTAATTGAATTAACTCTTGTATGCCACATTAATGCTGCTAGAACTGAAAGGAGGATATACCCTGTTGAGCTTGTGTGATTTGTGTCTTAATGTGGAGCTGTTTTGTGTCTTAATGCAGAGCAGTTGTTTTTATGATATTTCCTAGCAAAATAAGTAATTTTATCTTTGACAGCATCTATTTTTAAAAATCCAATAAACAAGGCAGAAAGTAGAGAATTGAAATGTGTTACCTATATGAGTGCTCTGAAGACACTGAGCATCAAGGAGTTTGCCTTTGTCACCTCTCTGCCACTGCAAGTCACCCAAATAAGGTTTACTGTAACTGAGCTAATGATAAATCTGCAACTCTGAAAGAAGAGCTTTCTATCTTTAGGCTTCAGCTATGCTTTTCTTTTGTCTGTATAGCCTATTTATGGAATGCTGCTGCTGAACTTGAATGCAAACCAGAAGAGCGTTCCTGCTTAAATTGTCTATAAAAACATCCTGGAGCAGCTTAGGGGATTTTACTCTCCATATTTTTGTGAAGTCCTCAGTGTGCTGCTTTGCTCAAGCATTTGTTTATTCCTCATTCAACATTCATTGTCTGTCTTCCAACAGTGACCTCCTGAAATGTATACCCCACGTCTGTATGAGGCTGCTATTTTTATATAACCCTGAGAACACTGGAGGCTGCATGGGCCACCGTGAGACAGGAATATACAGAAACCTGTGTGTGAAAATTGCCATCATAGATGCACCAAGGCACAGATAAGCATACAAATTATTTAGGAAACTAACAAGGGAAAGGATTTTAGTGGAAATAATGCTGTAATCTACCACTTTAGATTAGACTGTTTGCTTGTCCCATATGCCCATGGGACATCCAGAATAGGATGCAAATGATGACAGTAGAAGAAAATGCAGAGCAAAAAGTGTTAGAGGATAATTTGTACCTAGGAAAATTTTCCTCATTAATTAGGCACAGGCTCATGCCCTCAGGCAGAAAACTTTCAAGTGTTTTTCAAATCCTCTAGGTTTGTCTAGATGAGGGCTTTTTTTTTTTTGTTTAGTTGGTTGGTTGGTTGGGTTTTTTTTGTTTTTATTTTTTTTTCTTGTTTGCCATTCTCTGTAACCATCTCAGCCTCTTCTTGCTGAGGTATCACATGTCAACAGTTGTAGAGGCCAGTCACTCAACAAACATGTTTCTTTGAAGAGGTTTGACTTATCTGTTCTTCAGACTCTTTGAATCTCTTTGGAGCTTGAGCTGGAAGTAGGAAGGAGTGAACTCCTCTATAAAATTAAGCACTTTGACTTCCCGTTGTGTCCTTCCCTGTGGCTTGAAGAAGAAAGGGACAAGGATAGAGTAACAAGACATCCTGTGCAGTTTAAGCTGCACAGGGGACTATAATGGCTTTATAATTTTCTCCTCCTTGTGATTAGATTTTATGACATTAGTGAACTCTCTTGTATGATGAACTCCTTGTGATGGGATTGTGGCCATTTTTTGGGTTGCTGCTCTCACCAGCCTCCAGCAATGCTGAGGGTATCACACCCCTTGGACACCCAGGACTGCAAGGACTGTCCTCATCATAGCTTAGCAGCCAAATTAGAGAGAGCATTATCCTAGTCCTGGGGCAAATACCCGGATATTGGCTTTGGAAAATGCACATGAAAATGCAAAATTGTATTTATGCCCATGCAAATGTATGTGCTTTTCCAAGAGGCTTCAAAATAATGAAAAACAAACTCTAAATAGGCCAAAAGCAAAACTAATTTGCTTTTAAGTTAAAAAAAATCAAGAAAAGAAAACTGCAGCCTACACTGAGCCTCATTTGACACTGGCAATATGAACATTGGCCACAATTTTGATAGCAGTAGTGTAATATAGTTAAATTTGCTTGGGTAACCAAACAGAAAATTTCTAAACTTCAGTAGAAAATTGCAAGTTAAATATATTGCATTTAAATTTAAATTGTCAGCTAGAAGCCTTATTCACAAAATTCACTGTTTTAATCTATTGTAAGTCAGTCAGTTGAAAAAAATGAGTTACTACGTGTCTTTTCTTCAGGAATTTATGGCATTTTGAATTTGGGGAGAGGGCTTTCACCTAAAATTAAGAAATACTTTGCAAAACAAAATTTATAGTTATTGGAGTGTACAACAATTAGATATTTTGTTTTGGTAATATATGATATGCATATCAATTATCACTTTTAAATTTGTTTAATGTTCCATAATGTAAAATACTTTTCCAGAAGGGCTGCATTCCAGTGAAGGTGAAGCAAAATAGGAATTTGTCAAACCAGAATGGTACTTGGATTTATTCAGCTTAAAGCAAAGCCTGAATAATCAGAAATCAGACCCAAAAATGAAATGCTGGCTTTATAAAAAATGAATGGGCCATATGCAATCCAGAAAACAATTCACTCAGTTTTACAAGGACAAAAATGTTCACTTATAAAATTGTGCAAGAAGCTAAACAAGCTGACATCACCCTCTCTTGAGTAATATTACACTACAGGTTTGTCTGGTTTGGGTTTTTTTGTTGTTTTTGGTTGGGTTAGTTTGTTTTTTTTTCTCCTTATCCTATACAGCTCAAGTCCTGCAAGTACTAAATGCTTTGTGAATACCCTTGTTGATGTGGCACTTAATTCTTTGAGGCTGTTAGTGGCTGGGGAAGGGTGAGTGTGTGTGGTGTAATAGGTCCACTAATAAATCCTTGGTACAAATCAAAAGCCTAGAAGACTTTTGCACAGTATTTAAGCAAAACACTGAGTCTTCTGGTTGACAGTTGGCTGAAGCTTTATTAATCTTCTCACCAATAAAATAAATGAAATAAACTATTGTATTTCTTCTTGTTTGTGTTTAGAACTCATCATGTGTGAATTTTGGAGTAGGCTCCAGAAGTAGAGCACAAAAAAAGCAGCAATAGTAAATAGACATGAAAGGTTGGGATAAAATTGGGGTACTCAGAATAACATTACTCCCTATGATGACAGGACCCTAACTGCTTTCTGTTGCTATTTACATTAGCAGCAGAAGTCAGTTTGTCCTTTAGATTGAAGGAGCATGGCCAGTGCCCTCAGGCCCTAGCACAGGTCATGTATTGAAATGCTTAGACAGGCTCAGGTTGCCAGCTCAAGATCAAGGAAATAAAATTCCTGTCTCAAAATGCATCTCTCAGGCATTTTGTTGCTACAAACTTGTTTATTTGTTTGTCTATACTGCTTTGTGTCTAAGCACAAGGGAGGACAAAACCTTTTGGCAAAGGTGTGGAGAAATGTGTCAGGAACATTTCTTTGAGTTTTCAGAGCAGGTGGAACTTCAAAGTCAGATGTGAACTGCAGTCTCACGCATTTCTGCATTCTTCTTCTCCATGTCTCTTCCCCTTGGTCCAGGCTCACTTTTCAAAGAGTTAGGGCTAGTTCATTCAGCTGCTAAGGTTCTGTGCTGAAGCTGGCCAGAGCCTGCAGATATTTATCCAACTGCCTGGTTTCTGCAATTCAATATACAATTGAATGTGCATAATCTGAGCAGTATGATTGATTTAACATCAGTGTGGGAATTTTAGCTTTCAGTTTTCATAAATTATGTGTTTGAATTTTGAACTTTAATGCTGTACAAATGTAGACATTTGCATTTCATGACACATCAGTGAAACTGGCTAGGCCTGCCACCTCCTAAACCCTTAAAAGTTTCAGCTCTGTGAAAACCTCTTCTTGAAAATATGAACAACAGCTGGTAGATTGCCTGACTGAAATGCTCTAGTCTTGAGCATGAAAAGAGAAGAAACACAGCATCAACAAGATCTCATGAATGTTTTGACACAGTTTTATGACCATTGTCTTGATCTATCATGCCCCTTGTATCTAGAGGCTAATAAAACTTAAATAAAGCCAGATTATCTAATACTCATGTTGAAACATAATTATAAAAGGATGTATGACAGAATCACCGAAGATATGAGATTAACATAATTTTTATCCCAGATTCTTCAAGTGTTCGTGGTTTTTTTTAATGCATCAACTGAATTATGTAGGCAAATCTGAAGGAAGATATCAGAAATATCCAAAGTAGTCTTGCATTAACAAGAGCACCAAGAAGCACATTTGCCAAGGTACTTTGGTAATCAGGTTCCAGTGACTTCAGCAGCAGCAACAACAAAGTTGGTTGAGGATCTGGGAATAAATTCCTGGAACTGTCACTATGGACATATATTCTGACCTCTATGGAGGCATTGAAACAATGGAAAAATTTATTATTCCATTCAGTGTGTTTTAAATCTGGTAATTCTTAATTTCAAGAGATTTAAAAATATTTAGCTGAAAGAAAAAATAGTCATTTTAATAAAATATAATCGTGACTTGATACCTGATCATAACTGTTTTTTGCAAAAAATTAGATCAATACATTGTTAGGAATTCTGCCTCCTCTTAATTTTTTTGTCTAAACATTTCTGGCTTTATCTCAAACTGCTGTAGTATTGTCTTTAGAAAGTCAATATCAACATTTAAAAAAAAAAAAAATTACTAGAATGTCCCATCTTTAAAACTGACCTGTTTTAAAAAATTAGTTTGTATTCAGCTAAAACTGAAAAACTCTTTTCCACACGAAAGTAGCTTTCAACGTTCAAAAATGCATTGACTCTAGTTCTATGTTTCTGACAAGTTTTTTATAATAAGTTATCTTATTGCATGCATAAATTGGTTGGGTTTTAGCCTCATAACCACCTGGAACATACAAGACTTTCACAACAGAGACAGACATATAAATGTGCAATATGGAAAAGAAAAATACAACTCTCAAAGGAATATAAAACCTTCCAGCTTGAAGGTTAAATATGGGCATTAAAATGAATCCAATTAAACTGAGAACAAGGGTGAACTAAATTGCCCAACTGTAATAAATTCATTATGTATGGATAAAGGAAAACATAACAATTCATAATAAATACATGTGCTCCTTAAGTACAATTGCTTCTAAAAGTAATTAGAGTCGATCATTCTTTGTTCCAAACCCATGTTCTCAGTAGTCTGATGGGTTTAGCAGCGCAGAGGCACCACTACTGCTTGGGGAAATGTGCAGGAGCAGTAATGTGCAATGGGAAAACAATATCATATAAAATGTTAAGTCTTCTGTATAAAAACAGGAAATAAAAGTAGGAATTTGATGATTTTCATTGTTAAACTTCAAAGACTATACCTTGAATTTCTGTGATTTTAGAGCCGGTTTAAATGCTAATTAGTTGCTAGCTTTTAGCTCCCCTCTTGTACCAGCATGGTATAATAACTGGAGTTAGATTATCCAAAAATGCTATCTCCCTTTTTCAGCCTCTACAACCAAATTTTCAAAGCAGCTTATCCCTGGCAGTTCCCTCGACAGGAAGGAGAGGAGTCCTTTTGTCCCAGATATCCTACAAGGTCAGGCTCACCTTTATGTTTCAGCTGCATAGTCCAAACTCTAGTAAGAGCCATGGTCAATCATAAGATTCATAAGGCTGATAAGGCTCAGAGCTGCCTGTGGAAATGCATATGTTAATGTAAATTAATGTTTTTAAAGTACAAGACAAAAGACTGATGGAATGACCAGTGCCATGTTTCCTCTCCTTGCTCCAGTTTCAAGAGCTGTTTTTCTCAGTCTTGGGAAGAATATGGTTGCTGTTGGTTAAGAATGATATAGTATCAGAAAGAAAAAAAAAACAGGAAAAATAAACCAAATAAAAAGCCAAAATGGCAATGAACTTGCAGACCAGGAGAGCTACTGACAATGACAGCAACCTGTAGACTTTTCACCAAAAGAATTCAGTTTGCTGAGAATAATGCATGAAGGATTTGCATGCAGGCAGTGTCAGAGGGCAGACTTACAGAGTGATTGGGATTGCATGAAGAAGCTGATTCATTAAGGTCCAATGCATTCTTAAGGAGAAAATCTAGAATGAGTGCCATTATTTAAAAGTACATTTCTCACTCACTGAGTCAAGATTCCCAGGAGCTGTGAAAGGCAATCATGCAGTTCTCAAGTGATTGGAAATGTCATTATAATGTAAAATGCAGAAAACTTAATCCCCCGTAACTTTTTCCACAGCTTTTTTCCTGCCTGGACAGATGTTCCTTGTCAGCCTCTCAAAAAATACATGGACCATAATATGGGCTCACCATGGTCACTGTGAAGTGGTGTTAGTCTAAGTATTAGTTGAAGGCAAGAACAGGAACAGGAAAACTTTTACTCTAAATAAAATGTGTCTTTTGGCCAGTTGAGCAGAGAGGTATTATAAAACCCAGGAAATTAGGCAAAACCCCCTATTCTTGTGTAGATGGTGTAGTTGTTAAAAAGCCATGTTATGATAGAATTTGAAAGAAAAGGTTAAGACAGGCCGGGGGATACATGAGGCTCTGAATCCCAGTGGCAAGACCTCAAAAATCCTTTGGTGTTCATTTCAAGGAACAGCCTGAAGAGCAAGGAAGATCACAGGCTTCAGATATATTGCAAAACATGTAGAATCATAGAATTATTTGGGTTGGAAGGGACTATGAAGAACATCTAGTTCCAATCTAGTTCCCCTTTATATTTGAGATTTTAATCTGCTGGGCACAATCATTTTCCAAAACTTGTCTCAAGAGGGAAGCTTGGCATGATGAAATGCATAGTTTTTGCTGTAGAGCTGGTACTGTGAAATTGTGCTCATGTGTACTGCTCTTCATATTTTTGAAAAGTACTCGGAGTTGGATTTTCTCAATTCCCATTTAAGCCACTTCAGCCTGCCTTCAGAAAGGGAAACAGGCCAAAAGTTGGTGTAACATAGGTGCCCCCTTACAGTTCTTACAAATCCAAGGTCACTGTGATAATCTCTCACTAGTTTTTCCATTTTGTATTCTTATAGTCTACTACACGTCAGCCTGATCTCTCCTACCAGGTAAATGCTTGCTTCATTTTGAAGAGAACGAACTAAATATGACTTGACCCTGACTTGGCCACATTTTTTTCTTGCCAGGCCCCTTTTATGACTCCCATATCTGGTTTCCCAGGCTAGTTCATCACAACACAAAGGAATAGGTTTGTACAATCAGGACTAAGAATTACTAAATGCAGCATGAATTTTTTCTGTGGTAACCAAACATCATTACCACTGGTGGGCTAAGTCAAATAACTTGCAATTCCTCTCATTCTTAGAGTGCAGGTATTGACATTACAAAAAACAGCAGTACTTTAATCTCTTTTTGGAAAGCTCAGGAATGGGTGGCAGGGATAATTAATTTCCCTTACTGAGAAATTGTGTCTCCTTGTAAATGCTGTGCCACTTTTGGGCAAGTTCAGAGGAGTGGGAAAATTTACAGGATTACCTGAGGATAAGAATCTATTTGCACCAAGGAAAAATGTTGCAATGCCTACAAGCAGAAGTCATGCTGCATAAAACAAGCCAGAGGGTCTTCAAATCTTTGAGGCTGAACCAGAACTTGTCTCTGCTACCACCTATGCAATGGCTTCCCACATCATGTGAAGTTCTGCTCTGTAATATCTGGGGTGTTCCAGTAACCATCAGCAAAATCGGAATAATCTAATTCCTGTTGGATTACATAAATGCATAATAAATTTACATAGGATAGGATAGAATAAAACTATATACAAATGCAATATCCACATATAGAATAAAAATAGAAATCCTGCAAGATATAATTCTTATACTAAGCTCTTCCCCTTGCCATCATGACAAAGCTGGTTTCCCCCATCCAGAATTAATCATCTTTGTTGCATGCCTATGGCAACAAGAAGATCTCTCCAAAGGGGAAAGAAAAAAGGAGAAATAAAAACAAAAGGAATCCCTCGAAGAACAAAACAAATTGAAACCTGAATTGCCAACTTAGGGTATAATCAGATAGTGATTTTCTGCCATGGGAATGGAGCAAGAATTAGGACTACATATACACCTGAACCTGAATAAACCATATAGATAGGGAATGACACATTTTAAAAAGTGATTGATTCAAAAATAGTAAAACAAACAGATGTTATCACAGATTTTTTTCACAAGGGAAACATACTTCTTTACATTAGCCTTCCATGGAAATGTATTGCCTCATTTTTGCTAATATAGGTATGCTTATGGATGCTTATACAGAGTTTTGTTCCCTTTAGGTGTATTTTATTTTGATGAATTAATCTTTTGTTGCCGGGCTAACTCTTGACTTACTTTTTTTTAAATTTATTTTTTAAAAGTTCTAGTCCTCAATTTAGAACAGTCTGAAGGGGCTTCCATTCCTCCTCCCCCTAAATAATTTATCCAGAGAAAATGGGAGCTTCCATTAACACAAGGCTACTCATGAGTATGGGTAAATTCCATGAACAGAGATAACTGAATGCAGAGACAAAACTCAGGTACAAGCTAAAGAACAAGCAGAAGATGTTTCAGTTGTCAAGAGAAAGCAGTTGTTTTGTCCATCCACCATAAAATTTGCCAACAGGCAACAATGTGAGAGTCATATTGCAGAACTACTGCATAGAACAACCAGAATATAAGAAAATGGGTAGTGGTCACTCCAGCATCCTCCCCAATGAAATATGGGTAGGGCAGGCACAAAGTGGTGCTCCACCAGAGGGCTCTCACAGATGCTGCCGGGTGCATTGCTACAGCTGGTGTGGGAGGCTTGGCATCTGATAACTCTTAAAGCAGTTCTTGTCTTTGAGTGTACCCCATCACTTTTTCACATGTGCATGAGTCACCAGCAGCCTCACTGTTCCATGGCCCCGAGTCCCCATTCTAATGCCAAGTGCCATGAAAAAGGATTTCCTTTCTCTGTTTCAAAACCTAGCTTCATTTGATGCCTGCTAGTTCTCAGATTGGAAGAGACAGGGAACATCAATCCCTATTCCTGCTGTCCATGCCTTCTGGTGACTTTATGGTCCAAAGGCACACAAGAAAAACAAAAATATGACCCTTTGCTAGGATGTTTTTTGTTACTTGTAGATACACTATAAGGTCTGCACAAACAGAGCAGTTTGTGGCAGCTGGGAAGGATTTTCATTGCTAAGGATGATAGGTGGTGATCCCAGCTGAACTGAAAAGCAATGGGTCTTGCACACAAATCATTTATATACCCTATTTTCCTCCCAGAATCAAAAAGCACAAATTCATCCAAGCAGGATTTTAATTTCCCAGAATTATCTTCATGTGTGCATCTAATATAACTAAATCCTTAGACTTTGCTGCTTTTCTAGCTGAGCAGGTGATTCAAGGCTTTTGACACAGCCATTCGCAGTTTGGGATTTAACGACTTAGAGCAAGGAGCTGAAGCAAAATGCCACACTGCATAACTGATTTCAACTCAGGTCTGACAGTCTGCACAAGCCAAGGATCCATCCCCAAAGAAGGTGGTTGCTAAATCCATATTTTTCTAAGAGCAATCACAAAGTATTTATAAGTTCTCCAAGAGTCTGAAAGCAAATGTGAGGGAGCCTCTCTTTTCCTGGACCTCCACCCCATGCCAGGGAAAGCAGCTTTGCCTTAGCTTGCAAAAAGCTCAAAGAAAAAAAATCACTGCTTTCAGTAAGTGGGAAGGTTGACTATCCCATGCTGTGGTAGGATGGATGGGAAGAGTTTGGCAGTTAAAAGACTATCAAAGAAACAAAATCACCTCACTTTTTTTTTCTTTTTAAACTTAATTATATGGATAACTTTATATGGATAGTTTAATTACATGGCTAACTCATGATACATGTATTTTAAACACTGCTTAAATTTTAATAAATAATTTAACATATTGAAACAGTAGTAAGATTAGTGTTCTGACAATTTGTTACCAACTGAATATGGCAGTGAGGTTAAAAACAAGCTTGTGTACATTAGCACATGACCATTTTCACTCACCTTTCCTAAGTCTCCTGTGTGGGTGACTGGCAACTGGAGTTGGAACCCCTACAGAGGTAGGTGTTTATTTGTTGTCATTTTTCCACCACTACAGCTGATTAAGCTGTTTTCTCTAAGTGTCAGGTTTGGACTCTGTGTTTAAGCAAGTAATTTAACAATGGAAAATAGGATTGTCTAGGAAAACTTTTCCCTAGTCATGAAAAACTGGGTTCTTTTGGATTTTCTGTTTCAACATCCCAACATGTTTCTCAAAGCACAGCTGCCTTCCAGTTTATTCAAATGAACAGTCAAATACCAAGAATTTGGCATTCACCAACCAAAATCAGAAGAGGATAATGAGAAGTAAAACAAATTCCTAATGGAGGAAGTGGAGGGGCAGGCATTGATCTAGTCTCTGATGACAAGACCCAAGGGAATGGCCAAGGAGGTTTAGGTTGGATATTAGGAAAAAAGTTGTTCAGCCAGAGCATGGTTGGACACTTGAACAGGCATCCCAGGGAACTGATCACAACACCAAGCCTGACCGAGTTCAATAAATATTTGGACAAAATTCTCAGGCATATGGTGTGACCCTTGGGGTGTGCTGTGCAGGGCCACGAGCTGGACTTTGGTGATCCACATAGGTCCTTTCCAATTTGGGCTATTCTATTATTCAATTATTCCATGAAATCTTAAAGACACCTTCCCCCCACTGCTCCCTCCTGCAAGACAAAGAGGAAGTTTCTGGCAGCTTCTCAGAGAAACCACCCCTGTACCCCCTCTGTTATGGGAACTGTGCCATGCAAACCAAACACAGCCTCACACCCAGCATTCCTGCAAACATTTACCCTTCAACAACAGTCCGCAGGCTGCCACTGTGTGTTTGCATTATTCTACAAATACTTTTTGTTGTGAATAATGTAAAAATCATTGCCTATTGTGCTTCAGCTTCTTTAGTGCCTTCTGAAAATAGAACATGCACTGAAGTAGTGCAACATTGTGTTTCACATCTGGGTTTTGTTTGGTTTTTAGATTTGTTCTTGGGATTTTTATTTTTTTTAATTTTGCTTTGCTTTGTTGGGGTTTCTTTTCCCCTGCTATTTTTCATCCTGTTTGAATGATGTGGTGGTGAAGTATCTGTCACTTTATAGCAACCTTTTTCACTGATATTGCTGCTCTTAGGCACTTGAAATGAAATGTCTTTTTCTCAGCAGAAGGCTGGGTTGTGGTTACAGTCTGATGTACAGGAATTGTTCCACCTGCCTGTGAGAGGCAGCTCTTTCTGTGCCATGACAGACCCACTGCCTAGGAGCTTGTGACTCCAAGGTGATAAAATAAAAATATTACATCAACCTGATTGTGCAGGGCAAGTCCAAATGGGCTGAGTGCAATATAGTTCAAACTGAGATGTAATTTTCCCTGTGTGTATTCTATCAGTTTATATTATTGAGGTTTCGGCAAAATTTTGCTTTTTATGGTAGAGCATGAATTTACTGAAAGGAACAGGAAGAGGAAAAAACATTTTAAGGAAGAGTCCTGAGAACTAAGAAATGAATGTATTAATATTAGAGTAATATACATGCATATTCAAATCACTGGTTTGGGATGATCTCAAGGTATTATGGTGATTTCCCTCCCACCTTTCCATCCAAGTAATACAAGAGGGGAAAAAACAGGTAACACTGTAATTTTTTCTGAATCCTTGAAAAATAAATTTTGTTTGATAAACTAAAATCAGCTTTCTAAAAGGAACAAAACAGTTAATTACTGACTAGATAGTTTATTAACAAAGAAAACATAATAAAAAATCAATTTCCCAATGAGAGGTGTTCCCATAAAAAAAAAAATCACCCTGATTTTCTACTATAGCAATTATAACCAAAAACTGAAAAAATAACCAAGGACTGATCAATATAGTAGTGAAAGGTGAATATGGGATTTATTTTCAGAAGGAAAATAAAAGTAAGAGATGGGACTGCTTCACAGAAAAAATCCTTTAAAAAATGGTAGAGACTGTACCAATAGAGTTATCTCTGAATATACAAAGATAAAAGAAATGTGGCATCTCTGGCACATCTCATAAAGAATAAATCTCCATGGAAATTATAGCTATATAAACAGAAACACATCAGAGAAAGTATTAGTCTAGATTGTATTAATGAACTTTGCCAACAACTCACACACCAAAACATGTTTGCATTAAGTGTTTCTTGATTTTTTTCCAGTAAGAAACAAATCAGTAACAATCAGCCTGTTGATACGTATTTCATGCAGGAACATAAGACACAAATTCATTAATAAATTATTCACCAGCTTTGGTCTCAAGTGTATTGAGAGCTGGCAAGGTGTCCATGGCTCGGAGTAGTGCTAAATAACTGCACATAAAACAGAGAGGCACTGTCAGGTAGCATAACACAGAGATTACTGGCAGGTCTTGACTTAGCCAACATCCTCATTAATGATACTAAAGCGTAAGTAAACAGAAACATAATGAAATCTATTGGTGGCTGGAAGGAACTGCATGCCACTGTCAAAGAAAGTGGAATGCTACAGAAGTGAAATTCCTGGGTGCCAAATAAAAACCCACCACATCAAATGAATAAAAAATTTTCCATTCATACTTGAGAAGGACCACGGGCATGTCTCAGATTAATTTTCCATCCATCACCAGGCACTGTTAGCCACGCAATTAGAGCAGTTTCACAAAAGTCAGAGGAAACACCAGTGAAGATTGAAGGAAGCATGGACTTGTTTTTCCCAGGTGATGAGCCATTTCTTATGGAGAGTGGCAGAGAGAGCAAAAGGTGATTTTTGCTGCTGCATGGTGAGGTGCATTGTTGGTGTACAGAGAGGTAGCACTTCTTCTGATGTAACCTACAGCACCCCACTGATTATACTATCAGTATATTTTAAAATCTGTAAAATTGTTACTCTAAATGTTTAGACGTGAGGGTGGTTAATAATACCAAAGGTAATTTCATCAATCCATATACTTGAAAATAGGTATCTTAAGGTGGTAAATTAGCAAATGATTCAAGGAACCTTATTTGTTCTGGATACCTCACAACCTGTATTGAGGAAAATGGTGCTGAGGCCTCAAAGTGCTGTTTTGCCTGCTGTTTTCATTAGAAGCCATTCATGTTTTATTTAGATAGCTTCAATCAATGTGTATCTCTGTTTTATTTTTCAGTTAAACCCTGCCAGCGCAATCAACCTCATCTGCAAATTGTTCTACATTGTCTGTAAGTGAATGCCTTCCAGTACTGTAAACACTGTGCAGTTAATTGTTTTTAGAGAATAGGGGAATATTTCTTGATAGAGGGGCAGTCATTTATGTGACAATGTGTTGTGTTTATTTTCAATACAGATTTCATATCACACTGTTGGATTTGGTATTTCTACCTTTTGATGTTTCACATGTCCTATTAGGGATAGCATAGAGGGGAAAACACCTGCTCTGATTCTTTAAAAGTAGACTGGGGATAAATGGGAATGATGGATCAATTTACCAGGAAAAAGTTACTCCAGTAAGGGGAAGTGCCTGTATATGTTAGTAGTTGAGGACAGAATACAAGTTGTAGGAATTAATGGCTGCTCTTGGTGTGGATGGAGCCCCTAAAAACTGTGTGTTAGGAGCTGTGCTGTTCCCCATGTTTATAAGAAGTCTAAAAAGGACAAATTGTTAAAATAAAAAGATCCAAATAAAACAAAATAGTTGGTCAAGCTAGTGAAAACAAGGGCTGACTAAAGACTCCAGTTATTTTTGAAGGTGGAGAGGCTAGGTAGTAAAATGGCTGGTGAAACCCATTGGAAACAGATTTAAGGTGATGCATCTTGGAAAAAACAATCCAAGACTCAGGTGAACAGCAAGAGTTCTAAGCTGGATGTAGCTTTTGGGAACAAGACCATGAATACACCAGCTTAATCCTGGAAAATGCTGAGTAAAATCACAGGAGGTTTTACAAAGCAGACAGAGAACAGAAAATACTGTTAAACCCCAGTACAACCCCGAAGTTCATCCTCATTTTGAACACTGTGTGCTACTCTGGCTCCTTCACCTGCAAACAAAATATGAAAAGTACAGAGGAGAAGGACAAAGGTGATGAAAGCTACGGGGCAGCTTTCCCTTGATAAATGAGCAAGTGGCTTAGGACTCTTGCTATGGCCAGACTTGAGAGGAGATGGTAGTTTGTGGGAGTCAGAGCCACAGTGCTAGATGGAGTCAGACACAGAAAAAACTCATGAGGTGGTGGGCTGCAGCTTCACCTGTCTTTACTAGGGCTGTTTTTATGGGTCTTCAACATCTAAAAGGCCTCAAGGGAGAAACAGCATCAGATTGTGCAGCAGAAATCCAGAAAGCATTACTAACTGTGAAAAAATCAAACCCTCCACGTGTAATTGAGAAACTTCCTGAAATTAAAACAGGTGGAAGAGTACATGGGGAAAAACACCCCGAATGCTTGTGCTGTTGTTTCAATGTGTGCTTAGGGTGAACAGCTGGAGCACGTGTGTGGTGGCAGGGTGTGTGTGTATAAGCTGTTTATATCCTGAACACGAACCATATGCTGCTTTTAAATCTTCCCCAACTAAGCAGCTGTGTCTCCCTGATCAGACCTTATCTTTAAAACTATGACCAACTTCTGGGACTTTCTTCTGTGCTTGCTTCCTGCTTCTGTGAACCTGAACATGGCTCTTGGGAAGTATTGTGGTTTGACAGCTTCAGCAACTACAAAAAGTAAGACATGATAATCACTGTCAGAGAAGGACTGGAAAGAGAAACTGAGAGCTTAATTATGGCTGCAAAGGAACAGGCTCTTTGTACAAGCAATGATAAAATTAAGATAGAGAGAAGGAAGTACAGAGCATAAGAATTGCACTCAGCTTTTGGAGAATATTAGCAGTTCAGTTTATGATCACAACAATACAGCTAGAGATTTTTAAAAGGTGCAGCCTAAAAGGCTGTCAAATTGGGCACCAGGCATTCTGCAAGAGCCACAAAATAAAAGTGGCTTCATCACAATAAGAGAATAATAGGGGATTTGTTGCAATCTTAATCCAAGTAAGAAATATTAATGTGTAAAAATCCCCTTGAGACTTTTTTTTTTTGGCTGCTAATAGCCATAAGGCATATGCTAGGAGATCCAGCATGGTAGCCTTAGAAAGGAAGAAAGGAGACTGTATCATTGTGGACACTGCTTGTCCACTTCTTGAAAACACCAGACTGAGAATGCAGCATAATACAAACACACAGGACTAGCAATAACACAGAAAGCATAATTACAACTATTTTTTAAATTATTGGGAAAACCAATATAAATATAATATAAATAGATAAATAAATATAAACCAAATATAAAGCAATATTGCGCACACCACAAACATAAGCCATGCACCTTCCCAAAACCAAATATACAACATGATAATAGCATCCAAAACTCATTGATAGCTGGATTTGAAATGGATCTCCTGAAAACTTATCTGGTACAACAGAAAAACAGAGATAGTGGTAACAATGCCCTCTAGATATTGCAAACACATCTGTAAAAATATATACCCCTGATTAGCATTTATATACTACAGATAAAAACCTGGCTGGTTTTGATGAACATTGAGCTGTAGGTGTCTGCTACACAATGAGATCCAGCTTGATGAAGTGGGTGGTCTCTCCTTGCCCAATATTCTTTGTACAGGAAAACTATGCATGAAGGTCAGCTAGGTACAGATATGGCCTGAAGAGGTGAAATGTAGGTTTCTGCCTTGGCCATTCCATTCCCTTCAGCTTTTGAAGGATCAGTGAAGGATCAGCTTTGCAGCCTGAATGGACTGTTCTGCTTCAGCCTCTGTTTAGCCCAGAGGCTGGGATACACAGCCAAAGAGGCAAACGTGGATCCCCACTGGAAGGGCTATATCTTACTGCCCTTCCTGAATAAAACAATAGCTTTATTTCTTTAGGGATGACCCTTCCCTTTCAACATATGTGTTAAAGTAAATATGCTTGTATTCAAAGGTGTAATGACACCCAGGACTTTGTAAGAGGAGGATGCTCAAGGTCAGCAAAAGAAAAGCCAGCAGTCTGCAGGTGTTTGGTCACAGAGCCAAGCAACAGAATCTCCACCTGTATGTCAGCCCTTGGAAGGACACCAAGGAGAATGTAACCCCACTGTCTTGAACCCTCCAAGCTAGAGGACGGCCACATTAAAGAAAACAAATAACACCTCAACTAGCTCATCAATAAGGTCAGCAGTCCTAGCAGGAATCCTTAGTTCAAGACTTTAAATAGAGAAGCACATGAGTGTGAACAGCTAGTATTTAATAAAGCCAACAAGGCAATGAATGGAACTAATTAACAGTAAATAAAAATATATAAATAAAAGAAAAAAAACAGGGTGAACCCAAACAAAACCAAACAATAAACCCTACAAAATAAAATACTGAAAAAAACAACCAAAAAATCCACCGTCAACAAAAATCAAAACAACAAAAAATGCATACATCACAGTGCTGTCGTATTTTGACTTGAAAGAGAGCAATGTGTGGCCTGTGATGTTACACTGCCCTTAGACTGATCACAGATTTCACAGGGAGAGATGATTCTTCCCTTCTTTGCACACAAGAGCTTGCAATATTCAACATGTAAGTACACGTACACAACGAGGAGTTTTAGGGGCCATGTTAAAAAAGGTCATTCTATGTCAGTGCTCCAAAAAGCAGAAGGCAGGTAACTTATAGCCTAGATTTAAATGTATGATGGGCATCCTGGATTGACCACCACAAAGCAGGAATTTTGATGTTTGCAATATATTTGTTGATGTTCTCCACTGCCACATCCAGGCCATCTAGTGCCCAGAGAATGTCACAAACAAGCATGTGGCATCAAATAAGCAACAGTGCAAAAAACAGCTGCACTGCAGTTCCCTCCTTGTGCAGATAATTTGAACAAGCTGAAACTGAGTAAGATGTACCTGAGAAAAAGGGTGTACTGGATAGCACAGGTAACTGGTGGCTCTCATATTCTAGTAATGTTAATGGTATTTAGGGGTTTAGCTGTGCTCCATGAAAGAGCCTAGTGATCTAGGACACATCAATTTGCTAGTCAATTTACAGGGGCTTGGCATTGGATACAAATCTCCAAAATATATTGAGGGTCACATCTGAAAAGCAATTCCAATGCTTGAACCTTATTCCCCACCTACTGCTCTAAGCATCTCTTCAGCATAATGATATTCATATTTTCCAAATCACTATGCTGCTCTCATCTTGGCTCACTGAGAAGCTGTTGTGTATACTAATTGGTGTGGTATGTCCTATACATTAGGGTCTCTGGCTTAATTTAGAAATCTTCTTAAAATTCATACTTGAATTATTGATTGTACAGCTTAGACAATGAAATGAGATGGGGTAGATTTTAGAGTTATGAATAATAAACTCCTGCTCAAAAAGCTACCAAGTGATGAGTTCAAGCTTAAAGAGATGCCACCACTACACATTTTACACACGCTAATGTCAGGCTAACTACAGTCATCACCATATGTATGTTATTTTTCTTTATAGCCACGCAAAAGCAAGGATTAGTGTGTAAGGGATTTTAGAACACAATTCCCACTGTTCTCTGCTGAGATTATGCACCTGAAAACCTCTTTTGAGATCTGCTCCAGATATTGATTGCTGTCCGATTTCCATTTGGCTGAATAGGTGAGGTCCCTGACCCCCTTTTCTTGTGTGCTGCTTGATAACATTTTATAGTCCATCCTGTTATCCTTCATGAAAGACATTAGGTACATCTTGCTCGCTCCTTTTTGCCTTTCAGAATTTGTCTCAGCAAGACCTTTCATCGACAGCTCTAATAAGCACAGAACTAATTGGGTACATCTGTAGCCATACTTGGGAACATTCAAGACTACCTGGCACTGTCACCCTTTTTGCACTGTTATGGTATCAGTACCTTGGTAATGGACTACTCAGCATTTCACACAGCCCTCAGGTGGGAGTCCACTGGCCTTTTCTGCATTTCAGTCATCTTTTCCTGTTGGGTGTCTCTGCTGGTACATTTTGGTGTTTTGTTTGCTTTCTCTTCAGCTGCCAGGCACTGTGCTAACTATCTGAAGATTAGATTGCCCATTTGTCTTGGATCATTTTCCTGTGACTCAATCAGAGGAAGCATTAAAAGATTTATAAAATGAATGTGTGAAACAAGGATGTGCCAATCAACTGTACAGTAGGGGGTAAAAAAAGCCATTATTTCAGTGACTGCTGCTATGTGTTAAAAGAAAACTGAACTTAATAAAAAAATCATTCTACTGATTTCTGAAACAGAGTCCAGGAGGCAAAAAGGTCATGTAGAAGACCAAAAAGATCAATTGCATGTCTCTGCACAACCACCCCTTTCTTAAAGCTCTGATTTTCGGTATAATCCCTTTGTCTATGTTTTGACCCAGTCTTATTTGATTTATGTTTTTTATTCATTAAATTGTATGCATGAGGTATCTGCTCAAGACTTAAATGTATGCATGTTTCACTGAAGGGATTTTCTGTTGCATTTGATACAAAGCACTATACCTAGTTTTATTATTTGAAATCTTCAAAATCTGTCTTTGTATTATTGATTTCTTTCTTTTTAAAACCTGATTTACCCCTAGCAATAGCATTTAGTTTTAAAAATAATTAGGATCACTTTACCACTGCAGCATAACCTCAAGTAAGAAAGTTAATTTCCTATTCAGTTTAGAATTTTTCCATTAATACCATGAATACTAAAATTATACTATGGCAGTCAAAGTCTTCTGAGAATACCTTTAAAACACCAATTTCTCAGCTGTGATCATTTCCTAGTTTTGTTTCTCAAATGGCTTTAAATCCTCCCACAGTGTTGCAACAAGAGTGGTATTTTCCCTTGTTTTTTTTTCTCTCTAATCGTGCTTGCCAGGAGATAGGTGTGATAAGTGTTTACAGATGATATCAGCATTACAGGATACATGGTTAATAGTACTGCAAAAGTACCCTGCCCAGCAGTCCCCAGGGCCAATCCAACATTTTGCCCAGTAGCTCAAATTTCTCTCCAGCCCATCAAGCAATGTGAACTGGAACTTTACCTTCTGGACATCAGTATCATTCATCCTTCATGGTAACACTGTGAGGGATGCTAGTGGTGGATTTGCCACTCTTCCTCATGGGTGGGACATGTTGGTTTCTTGCAGTGCCTAAAGGCTCCATGATCCTGGCTGGTGGAGTTATGGTAAGTTGCAGCATGCCATGCATAAGTGGCCTATACATAGATTAAGGCCAGTCTGTTGGTTTCCTAAGGAGTATGGGCACCAAATATCTGTGTGTTGTTGGGTTGTCTGTTCCAAAGAGCATCTGATTTTCCTGAATACTACAAGAGTAAATCAACAAGAAAGCCAGAAATTACTGTCCACCTTTTTGGTCCTAAAAACCATCCTGCTTCTTCTCCTTCTCAACCAAGCCACTGCTTTTGCTGTTTATTGGGGTTTTTTCTGGTTTCCCTGAACTTTTCTGACTTTTAGTAGCAGCTGCAACCAACAAACTCCTTTGCTTCCAAATTTTCTGTCATTTCCAGGGAAACCTCTCTGATGGCACAGTTTATTTACTCTGCTATTTCTGCTTCCTGATGTTTCAGCAGTAACTGTGTGGAAGAGTATTTAATTGCCCTTCCCATTTAGCCTGGCTGAAGCATGCTCAGCACACCCATCTGCTTTAACATGACTTCTACATCAAAGTCCCACCCCTGCTCTACAACAGCCAGTTACATCTTACAGCCTAATTTATCCACACATAAAAAGAGCTTTTATTTGAAAATAGAATCAGAGCTAGCTCTGAGAATTCACGGGTTCAAATTAAAAAAAAGTAAAAAAAGCAACACAAGTTCTTTAAAATGAAATTCTAGTGACAATTTTTATTTTCTCCCACATTACATATGTACTAGAACAACAGAGACAGGTCATGCTTTCCAAACAGTAGAAATAACTTAGAATAGTAGAGAAAGTCTGTATGGTTAGGTTTTAATTAAGCTAAATTATTAATGTTTTTTTGTCTAATTGCCTTATTACTTTGACTACAGACAGATTCAAGTCAACAGTTCAGATAGCTTTTATGCATGGCCATTTTGCAATGCATGTCTAAGCCACCAGTCAACAAGCCACCGCCAGTCTTCCACAGTGGGTTTGCACAGCCTTCCCAGTTGGACTAAATACTACACTTTTCAGAGTAACACCCTATCTTGAGCATCTCTGCCAGGAAGCCTTTCCATGTCCCTACTGTGTCCACTTCAGGAAGCCCTGAAACAGCATTGATGCCCCCTGAAAGAGTAAGAATACCAAAAGAAAATCAGGCATATTTGCCATGGTTTACCTCAGCCATCGACAAAGCCCCATGCAAAAACTCACTCACTCCCCCACCAGTGAGATTGGTGAGAGAACTGGAACAGAAAAAGCTAGAAAACCCGTGGGTTGAGATAAAGACAGTTTAATAGGAAAAGCAAAAGCAGTGCACTCAGGCAAAGCAAAACAAGGAATTAATTTGGTGCTTCCCATGGGCAGGAATGTGTTCAGCCATCTCCAAGTGAGCAGGGCCCCACAGCTAACTTGGGAAGAAAAATACATCACTCCAAACGTGCCCCCCTTCCTCCTTCTTTTCCCCACTTTATATACTGAGCATGATGCTACATGGTCAGGAATATCCCTTTGGTCGGTTTGAGTCACCTGGCCTGGCTGTGTCTCCCCCAACCTCCTTCCTGTGCATCCCCAGCCTCCCTGCCAGCGTGGCAGTACAAGCAACAGAAGAGGCCTTGGCTCTGTGCGAGCCCTGCTCAGCAATAACAAAAACATCTTTAGATTATCATCGCTGTGTTCAGCACAAATCCAAAACACAGCCCAATAATAGCCTCTCTGCACAAAATTAACTCTACCCCAGCTGAAACCAGCACACTGTTATTGAGACACTGAGAACAAATCCTCTACTGCACAAGGCACTGGACGTGAATGGGCTGCAAGGAAATATGTTAGCTAAAAGTTAGGGACTGGACGTCCCATGGCACTTTCTCTCCTTCAGGCTTTTTTTTTGTTGGTGCCATAGTAGGCTGCAAACCTACTACAGTTGGCCAGGGTGCTATGGCTTAAACTATCCCTTAAGTGGAAAGCATTTTTTTGACAGCCCATGTTTTCAAAATTAAATCATTACTAGTTGCATTTTCTAAGTAATATGGGAGGTGTTCTTTTGTTATTTTTTGAGGTTATTCTTGCACCTAGAAAAATGGTATCAAAATGAAGGAGGAAGGGGGGAAAAATGAGGAAGGAGGAAAACTAGGAGGAAGAGAGTAAAAAAGTGTGAGACTTGATGCTGATTTCTGCTTTTGAATTACTCCTTATTGTGGAATTTTGCTTGGGCCCATTGCAAGCAATCCCACTGAAGTTTGTGCCTAAAAATGAGGGTGGGAAAATTCAGCATGCAAAAACATGACTTGCTTCCCTGGCAGGGAGGGATCTTACAGTGCTTTCCTAATCCAGGACCACAGAGGAGATGATGATGGGGGAGAAGAAAACACAGAATGTGGAGTCTGTTGAGGTCTAATTCAGTGTTACTATCTATCTATCTATCTATCTATCTATCTATCTACTCAAATTGTTGGGATTTTATGATGGAAATGTGGGTTTATCAGAGATAAGATGAGTTTTGCTAGATATATAGCAGGAAGTCAGTGATGTTTATTTGTATCACTCCACAGCATTTGTTTTTAAAAATTCATGTAGTTTTGTCATGACAATACTTCAGATTGGGGAAAAAGGTGAAAACCAAGCATAATACTTGATCATGAAGTAAAGAAAACATTGCATGTTTTGTGTAGGACAACTGGTACCAGCCCTGAAAGCAGAAGTGTATATCCATCCATGAATTGGTCCAGATGACATGCATCTTTGAGAACAAGGTAATTCATTACAGAATGTAATGGCTCAGTGACAGCTGTTTATGGAAGTTAATAGAAACATGAGAGAGAGAAAGCAAATAGGACGTATTTTCAGAAAAAGAAGAAGAAAAAAAGGAGAGAAGAATCAAAATCACAGTCAATTATAATTCAGAAAACCCACTTTTAAACTATCGCAAAATAAAAATGAAATTAACATTAAAGCTCCACATCTACCTGGGGGATGACAGGATAATGTCTGCAACAAACGATGCAGACACCATGGTGCCAGGGTGGTATGTGTGACAAATCCTCCTGAAGTAAGCTGATTGGGAACTCAAAATCCTGGGTAAAAAGGTTCAAATAATACCAGTTGAAACTGAGATTTTTTTTTGGAAGAAAGTGTTCTGGAAACCACTCTAAGGTTGCAATTTGGTTCTGTTACAGGTTTCCCAGTGTAAAACACCACACTGAGTTTCAAGGCCTAAAGGCTGTCTGCCTCCAAGTAAAAAATACCTGAATGCCAGGGTGATGGATATGGAAAAGAATAGGAGTAGATTATAGAGTCTTACAAAATGATAGAGCAGCACAACAAATCAATGCACTTTGGGGCTGCTGGCAAAGGTAAGTTATATCCTCCAACTGCACAGAATAACTGCTCTTTATGTAATCACACCTGGGATATGTCATTAAATTGCAATACCTCATTACCCATCCTCACACAACACGGAAGAATTTCAGGGAATTCAGATTCGAAAAAGAAAAATGATCAGACTCTTGGAAAGAGTGATACACAAGGAGAGATTAAGTAGCTTAAATATATAGCTTATCTAATCGATAATTAAGCAAAGGGAGGATAATGGCTTAAAAATATGTAAGAGAAAGATAATTATTTTGTGTGATGCATGGTCCCAGTTCAGCACAGTGCTAAAACACATGTGCAGATCCATCAGCCCTGCAAAACACCAATGTACATGATTTCAGTGGAGCTTGAGCACATGCCTAAATTTAAGCATGCCTTGAAGTACTTTGATTAATTTGGGCCATAACCACAAGTAATAGTATGAAATTAAGAAATGCAAAAATGTAGGCTGAACAGCAGGAAAATCTTCCAAACGGTGAGATATATGAGACTGGGGAGTAATCACTCAAGGGAATTGGTGGAAACCTTATCCCTGGACACATTTCAAGTTTTGCTGGACAAAGTACTGCGAAAATATCCTTCGGGGAATAATCTTGCTGTTGCCTCTGGAGACAACTGCACAACCTACTGCAACTACTCTCTGTCTAAGTTTTTCTGGGCTGACTCACAGCATTAAGCCCGAGACATGATTTTAAAAAGCACCAACAGCGCAACAGGCTGGTGGCATTCTGAAGCTCTTCTTTACCTCCCCACACAACTTATCAGGCTTTTTCCATCTTTATAATATGCAATGGTATGAGAGGGGAAAAAAAGACCACACCATCACACTTTTAGCTTAGTGGGTTTTTATCTTTTCTTTACTCACTGACTAAACTTTGATTTTATTCCCACCTCTGCCTTAAAACAGAGCTTAAACATATAGAGGAAATCTAATTTCAACGTGTAGGGCTTTGTTTCATTTCCAGAGCATATGTGGTGAATGGTGAATATCATCAGAGAAGTAATTGTATCTTGAAGAACCTCATATCTTCTGAGCATGGCAGCAAAAGCAGTATTAAAGATTTGGTGATTTGCTAGTTTGGTTTGGGTTTTTTTGGGATGTGGGGCTGCTTGTTTGGCTGGCTTTGTGGAGGATTTTTTGTTTGTTGTTTTGCTTGTTTGATTTGTTTTTTGTTTTTCCCCTCCATGCAGACCCCAGAAGAAAGGCTGTTACAAAAAGGACTTTCCCAAAGACGGAGCAGTAGATTCTCCAAGGGCTTTCCCCACTGGGTATAATAATTTTTGTGAACCAAATGCGAGGTCCAAAGCACAACGACTTTTTAATGATTTGAAATCTACTTTTTCTTAAATCAATGATTGTAGAAGACTGTGCATCTTTCACCTGGATATGTGGGGCTATTCTGCAGCCATGTAGGAAAAGGGTAGGTGTTCTCTCACGTGACTTTGCAGAGACCTACTGGAAATGGAAATGTTTGAGACAGATCTGTTAAAAATTGTAGATTTCCCTTCCCTGACCACAATCGATATTCTTCCTTTATTTTTTGCAGTGTTAGTGAATGGGCCCTGATTTTATTATTGGGCAAACAGCACTTATGTTTATTGGTACTCATTTTCCACTGCACATCAATGCATCCAGAATAGCAGTTCTTAACCTTAAATACACATTTCTGTGCCTATCTAACTAGCAATTCAGCTAGGAACATGTGTAAGCATCTTCCTGATTCATGGGCTGAGTTAACAAACAAGGTTACTTAATTCCCTTATCCCATTTAAAAGGATGGCCTTGCAAGGTCTCCACCATCAAGGATACTTTGGAGCTTGTTAAGGAAAAAGCTGAGCAGGATAATAAACTGAGTGGATCTTCCATTGGGTTGGATCAGGAGTCCTCATTTGGGCCTTTCAAGCTCTCTTGGCTACAGTCGAAGCTGGGAGTGCAGCAGCAACTCCCCAAGTAGGTCTGGCCACTGGGATAAAGTGTGGCATGTTGCACGTGCCAGCACCCAGGCAATTAGAAAACTACGATTTTTCTGAAATCTACTTTTTTTTGGTAGTTGTTGTTAAAAGAGCTTCATTTGTTTAGGTCCTTCCCTCAAAAACCAAAAGCAAACAATTTGGTTTGTGAGGAAATTGTTTAGCATGTACCAGCCAAGCACCGTTATTTCTGGAGGTCCCACGTAAGCATTTAAGACGACAAATGCAAAGACAGGCTTCTTGTCCCCTTCCCTGGAGGTTCCTGACTCTCAGGAGATGAAGGGGATTCATGTTTCCCACCTGCTGGGGGTGCCAGGAAAGGACGGAGTGTCTTGCTGGCCCCAGCTGATGCCAGGCTGCCCTGAGCCGCATCCGTGCGGTGGGCAGCAGGGAGACCAACCTTGACCAGGAGGTGGGGTCCGCTGGGCTGCTCGGCTGTGGACAGCAGGCTGAGAGGCCAATCCTGAACTGGGGAATCTCGTGGGGAATGGGTTTGTGCTGGAAATACAGGCTGCAGTTGGCTTTCTGGGAGGGCAGCAGTGGGCAGAGCACCCAGTCGGGGGTGAGGGGACCACACAGGCGATGGATCGGTGCCGCAAAGGCAGGATGCAATTGGTTGCTCGGATGGGGACAAAATTCCAAGCGGCCAATCGGGACGTGGGAGATCCAGTGTGGAGTGGGTCCGTGCCCTGTATGGAGGGTGCGATTGGCTCCCTGGCAGGAGAGCCAGAGTGTCCGATCGGGCGGTGCGGGATCCTTTCGGGAGGGGGCTGCGGGACAGGTGGTGGCAGAGGGTGCGGGCGCGGGGGCGGCGGTGCGGTGCGGTGCGGTGCGGTGCGGTGCCGGCCGGCTGCTAGGTGGAGCCCGCGTCCGCGCAACCCAGATCCGGGCCCTCGGCGCTCCCCCGCCCCTCGGCTCGCCGCCCGCCCGGCTCCGTGCGGCCGCCGCCGGGCAGGGCAGCAGCGCCGCGCCGCCCGCCGCCGCCGCCGCCTCCTTCCCGGGCCCCGTTCCCCGCTCCCGGCCCGGCCCTGCGGGGGACGCGGGTGGCGAGGGTCGCAGTGCCGGGGCGCGCTGCCCGTGTGCGGAGCGTGTGCGCTGTGCCGAGTCGAGCCGAGCCGAGCCGTGCCGAGCCGGCCATGCGGCCCCCCCGCGTCCGCTGAGCACCGCGCGGGGCGCGCCCGCCCAGCCGCCCCCTCCGCGCCCGCGGAGCCGCCCCCTCCGCCCGCCTGCCCGCACCGAGTCGGGGCTGGCGGTCTCCGCAGCGGGAGCAGGAGGAAGAGGAGGAAGGATCCAGGGTGTCTGCGGAGCGCGGGGGGCTGAGGACCACCCGCCTCCCTCTGCGCGGGCGCCTTTGTGTCCCCCGGCCCCGGCGGAGCGAGGGGCCGCGGGCAGGGGAGCGGATGCGAAGAGCGGCTGGTGCTGGAGGGGAGAGAGAGAGAAAGGGGGATGGTGGAAGATTTCTCTCCTTTCTATTATTTTTTTTTTTGGTGGTCTCTTCGGCAGCGGCTGTTCTTCCCCAGCAGCGGCAGCAGCAGCAGCACAGGCAATGACTCTGCCGCATCCGAATCTCCTGGCCGGTGGTGCCGGCTCCGGAGACATCACCTTGCTCTGAAGTTGCCCACCTGGAGGAGGTAAATCGGAGCGGGGCTTTCGTCCAGAAGCGTCGGCGACGGCGGGGAAGATAAGGGAGAGATCGCCTCCCCCATCCCCGCACACCCTCGTCCTCCGGGGGGAAAGCTTGTGTAGCAGAAGAGCACGGCAGAAAAGGAAAGACTTTTACTTCCTTTTTTTTTCTTTCTTTTTTTTCTTTTTTTTTTTTTTTCTTTTTTTTTTTTTTTTTTATTTTTCCTTGCTTGAGCGACGTTCCGGTCTTCTCGTCCGCCCCCCTTTTCCTCTTGGCTAGGGGCTTTGGTACTGTGGCCAGGTCTGCTTCCTACTCCCACCCCTGGTTTTAATGGCTGGATTGTGGCAGCAGCTCCCTGCTGCAGGTTGTTGAGGATCTGATGGGGACTCGCATCTCAGGAGCCGGCGGTGACTAAAGGTAAGTAACCAGCGGATGGATGCTCAGCAGCCCTCGCCTGGCCCTCAGTTGCTCCCTTGCCCGCTTGCGTTGGGCTGAAGGGTGCCGGCCGCCCTGGGCGCACGCTTGGATTGAATTATGCTGTAATAAGGATAGTTTGTTTTCAGGAGGGCTGGATCTTCCCGGTAACCGGGAAGCATCTCTCTGGGTCTGCATGCTGGGAGACAGTGGAGACAAGAGGTGTGTACCTGGTTTGGAAATGCCTCGTTGGCTCCAGCCTGGTTTGGCTGTGGATAGCCAGGGTGGCAAAGGCGGTGAGGAGATGGAGGGGACATGGTAGATCTTGTTCTTGCTCTCTTTCGTATCTTTTTTTTTCTGTGAAAGGCACCACGTTGGACCGGGGAGTTTGCTGGTGTTACAGTGAGGAATTCGTGAGTTTCATTACGTTTCCTCAATCTCCCCCCTTCCCCCGTCTTCATGCCCACTCCTTCGTGGATCTGCGTTGCTGTTTAATCGCTGAAGGCTGCCTCGAGAAGCAGTTGCTTTCTTGGATATCAGGGGGCACGAGTGGGGGGATGCTGCCGAATTGGGGGTGTGTGTTGGGGGCTGCCTGTGCGTGGATGTGAGGGGGTGGTAAGGTAGAGGTCTGAATCCAGCAGCCCCGCGTTACAGGTAGACGCGAGGAGCTTCGCCTTTCCGTGCAGCCGGAGAGCGAAGCCTGCGGTGTAGGTAGGGATGTGCAGAGCTCACCACATCCTGCCTCTGAGGCTGCGTTTGCTGGGTCTTAGCAGTGTAGGACTGGCGTTTGTTTTGGGCAAGGGCCCATACGTATACGACGGAGATTACATTTTTAATGCCTCTTTCCTATTGACCCTCGTTTATTTGCTCCTTTGATTATTTATTTGTGTTCCTCTTGCAATCGTCTTCTGGCCGCATAACTTGGAAGTACGGTTGTGAGGCTGATGGTTCCTCGGTGCCATCAGCCAGAGAGCAGCTCTGCTTCCCAGTTTGAGGAGCCTACCTCCAGCTGGTGCCTGTTAGTGCTAATGAAGATGTAGCTACACTACCCCAGAGATGTGCCCTGGGTGTCTGGGGGGATTGCCTTCAAGGACTGAGTTTGATCAGCAGCCTTGCATCCGGAGTTGTCCGGGGAAGTAACGCTGACCTCCAGCACATTTAGTTGGGTTTTTTCCCCTCACCCTTTCCCCCATAGACAGGCAGATGTGTAGTTTTGCTTGAGGGGTGGCGAGGAAGGAAAGGAGCCTCTCTTTCTCTCCCTTTTGTGACAGGCGTGAGATTCTTCTCTGCGGTAGTTAAAACAGCTCGTATTTTGGCCAACAGCAAGGTATTATTTCTGCTTGTCAACTGTAGAGTTCATTATCGTTTTAGCCAAAACAACCCATATCTGTTGGTATTTACTTTTCTGTTTAGATCACTCCTTAGGAGTTACTGCCATTTCCACTCTCACAGTTCTAGTTCAGGCAGCCAGCTGCTTAGAGGGAGGCTGAGATGCAAAGGAAAGGGTGAAAATGCTATGTTTCGTGATACAAGGCAGAGAGGTAGTTTGCTGCCTGCAATTTCTCTCTGTATTGTAGCACTGATTATTCCCGAGTGTAGGATCAAAATTTTTAAAGCTGACCAAAAAGAAATCTTCCCTGGAGTTGAAAAGAAATAAATTCCATTTTCATTGTGGAATGCTGCCTCTTAAAGAGCGCAGCCAATGCTGCCTGCTTGGTATTGAGTAGTAGCATGTACTTTGTAGAGCTCATTTATCATCATTTCCAGGGGTTTGCAATATGAACAGGCTACTACTGTGCATTCATTACGAAAAATTCTTCCACAGAGTTTTTCATGGGAGCAAACCAGGTGTTGCAGGTTAAAATGGGCTGCTGTCAAAGAGTCTGCAGTCGTCACTTTAGATTCATGCCAATGCTGGCTGACAAAGTTCAGGTTAGGGCTCCATGGTAATGCTGTGCTTTTTTTCCTAAAGATTAAACTGCTTTGAGAGAACAGGAGTCAGTCCCCCTTGTTGTGGTCGAGGCTACTCCTGTTCCTGCTCTTCAAAGAGTACCTTTTCCTTATTTAGGCTTGATTTACTATAAAGTGACTGTTGTCTTGTTACCTCCTAGCAAAAAATAAAGTGGATACAAATCTCTGCTGTGTTTATTTCCAAAAGGACTGAAGTTTTAATAAAGTTAGTCTTGACCTGTGAGTTCCATATAATTTCTGTTATTGAATAAATACATATTTCAGTTTTCTTCTTGGAGTGGTTAGGAGAAGGTGCATTTAGTTTTGCATTGGATTCCAGAACAAGATAAATGACAGTGTAGATTGATGATAGTGAAAACATTGAGTGCTGCTTTGTGGGGCAATGAGATTTTAATAGTATTCATTGAGTTGAGGCTACCGGGTCCTCACGGAGATGTTTTTTTTTTTTTGTGACAAAAGCAGGATCTGATGTTTCAGTTTCTTGGTGCCCTCCGGAGATGAAATAGTCTATGTCTCAGCATAGGATATTTAAATTTGTCCCTGAGCTCTGCCAGGTCTGTCCCTCCACCCTCCTCCTTTGTTTGCTTGGCTGTGTATCCCACAGGTTGGGATGCCATGGGGACCACATCCTTCTTCCCAGTCGGGAGTGATGTGGCAGGGGTGCTCAGCTTGCCTATCCAAGCATTAATTGCAAAAAAGGCTTTTTTCCTTCTGAAACAGAAAGCAAATTGCCCTGTGCCTGCTGGTGCAAACATGAAGCCAGTGCTCTTTGCTGGCTGGGAGGGAAGTGCAAGCAGGTTTGTAGGTGAAAATGCAGACACACACATCCAGCCAGCTGACTGATAAGCTGGGTGTCTCAGCCCAGTGTTGCAGGGCTGTTAGAAAAATAAATAAATAAATAAATAAATATTTAGAGGCAGGTAGAGCAAATTATCAGCCAGGACTGAACAGGAATATGCATGGCCGTCAGGGTTTTCACATTCAGAGCATGAGTGGATGCATCATCAATGCATTTATTCATGCTCACGAGGGAGGGAAGTCCTTGTAAATGGAGAAGTCCTAGGAATGGGTGATTTATTAATAATTTTAATACTAATAGTGTTGGGACTGGTGTAGATTGACTAGGAAGCAATTACATGCGTGACATAGTATAAAGGATGGGTTAAAGATTGATGGAAGAGATAGAATTCAGGAAGCAAGAATGGATCAGGGAAAAGCTAAAGCATGGAGGATAGGCACAATGATTTCTGTGCTTTATATAAGTTCCTTTTAAAAAAAATTTTCTGTTGTGATTATGTTACTTGGTTGTTGTAGAAACAGCCCAATGCTGCGATTGGAGTGATTTTGATAAGAATTTTTAATCCCTAGAGACATCACAAGAGGTTTGTAAGAACAACTCAAAAATTAATTTTTTTTGGAGCAGTGATCATCTGAGAGATAGACATCAGAATATTGATGGGTTGCTGAGGACAGTACTGAAAACATCAGGACAGCCCTGCAAAATAAAGAAGATTTTGGCTGCCTCTTCTCATAGGCTGCTTATTGGGGTAGTATGTAGTGGTGAGCATTGACATTATGGAGAAATGTTTATAGACACCCATTTCTTCCCTGCTGGTCCTTTTCTCGTTCAGTAGATCTCCTGCTGGGATGGGAATATGAAAAATGCACCACGATGCCAAAGTCTGAGTGTACATCAACACTTCAGTCTCTGCTATGTCTTTAGGCAGTGGTTTCAGCTGCAGGATGCAGAGCTAGAAATTGTCGTTCTCAGGAGTTCAGTATGCATGGGTGTATTTGTAGGAATGTCCCAGTAAGGCAGTGTGACATGCTGCTCTGACTGCCTCATCTCCTGGGGTCATGTCTGCCTTGAATTATGCCAAATGTTTGTCACGATCCTCACCAGCACTTCATTTCAGGCTCTTTAATCCCTGCTTGGGATGCATGTGAATATGTCCTGTTTCTGTAGGTATTGAGATGCTCCTGATCTCATCCTAGTGCCTGCTGGCAGTGGAAGCTCCCAGAGCAGGCTTATGAAGAAGAAGGAGAACTTTGCTTTTAAGCATCTACATTTAATTCTTGCCTACTTTAATGGCAAGGAAACCACCTCCTACTCAAATCTGTGATGTGGTTCTATCTAGGACGTTATCTCATTGCCTGTTTCTGGCCTCCAGGTTTGCAGTGTAATGCTTGCTTTACGTTCCTCACTGGATAATCTCTACAGTGCAGTCTGAAATTCTTGGCTGCAAGCTAAGTGTTCATTTTTAAGACAACTTCTCTAAGGACACCTTGACACTACAGCTCTTACTTAAGCAGTCTTTTCAGAGACCCTTCTGATTTTGCCTGTAAGGCAGATGTTTTTACCATTCATTACACCAAGCATCTGTAACTGTAGCAAGGTAGCTAGTCTTTTCAAGCAGTGAAAACATAATTTTAATAGTGTTCTGGACCACAGTTTTACTTACTAAATGGTGCTCAGTGTGGGATTTTTTTTTCAGCCTGCCTGAAACCTCTGTTTTTCTCTGTCTGAGTATTTTTTTTTACCTTTCTGAACTTTTCATTTGTACTTCTTCAGGGCCACTTCCATCCGAGGGAGGTACTGCTGATTCTGTGATGGGAGCTCCCACTGTAGTCAGTAGAGCACTTCTGTTGGCTTTCCTGTGAGGGAAGATGCTCAAGAATCTCACATGTGGTATCTTCTAAAAAAGAAGCTCCAGGGTCTCCGATGTAGTAACTTTTCAAAAACGTTCCCCTGCTTCAGCATCAAGTTCCTAGCAATTGTTTTGTAACATCTTTGCCAGAGGTGGCATTTCAGGCTGAATAAAGCAGTGAACACAGAGGAGGAGTAGAAATCTGTGTATTTCTAGAATGTGTTCGTGAAAACAGTCCAAAATTAAAATCAAGACACTTTTGTTTGAGGCGTGACAGCTTTCAGTTTCAAGGGTCATGAAATAGACACCATTCTGAAGAAAGCAAAGAGGAGTTTGGCAGCTGTCCCAGTCAGGCAATATGAAGTTGTAGATTTCGTTTAAATGCCTAAGAGTAATAAACTTTGACAGAGCATCCATTGGTACTCACTCTGCCAGGGTTTTTGAAAATTATTTTTTTAAAGCACGTTAGTCAACACGTGAGTAATTACACAGGAATTATTTCAGAGGCCTGTAGCACAACTCCGATTCATTACAGTGGGTACCTGTCAGGGAACAGCTTTGAAATATTACGCACAGTGTTTTGAGTAGTTTGGATTATAGCTTTGCTACTATTAATTGTAAGAGCTTTACTGATTTGATTGCAGTTGCGTTGATTTATATCAGGGGAAGTCATTGATTTTGAACTTTGGAACGGAGCTATGCATTTCTGAAACTTAGATCTGTGTCATAAATGCAAAGGACCAACATGAGTGTTTTCTTACAGCAATGCAGACTTATAATGAAGTGAAATAGGGCTCTCTGTGCTTTTGTAGAATCGGTGCTTAAAATTTATCTGTGAATTGCCCTACTGCAAAGTCCTGCTCAAAGGTGCCCGTGTTGCACAGCACTGTTCTGAAAGGAGGTCTAGTCAAAACCTGGCCCCTTTGGATAAGACTCCTAGTGGTTTTATATCAATGGCAAGTAATTCATTTGTAAGAGTCACTGCATACAATATATATGAATTTTTACAGTAAGTTCCATTCCCACTCCCCAGGAACCAAGAATGTACTTACAGAGGTGAGGCCACTGCATCAATGAACACTGTTTAAAGTTTGGGGAATAGGAACATTCCGTCGAATGCAGTCTTAGAGTGTCTGTTTATTATGTGCAGGCACATATATAGACATATAAATACCATGATTTTGGGAACAGACGCAGTTCTGACTTTTTTGTCAAACTCAGGGAAGTGAAAAAGAATTTTGGCTTAAGGTGAAATCTGAGAATTGCACCTATACCCAAAACATATGCACCCACATGTGTACATCTATGTATGTGCATACATGGGTTTTGTTTGTGAAATGATGGTGCTGATGCATAGAGTTGTTTGTTTAATTTTTTAAATTGTCTTGCTGGGAAGACTCTCCCTATGTATTTTTGGTTGTTTTTTGGTAGATGCAGCAATGGGCAATAACTTGTGTATGGGCCTGCAGTTTTAAAATTTTAAGTGTGTTGCTTGGTTAGTAGTCCAGCGCCAAAATAGAGCAACCATATTTTCATATGTGTTGAGCACATGTTTTATCAGTCAGTGCTGGTCTGTGCTTATTTGTTGTAGCAGGCTTTTTCCATTCTGAAGTTGCTGATCCCAAGCCTGCCTTAATGAGATTTTTTTTTTCTTTGCCCTCACAGTGAGGAAGAGAAGCTTCACTGCATTGCAGAAGCACTGTTTGCATCGTACTTGGGGATGTCAACATTTTCCTTCAAACAATGAGTAAGGGGCATGCTAGCTGCAAGTATGCTGCCTAACTTTGGGCAGGCCTAGGTTAGATGGAGAGTTGAGCTCAGAAGAGCTCAGCACTGGGAGCTGCTGAGCTGTTACGTGTTTTTTTTCTTTTACTGCTAAAGCCAGTGTGTTGTGTTGGAGGACACCAGGAGACAAGGGAAGCCCTAAGCAGAAGCAGTGCCCCTGTTCTGTTTGATCATGGGTCTCTTTAGGAGCCCTGCAGAGGCACTGCCTTGCCTTGCTCTTCAGTGTCACAAACCAAGCCTTGGCTTAAGCGCGTGGGAATAGGGGAGGGACCCAAGCCCGGTTTTTGATGTTCTGCATGGGTGGGTACCTTGAATACTCAAATGCATTCCAGTGACAGCTGACCCTGTAAGGAGATTTTCAATAGCTCTCTGGATTTTTTCACTTTTTTTTCCTTTCCTTCCACACCCCCCCCCCCATTTTATTTATTTATTTTTTTTCCCTGTTCCAAAGACTGCTGGAGGAAAGAAAAAATAAACCACCCCTTGTAGGTGTTTCTTTTTTTTTTTAATACATTTCACTAATTGAGACAGTTGAGAATTTCAGGGATCATGTTAACTCCTTTCCTTTTGCTTTTCCTTTGCATGTATTACAGACTGAAACACTGTGATTTCAAAATGGTACACATTCCCACCACTCACTTCAAAAGGCACAGGTTTTTGTTGTTTGGGTGTTTTTGTTTCAGCAAGATGTATGTAGCAGTTTTTTTTACCCATATGTGCTCCATAATGTGAATCCTTACTTACCACTTTTGTTGCTGTGTTCTTTTGCATTTTTGGTTTGGCTTTTTTTTTTCCCCTCCCTCCTTTTTTTCCCTGCATTCACCAAATACTTTGGGATTCTATGCTAAATGATTTTCTTATGTAAGGTTTATCTGGAGGTACACAGTACTGGTGTGTAATCCTGTAGTAGATGGCTTATCAGAAGTATTCAGAGAACAGCCGTTCTTGTTTCTAGCACACCACAGATTAGTCTATATTGGACATTGTGTCTCAGCTAAAGCTTGTTGGAACTGTGTGTATAATCTTCAATGTCATTTCTGTGGATTTTGGATATTGCAATCACAGGCTGTAATAGTTTGAAATTTTGATGTATATATCCCACTTCTTTCTGAGGGAAAATAAGATGTGACTACTGTACTTGCAATTCCCACAGCGTAGACTTCTTCAAGATGATGTCATTTTGGATTATCTTTAATGGATGCAGGTGTGTGGAATGTCTATGGTTTTTTTGGTTTTTTGTTTGTTTGTTTGTTTGTTTTTCTTTTTATTTAGAGGACAGTAATACTACAATCGCTGCTTTATTTGGTACAACTCCAAAATGACATATACCTCCTTGAGTAAAATTCTTCCTGAGAGGTATTTGAAATATAGCAATTATGCTGTGTAGAGGGATAACTTGTGACCTTCGGACAAGGGATCCACAATTACAATTGTAATGCACTTTGTAGATCTCCTTAAGTAGGTCACCAGTTTGCAATGAGTCTTTTTAAAGCCTGCACTAGGCCTTTCAGTAGCAGGATGGGGGAGCCTTGGTCTGTACAACATCCCTGATATTCAAAAGGGAGGCTGAAATCATGGAGTCACAGGATGGATTAGGTTGGAAGTGACCCACTGGGTCATCTGATCCAACCTCCCTACAGATGCAGGATCATCTTAGAGCACGTTGCACAGGCTTGCATCCAGACTCTCCTGGAATATATCCAGTCAGGGAGAATCACAATTTTTTCTGGGCAATCTGTTCTAGTGCTTGGTCACCTACACAATAGAAACAGTTGTTCCTCATGATCAGGTAAAACTTCCAGTGCCTCATTTTCTGCCTGTTGCCTCTTGTCCTTTTGCTCGTCAGCGCTGAGAAGAGCCTGGCTCCATCCTCTTGACACCTCCCTTCAGGTACTCACAGGTATGGATGAAATCCCCTCTCAGTCTTCTCTTCTCAAGGCTGAATGGGCCCAGCTCTCTTACCCTGTTACTTATATCTCAGTAAGAGAAACAGAACTATGGAATCATAGAATGGTTTGGGTTGGAAGGGATCATCTCATTTCAAACCCCTGCCGTGGGCAGGGATACCTCCTAGCTGGACCAGGTTGGTCAATATCTCATCCAGCCTGGCCTTGAACACTCTTTGCCTGGGCATCCACAGCCTCTCTGGGTCATCCATGCTTGTGCCTCACCACCCTCACAGTAAAGAATTTATTCCATAAATGCTCCAGTCCCTTAATGCTCTAGGCCCCTCATCACCTTTCTTGGCCTCCACTGGACTCACTCCAGGAGCTCCGTGCCTCTTGTCCTGAGGAGCCCAGAACTGGACGCAGTGTTCCAGGTGAGGTCTCACCAAGGCTGAGCAGAGGGGCAGGATCACCTCCCTGGACCTGCTGTCAGTGCTCTTCCTAATGCATCCCAGGAACCATGGGCCTGCTTGGCCACCAGGATCTCTAGGTCCTTCTCCATGGAGCTGCTTCCCAGCAGGTCAGCCCCAGCCTGTGCTGGTATATGGGGTTATTCCACCCCAGGTACATGACCCTGCATTTGCCTCTGCTGGTTTTCAGATGATTTCTGCTGAAGGGCTGCACATTTCTCTGGGGCATTGGCCGTTCCTCCCAGCCTTGTGTCATCTGTGCACTCGCTGAGGAGGCATCTGCCCCTGCCCCTTCATCCAAGTCACTGATTAACCAGGCCTGGTATTGAACCGTGGGGGACAGCACCAGTGACAGACTGCAGATGAACCCTGTGCAGTGATTGTGACCCTCTGGGTCAGACCTGCTGTTCAGGCAGTTCTCAATCCACATCACTGTCCCCTCATCCTTTCCACTCTTGCTGAGCTTGTCTGTGAGGTTGTTGTGAGAGACAGTGTCTAAAGCCTTGCTGAAGTCAAGGTAGACAATATCCAGTGCAACCAGACAATTATACCCATGTAAGTATCCTTGTTTTGGTGAGAAATGCAGGCACACATCACTGAGCACATGAGGATATTCCAAACTGGGCAGCCCTGTGTTTGCAGTGGAGCTGAGACCTTGGGTGTAACTGAAAATGCTTGAAACATGTAGGAAGATGATGTTTGCCAATAGACTCAAGCAGTTGTTTATGCCAGCCTAAACTAAGCTGCAATTTTCCTGTTCGAGGGGAGAATCTGGACCTTCACAATGTCTCCAAGTGTGTTTTTGACAGGGGAAATGGGATATGGTGAGGAATATATATCTCACAGCTGCCTCACTGTTTATCTTAAGATTTGGGAGCAGCAGATGGGGGATTGTCTTCTCCAATGTCTTTATGCTTGGTTGCTCCCTCATCCTTAGCAAGCACAGGGCAGCCCAGCATAACCTGTGAGCCAGGCAGCAAGGGTGAGGATGCCAGCTTTTGTTTGACCCTTTTCAAGCTGCAGGCTTGAGCACAGCAAGAGTCCACGGTTATCCCAAGTTCACGTAATTTGGGGGCAAAGCTTGTTTCAGCAGTCGACATTGTGGTAAAGCTGATTACTTAAATGCATAATTTTTACTTTTATTAGTAATTATTAATAAACAGAGTAACAGACAAGTTAATGAAGAATACCATTTAAGTCTGGTCTGCAGTAATACAGATGTATTTTGTAGTGGTAGTAACATAGTGCTGGATATTTGAGCTGGTTCCTCTTACTACTACAATGAAATAAAAGGCAGAGTGTATTTTTGCCTAGTAGGGGTGCCAAGTCCACTCCCAGTTTCTAACTCAAAGTATATCTGTGCTGTATTGCAGTAGGTGCTGTAGTTAAGCGTCAAGCAGATAATAATGTTTTGTTGTTTTTTTTCTTTTTTTCCTGTAAGTTAGTTTTCCTTTTATACCATGGACCTTTGTGTGGGTGATTGCTTGTTGACCACAAAGATGTGGGTTTCGTTTCTTTCATTTATGTCCTCTATTGAATAAGCAGAGTTGTGCAGTTTTGTCTGTCGCACTTGGGTGGGATGCTGCAGTGATTTAATTGAAAATGAAAGAGAGATGTCTTCATTTTAGGGAAAACCGTGGCTAAGTGGTGAGTGTAAGCAGGTCTAGCTATTACCAGAAACCCTAATTAGAAGAAATCCCATGTATGGTTGACCTTGACTATTGAGACAACCCTCAAAGAAGAAAGAGCACTAAAAATTAGTATGCTGCCAGTGCTGCACTTTTATTATTTGATGTTATTAAGCAAACTCGGCGTGTATTTCTTTTTTGAAGCGTTTGATTAAATGTGTGATCTTATCTTGGTGAAATGGCTTGCTGGGCTGCAGACAGTGGTGTTCAGAAATGAAATTTGTTTAGAGCCTCTGAACAGACATTTATTCAATGAGACCTTTCTTGAATAATAGATGTGACAGTGAGACAGCTGTGCGACGTGTTGTGGGGTTGGGCTTTTTATTTTTTTGGTGTAGGGTTTTGCAATGTGATTGGGGGGAGAAAATAACACGAGCACAGGCGTGAGAGTAGGATGTAGGGAAATTATCATATGTTGCAGATTCAGGCCCTAGTTCTGCCGAGAATTATTTTCAGATCAAGATTTACACACTTCAGGACTTCCCTGTTGGCATATGGTTTGGCATATCAAGTGATGCACATATATATCTCGCTCTCTATCAATAATCTTATCCTTTAGCTGGAGCTCTTAGGTGGTTAGATTTTGTAGAAGTGAAAAAAGACCAAACAAAACCCACAAACACAAATCCCCAAAAGGCTATTTGGCTCCTGTGGTCAGTGCTGATGTAGTTGATGGTAGTTGATTCCTGTGATCACTGCTGGTGCCCTGAAGCAGTCCTGTGTTTTATGATAGTTCCAAATCAGTGGGACTGAAGAAGGGAGGCTTTACCACAGGGTATTTGACCTTTTGTATTGTGTCCAGCAAGGAGAAAATTTGAAATGTGGGTAAACATTCTTGTCTTGTTTTTGACATCGGTGTGCTGGTTTTGGCTGGGCTAGAGTTAATTTCTTCACAGTAGCTGTTGTGGGGCTGTGTTTGTGATTTGTGCTGGAAACAGTGTCAGTGACTCAGGGGTAGTTTGGTCACTGCTGAGGGGCTCTTGCACAGCATCAAGGCCTCTTCTGCCTCTCACCCCATCCCACCAGTGAGGAGTTTGTGGGTGCATGAGGAGCTGGGAGGGAAACACAGCCATGACAGCTGATCCCAGCTGACCAAAGGGATATTTCATCCCATATGGCATCTTACTCAGCATTTAGAGCTGGTGGAAGATGAAGGAACTGGAAGACATTTGGAATGGTGGCCTTTTGTCTTCCCAAGTAACCACTGTGTGCGATGGTGTTCTGCTTACCTGGGGTGTGGCTGAACACCTGGCTGCCCATGGGAAGCAGTGAATAAATTCCTTGTTTTGCTGTCCTTTTCTGCACAGCTTTTGATTTGCCTATTAAACTGCCCTTATCTTAACCCGTGAGTGTTCTTACTTTTAGTGTGATTCCCTCTCCCATTTTGTTGTGGGGAGAAGGTGAGCAGCTGTGTGGAGCTGCGTTGGCAGCTGGGTTAAACCATGACAGTTGAAAGCACGGTGCTTTTTATTTGGCATAGCTGCTGTGGAACACTTCACCAGGGGAAAAAATACTCCGCAGGAGCTTCCAATTTTGAAACATTATTGGACATACAGTGGTATATATCCGTTTTCCAACAAAACGGTGGACTTCATTATAGTTTTCCATACAACTCACAGGGATAAAAATTAATTGAATGTGTGAACTGCACAGGTTTTTCAGGTGCTGACACACAGCTACATGACTTGCTTTTCCCAATATGAAGCTGAGAACATGAGTACCTGGGAGTATCTTATTTTAAACTTTCTGTTTCAGTAGTGTACTGTGGTGATCTTTGAGGGCTAGATGTGTGAGTTTTCTGAGCGATCTAGTCTTCCACTGCGAAAGAAGGGGGAATTCCACTTTTAAAGGAAAGGAGCCCTTGAGTGCCTCTGCTGCAAAACTGTGTTTTGATCAATCCCCATCTTCCCCACTGCTTCCCTGCATTGTACAGCAGCTGTCTTTATATCAGGTTAGATGGTGATTAAGTTATTCCTTAATCCTTAAGGAGGTAAAACCAAAACCTTTCCTTACGGGAGTTAAGAGAAGATGTGAGCTGCATGCCTTAATAATCCCTTGAGGAGGCTTCCAGCGTTTCATGCTCCAGCTTCTCACCTTCCCTGGGCTTTGGTTAGGGGGATTGTTTTTCCTAGGAGCTGGACAGCTCTCAGGACTTTCTAATAACTTACAATTATGCATATTTTTTTCTCTTCTAGTGCACAGCTAATCCCATCAGATGCCCAATTCAGATTTGTGAGGCTCAGTATGAAGTACAGGAATTCATGTGTCTGTGAGCCCTGCATATTTTGCCATGATGTTTGCCTGAGCTTCAGGGAAAATTTTTCCTTGCAAGGTGATTTGTGTGTATGGTACACTGAGGAGGAATATGGCCTGTAAGCACGTAGCTGACCATTATATTTTAAGGGGCTCTTCCATATATCTGCATCTGGATATGAATTGTCTTTTAGCAGAGACTGCCAGCCCAGAGCCTTGGGTCAAAGACCAGCAAACATGATTCTTTTTTGAGCATCCTAGATGGTGTCCCCAGGGCTGGCTTGGTGCTGAGGGTGTTGAAGCTGCCTGCCATGAAATCATCATCCTGAGATGGTGGTGGACAAAGAGGAAGGGTAAGGGCAAGGAAGCACAGGTTTATAATCATTTTACTGGCTGCACAAGGATGACAAGTGTTCTTGGCTTTGGTTGGAACTCAGTGAGGTACTCAGACAGGCCTTGTTTCATCTGGGTCCCTGCATGGAAGCTAGGTTATAATCCAGCCTTAAAAAAACCCCCAAACATTCAAAAATTATCATTTATAGAGATGGAATTTACATATGAAAGCACAGGCTGCTGGAAAAGTAATGGTCCCATTAGTGGTTCTCCTTAAGCTAGAAGTCAGACAGGAAAAGGAAGATGGAAAATTCACTGGACTGAAGTCTACTTGACATGTGCTCTTCTGTTGAATTAACTTGGTCTGAGTAACTCCATATGTATCTGTTCCTGAGCTGAGCCTGATAATTTGTGATATTTCTGAATTGGGAATGACATCTTGTTGTGATATTTAAAATGTTTGTTCTTTTTCTGTGTAATTGTTGCAGAGCTGTAGCATTTACCCTAATTTTGACTTTTCAATAGGACTTGAAAACGAGCAAAAAAAATCCACCACTGATAAATTTCTCAGGTGGCTATTTAAAAAAGGGAGGTGCCATTCTTTACTAGCATTTTGTTGCTCCTAAAGCTCAGCTTTTTTTTAAAATTAAAATAAAAGTTGCTTGCCACATGTGCTGGCTGTGGTGTTTGGGTTGGTGCACATTGTGAAAATGCCAGTGGTGCTTCCAGTCTGAGAGATGTGGTGGCCTTTGGCAAAGGCGCACAGAAGCTGGAGGTATTTTATAGTCCCTTTTCCCTGTCTGGAAGTCACCTGTGCAGAAGTTGAGCACTTTATACAGTTGTGTGGACTTTGAGGCTGAAGGTCCCAGATGTGTCAGCACTCTCAGTGGCAAACGCTGATGCTGGGCAAATGCCACAAGGAAGGGAAAGTTCCTCCTTAGAGCTCAAGGGAACCTCCTTTGCCAGATGTTGTAAAACCTATGAGGAGGGGATAGTGCCCGTGTTGGAGGCAGCCTGAGGTGTCCAGCTGCAGTGCATACTAATTATTGCACTTGGCAGAATTTCTTGCTTTCTGCTCCTGTTGATTTTTTGCCTAATTTTGCCTAACACAGCTAATTTGTGTTAGGGAGTAAGGTACTAATGACAGCCATACAGTTAAACCTGTGTGTGTATATGCAATAATAAGGTTCAAAGGTTGCTGTGTAATTATGTTAAGTTTTCAGCCTCCTTGCTAATTTTCTGTTGATTGAGGAAGAAAGGAGGATCCTTTTGTGTCCTGACAAGTTTCTTCCCTTCCAACAAAGAAGGGGCTGATTGCTGGCTACTCCAGCTTATTCCTAGCTGTATTCTGACTCCATTTTCTTCAGTTTCTCCACTTTCATTTCCAGACTCATTATATCAGGCATCAAGGGTATGTAAAGATGATCAATGTGTATCTACTGGTGCTGTTGTAACACAGAGCAATTATTTAAATTAATCAAGAAGACATTGTTCATGAATAGGATGGGATAAAATACTAGCAGGAGTGACGCTTTGTTTAATACAGACCTGTGGTCTCAGTATCAAGATTTCAGCTGCTGGCAGGACACTTCATCATCTGGGAAGACCTGCTGGGAGCCACAAATAAATCATGTTGTGAAATCTTGATGTAGCCTTGCAATGTTAGCCCTTTGGTGTTCCAGCTCTAGGTGCTCCTGTCACATCATGGCAAAAATGGTATCAAGCATGTGCAGATGGAGGAGGACGAGCAGGCAGCATTGTGGTTGCCTCCATATCTGGGTGCCATGAAGAGATTATGAAGGGATGGATGGGGCCTTTTTTTTTCTCTTTCTCTTTTGAGTTTTCCCACCACCTTGCTGATCAGTTCTCATCTTCTTTACATTTTCCTGTTTTTTCATATTGGTATGATTTTGTTGTGCTTGTCTCTATGCTGTTCTTGTCAGGTAAGGGTATGGTAAAGAAATAATTTCTATTTTTAAACTGAGAAGAAGCTGTCTTTTCCTTATTAATTTACCTTTGGCCAATGCACTGAAATCTTCATAGTGATATGGAAATGTCCCTTAGTTTGCATGCTTAGATGAAGGCCAGATGAGGTTTTCTTGTGTGGGCTTGCTTTGTTTGTTTTCCTCAAAAACTCTGTGTTGATTCAGGCCAGTTGCTGCTGATACAGTCTTTGGAAATAGTGTTTGTAGCTAATTAAAAATAGCCTCTAATTGAGATCCGAATGTTGTGGACTTGAATTTTCCTGCACGTTAGTCATGTAAGAGGTTGCCTGGAAAAGTAAAGGGTGAATCAGCTTGAAGAGCCCTGCAAATATCTGCTTCATTCAACGTGGAGACACATTTGAAAAGGAATCTATTGGTGACTCAATATTGCTAAAATATGGGGGAAATTAGTTTGTTTTTGAAGTACAATGTCTTGTCACTTTATTTTAGTGATACCCGATAACTTAGAGGTTATTATGTACCTCGTATGTACTGTATGTATATTATAATGTTATGATTAACAGGACTGTTGCCTGCAGGACCAGACAGCAGAAGTATTGAGTTCAGTTGTACAAGTCTGACAGGGTGTAATCCCCTCGTGCCCCACGATTCATCTGCTGAACTTCCTTCAGTCCCCGTGCTGACCTTTATCATTTTGTGTCCTTTCTCTTTGGACAGCTCTAAGTATGTCACTCATTAAAAATGATATTCAAACCCTCCAGTGGGAAGTTGCATGTATACAGCAACTTCACCGAAATCATGATGTGCCAAAGCCTGTGAATTTTGGAGTTACCTTAAAAGTTGTTGCTGCTCCAGAAATAATACCTGTTATACTTAAGATATGGAAGGAATAAAGATATAAAACATTTTCTTTTAAATTACTGCTTTATGCAGAAATAATGTTTGGTGCTTGGATCCTGCCTGTGTATATTTTTATAATGATGTATGCTTAGCTTTTCCTTAAATTAACCTTGGCTCCAAATTTATTGAGCTTCTGTTGGCTGCTTTTTGGTGAGAGTAGCACTCTTGCAACTTTGCCTTTTTCTCTTCCTGGGCAAAATTGAGTTGGTCAAGTATCTAGAAAAACATCCCAGTGAGCAGCCTGCCTTGCTGGTGTGCTATCTGTCTGGACACTGAGTTGGGCTGAGCTGAAGCTGGGGAGCCTCCACTGGGATGTGTTTGGTGGTCAGTCAGCTGGTCACTGCTGTAGGCAGTGAGTAAGTCTGGTGTAGTTAACTGGCTCATTAGCAAGCTTTTATTACAGTGCTGAAGTGTGGTGGACAGGAAACAAGCATTGTTCTGGCTTGGTTGGATAGCTAATTGGTATTTTTATAATTTTTTTTCTTTTATTCTGCATCCCACTTTTGCCATGGGATTAGTGTGTCTGGCTTTTGTGGTCTTTTGTTTTGATTTTGGGTGTTTTTTTGGGGGTGGGCTTTTGTGTGGGTTTGCTTGTTTCTTTGGGATTTTTTTTTTTTTTTGTGAAATTGTTTGTTGTTTTTATTTTATTTTTTAAGAGCAGAAAGATGAGGGGAGTTTTGTTTATCTGGTCCAACTAAGATGTCTGTATGCAAGCTAATCATTTAAACTGACCTTCTGTCTAATGGAAAGAGGCAGGCAGTTTTGAGACGTGATTCCTTTCCTTCTCACGTAGACCTTTAAAATATGTCAGATGAATCGCATCCTAAAAAGATTATTTCACTTCACTGACTGTAAAGGGAGCCTAAGGTGCCAAACTCCGATAGAGACATTTACATTGCAGATACCTTAAGATGGAGGAGGTGAATCCCACCCCAGGAAATTACTCTCCTTGGCTTGCAGTGCATCTCCAATTCAAATGTGAATCTGTGTGATAAGCTGGTACCTGGCACAGCAAAGCTGATCCATCAGGAAGTGCATGGAGAGGAATTGAAATGGCCCCTGATCTTAACAGAGCTTGTGCCCAGGAGGAACTCTCACTTCAGTTGGTGTAGAACATGTACCTTAAATATCACAAAAATAAATGCAAGCATGGTGTCATACAAGTGATTCCTCCTGTTAGTTCCTGTGCAGTCCTGTATGTTATGAGTGGGACTCCCAGCATGGGCTTTTGTACCTCCATGACTTTTTTTTCCTCAAGAACATGGAGTAACCTGCGAACCTGAGCAATTACACTTCTGTTCTCCCTTTTTCCTTCGAGAACTGAAAACATAAAAGTCTGTGAAGGTGGTGAAAAGGCAGATGCTAGGAGATACGTCTGCCTTGACTTGTGTGGGGAGGCATCCCTTGGGTTCGTGTCCTGAGATGCTGAGCCAGTTGGAGGGAGAGGAGCTTCCCAGAATGCAGCCATAAGCACCTGCTTCCAAGCAAATAAATTATTTATCTAACAAAGCTATGTCCTATGAATAAGTTCTACTTAGATCCTGCTAGTCTCTTCAATACTCAGGGAAAAAAAAAACAAAAAACAAAAAACCAAACCCCCCGTCCCCCAAAAAAACACAAAAAAAATTTTTTTTTTTTCTACCCTCCTTTCTTGATTCCCTGAGAACTGCAGTTTGGACAGATGTTCCAGTGCAAGTTTTGACTGCTTCCCCTCCACCCCCAAATCAACCCTCTTCATTTCCCATCTGTTTCTGTGGCTGTATGGGCAACCAGGCTGGGAAATGAAGCTCTAATTTTAAAATCTCTCTTGAATTTGTAATCTTGCTAGGCTGTTTTCACCTGGGATCAGCTTCCTGGCTGGTTTGCAGCTAATTTTTGTGTGGCTGCATAGTTGTAGCACAAGCTGTGGGACAGTGCAGAGCTGCTCAAAATGTGTATGATGTTGCCTCTGAGGTGTTGGAGTCTCTCTCAACCTTCCTGTTTCCAATCTTAAGGGGTCTGAAGGTCAGTCCCCAGGTGTGTTGGTTAAGTCTCCTGCCCCAGGGAACACTGAGCATTGCATCTATGTGTATTACACATGAATATGTGTGGGTAGGAAGGTGTGCACATATGCACATGCATATGCACTTAGTGCCTTCTTTGCCCCATCTGCAATATCAGTGCCAGTTGTCCTCAGGACACCCATCTCCCAGAGCTGGAAGTTGGTGATGGGGAGATGAGTGAAGTCCCCATAATCCATGAGGAAATGATTAGTGACCTGCTCTGCCAATTAGGCACTCACAAGTCTGTGAGCCCTGATGGGATCCACTGTCAGGTGTTCAGGAGGTGTCTGGGTCTGCTGCTGGGTGAAGATTTAGGGCATGCAGTGGCTGTGCTGGGTGGATGGTTGGACTTGATGATCTTAAAGGTCTCTTCCAACTTTGATGATTCTGTGACTCTCTAGATGTGTGTGTATATGTATGGTAACTTGCTTAGCAAGGTGTGGTCTATTCTCTTTCTTCCCACTGTTTCTAATATACTCCAGTGATAACTAACAAAACTGCAGCGTCATGCAAATTAATTTTAAAATTTATACAGAACTTTGGAGAAAGAGAGGTGCAAGAGCAAACTGGATCTTGTAGCTCCAAAGCAGAGCTATATATGCATGGCACATGCCTGAATCCATCAATGTTGCAGATACCTAGCACTAAATTCACTCACCCTGTTCCTAATTACTTGGTGCTGGTTTCTTCTCCGCACAATTGGTTTTAATCTTTTAAGCAGGTGACCGAATCCTTGAACAGCCCTGACTTTTGAACTGGATGGAGATGGGAATTTTAGGAGTGTACTATAGCAATCTCACACTGGTGGCTGAGTTTTTTGTATTTTTTTAGTGGTATTTTATTTGTATTTTTTTTTTTAGTCTTGATGGAAAATGATGTATATTGCTTTTTATAAGTAGAGGAGAGCTGATAGGAGTATTTAAATACAGAATAACAACTAGTGATGGAGCATTTAAAACTTCTGTTGTTCTGAATAAGTTTTAATGAACAATGAAAACAGAGCAGATGTTGCTGAGTGTTTACTTCAGTGTAACTTAAAAATAATTTGTGCTTTGTGGTAATAATTGTCAGATCTAATTAAAAAATTGGAGGAAAGCAATATGGAGCTAGATCCAATGAATGATTTTGTATGACTCGTTACCTCAAAAAGAAAAAACAAGGGACAGTATTGCTTGAAAGTTTTAGCCACTTCAGCTGGAAATGAGCAATTCTGATTCAGGGGATTGAGAATATTCTATTCAGAGTTACTTGGCAGCCCTTGAACTTGGTCCTTTTGCCTCAAGTCACTGATCATGAAGTATATTCATGCCTTCCATAGTGTTCTGAAACCACGTGTGTGCTTCATGACAGTTTTTTTACGATGTGTTTGTGTCTGTTCACAGCATAGTCATAGTCCTGTTATTTTGCTCCAGTTGCTGGGGATTTATCAGTGCATCAAACATTGTGTTTACTTTCAAGTAAGCATTGTACCCTAACTCCAGTGGCCAAGCGAAGTGCTTTTGCACAGACCTCTTCCATAAATTTTCTTGAGGTCACAATGACATATGCATTCCATCCTGAATAAAATTAATTAGCCTTAAAAAAAAAACAAACCAAAAACCTTGGACCAGTTTGAAGGCTATAGATCTTTAAAACTCCTAAGTGTGAGTTCAAGGTCTCTGTTACTCTCCCAGGCAACATTTGCTGACAGAGCCAGGGTTCAAGGGATTTAAACATGATACTTAATTATATCTTAGCTGAATCTTATTTTCAGTGATTTTCCTAGTATTTGTGAATTTGAACGCTGAACAAATCTTTTTACTGGACAAAACTGTGTTTCTTGTTAGAGCTTGTCATACACTAGAGGCTCTGCTCAGTGCAATTTAGGATCTGCCTCTGTAAGAATTGATTGAGCCTGAATGGCATTGAGGTGTTGCATTATGAGCAGCCTTTCTTACTGAAGGACACACTTGAATAGACAAGTCCAAGCACCAGCTCCTTTCTGAATACTGTTTTGTATTTCTGCAAATCTGCTTGTCTCTTGTTGTGAAAACCTCAAATATTATTTTAATGTAGGCTTATGTTCCCACTGGTTTTACAGCAGCTGTTAATATAAACTGTTCATGAAGCTGCTCAAGCTTCTGTAGTGTCATGTTAGGTGGGAGGTTCTTATTATTCTGTCTTTAAAGATTTGTCTTTTGTTTGTTTGTTTTTTAAAGCATGTAAATTTTAAGCTCTGTTACTAAAAATGGTCCATGGGGATTGGATCCATGGGCATAGCATATATGAAAGACAGTGTAGCAAAGAAGCATCTTGTTTACAGAACAATGAAAAGTTACAGGAAGCACTTCAGTAGCTGCATCTGCACTTCAGTAGCTGCATCTTGGCATGATAACAGTTTTGATTTCTATATTGGTAAACTAGTATTTAGATAGCTTTTTCTACAGGTAGCTTTTTTAAAGCTGAAATTCTGAGAATGTTCAGTGTCTAAGATTCATCCTGCTTGAATGTCTTGAATGTTTTTAATTTTTGGCTTTAATAGCCACAACTACTCTTCTTGTGAATAGTGTTTAGCAATGTTCAGGAGTGGCATGTATTCTTGCACTTTTCTTGCAGTAATTTATTTTTATATTTTCACTCCTTTTGTTTAAAAACAAGTTCTTAGAAGGGGTATGATAATTACCAGTTATTAACCTTCATTTGCCATTAGCTGTGTTGAAAGCTGGCATCAAAAATGCTGTGAGTGTTAAGAAGTGTTTTAATTAGGTCATTAGATCCTGTGTGATTTAGTGATAGCCCAGGGAGAAATGATAACAGGAAGAGGTGTAAATGGGCAGAACCTTAATTCAACAAAGCATTTATACAGATGTACTAATAGGGCTAAAATCTTCCCTTTTATCTGAGCATTGGCTTTGCTGGGTTTGAGCCTAAAACCAGATTTTCACCTCAGATGGGGAGGGCTCAGCATCTTGGCAGAAGTTGCTGGTGCTGTGCACCTGGTAAAGTTGTTCAGTTTTGGCTCCGAGGGTACCATTTCTGTGTTAGCTGGATGTGGTGCCACACGTTGGCAACATCTGCCTCAGAACTTCCCCTCTGCTGTGGTTTCTTCTTTAAGAGTGTTGTTAATCTGTTGGGAGGAAAGAAAAAAGAAAAAAAAAAAAAGGAAGAAGACGCAAACTAAAAACGGAGTTAGTATTAAATTAGTAAATTTACCTCAAACTGGAATATGACATCTTGTTTCTCATTTGCTGCCTTGAGCTTCAGTGGATGCTTTTCACTCTGGCAACACAAATGTAATTTTAACAATATAATTTTCTGTGCTTGGGGTGTAAAAATGTTTCCTAAAGGGCCCATTGCCTGCCTGGATTTTTATGTCTTCCCAGTAAATGGGTTATAGCAGGAAATACTGGGTTGATTTCAGAAGTCAAAAAAATTTGACATTTATTTAGGGGAATTTCTTTTGGCCTGCTTTACTAAAAATGGGAAAAATCCAACATAGTAATTTTGAAGAGATGTTTAGTAGCCACAAGCTGTCATATCCTCTGCAATTGGATTCTAACCTTTTTTTTTTTTTTTCTTAGAGTACAATCAATAAGATTAATATTTTATCACATATTCCTTCCTGCCTTTAAAAAGTGATTTGCCAGGAGAGAAAGCTTATTTAATGGTTGCACAGGTCAGTGTCCTCTATGCCATGCCCTGGTAACTTTTGAACCTGCTGCTGAATTTGATTACCAGAGGAGGAGAGGTCTCAAATTATTTTCTTTGTATTCTGTGCAGGCTGATCCCTGGTTTTTCATAACCTCAGGTTTTGTTTGCTTTTTACAAGTGGAGACTAGTGAGACCTGAACCTCAAATGATGTATTGAGACAGTGCTTATAGCACCTTCAGTAGGGGCTGCACTCTATTTATACCATCTGCAGCCTGGCTGTAATTGATGGGGTTTTGTACCTTTTTAGGTGAACATAAATTATGTGAACACTTTACAGTCCAAAGTAATAAAAAAATCTGAATTGTCACCATTTCTTCCTAATCGTATCACAAGGCAGATTCCCAAGTAAAGTATGCACATAAATTTCTAGCCCATTGAAATATGCATATATAATTTAATTTGCATACATTAAATTCTTAGTTTCATTAATGATTTAAGATTCTTTTGCAGTTGGAAGACTCTGTCACATTTTTTCTTGATTGAATTGCCTATTCTATTCAAATAAGACTTGGTAATATTGCTTATGCATTACAGAATGATATTGGTAACTTTGTTAGACCTTTCTTTTATCAACGTGATTAATTTATAACTGGCTGGGGTGTATTATTAGCTAAAGATACATTGCAGTGTAAGACTTCACCAGAGTGGAAATTTTAAAGTGCAGATAAGATGGCAGTTGCAGGGCATGTAGCTAAAAAGGTGAAAGAAAGGAGGAAACCTTGGCATCTTACATCAAAAGAGCATTTTCATATTAACATTATTAAAAAAGCAGAAAACTTGATTTGTGGATTCCTTATAAATACAAATAGTAACTTGTATAAAAAATTCAAAGAGCTCTTTCTAAAATTATTTTTCTCTTGAGCTCCAGGAAAATAAATGCAGCCTATTTAAAATAAATTTTGAGCAGCAGCATGCTAAATGAGTGAAAAACCTTATTTTGGTGCTTGCCCAGTGCTCCCTTGGAAGCTGCTGTTACTCGTGGGCTTTTTCCTTTACTGGAATTGTTTCTTTCTTTTGCAGGGTTGTAGGAGTATTGCTCCACTAAGACAAGGTAATTTTTTTGTTTATTTCAAGGGGGCTTCCCATTGCTCTTTACCAGTAGGCATCCTTCTGGCACTTAGTAAATATGGCTTTTAAAAGACTGCTCTGTAGGAGACTGCTGTTGTTGGGATGCCATTGGGCTGCGCCTTCTCTTCATCTCTTCAAAACCTCCATTTTCTTCTGATTTCCTTGGAAATTGGAGTAGTCTGTCAGATTCTAATGTCCCCATAATCCTAACTCTGAGCAGAGCTACTTTGCCTGTGGAGCACCTGTACCATGGTTTCTGAGCACTAAAGAAACTAATCAAAGAAGCAACCAGCCAGCAGGGTCTGGAAGGTAGCAGCTCAGTTCCTGGAGAGAGTGAAGCTGCTGTGCAGGAGGGCTCTTCCAAGAGGAATGGATGGACATCCCTTAAAGGAAAAACAAGGACTGGGGACAAGATGTAAAGCAGTAGGTAGGAATGGGTGAATTGAGGAGCCCTGTGTGTTGGGTCTATGCATGTATAGACTCTCTTTTTGGTGGGGTTTTATGATCTCAGTGTTTATTTCTTGGGGTGGATGCATTCTGCTTTTTATCCTTTTTCCCTGCCTACTGTGTGTGCTGAAATGGGAAGCAAATCTGGACTGTCCTGTCCAAGACATTGTTAATGGATGTATTAAGGGGTTGTAGTTGTCCATGACAGCCCTGATGCTGTAGGTCCATGTGTTAGCTGTAGCGGAGAGTGGTCCCACGAAGCTGTAGTGGGACTTCTTAGGTATTTGAATGTACACGTTAGTATTTGTGCTTGCCTTGGTTTGACTGTGGGACGTTGCCATGGGCTGGCCTTGGGTTTCTAGGTTGCAGAGAAGGGAGGATTAAAGAAGGTGTAAGAGAAAAAGTGGACAGTTACTGAGAACAGAGAAATCACACAGAGCTGAAAGTTTTCCTTTTCACCAAACATTAGATATTCCCTAAGAATGTACTGTCACTTGCTCTTGAGTACTCCCAGTTTGCACTTTTTTATTAATTGAACCAAGGACTAAAATTCCTGCTTTGTTGATTGATTTTTTAAAAAATTTTAAACTGATTAATGTTTTCATTTGAGTAGCACTGCTGACTCTGCAGAAGATGTGATCTTTTAATTAGCAGATGTCAGGATTAGCATTAGTGTTGAGCTGTAATTAGCATTTGTACGCATAGTAAAAGACCCAGGCTCAGTTTGGCAGCAAGGAGAATGAAATTATAGGTAGTGGTGTAACTTGGCACTTGCCTGAGTATCTGTGATGTGGTTTTGTTTTTTTTTTTTTGTTTGAAAAGTGAAACCCACAAGTATCATGATCAAAGCATGAAGTCTAGCAGATTAATCGCTACTAAAAAATACATATAAATTATCGGTATTGTTCTGTTAGATAAATCATAAGTTTTGTTGGCCTAACAAAATTTACTATATCTAATTGTCACACACTGATGCTCTTAAATTGAAGGCTGCAAAGTGCTGATAGTTTCTTGACTAGACTGCAGCAGTAGTGTACGTGGACATGGATGTCTCTGGGAATGGTATTTGGAGTAGAAGAGACCTAACTGAAGCGGGTGCCATTTAGGGCTCTTAGAGTCCACTTCAGTGAAATTTAAAGAACAAAGGTGCATTGACTTTATGCCCTTGTTTAGAGAAGTGAGGGTTTATGTGGAGGGGTTGTATGTGAATGTAGGAGGAAGCAGGACACAGTGCATTTATCACATGTCAGAAGGACCCAGGCACAGGAAGTAATGAAATCTGGATGTCTCCTAGGAATGAGACCTTTTCCTCCTGCTGATGAAAAACAAGCATGACTCTAAGTGAGTGGGAAGAGAACTTCACTGGCTAACATGGGACTTAAAAACTGGTTGTTGATTATTGTGGGGGGATCTATTCAGTAGCATTTTATCCATGCAAATAAAAAATAATCCTTTTTAATCCTGCTAAGGTAATTGAAGACAATGGTGATTTCTGTGACCACTAGTCAAACAAGTAGACGAAACTCAGTAGTTCTGCTTTTTGGTGCACAAAAGGAAAGTAAAAGCTACTTAATTATAGGTATTACAGGAATAGAAGTAAAAGCTCGCAAGCCAGTGGTGCTTGGGGGGAAAAAAGGAGCCTTCTGTACAGCACATCTGTGATAATGGTAATAGTGTTATGATACAGAATGAGTTTGCAGTGCTCCCATGGACAGGTAGGAGAGCAGGATTCTATCCCTGCCTTGTGTGCTTGCGTCATTCTATCTGGTTTTGGTCTCCTTATTGTGTCTAAACCCCAGTAAAATGCAATTAATGATTCTGATGACCTTTGTAAAGGTGCTCTGAAATTCTGACAAGTGCTGTTTTAGGATGCTGAGTTATTTCTGCTGGCCACTTCCTTGTGGTTTTAAACTCGGTTGGAGTTCAACAAGACAAAGAAAAAGACAAATGTTATGCAAGTTAAACTCAGAAATGATGCTTTAAAAACGAAAATCTTTAGAGAGGAAGCCCAGAAATGAGCCTTGAATCCGTATTAATATTTCTTTTCTCTCCCACTTTACAGCTGAATATTTGCAGGTAACAAAAAAATTCAAATGCTTAAAGCAGATGACAGGCTATTCCCCTCTCGCATTTCCACCAGGGAGAAGCGAGAAGGATTTAGCTGTCATCTTGCATGTATAAATAATGCTTATAAACATAACCACCCCCTACAAACAAACCTCCTCTTGCTTCCAAGCCCCTGCTTGGATCTCTGGAAACAGCCATGAATGATCCCAGGCACTAAGCATATGATGCTTTGTGTGGGTTTGTATGGTTGCATTTGAACTTCCCTCCGGTGCTTTATTTCTGAAAGCAAAAATAAATTCCATCAAAACTGAAGGTTTTTAAAGGTGTTGATCTTTTGAGGGAAGAGCCTGGTGCATACCTAGCAATGTAAACCTGCAATGATTGTTCCCTAAAATAGCATTAAGAGCAGTGGTGTGTCTGATTTGTCAAATCAAGAGGTGGCACATCTCACCTTCCTGTTGAATAAATACAGCTCATAGTGGAGGGTAATACTGTCATCATAACATAATTGAAATTTTATTATTCCAACGTACAATTCAATAAAACTAACCACAGTGGTTGTGTTATTGATTTAAACTCAGTTAAAAGCAGTTCACATATTCAGTTCAAAATATTTCTGATGAATATCAGCCCTGGTAATATGATTTCCTTCATTCAGTAGCAGAAGTTTTTATCAGACTGAAAGATCAGATAAAATGTTAAGAAACAATTTGATTTTTGCACCATTGGCCTAACCAAATGGACTCCTTAACAGTGAGAGCTCCTATTTTTCTATTTTTTTTTTCAGTCTCTGCATTTCTGATACATCCTCAGCTTTTATTGTAATATATTAAAAAGAGAAAAAAAAGATTATTTAATGGCACTTGTTCAGAGGAGGGGTCCTTCCATGCTGGAAGCAGCCACTGCTAGTTGTAAGGCATGATCATTTGTCATGTAAATGTATGGCTCCAACCTCTTCTGCACCAGAGGAAAGAGTTTGTAGTAATTACTTGGGTTTTTCCTAGTGTAATTAGTAAGTAATCTGCTGTGACATCTAAGTACAACATATGTAGTCAGCCTGTGAGTAAATATGTTGTTTAGTGAATTTTAAAGCAATGTCACCCTTTTTTAAGTGGTATTGCAGGAAAGCCTTTTGCAGACACTGGCTCTCAGGGCTATTCGTTCATGGATCTTTCTGCTGTTTCCAAAGAGGAACAATGGAGCTGGGGAAGAGTCTGGAGCACAAATCTTCACAGGAGTGTCTGAGTGAGCTGGGGTTGTTCAATATGGACAAAAGGAGGCTCAGAGGAGAGCTTATCACTCTCTGCAACTACCTGACAGGGGAGTGTAGCCAGGTGGGGTTCAGGTCTTTTGTCACAAGTTACAAGTGACAGGACAAGAGGAAATGGCCTCAAGTTGCAGCAGTGGAGGTTTAGATTGGATATTAAGGAAAAAATCTTCATCAAAAGGATTATCAAGCACTGGAATATGCTGCACTGAGAAGTAGTGGAGTCACCATCCCTGGAAGTATTTAAGAGATGGGCGGTTGTGCTTGGGAACATGGGTTTGGTAGTGGATTTAGCAGAGCTGGCTTGAATTTGGTCTCAGAGATCTTTTCCAACATAAATAATTCTGTGGTTTGAAGAGGTCACTGAAACATAAGGATGCAAGACCACAGATGATTTCATGGGAGAGGAGATGAAAATGTATAGGATTGGCATTTGCTTCTTGCTTGTGACTGGATCAATACTTCAATCCTGAGGCCAGCATTACCCTTCTTTTTCTTTCCTGTTCTCTTCTTCTGTTCCTGCCTGTTTTAAATCCACTTTTAAGAAGGCCTCACAATGGTTAATACATTGAGAATTTGGATCTTGCAGGAAGTGTACTAGTTTGTTACTGGTCTCTGGCTTTACAGTCAGAATAGCTATCAACTGTATACTATCACTTATTTTCCTATGGCAGCGAGAGAATCTTAGAAAAAGTCTGTTTCTTTCTTTCCCCCTCACTTTCAAGTGCTGTGTTCAACTCTTTCCATTTTATATGTAACTTTTGCCAAGAAATATCAAGTTGTATACTCTCCTTTTGTTCATCCTTGCCTAAACCACAGTACTTGTTCTGTGCGTACACACATCTCCCTGCTTTGTGGTGAGTGTTTTACAAAAGCTCGTGTGGTAGGAGCAAGCCAGCTGTGTGCAACCTGCTGAGCTGACCTCGGATCCTTGCTTTGTCTGACACTGCTTTGTCACTCTGAACCTGAGGTGTAAGACATATTCCATGTTGCTTCTAAATGTGATGGCAAAGAAATCATTGATAGCTGAAGGCATGTGACAAAAACTTTACGTTGTAGTTAGAGTCCTTGCATTTCTCTAAACTTTTCCTGTTTGGCATGTTCGTAGAGATGCAAACCAGTTTCTTCTATCAGCAGCACATTTAATTGATCTGAGAGTGAGGAAAAAAGTAAAGCTGGAGCTCACAGTGAACATTATTCCTGTTTGCAGTGTCCTGAATACTTCAATTTGTTACACCATTCCAATGAAAAGGAAGGCTGTGTGTGTAAACAAAGAAATGGACAGTGTCTGTCCTTGCTCGTGTTGTTCATTAGGCTACACCTAATTTTCTTTTACCTGTCATTGCTTGGGTTGATGGTTCCCCACCTGTACCCACATCGCTGCTGTGTCACCTGCTTTGCTCTGCATAGGTCAGGTAGTACTGGAAGTGGTTTGGGAGAGAAGAGCTCCCAACAAGTGAGATAAAGTGTTGTCCTGGAAACAGATCTTTGCTGGTAATTTGAAGGGATTCAAGCCCAGAATCAATATTCATAAGTCATTTGGCCAGAAATACAGGTAAACCTGCAGTTAGGAGAGTAACCTTGAGGGTTTTTTTAAATAATATTTTTGGTAAGGTCAGAATTTCCAATTTATTACATGGTATTAGAAATGGTTGCTTTTTTTTTTCCCACTCAAGAACTGTTAAAAAAAAATAGCAGACTTTGGTGATACCTGTTGAGGCAAATTGGCAAATTAAGCGCACATTTGTGTTTAAATACAATGTGCAGAGTCCTGGTGAAATACCTGGCTCTACAGGGAGTCTTCAAAGATGGATCACAAGCAAATGCCAAAACTGGCTCCAGCACCAGTCCCAAGAGTATTTGCATAGACCAGCCCAGCTCTGCTGCCCAAAGGTGCCCCTTAGCTCAGCCCCCGAGGCTTCAGTTCCAGGATGGCTACAAAACAGTGCTGAGACTGTCCCTTACCATCCAGGGAACCTTTTCTCCCTTATAAGAAGTCCTTCTGTCCCTGGCATTCCTGCTTCCAGAGGGTTTAACCCCTTCTTGTAGTTGGACTTCTCACCCGCTGTGCCAGATCGTTTCTCAGTCACAAATCACTACTGCTGAGTTGTCACAATTAGAATTTTTCACTGTGTGTCTTCCCCTCACTCCTGATTTGTAGCAAATTCAGGAAGAACGTTTCAAACAGCCTCCAGCAGTGCTGCTGGTGGTACTGCACCCATGCAGTATCCTACCAAAATCTCTTGGAAGATTTAGATGAATTGAATGTATGTTCATGGCTGTGCTCAAATGTTGCACAGTTGCTGAATTTCATGAAGCACAGTTCAGTTGCAGTCACATTGTTCTGAGTTTTTAGGAAGATTTTTTTGTTTTGAGTTTGAGATTTTTTTTTTAGCTAATGTGCTTGTTGTGCAGTGTGATCCTGCTTGGTAAAAGCATCAACAGCTGGGACTCATTGAAAGAGTAACAGCAGAAATCAAAATGGAGCATTTGAGTTTGCATTGAGGGGAAATGCTGCTCCTGAAGTAACAGCACACCCAGAAACTTTGAGTTATTTAAGTGTCCCGTCAATTTAGTCTTGTTTAGTAATGTGGGTGTATAGAAGTCGATCTTCCTTGAGTGAATGAGGGTGGTGAAGCTGTTGGTTTGGAGGTGCAATGTGCCAGAAGCAGAGATCTGGAGCAGTGGTACCATGTGATGTCTTCTGTCATCCTGAAAACCCAGGCATGAAACAAAAGCAGAAATGAGCCCTGTAAAAAGAAGCCTGTGTAGTGTTGTGAGAACTGCTTGCTTGAGAGGTGGTCAGCATACAGAGGAATTAGTGTATCTGTCCAGATGAGCTAAGGTTTGGCTCTGAGTAGAAAAAAAAACCTGCACTTTATATAAACTTCATGAGTATAAGCTGTGCTGACTTGGCTGCTTTCACCTTCTGGGGCTCAGTTATTTGAGCAGGTGGCGAGGAAAAGCTCTGCTCGTGGTGTGGGTGCATGTGGAAATTCATTAGCTTGAGAAATTATCCCCACCCTAGCGGTGCTGGCTGGGTTGTTTGAGGAGGAACTCTGACCTTTCCCGCATTTCCGTGCGCTGGGCTCCGGCAGGAGCCGTCAGCTGGAGGGATGCTGCTCTGCTCTGCCCTGCCAGGCAAGGCTGGAGGGCTCTTATCTCCTTCCTTCCACCTCAATAACAGCACTTGTCATCTCGCCACACGTGGATTTTACACAGCTCAGCGTGCTTTCCTGCAGACACCAACATATTAATTATAATGCTGTAAAAATTAATTGAAACACAGCATAATCTCTGTTAAGTAAGGTCACTGAAATTGTCTTAAAATAGACTGCTCAAGAAATAAGATGAAATCTCTCTACAGAGAAGCTTAGCAGATTTCCTGTGCCAGTCCTCTTGAGATGCTTCTTACTGCCTTTAAAGTGCATTCAGTATTTCTGTATTTTCCCTGAGAGTTCTTGCCAGCTTTCCTATCCTGCTCACCTCTGCTAACCTGTTAATAGTGTTTTGGCCTCCTTTGCCCAGATTGTGGTGATGGGGGCCAAGCACTGACTGGTGGTGTCTTTGGCCGAGTATTGACTCCTTGGGAGAATACATGGGTCTATGGAAGATGTGGATGGAGATGCAGTCTGGTGATTCTTTGATTCCTATTGCAGTTCTAATAGCTGTGCTGATCCTGCCAGAGCAGAGCTGGCACAAAACACTTGGTTGTTAGTGTGTACCCAGTGCTTTCAAAGTTGGTTCAGCAAAGTAGGTAGAAGGATGAAATTCTGCCAGCTTCCCAGTGGCCCCAGTCCAACTGGTTTATGGCTTTTAGGAATGGCAACCGTGTCTTTTTCATCCCATTTGAAGCCAGCTAGTAGTAAATGTGGTTAGATTTGGAAATAAAATGCTTGTTTACTCTATACATTGCTCTTTTTTCATTGATTTGTACATTGGAAATAGATGGCCCATAACTTCAGTGTGACAGTGGGATGCCAGACAGCATTTTAGTTAGGGATGCTGCCAGTGATGTCAGTGCATCAAGAAATTCAGGTGGCCATGTGGTGCAATAAGCCTTTACTTTCAGAGGCTGTGTGAATGGGAACTCCAACAGTTTACAATTTCTGATGACATCTGCTACATTTTATTTTATTTTAAGGTAAACTGCTGCCTGGAAAGGTAAAATTACCACCTGCAGTCAGAGAAGGATCTAACTGGACCAAACAAGCTTCCCGACACGTAACGGTGTGACCTTTTTCCAGCCCTGGTTTTCTCTTTTGGTGTTGTAAAGTCCTTTTCTCTGACTGCACATCAATGGCCTGCAGAAATAGTAACCTTCAAGTGGTGAGGGGAAAAAAATAAAGAAAAGAAATAAGAGCTTCAGGTGAGCAAGGTGAGAGCGCATGTGGAGGAGCTGCTGGTGTTGTCTGGATGCTGTGATGTGCTGTGCATTTCAGCTGCGTGTTCCAAAGACTAGTCCTTCTGCAACTTTTTTTTTTTTTTTTAAATTCTTTCATGTTGACAAAATCTTGGGGAGGAAATAGGTATATGTGAATCCAGCTGTCTTAAAGCTGTTAGAAGGAGGTTGCTTGGACATCACAGCCAGGCGAGAAGAGAGGCTATGGGGCTTTGGTGGGGAGAGGAGGGAGCTCAGAGCAGAGGCAGCCTGTGCTGCCTTTTTAAAATTCGTTTTTGTTTTCAATAAAAATCACGTTTTTTTGAAAGGAGCCTCCTGAGAGAGGGAGGATAGCAGCATTTTGTGTGAGTTTCAAATTCACTCGTATGATAGAGCTTTGAGGAAAAAAAACAAAACTGGATGGATGGCACTTAATGATTTTTTGTGATTTTGAATGATATAAATATAACTTTATGTAGTGTGAACTCGAGGCTGTTATGGTCTGTGAACTCATGCAGCAGTGGAGAAGGGAATATGTGGCAAAATGCAGCGATTAATCCTAGCAGTTTGTTTGTTAGGCTTTGTGGAGGCATGCCTTGCCATGTACAAGTTTGGAATAAGTCACTGCAGTGGAAATGTTAAAATCAGACAGCAACCTTCTCTTAGATTTGACTTCGCATGAGGTGTCTGAACTGCATTATATCTATATTTTAAAAATTTGTGGCTAAACTTTGCAAGAAAAGAGCAATCAGGCTTCATGTTGTGCTGACAAAGGGTGGATCCATTGTCAGAGTGATGAGAGGCTCAGGCTATCCCCAGCAATTGCCTTGCTGTAAATATTCAGTCCTCCTTTCCCTGAAGCCAGCAGCCTATAACCCTTTTAGAGAAGAAATGCGATGAGGTTGTGAGCCAGCAGACCCATTTGGAAATGTATTCTTCCTGGGCTGTTGGGTGTTACAGCACTAAAAATAAATTAAAAGGCACCATCGTAGGATATTATTACTAGCTTATGATACAACTTAACTGCGGATAGACAGTCTATTATACCAATTCCTTCTGGCTGCTGACAGCTCACCAGGTGCTTGGAAATGTCATCCCCTGCCCCAGGATATATGGGGAGGTTATGGTTTAATTTCCAGGTCGTCCATGCTTTTTGTGGGTGGAGAGTAGCATGGCCCCAGGAGTCTTGCATCCAGCTTGTGTTTTTAGTCTTGTTAAGCCTGTTACCTGAACAATGCTCTTGCAGATCTCTTTGTTCTGTCAGACTTGTGGGTTTTGGTGTGTTTTCACCTCCTATGCTGGTAGTCACTTTTTTTTTGTTGTTGTTGTGTTTTTTTTTTCTTTTGCTTTATTGAAACCATCTCAATTACTTCATATTGTTACCACATTTTTTTTTTCTCCCCCCTGCTTAAGGAGGGACCCACTCAGCCTTCCTGGTATGTTTGGTAACTGTATAATTAGAAAGCTAAAAATAATGTACGGAAAGCAGCAGTTTCACAGGAGGTGTCCCAGTTTGGCAACACTGGGCTCTGACTCACACTTGCTTCACTGAGAGCAGAGCTGGTTGAAGACAGCAGTGAGTATTGGGCACTTCCTTTCTGAGCAGCCAGGGTTTGCCAATGTGTGGTGCAGCATAGCTGAGGTCTGGCCATCCAGCCCAGCTGCTGATAGTGCCAGAGTGCCGTGGGTGGAGATTTATTGCACTCTGTATTTATTTAGAATGTGTTACAATGCTGACCAAAAACCCAATGCTGCCCAGTGCTCTGAGTATCTTGGTGCAAGAAGCAGTGATACAAATAAAAGAGTGAATATTCCCATCATTGTCTGACAGCAGATCTCAGCTCTATCAGCAGGAATGCTTTTGTTCTCAAAGATAGTACTGCAAACAGCGTTCAATTTTCTTTTAATTATTGGGTTTTTTTGCTTCCTTCCTTGCAGTGACAAAGCCATAAATTTCTCCTTCTCTCATGCTGTCTTTTATTATTTATTGGTAGTGTGTTAATTCCCAGAATCTGAACTCCAATTGGGACCCTATTAATGTTGATTCTTTACACACCCACCGTAAGAAAGGAGATGTCTGCAATACTGAGGCAGCTTGTTTTATACCCTCTCTTTATTCTTTGATTATGTGCTGTTCTGGGATAGAGTTTGAATGAAGGAAATTGCAAATTCCATACTACGCTGTTGCACCAGATGAAAATCCTCTTGTTACTAATTTGTCATCATTTTTATATGTGTCTTCCAGTGTACACTCTTTTTCATCGGCCCTATCACTTATATTTGTGTTGTCCCAGGGGAATCTCAGCACATTGGCTACTACACCTTGCAACTGCCTGGGAAACTTTTAACTTAAAGGTTAATCTTAAAAGTGGATCTTGAAAATGATGGCATCCAAATACAAGTGGAAAGACTCTCAAACGTCTTGTCTTTAGGCATTTATTACTTTGTGAATCACTCACCTGGTCTTTCTGGGGGCTGCTTTGTGACTTTCAAGCACTGAACACCTGAAATGCCACTGGGGTGGCAGGAAGTCAGGACTGACTGCACAGAAAGCTCACAGGGATTAACTTAGTTATTTATCCCCTTCCTTCTCACTTTAATCTTCTTTTAGTAACCAAATTCAGTGAACTGCAGAGCTGCTTAAAGGTCTGCCTTGTTTCTTTCAAACTTTATTTTGTCTCTTAGGTGAAATAGGGTTTAAATTTACAGCATGGTTTGTGAGCCATGCTTAGTTCAAATTGCAGTAAATCATTAAATAAGCTGCCATTGGCTTTAGAGGGGAAGCAAATGCAGCCCAGTACTGGGACCATTAAACTTCCAGGAAATGGTGAACACCAAAAAAAAAAAAAAAAAAAAAAGAAAATATTTTGGCTGAAAAATTCTAACCTTCATTACAAGTGCTTTTTAGAACCTCTGAGACTGGTTTGCTGTCTTTGGAAGGAACATGGCTTTGTCTTGTCCTGGCTAAGCTTTGGGGAAGAAAAGCAGGGGCTGCTGTGCTAGGTGCAGGTGCTTCAGTGAGCAGGGCTGGGCACTCTAGGTCATGGCACCCAGCCAAACACTGGCATCTCTAGCCCTGTGATGGTTTACCTTCAATAAGTCATAGGAGTTTGACTTCATTCTCATGGAGTCAGTGAAAGAGGGTGTAATAACTGTCTCGGGGAGGGAGGAAAAGACATGCATGTAGATTTGTTTATCTGGGTTGCTGTGGGTCATTTATTCATTGCTGGAGCACGGTGTGAGTCTTGCACATATTTATTTACTTGCTAATGAAAAAGAATTTTGGAGGAGGGGCTGATTTGGTATCTGAATGCCTTCCATAGTCATGCTGTGTGCAGGCAGATATTTCTTTATAACCCATTTTAAAATGCTAATCTTCGATGCTGTAGATGAGCTGTGGGATGGTGTCTGACATTTCAGCTCATTTCTTATCATTTTAGTTTTAATCAGAAGCTAGTGCTTAACTTTATATAAACACTGGTAAATCAACTTCACTGCTCTCATTGAGTGGTAATGAGGATTGTGATTTTATTATTTGTAGCATGAGATTTTGAACATTAAATTTTGATGCAGTAAACTAATTTCTCAAGAATTCTTACCAAGAGTTATACAGAGGAACATTTGCATATGTCCAGGATCATGGCTGCAATTGACTGGAATCAAATACTTTTGCCACCCAGGTTATAGGTGAGTGACTGACCTCACAGAATTGAGTGAGATTTTTATGAGTGATTTTGCAGTCTCTGGCCTCTGCTGTCACCAGGCTCCTTAGAAGTGAGGAGAACTTCAAAAGGAGGACTGTGCTGTATCAGAGCTCTCATTAAATTAGTAAACCTTGTCCTTCTCACCCCGTTTTCCAGATTGATTTTTAACTAATCTTTTAACAGCACACAAAATCTGCAGGCCACCTGCAAGAAGGGGGTCGATTGCCATTTAATAATATTTTCTCAACAGAGATACAAAAGAAATGCCCTGCAGAGTTAATCACAAATAACCATTGAGAATAAACATGCAAAATGTTACATCAACAGAGTTGCTATGTATGCAGCGCTCCAAGCTCTGCTGCTATTAATAATATGTTGAGAAGACATGGGTGTGGAAAGGAAAGAAGATGTTATATGCATATATATATATATATATATATATATATATATATATTTATATGTACCCACCAACTGTATAACCTACATACTAGACTTTACATAGCACTGTATCAGTTTCATCCTGCTGCTGCCTGCAGGACTTCCCTGGACTTAATTGCATGCTGGAATATCTTTTCAGCAGCAAACGGTAGATACATTATTAAAAAGAAGAGCTTGGCAATGGCAGGAGCTACATTCAGGAGTGCTAACTGCAGAATGCTGGCTGATGTCTTGTTTTTGTCAAGCTTGTTTGCCACACGTGCCCCCCAAACCATCCCAGCTGCAGGTGGAAATATAGTTAGGTCATCAGAGGGAGGATTGTTGTGTAGCCACCTGAAATTTATTTAGATAATAAACAGTTCCAGTACAGAAAAATAATCTTTAAAAGCTGAGTCCTGGGGATTTCTTCTGAAGAGAACTTGCTTTTGCTCCTAGGAGCAAACCAATTTACTTTACAGAACTGGTGAGCAAGCTGCCTGCTGCTGGCTGCGAAAGGAGCAGTGCTGTGAATCACTGAAAAGAGTAGAACCCTTAAAAAAATTACATTTTTGCAAGTCAAAGCTGGGTTACCTGTGTTACCTGGGTTACATGTATTACTTGGGTTGCTTCTGGCACTACAAAGCTTCTTTTGCCCCATCCTCTCCTTCCCTATTTTATTTTTTATCAAATAAGACTCCTGCCTATGGAGGAGAGAAAATTTGCAGTAATGAAAGGACACCTCTTGGTTCACACCTGGTCGGTCTGCTGGGCTTTTTTTTTTTTTTTTTTTCCCCTTCACAGTTTTATAAACAGCCATGCAGAAGCTCATCTTTAGGTGTATCCTATATAGAGCTTTGGGCGTCTCTGCTTTACAGACAGGTGCAGCTCTGTCAGTCTCATGGGCTGCAGCCAGTCCTAATTTATTTTTGGGTGCTTGTACTGGTGAGACAAATTACCTGTGTTTGACTCCTCTGATGGGGGGTAAAGTTTCGTGATCACCAACTTTTAATGTTTTCCTGCACTGGAGAGTCAGCTCAGATCCAGTGTGGGGCATTTGAGCTGGTGTTTGGCTTCAAGACAGGAGAGGGGGGCTATTAAAATCATCCTTCTGCCAGAAGCATCCCTGTGCTTCTGGCTGGCCACGATTTCCCCCCTGTTGTTTGGCATTCATCAAAACACAGTGCTTGGAGAAGGGATTTGCTGTGCTCTTCAGGAGCCTCTTGCAGTGCTCACTTCAATGGGGAAGAGCAGCAGTGTCCCACTCTGGCTCAGCATAGGAGGAGGATGCTTGGGCTGAATCTGTCTGGGTGTGAGGGTGGAGCTTTACTTGACACCTTAGTGCCTATACTTGATGTAGATTAAATATATATTTTATGTATATGAGTATTATGTATTCATGTGTATAGTCCTGTACTCATGTACACATATATACACACACACACACACACACACACATATATATATATATATATATATACACTGACAGTATATATACCTTCAACTTCCTCATCATAGAATGATAAAGTAACTCTTTATATACCTGGGTATGTGCATTGCCTATACATGTTTGCAAAAACAGCAAGAAGCAGGACCCATTTCTCTTTTCCAGGGGCACGGTCCTCCCTGTAGGAACCCCAAGTTTACCTATTTGCTTTGCAGGTCCCAGGGTGCTAACTTAAGATGGTATCACTTTCTGGGCAATTTGAAATGCAAATATCAGTCAGAAATTTGAAGTGTATGCTTCTGGGCGGGAGACAGAATGCCAAAACCAACATTTATCCATTAAAATCAATCTTAATTATAACAGAGCTAAGTATTCTGATCTGACCACAAGATTCACTTTGAATTTCCTTTTTATTATTTATTTTTTGCCAGTTCATATCTTACTAGTGAGCCACATTCATACTTACTTACTTTTTTTTTTAAAAAAATATTTCTGATTTTATTTTTTTTGTGAGCTCGAGGGATTTAGTTTTGCTCAAAGCAGAAATGCAGAATTAATAATTCTTTCCTTCACTCCTTCTTCTCTCTTTCTCCTCCCTTTCTTTTTCCTCTCCTTCTTTCTTCTCTCCTTCCCTCTTTCTTTCTTTGTTTTTAGCTTCTTGCTGCAGTCTTCTCCTTCCCCTTCTTTTTGTCCAGAAATAATAGCTCTTTCAGATCTCTCTGCCTGCTTTGAAAGGCTGTGTCTACCAGCTTGACTAGATTCCTTATGTTATCAGCACAGATGTCATACACCACCTTTCTCCACCCTGGGTCTGAGGCTATGGTGCTTTTAATGAGTTTAAAGACAACTTCAGCATTAATAACAGCAATATTCATTTATTTCTATTGCTTCTGACAGGCTATGCAGATGTTGCAGTTATTGTAACGTTGTGTGCTTCAGATATCAGATGTACTTTGATAATTTTACAAGATGTGTTTTGCCTAATTATTTCATCCCTGTTTAATTCAGGTTGTCCTTGATGTCAGGACAGCACCAGGCACATGTGACATGGATTCCCAGGAAGGGATTTAAATTCCTGGGCTTGCTGGGGCTTGCAGAAGTAGCTCCCTCTTGCCTCAGACATCAACCAGCAGCATCTCTGCTGTCTGTGCCCAGCCAGGTCAGGGGTCCTTGGCTTCTGCTCCAGCTCAGCTCTTCCTGGCCTTGGTTGGGTGGTGGCTCTGGCTTTCCCTGAAAGCCATGGGTGACCCCAGGCAATGCTGCTCCAGCCCCCTCCCTACACCACTGAGGTGAATCTTCAGCTTGTAATGCTGGTGGAGGATTTCCCTTGGAAGGGCTTGACAACGGGAAAATACTGTGGACAGACCAAAAAAGTGGCTCTTGTTAGAGATGTAATGCATTAACTGCAGCCAGCAGTTGGGCCACGTTGCTTTTGCTGCATTAGTTGTGTTTTTCTTATTCTAGCAAGCACAGTGTGGTTAAAATTAACGAAATTCCTCAACTTCAGTTTCCTTAAATTCCTGGGGCTTTGTTGTTGTTTTATTTATTTATTTAGCATTTTTTATTTGTATTTTAAATTAGAGCAAAGGATTTATTTAAAATGGCTGCACAAAAAGCAAAGAGTAGAAAATGAAATTAAACTGTGATGGAGGCAGAAATTAAGAAATTGATCCATTTAAATGAAGGAAAAAGTGGACTTCTATAGTTTTAAAATTACTATTATAAGGACATCACCTTTTAAGTGTTGCAAGTGGAAATAGGCAAAAAAAGTATTAAAACCCCTCCAACTCTCTCCTTTTTACCATTGCAGCTGGATGCACCCAGCTGTGCTCACAGCAACTTTTTCTGCAAGAGTAAAGTCAGCTTGGAAAGTCTCAACATGGGGCACTACTGTTTTTGTTGTTCCCCAGCACACCTCCTGCATACAAACAAGACTTGGGAACTCTGTGGTAATTTCAGGGCTGGGGAATGAAGTAATTGAAGCCAGGAAATTATTTTCTAATTGTACTGAACTTGCAGAGGGGAGATTATATCCAAGGCAGTTCATCCTATGAGCTTTCTGTAAACTCCTGTTTGTGTGTTTGGCCACCTTTTGGGGTAGCATTGGTGCCACAGGGAGGAGGAGCCTTTCCAAAGCTCCCTCCTGGCATTACTGGCAAGGTTCTTTGACAAAAGAGCACAGAAAATGACTTACGCTGCTCACTCGGCTGATGTTTCCCAGAAAGAAAGGCTGTTTGATTCCAAGCAGTCAAGTAATAATTACACCTGAGGGATTAGGTTTTGGAAATTAAGGTGTTTTGCTCATTTTGGATAGAAACTATTAACAAAGAGGTGAAGGAGACCCTAGGTGGGTACCCAGTGAATCTTTACAAGGTTTTGGAATAATTGCTGTCTTGTTTGCAAATGAAGTCTGTGTTCTTTTCTCTGGTTGGTAGGCTGTGCTCCTTAAGTTGCTCTTGAACTGAAGGAGATGAAGGTGGTTATGTGCAGTAACATTGTTTTACAAGGAAGGAAAATTGTCCAAATCATACTTACTGAGTTTGTTGCTTTTTTGGTCAACCTGAAGCACCATGTATCTTTTTTAAAAGGCAGAAATTACTCAGAATAACTGGATTTGTAGTTTTGAAAGTCAGTTGTAAAGTAATTTTGTGATCATTTTGCTGACTGAGACAGCAGCATTTTATATTTCTGCTCCTTTTTGTCCCTTAAGACCTTCATAAAATGAGATCTTCTACCTCATGAACCCGTCAAAATGACTGCATTCTAAAGTAAATATGAAGGCATCAGTGAACATAATTTTCTTTGAGTTCAGTCCTGGTCTAATGGCTTTGACAGAACATCCAGTTAATTTTGCTCTAGACTTCTGCTGCAATCTATCCTAAGGAAATTACTGAGGATGATCAGATTTCTTTGTTTGTGAGAGGTGAATGCTGCTGAGTTGCCTGCTTGCTGGTGTGGCCAGGAGCTGGGGTTGCCTTTCCAGAGAGCACGCCCAGGAGCAGGGATGCACAGGGGGAGAGTTCCTCCAGAGGGAGGAATACCCGGTGTCCTCTACCCAGGCTGGCACTGCAGGTGGCTTTAGGAGGGCCTTGGCTCTCTAAATGTGCTTTCACTGTCCTGCAGTCTGGGCAATGCCTCAGAGACCTCTCTAGTAATTGTGGGGCTGATCCCTGCTTGCCCTGACAAAAATTTACTCATCCTTCCTGTTCCAGCTGGCAAGCACAGCACAGTGCTTTCCCTGTATTTAAATGCCCCTGGGTGAAAGTCAGGCATTGACCATTTAGCCACTGGGGCTAGCCATATTTAGTGGCCCAGAGGCTCTCCTGTTGCATGGTGGAAAGTCATTGCATTCTGTATGCCAGCAGTGCTTTCCATGGGCCAGCGGAGAAGCTGATGTAGAGCTCTTGGCCCAAAAGTTTTGTACACTTCCCAGTTAGGTGTTTTGCATATCAATTTTGGCAAATGCATGGCTTGGTTGTCATCTTGTAATTAATCCACAGGGTCTTGCTCTGAGTTGCATTTATGTGTTCTTGGGTGGTGGTCTGGCTGTTTGAAGTTCACTGTTTCCTTCAGAAGAATCTCTTAAAGCAGAGAAGAAATAGGGAGAAAGTCACTTGTCTTTATAAAGAAAAAAATGTACCAAGAGTGTGTGCACACAAGAAGCAAGTGAAGTTGAATATCACAGGATCGCAGAATGGTTTGGTTTAGAAGGGACAATAAAGATCATCTAGTTCCGCTCCCCTGCCATGGGCAGGGACACCTTCCAGGAGACCAGGTTAGTCAGAGCCCCATCCAGCCTGGCCTTGAACACTTCCAGGGATGGGGCATCTATCTACCACTTCTCTGGGCAACCTGTGCCAGTGCCTCACTACCCTCAGAGTAAAGAATTTTTTTCTGTTATCTAATCTAAATCTACCTTCTTTCAGCTTGAAGCCATTCCCCCTCAGCCTATCAGTAGGTACCCTTTTAAAAGTCAGCTTCACCTAGTGGAAGGGAAACAAGAAATAAAGCAATATCCCTTGCTAACTGGGAGCAGGGCTCTTGCAAAAAAACCTGTCTGAGGCAAATTCTCCTCCTCCTTTTTTCTTTAACACAGCAAGACACGCAGCCTTTTCTCTCTTCCCAAATTGGTCCTCCTGCATGAGCACTGATCTTGTGGAGTACGGAGCATAAATACCTAAAGATATTCTGTGTTGGTAGTTTTGAAAACAGTGTGTTTAGAATAAAAAGAATATTCTGAACAAATTGGTACAAGGACTGTGATCTGAAACTGCTGTAGTCTTGCATTCTAAAAGCAGTAATTCTGGACTTCAAGTCTCAATTTACTTCTAAAAGAAAAAAGGATGTTTAACCTTAAAAGGAATAAAATGGAGCACAAGTTTACTACCTAGCTTTTAATATCTTTGCAGAAGACATATGTTTTGCAATAATGTCAGTGTTTTTAAGTTTTGTTTTATCATAAAATAGGCTTTTTGAGTAAATTGTTTAATCAGAAATGTTGGCAGTAAAACACCGTTTTCATTTTCTCCAAAATAGCTTCGGTTGTTGTTTTTTACACAGAATATTTATGGAAAATCTTCCTATTTTATGTTTTCTGGGGAGATAAGTTTGTATCTGGTTCAGTAAACCATTTAATGCTTTTGCTACTGATATCACTGCTTTTTTAAATGTTGGACTTGAAAATCCATAGTCATTCCTTGGAGGAGGTAGTTTTCCATCTCCCCCCTTGCACTAAGCCTCAGGAGGACAGGCACAAACAAATCCAGGCTATGCCATTCCCAGGTTTACTCAAGGATGATGCTCCTGGGTGCTGGTCTGAGCCAGCTGAGCTTTTCTGGGCTGTTGGTTTTATTCATCTCCCTGCATTCATCTCCCCTAATATCCACAGGGCAAGCATTTAAGCAGGAATGTGTCCCATTTTAGGGGTGGACAAAGCCCTCCAGCACCTACCCCTTCTCCTGGGTATTTACTGCAGCAATCCCTGATGGTTTGCATCACAATCGCCCAACCAGTTCTCCAGGAGCCCAGAGACTTTATCTTAGGAGTTATTGAGATATTCATTTGTCCCTACAGCCCCTTGCTAAGCAGGGTTTGCAGACAGTCCTGAAAGTTGGGAAACACTCAGTAGATGCCCTATGCTGATTTCCTGCCTGTGGAATCACAGGCTGAACCATTTAGGTTGTGCTGCCCAGCCAGGTATTTAAATCCTCTTAGTCAAAAACAACATCCCCCATTTAAACACTACCTGTTATGGCGAATTCTTGCATAGGTATCTTTCTTCTTAATCTCTAAAAAAAACCCAACCTCTTCTGAAATCAGTGTTTCCTTTCCTTCTATGAAAGATGTTTCAGTTGGAGTACTTGAGTTGCTGGTTTCTGTATTGAGGAGACCAAGTGAAAAAACCCCCGGAACATGCCAGTGAAAAAATCAGCAGAAATTATAAATTTAGATATTTTGCTCAGTGTCTTAGTGAGCTTTTTAAACCTTTCTACTGATTTAGTTTTACTTTCTCCTTCTGAGTTTTGCACTTCCATTACGTTTCTCAAAATCAGTAATTCAAAGAAAAGAATTGCTAGAAAAAGAGAGTGTGGGTTTTTCCTGTTTTGTTTTTTGTTTTGTTTTGTTTTTTTTGTTATAATTATTATTTTTCTATTTTTTTCCCTTTCTCATCCATTCCAGGATAGGAACTGAAATGACCAGTAATTCATGAAGTTTGATAAAATCTCCTTTAAAAAATATGAAAGTTTAATTGTTCATTGCCCTTGGGGAGTATTTTTCAAGGTCTGTGGCTAATGCTTGTTGATTCCAGGATGAATAGGAGCCTAAACACCTTTTAAAATTCTTTCTGGTAGCACTTAGGGCACTTCATTAAGTCAGTGGGATTCGTGTGCTTATATGAAGGAAGGACTTAGGAAAATCATATTTAGCAGTTTGAGAGGCAGACCCACCAGTGGAAGCTGTGGGAATTTGTTTTTCTGAGTTGCTTATGTGCTGCTGATAATCTGAAATGATTGCAGATTTCCTACGTACAACTTCAATCCACTTCCTTTGGCCCAAGATCGTTTTTCACTGCCTTTTCTGTTTCACAGTAGAAACCATCAAGGCCCTTCATGTTTCTGAAAGTAAGGCAATGCACAATAAGCTGTGTTTCTCTAAAGTGATGCAGAAATCTTAATTACAAAGACTGAGGAGAAGAAAAGTATTCTTCAGTTAATACAGCATGTATTATCACTCTGTAGGCAAGCAGGCAGATCAATTCTTATCTGACTTTCAAAAAAACCTCACACTCAGAAGGATCCAAGGCTCTTCTGCAGAGCTGGTTGCATCCTGCTTGCTGGGAAGGGCTAAACCTGCCTCCAGCCTGTCTGCTTCTGACTGTCCACATCAAGGTACATGTCTGTAAAGCCTTGAATGCAGAAAAATCGTTGATTTCAGTTTCAGGTAAAGCTGTGATCTTGACATGTCTTTTTTCCATCCCTTTTAAAAAAATATTTTTTGGTTTGTGCTGTGGATTTTTGTTTGGGTTTTGCTTGTTTGTTTGTGTGTTTTGTTTTTTTCTTTTTTCTTTTTTTTTTTGTTTGCACAAACCCATACATTTGGGGCAGGAGCAGCTGTAAATCTCATAGCAGTGGGTTTAAGAGGGGTTTCCTTGGAGAAACGCTGGATGGATGAATTTTCAAAAGGCGGGATGGTGCCTCATAACAGGAATGTTTTCTGCTGAAGAGTTACATTGGGTGGAAATAACTTCCCTACAGCAATCCTCATCTATCCTTTGCTGTCTGCTTTCTGCCAGCTTCCATTGCTGCTGATGGGGTCCAGCCAGAAAAACCATTAAAGATAGGCTGGATGGGAGACAGGTCTTTTGAAAATCTGCCTTGATGTTAGAGCAGTCAAAAAAACATGGCAGAGTACATGCTGTAGGTAAATAGTGGTACAGAGCCTGACTACCATTTTTCAATTTCCATTAATCTTCCATTGGAGTTCATTGGGCTAGCTTAAGCCAGGGTTAAAGCTAGGCACGTTCTTACCCTGGATTCTTACTTGGAATCACAGCCTCAGTGTGGCAACAATTTTAAAGTTAGTAGAAGGTTCTGAGTGCCTGTAAAAATATTTCTGAAGCATTGCTTTCCTGGGATAGAAGTGTATAGATGAGATACTGCCCTTGGCTTCATGTGGTGTATCCAGAGGGGGTCTGAAATTTCCTGGTGGTTTGCGATTAAAAGTAATCTATAATAATAAATGCTGGAACAAGCTGAAACAAAAAGTGAAAAAAATTCAACCTAGGGAGCCTGTTTTGGTTCTAGGAGTATTTAAACAATCACTGGACCTTAAATATTGGAATTAAGGTTTGTTTTCTGAAAACTGCTGCCAGCTAGTGTGCTTTGGGATGCTGTAGAAAAGCTGAGGGATTCACCTGCAAAATTTAGCTCTTCTCCACTCAAAAATCTTTTTTTTTTGCTTCTTTCTGAAAGCATTTCTGAGCAGATTTTTCTGCCTTAAAATACAGAGTGGTGTAGAAGATGTAACATAACCCTCCTCAACAAACATACACACTTATCCCCCCCTCTCACCAGCTTTATTTACAGAGATCCTCCAGACCTCTCCAAGCCTCTGCACGAGGTTTCTTCAAAGGGGAAAACTTTCAGAGACTTAAATACTTACTTTGAAACAGTTGTAAAGATTGCAGCTTCTGGAGCAAAGCCTAGCTTTTGCAGGAGTCTGTTGGCCAGGTGTGAGAATCTGTGGGCTGCTGGCCAGAATCAACGCCATACATCAGGTCTGCAGGCCAGTGTAAACCCAATAAAGCATCTTTGAGGTCTTGCAGCTTTGAAGTTTGGGGAAGGAGTCTTGCCAGCTCCAAAGAACGGGGCTCTGAAGTTGGAAACGACCACAATTAGTTTAGGAAGGATTTGCTGGCTTGGTGTTTCACTGTGTGATGCTGCAAGTATCTCTGCAAAGAGGCTGTTTGCTGCTGCACTGAGGTTCCTGATTTCTCTCCTAACTCTTCCTAAGTCTCAAGTAATTGTTTGATGAGCGATTTTTATAACACTTCTGGTTTATATTCCAGAGTGTCTGGTGGTATCAATTTTGATTTTCTATGATGTATCAATTGATAGTATAAAAGCGCTTTTAAGTAGCAGAATGATGTTGAGTTTAATATGAAAATAAAGCCATATTGGCAGAGGCTAAATTACATGCTGGATTTAGAAAACAAGAGTGGATCCCTGTTCCAGTGCGAATTGATTCCAGTCTGGTGTGAATTCCTGAGGGTGGTTATTGCATTTATTGCTAAGGTGAGTGATGAGTTCATGTCATCTCTTTTGCCCTGGGAGCCAGGGATAACGTGTTCCTTGGGAGCTGGCTTCAAGTCTTGCTTTGTTACTGTAAAGCTCTCCCTCTCAGCATGGACCTTTCCTGAGTTGGGATAGGTGTGGTTTTAGCTGAGTTCAGTATCTTGTCTCAGAAAGTATGAAGCCAGCTTTCTACAGCAAGGAGAATTCTGAATCAATCTGTTAGTTTTGATGTACTGGTTCCTTGCCTGTAGCAGCAAGATCTTTCCTGAGTGAGGTTGCTTTTGACCTTTCCAAAGATTGTTCTGGTTGTCATTAGTCTGTCTGGGTGAACGGAGGAGTTGGTGGCCTTGGCAGATCCCCAGCTGTGCTTCCTGCTCCATTTGGAGACAGAGATGGGTGCACCAAAGTGGCTTTTCATTTTGCTGTTCAACTGTCATGGCACTCTACTCCCCAAGTGCTGATACAGTAAATCTTTGCTTAGGTCTGTAGTTTTCTAAACTTAGGTGTGATGCATCATCAGGATGGTGCTAAAGCAATCTGTAAAAAGATGCTTGCTGTGCAGATAAAGCATTTCTTATTTGTCTCCACTATCAAATGAAATGCAATATTTTAATGCATTTTGCATTTATCCAGCTATCTTGGTGCTTAAGTGATGCAATGCAACTCTTAGTTTTCCTTACTAAGAAGTAATACAGCTCTTCATTTTAAATACAGCTCTTCATTTTAAATACAGTCCTCTTTTGTGAGTAATTTGAGGATCAGTTGGTCCTGTTCTTATTGCTGTCTAGTTTACTGTGAAGAGATCTGGACATCTGAATTTTGGCATGTATCAGGTTTGAAGCTGCTTTACTTTCACATAGTAGATGATAATGGTGCTGTCAGACAAACCCTGTTAAAACTTGTTCATTGCTCAAAATGGAAACATGAACAGCTGCTCTTTGCTTGCCTATGTCTTGGCTAATTTTTAGGGATGGGTTTGTTCTCAATTAGTAGCAGTTTTATGATAGCTGTCAAAATGTCTGATTATTTAAAATTTATAATAATAATTATTTATTAATTTTACTTCAGTGTTTAAGTCATGTTTCTAAATGTCCTGACGTTGCTCATGAAGTGTCAGCAGAATAACTTACAACTGATGAGGAAGTACTGTTACTCTGGAATAAAAATTTGAGCATCCCTGGATACAGCAGGAGCCTTTTATTGTCTGCTTGTATGTTTTGATCCTCTTTGCTGTCACAGCTGATGACCTCACAAATTTTTGACATGGAATTCTTTCCATTCTATTGTCTTAGAGGTGTGGAGCTGGGGCAAGGTGATACCTCAAGTCATGTGGGTGCCCTGGCTCCCTTCCCATTTGGCTGTGTTCCTTCTGAGCCATGGAAATGTTGTCTGTGGCTGTAACATGAGTGTAAGGTGGTGCTGGTGGTGGAAAGTGATACAAGAGCCCTCGACAGTTTATAGGATAATTACTTGGGTTGGGTGAGCAGAAACTGGGGTCTCATTCCCCTCCCAAGGCTTGGGGTATCATGAGAAAAAACATGAAGGTAAAAGAGTCTCTTGGTCTACCCTTCCTCAATGGCTAATAAAAGACTTAAAAATGCTGTCACCTTCTTGTCAATGGCTCAGTCCCCTGGGATTTCTAGGAAGCTTTTTGCTGGTGGGAGAAAGTGATGCTCATATCCATGAGCCTCTCCCCTTCAAGACAACTGGTCATAGTTGTCTGTGTGTAGAAAAGTTCTTGGAGAATTTTATCTCCCAGTTAAATGTTCTACCTGGTGGATCTGATGATTTTTAATATTTTTTTTTTAAATTCCATTAATTTACTAATACAAAAAAAAAAGTAAGATGGGGGTTTCCTAGTAGAATGATGTTTTTTTGTTTGTATTTCTCATGAAAATAAGTGAGAAGCCGCTTAAGCAGGACTTAAGTCTCCTTATAGAATAGAGGTCCTATTTGCATCCCTTCACACAGCCTTGCAGAAAAATAATTTTATGTTTTCCTTTAGATATTTTTTTTTCCCTACATGTGGACAAGATGAGTAAGTCATTAAGATTTCAGCAGCCCTCACAGTCCCTGAGAAAAGGAGCAAATTATGGAGATACTGGAAGGAAACACTATGATCTGATTCAGAACTTCCCAGAGAAGCTTGTTGATAACCTCCTCCCTTTGCTGGGAAAACAGCTTTGCTGATATTTAGGGTATGCACAAAACTCTGTCCCATGATCCAGGAGGATAGGGAGGAGGTGAGGGGCAGATAAAGCTTGTTCCCTGGGCCAGTCAGCTTAATAGCTGCCTCATGGTGCTGTGTGGGTGAGCAATCTTGGTAAAGGAGGATCAAAGGAACAAGATTTTAAGGTCATTGCTGCTGTACCAGCTCCAAGAAACAGCCTTGGCACTGTGCAAGGACTTCTGTTTTCAGGGCCACCTGGGAAATAGCACTGTGTTGTTTTCCCATCCTAGTGTGGCAGAGCTAGAGGGTACTGGTAGTGGCTTAGAGAATCCCTTTCCTGCTTTGGACATCAGAAGGGTTTGTGGAATTTCTCATTTAACTCCATTACTCCAAATGGTTTGAAGGGAGTTTTTGTCTGTTGAACATAATTGTAATTCCCTAAATTTTAAGATCAGATAACTGAGTTACAGACGTCTGCTTTTTAATATCTTAAGTAGGAATAATTTGTATCCAGAAAGGAAATAGTCTAGAAATGCAGGTATTTAGGTGAGATACAAGTGAAATAATGATTGTGCTGTGCTGGGCAATTTATCTAAATGCTTTTTACCTTGGAGCTGTGCATGAACACCCCTGTGGGCTCCAGGCTGACTTCTTTGGTGGGTGCTTGAGATGACATGCAGGGTAGGAATGTTCACTTGATCATTCTGAAGTTTTAGAGTCCCAAGTGTGCATAACTGAGGCGTCAGTATGATAAGAATCTTGAAAATTTAAGAAGCACTAAGCAATGCATTTGTACTAGATGAGCGACTTTAAACATTCACTTTTTAAGGCAAAATTATTCCTAGAATTTATCTTCTTGACCTGCTGTATAACTATAACACATAGTTCTAAATATAACATTTTTGTAAATGAGCATTCCTGTTGCCAGTAATAGGTCTTATGTAGTGCATTGCCTTGACACCTGACTTGCTAGAAGTGCAAGTTCTTATTAATGGGCAGATAAAGTTGCTGTTGCATTGCACCTTGTGGTCATTGCCTCCTGGAGTATAAATACACGTAATAATGTTGTTTAACGTGACACATACTGTTTCACCATATTGACATTTCCATTCTAATGCAGTATACCTGTCTGGTGAGGCTACCTTTAATGTGCACCACGAGCATAAAAATCATCAGCAGAAAAGAAAAACAACCCACTTGAAGAAATGAAAGCTTGTTTAGTATTGTATTACTTCTGGGAAAGTTTTATGTGTGAACAAATGTTGCAGTTTTTCAGAGCGTGCTCGAAACCTCAAAGTGTGTTGTGCAACCAGTGTAATAAAATGGTGATTGGGCCATGGCAACGGTGTTGTGTCTCCCAGAGGGAAAATTGCTCCTTCTTACTCATTTAGCCTATAGCTGTTCTAAAGGAGATGTAGTCACAGAGTACTGAAGTTGAATTATGCACAGCCCTCACTTAGGTGACTCTCCATCTTTTTTAAATTGAGTAGAGTATCTTATACATGAAATACGGAGGAAAGAAAGTGTCTAGAGATGCCAGGGGGAATAGAGCTAGAAAAAGAAGCAGGGGGCTTGGGGAATAGGACATCTAACACAAAGAAGTGCAGTAGAGTCTACTGTTTTCATCAGGGAGCAGAGCTCATTTTGTTGTTGTTTTTTATTTTGCAGTAAAATTTGAGAAGAGAGAGTGGAAAACCAGTGGGGTTTTCCTTTTTTAGTATTCCTGAAGGCTTCTGGGGGAGTTCAAATTTGCAACACAAAATTTAATAGACTCCTATTGCATAAGGTAAAAATACCATCCTTAGATATGTTGTAGAAATAAAATCATATGCCAGGGTATTCCTTCATGCTGAGCATCTCTTTCCCCCTTTGCCCTGTGGGTAATGCTTATGCACTGCAGTACCAAGATCAACTGGAACTTCATTTTACCCAAATCTTTCACATTTTCCTATGGAGCTCCAATAAAGTAAATTCATAAGATTTTTGAGGGGATTTTTTTTCCCCTTTTTTTTTTTTTTTTTTTTTTTTTGTCCCCAGACAAGTGGTGCTTGTGCTTTGCCAAGAGTAAATAAGAAGTGACATGGTTGGCAGGAGCAGCTCTGAATTGGCCCTTGTCTCCTATTGTGTCCTTTGCCAATTAAAGGTCATTCAGAGGGCACAGCAGTGGGGACATAGGGGCTAAGCCTATTGTCCACACATTAATGTTCACTGAGATCAGAAGCAGCTGAAAAATTCAGGGGCTAAACCCAGTTTTTGTATGCAGGCAGGGTGATGCTGGGAAAAGAGAGACATGAGCATTCCTGCCCAAGGATGCACAGCTGTCACCAGCACCCAGTTCTGCTTGATTTTTCCCCAAGCTGCTGCTGGCTCAGTTACCTTCCTCTGTGTCTCATTGGTGGGATGCTCTTTGGGACAGGCACTCCAGCCTCTTGTTGGTGTCACTGTGCAGATGGGATGCTGAACGTACTGACATGGTAAGAGCAGAGCCACTTCCCAAGAGCGTTTGGCTCCACTGCTTTCTTCCTATACAACATTTCTTGGGAGGATGTCAGGGCTTTGAAGGCAGTCATGGTTTGAATGTTGTGGCACTCTTGTTGGATGACCTGTTAGGGTCTCTGTTTTTGGTGTCGCAGAACCAAGCGGAGAGATTCTTTGCTTCAGCATGTTGAAATCTCTGCTGAATTGTGGTAGATGGCAAGAGCTTAAAAGAGTGTGTGGAGCAAGTAATGCCCTGTGCAAAAAATCAGTAATAAATGGAGAATTTTGAGCTGACAGGACCAGCATCTTCTTAGGGCCATCTTCTCCCATGTTTTAGTGGTTTGCTTTCTGTCAGGTTCTTGTATTTTCAGTATTTGTGGTGTGCTTATTTGCCATTCTGGCAATTTTAGGAAACAAACTTTGTTTCTTCACTGCCTTTTTGGAGGCTTAATACATTAAGAGAACAGAAATGAGCAACTAAAATACAATCACTGCCACACCATATATCTTTGTCCATAAATTACCATTGGTGAAGGCAAAAGGCTAAATGGGGGGTCAAGAAGGAATGGATTGGATTTAGGAGTTTTCTTAAGCAGAATGAAATTAGGTAACAGGTTTCCCTTTGAGCATGCAGGATAGGTTAACTCTGACTGTGTTGCTTCCATGGGTTAATGTCTGGCTCAGGTGTGATGCTTTGAATTTGTAGCTGAGACGGAAGAAGTAATGGTGTAAATGTGCCAAGACAGCAGGATTAATAACAGGTGTTAAACCATATTTCAGGAGATGTCACTACTCAGAAAACATACATCTCCAGCCTCTTCAGCCATGCATTGTTTTGTGGGGCCTTTATTTCATGTTGGGCATGACAATTTTATAGCAGATTTTCTTCACCTTATGTTCTCTGGGCAACTTCTCAATGTGGCTGTCATATCTTGTTATCTTTTTTACCATGAACCCCATGGTTTAATTTTTTTTAAAATTCTGGTGAAGCTCCTGGAATTGGAATATTTAGTGCTGGTTTTGCCATTCATTAAAAAAAAAACTTTCAGCAATTTTACTTAGCACCCAGTATCAGGAAAGGTGCACTGAAGTCTTTAGAAAGATATGCTGAGGAATCCCTCTTGTTCTCTGAGTACTGCCCAGGAGACTGAGGGAGGCCAGGAACTGAAGATGCTCTTTAGCCTTTTAGGTTGTTGCTGCATTTTTATTGTTGTCTAAGCAGTGTTTCCTTGGAGAGACAGGACGAGCTGATGAGGCACCTGTAAAAATTAATGTCTTGGCGAATTTTTCTTCCAGGTCTGAGTAGTATCCCAAGGTGAAAGCCTGGTTCCTTTGAAAGGGTTGCCAAATTCGCATTGACTGGAGGCAGTCAGGGTAGCACAAGTAGGTTTTATTGCACTGCTTGCAGCTACAGCATTATAGCAATTGGCAAAAGAGACCCCACAGGTACTATTGACTTTGGCTGCTGCAGTAGGAAGTACATGGTTTAATAAAATGAGTGCCTAAATGGAAGGAAAGATAACCAGTGTAATCATCCTGTGCAGGAGTCCTTGATGTTACCCCGATGTGTGTCATGTCCAGTGTTTTGGTAGAGCTCATCCAGCAGGCTGTGGAGCCTGCAGGAGGTTAAACCCTTGTCCAGCCCCTCAGCTGATGGTCCCAAACATGAGGAGGGGGAAACAGAGCTGAATCTGTCCCTCAGTGGGTGTTGGTCCCTCCTCTCCTTGCCTAGGAGTGCCATCCTTCTGATTTATGGTGCCCGCCTTTGGTTTCAGCATCAGCATTGCTCGTTTCTGCTGTCTTAATTTCTCATGCCTGACAACCTTCACGGGTGAGCTGGCTTTCCACTCCTTGATCCAGAACACTTCTCAGTTTATTGCTCACCCAACAGAGTCTTTTAATTGAATTTATATTTGTTTGGATAGCCCTTGTCAGTGTGGCATGAATCTTCATCAGGTTCAATTGTCTTTCACTGAGCTTGTACATAATCCCCACAGTAAGTGCTCCGAAACTGGAATGCTTGTTCCCCCTTGAGGGGAAAGGAAGCTGCTTTGGAGCATGGTTGTCTTTTTTTTTCCAATGCCCATCCCGTGCCTTGCACCATCAAGCTCTTGTCCCATACTAGAGACCATTAATAAGGTTGTGATGCTTGGTGGTTTTTTTTTTGTTTGTTTTGTTTTGTTGTTGTTTTTTTAAATTAAAATTAAATAGTTATTTAAGATAATTGTAATTGTGCTTATTTTTAATACTGGTGAAGAAGTACAGTATTTCTAATACTGGTGAAATGACATGCCAAGGCATCATGATGGAGACCCCGAGAGGAACAGGATTGTGTGGTCAGCTGCTTCCCCTTTGCAAATTGGAGGACCAAAGTCTCCTGTGGGATAAGCAGCTCCGCTTTCACAGAGTCTGGGTTGAAAGGCCCTAAGACCTTGAGAATTACTGACACAGGAAACAGGGTAACAGTACTGGAAAAAGGATAAAAGAAACAGAACTGTAGTAATTCAGTTAACAATATGTTCGACAAAACGCATTCATAACTCTTCCTACTTGGGGACACAATTTGCTTGCTGTATTATGCCAGTAGAGATAACCCCTAATTCCTTTGTATCCTGTTTTTGAATCATTTTGTTAAACAAAGGCCTTTGAGTCCTCCTTTGTTGCAGAGAACAAATGGTGAGATTTTGGGGACTGTAGCTACTTTTGTTATTCACGAATTCCAGAGCCTTTAAAAATTCTTCATCGTTTACATTCTGGGCTTCACCACACAATCATTCATTATGTCAGCAGCTGCCCGGGGAGTTTCACTTCAGCTCATTCAGCCAAATAATAAGCATTGGGACGACTGCTTCTGCATTAAAATAATAATAAAATAATAAATAGAAGTTCTTGCACATGAAGGACAGTGTGATTATCTTCTGCTCTTTGACACATCCCTGTGTCGAAGTCAGTGATTAGTTTTGCTCAGCATCTGTTTTGGAATGAACCTGGCCATTTGGGAAATGATGTTTTTGATACGACCAAACACTTAAGTTCTGCCCAATTTTTGGTGCTTTTAAAATATGTTTTGTTTCTCAGATACCTCTTCTGTCTTCCATTCATTTGACAGGTGGATTTGGGATGCTCACCTGCCATGCCTTTGCAGGTGTATTAGCGTATACGTGTATAGCTGTGGAGATAACGCAGCCCAGCAAGCGCAAAGTGGTTATTTGTGGTATGGAAACAGGATTGCAAATGAGTGACCAGCACAGTGAATGTGTATCTTTTAGTGCAACTGTTTTTTTTTCTCAAGTGAGTGCATCCAAGAACCTAACAATAATATTAGTGTGAGAATTCATTCTTTCTCTTCAGTTAGGATAAGCAATGTAATTTTCAGAGTGAGGCAGGATTATTCATTCCATCTCCTGTGCAAACAGGGCTCTAGCTGGCTTCCCATGCAAAATGCAAATATCAGGGTCCCATCGTGCGAGGTATCTGTGCTGCAGTCTGTCTGGTAGCAGACTAATCCAGGATGGCTTTATCCAGATGTCATTCTGTCCTGAAATCTGAAGTGATACACCCTGCCTGTGCCATTGCCTCATTCATCTATAAGTGAAATTTGCATGCTGATTCAGCTGAACAAAGGGAAGCCGCCTTATGGCTTTTCAGGGATCTATAGCATTCCATACTTCAGACAGGCTGTGCATGACGTTGCCACCTTTTGCTGAACTCTTCCCGCCTACATAGATAGTACCACATGCAACTGAAACCCACTATTGATTGTGTGGAAGCAGTTCTTTCTGTCTGTTAGAGGAAGTAATTTGGATGTTTATAGGAGATGGGTAGAAAAAGAAAATAAGCTAGTTCATTTTTATTACTTTTTTTTTTCTTTTTTTTAGGTGAGCATGAGAACTATATGGAAGTGAACAAACGTTCCCAAAGACTCACGTTAGTCAATATTAAGACAGGCTCTGGAAAGGGTTGATGAAGATTTTCTCTGTGAGCATGAATTCACTGTCTGGACACAGGTTTCTTGTCCTGCCCAGCTGGCCTCACTCCTTTTCCTACATACAGTGGGCAACAAAAAATAGAAAGGGAGAAGAAAAGCATTTAAATTGTATTTGTAGCTGTTGCTCTTCTTGTTGAAGTATGCAGAGCTTGTATTTTCAAATGACATAATTTGTTTTCAAATATTAATCCAGCAACAGGAGCTCCTTGTACCCTGCCATATCCTCTGTGCCTTGGAGATGGGGGCATTGCTTTTCCAACTTGAAGCTGAGCTTTGATTTGCACAGTTTCCACTGTTGCTCACCTCAGCCATGCTGTGACCACTCCATATCTATGGTCAAGCACTTTTTTCGTCTATTTCTTTTATTTTTTTCCTTTATTGGTTTTTGGTTTGGGGTTTTTTATTTCTTTTGAATAATGGAAAATGTCCTCAACTGTTGCACCTTTGGTGAAGAGCTGCGTTTTCTCCTCTCCTTGAAGAGCTGCTAGCTCAAGTGAACCCCGTCGTAGCTGGGCATTCTGTGGCAGCACAACTGGCAGTTATTTACATATTCCATGTTTTGTTGGCCTTTTTGTGGAGGTGGTGTTGATCTGAGCTTCCTAACCTCTTGTGCAACTCTAAACCCAAACAACAGGCCTTGTGAGCCACATTCCTAACTTGACATGCAGCAAGGTGCCTTATCCTCCCTCCTTCCACACCCCCTACGCCCCAGTTTGGCTCCCAGCCCTATTCCTTCTGTTTCTCCACCTTCCTGCTTCAGTCTCTGCGGAGGATGCCCAGCCTATGCCTTCGCATACCTGACGCCTCCCAAAAGGGCATGGTTCTGGTGGATTTCAGGTGGCCTGCGCCCCAGCCTCCATGTCCAGCAGCTTCAGCCTGATTATTTGTAAAGCAGCTCTTAGTCACTCCCTGGCTGCTCCACCTCTTACTCATTTCTCTGCCCAATATTAACTTTTGGAGTGTTTTTCTACTCTCCTTGTGCTCATACAGTGGGGTTGAAAAAAGCTCCGTTTTTACGCTGATGCTTTTCCTGGAGGAGAGTTGGAGAGGTGGTGTGAGTGAGTGATGGCTCTTCTTGGGGGAAGTCATTGCTGGGCTTCACCATGGAGAGAGGCAAAGGGCTCTTCTGGCAGGTCTTTCAGGCAGCATTTGTGAACCTACATAAAAAAATCCCCTCTTATCCTCCCCAGAATACTCAAGGTACATTGTAAAGTGAGATGAGCTACAGTCTTCACTGCCAAATCTAAATGTGTCTTGCACTAGAGCTAGATAAATTCGATACAGAAAGACATTAAAAAAAACCCCCAAAAAACAAACAAACAAAAAAAAAAAAAACAACCCCAAAAGTGATAGATTCTGATGGGAATAGTTCCTTTGCGGAATTTGAGTGGCTGGAAGGCTGCCTGGGAGAAAAGAACATGGGATGCTGGGAGACAGCAGCTGAACATGAGCCAGCAGTGCCCAGGTGGCCAAGAAGGGCAGTGGCACCCTGGGCTGGAACAGCAACAGTGTGGCCAGCAGGAGCAGGGCAGGGATTGTCCCCCTGTACTGGGCACTGGTGAGGCTGCACCTCGAGTGCTGTGTCCAGTTTTGGGCTCTTCCCTACAAGAAAGACACTGAAGTGCTGGAGCATGTCCAGAGAAGGGAGGTGGAACTGGGAAAGTCGGGAGCATGAGTCTAATGAGGAGCAGCTGAGGGAGCTGGGAGTGTTTATTCTGGAGGAGACCAAGGGGAATCTTACTCCTCTCTAAAATTACCTGAAAGGAGCTTGTATAAAGGTAGGGGTCTGTCTTGTCTCACAGATAGCACCTGACAGGACAAAAGGAATTTGCCAGAGGAGTTTTAGATTGCACATTAGGAAAACTTTGTTTGCTGCGAGGGTAGTCAGTCATTGGAATGAGCTGCCCAGGGAAGCAGTGGAATCTAAGTCACTGTAAAGGGTTTAAAAAACTGTGTCTATGTGACACTTAGGGACATGGTTTAGGGGTGACTGTGGTAGTTCTGGGTTAATGGGTTGGACTCAATGCATTTTAGAGAGCTTTTCCATCCTTAACGATTCTATGATTTCCCACTCCTTTTTTTTTTTTATCCCCCCTTGATTATTATGAGCTTCCTAAAAAACTGAAGTGATGCCTTTCTGTGCCATAGCTTCCTAGACCTTACCCAGCACGCTGGTGCAGTTTCAGAGCTCTGTCAGCAGGGCAGAGCCTTGCGTGTACACAGTCTGCAGAGTCTGCATGCTGAGGTGTGTTCCATCTCCCTTTTCAAAGTCGGGAATGCAGCCTGGACATGAAGGGTGAGGTCTGATCCCCTTCATCTGTTTTACTCAGTTGAGCTGCTGGGGCCCTCTTTGCAAAATTAAACACAAGTCTGAGAAGAAACATAATTACATCTTTGTGCAATAGCTACACAAGTTATGCAGAGGCTGTGAGGACAAGCATCATTTCTGCTGGCCTGCCCTCTTGGCAAGCAGTTTGCTTTTTGTACATGCTATTGGACACTTCTGTCTGGGTCAAGATGAATCACTCTCTGAATTCCCCTGACTATATTTACTCAATTTCTGCTGACTATAAAAGGAGCCTGGTGAGTATTTAGGCTGTCTATAGCTCGATTTTAGCCACCAGCCTTTGGGTGGCTGAATCTTTTGTTTAAGACTCATTAGCTTGGAAACTGCTGGGAAATGATGGTCTGAATGCCAGGAACCCCTGCAGCTGTGGCACCCCAGGACGGGGAGAGGCAGGTAGGCATGGGGGCTGCAGCCTCTCCCACCCCTCCAGCATTTAACTGTGCCCAGTGGGAAGCTCCTCCTGAAGCCTGTACCCCAAAATTTGGTTTCCCTTGGGCAAACCTACCTGTCCATCAGGGCTGTGCCTGCACATCAGCTAAGTAGGATTCTCCATTTACCCTGTAAGGCTTCCTGATGTGGCTGTGTGAGCAGCTATTGGTCCTTGAGGGGTTCTGGGGATACAAAGACATGTTGTGTAAGACTGGCGATGCGTTCAGTTGCAAAAACTTTCCCATTAATTAACTTTACTATGAGTGCAGGAGCAAATAGCTCATCTTCCAGTCTCATTACTAGAATGGATATGCCATAAGCATTCCAGAAATATACTCTTTAAAGATGTATCAAGAAAACTGTGTAAAAATCCCTATCTGTTTGTTTCCAGTGTGATGGAATATCTATGCTTTCAATACCAGCAAGCCGAGAGCTGCTGGAGAAATGGTTGAACATGGGGCAGGGTGGCAAGAAGCTTTTGGTAGCACATTCTCTGGGTTTCTGCACTCCAGCATCCCTTTTCCCTGACGGAAGGCAGCAGCTGTTGCTGCTGTACACAGATGTGGAAAAGTCCTTCAGGAGGGGAAGAGCTGCCACTCTGTCTTAGGAGCAGCTGCTCTTAAATGGTTATTTTCCTCTATGATTTCCCCCAGCTCTGAGTCTCACTGATGTCTCTTCATATGCTGCCTGTCTCTTCCTCCATGTCAGGGAGGCATTTCTTCTTCTCTTTTTGTAGGGGTAAGAGCTAAAGGCCTTGCTCTTATTTTTGGAAGCCTCTCTGCAGTGTATCCAGATTAATTTGTCTGTAGTGTGCTGGTTGACCTGTGAAACCTGGTATCCTGCTCTCTTCCCCTGAACAGCCCCTCCAAACTCAAACTCTGAGATCTCCAGATCTCCTGTATCTGATACATTTTGATTATTTCAAGCTGTGAGTTTTCATGTTATTCGGGAAAATTCCTTTCACTCTTGTGTTTTGCACTTTACTTGCCCAAATCAATACTTGTTTTCTCTGTTACCTGCCTTGCGTCCGGATACCAGCAGAGTTTAAAAGTATCAGTTTGACTTTTTTGACTTTTGCAATTTGTTCATATGAACTTTGATCCTCTTTTTGCTTTCCTGCATCTGCTTTTACACTGGATTTATATGTGCCTTTCATGCCTCACCCACGGCTGAGAAACTTCACCGTAGTGTAGGTGTGGATTGAGCTTTCCCATATTTCTGCCTCTTTGCTCTTAGGAAATCCTTTTTCTTAGCACAACTGGTGGTCTTTGCTAACTTGTTTCATTCAGGAAGGAAAGGCACACCTCTGTTACTGTCTTCACTAATCAGGCATCTTGACTATAATTTTCTTTTGACTGAGCACTGTTTTGAGATACCACCTGCTGTACCATGATCTGGAAACTGCCTGGCACCAGTTGTGCTTTCAAGTGGCAACTCCCTACTTAGCAAAGGGGCCTGCACCTTTGCTATGTTCACATTTAAGTACCTGAGTTCACTCCTTTTTATCGGTGTTTTTATGGGTACTGGTCCTTGCTCCAGTATCACTCACACATCCTTCTGCTGACCATAAGGTTGTCTTGCCAGGTGGAAGTTGTTGTTGTTTTTTTTGGTTTTTTTTTTTTCTGGAGAAGAAGTTCTTAATTTTTAAAATAAGATGTCTGGGGGAATGATAATTAGTTCACATTCTCTAAAATGTCATCAGGGTCTTTTATTGTTGTTAGATTCACAAAAATACTTTAATGTGCATAATTATATTTCAGTAATCAAGGAGAAAATGAATCATTATTTGTGTTAATGTATTTTAAACACTAAGAATACAAGTTTGCCTTTTTGCAACCTGTAGCTCTGTTGGTCACCTGTGCAAGTTTGAGGCTGAAGAGTTCAACCTTCTTCTTTCACTGCCAACTATTTGCACTGAAGCACTTGTTTATTTTTTTAACCAAAGGACAAAACTGAACTAAAACCTTGAGCAGACTTCTTTTCTTTGACCAGAGTGTATAAGCTTTGGCCATAAATCACCAGGAAGGCATTTTAGTTCAACTTTCTGTCTCAGTTTTCCTCAACAGAACACAATGACTGAGATTTTAGTTTTGTCAGTACTCTTGGTTTGACCACATCCCTGCTGATTTGTTGATGGTCACTAGTGAGAATGTCCTCAGAATCAATGCTGGATGACACTTTGCTGAGACCTGGCTCCTTGGACTGCTCTTAACCTGTTGGTTTGAGTTGTTACCAAAGTTGTGTGTGATCTCTCTGAGCTGCAGGTACCATGAAAAGATGCTATGTGTCTGTTCTCAAGGGCAAAAACCATTTCTGAAAATGGTCTATATGCATTTGGCCAAATGAGAAAATAGCACTGCAGTGGTGGTCTCAAATCAGGCTAATGAGAGAGGAAGTAAAATTTAAACATCTAGATTTCAAAGGAGCAAAGCCACCCCACTCTTGCAGTCTGGAGCACTTAACATCTTTCCATTTAATATTCAGACCTGTGTAGCCATATTTATTTAATCTCATGACATCCAGGGAGAGATGAACTGACAGGGACTCTGATCTTAAGCTTTGCAATCAGTCCTGTCTGCTGCCCTGAAGAGGTGCTGGAGTCACATCCCCTCTCCTGGTGACTGCTTGGCCTGTGGGGCTTTCTGGCATCTCTCACACCAAGGAGAACCTGCCATGTTTTACCATGTCTGCACTGTCCCCTGCCTCTTGCCACATTGCCTGATGGTGTAGGTCTGATTTTTTCCTCCCCCAGTCTCAGTGAAGTCAGATTGATGATAGTGGAAGGCTCAGTCAGAGCTTAGCAGTCCCTGGTTTATCATCCATAATACTTAGAATTATATGACAGCAAGGGCAAGGATGAGACCTGCACTGAAAGAGTGGCTCAATCCAAGTGTGCAGCTGGGTCAGGATGTGACCCCCACCGTGCACAGCAGTATGTAGGACACACACCCTGGCTATCAATAACCAAACTGGTTCTGTGTCCTGACTTTAATAATACATCTCTCTGAGGAGTGGTTGCTCCAAATGCTCCCTGTTGGTCTGCATTCCTAGTGAAGGCTATGTCTGCAATCACCCCCTACCTTTTCAAGCTGATGATGGTCCTTTTACTTCTGATTGCAGCATTAAGCTAGAATGAAATAATTTTGAAAATCCTGTGCATTGCCACTAACACGTCTTTAGTATTACCAGGCAAGGTGTATTTTTAGTTGTGATAAGCTTTCTAAATGCAAACAAAGCAAGCAGCAAATTCTTCCTTTCAGCTGCAACAGTATTTTTATTTGTGTATGTGTATTGTGACTTTGTGTATGTCAGGAGAAATAGAGTTTCCTTTTCTTATGTCACTTAGTGCAGAAAAGATGGGAATACATAGGTTTTTAATGCAGATGTCAAAAACTACTATAGAGGAGTAAAGTGGTCACAAAAGAACAATATATGAGGTCTTTGGAAAAGGAGTGTGTTTGAAAGGAAACCGGCACAGGATAAATTCCTCAGTATAAATCCTTTCTAAGTTACTATACTTGGAGTTTGTGGCTTTGTTTCATATCAGATTGCCTTCATCTTGTGGGCTCCTGCAACTGGAGTTTATCAGGATTGAGTGACATGAAAGTGTTTGCATATTCAAAAATTAGTCTTTCTGAGACTTCCCAGTGGGACTTTTAACTATGCTTAGTCTGCTTATCCATTCAAATCCACCGCTACAGTGTTTTAAAATCATAACTGCATCTGAATTTCACCATGAAATAAAATATTGTAAGTGAGGACACATGTTAGCAATCAACAGAAGGTCTTTCAAATGAGCCCTTGTGCTGCAGGATGGGAGGCTGTTTCCAGGGAAGTATTGACAGACCCTTGATCAGTTGAAGCCCGGGGCACTGAAATCCATCAGTAGACACAGAGGTTAATGCAGAACAGGCTTTGGAGGTGCTCAGTGCTTTTCAGCGATGGACCAGATTGTTTCTGTATCTCAGCCATAGCTGGTTGAGCTTCGTCAGGCTAGCTGTAAATCATGTCATGGGGAAGGTGCAGAGGTAACAGCAAGAAGAAGAATCTGCTTAAATTGTGTGTGTGGAGCAATCACAGCTTTTTCGCAATCTCTATGTGCCCCCGAGTGCTGACATTTTGACTGGCAGTGAATTTTTCATGTAGAAACAGGAGTTGTGTTGGATTGTTTGTCTTATCTCAGTCCTTTTTGTTTTCATGCAACATTTGGCCATTCTGTAGGATTGCTGATTGAATTTGTTCAATTAACAGGGACTTTCATGTTACAGAAACAAAAATTCTAATTTAAAAAAATTATTGCCGGATAGCTGAAATGGCCAACTGTGGGTGAACTATTCAGAATATAAGAAACAATTAAAGTTGAGTGTCATGGCTGTGATTTTCCAGCAGACTGGAGATCTTATGGGTCACACTTGTTAGATGTCCAACTTAGCTTTTTTTTTTAATATAAGATTTTATTTTTAAAGAGCAAGTGTGTGGCATTTAAAAATATTCTGATTGCAAATTGTTATGCTCACTGAAAGTAGTTGTTTTTGAAACAAGCAAGTAGATGACTAAAGATGCTTGTTACAGTAAAGAGAAGTAGAAAAATCCAAATACTTGGTCCATTACGATACAAGGGGGAAGCCCTGGGAAAAGTGCTACACCATAACACAAAACACTGCAGAATGGAGGAGCTGAAAAATAAAGGCAAAGGAATATCTTCAGGAAAACCTGGTGTAGTTGGCTGAGGTTAAAAAAGTATGAACGCATTCTCTATTATTTGTGAGGGCAGAGGGTAACTTGTAAAAATAGCAGGTGAATTTCTCATTTAATATTTTAATGAATTCTGTGATTTGTAAAGCCATGTTTATATATATATATATATTTGTTAAATTGAAATTATTTTTTCTCCTAAGTCACTGTGAAATTCCTTAATTCATTTGGCATGCCTTGGCCACTACAGCAGCAGAAGAATAAGAGACCTCTGGTACTGGTGTGTGCACATTATACTTTACAGTATAGCAGCCTGCATTTCCTAGCAGTACTGTTATCTTCTCCTTTAAAGCAATACAATTTAACTTTGCAGGCCCTGTCATCCAGCAGTAATTTTCTGTCACTGCAGGATACCAATCCCCTGTTTGCAACTCAGATGCATTTTAGCACTTCACCCTGTTAGAACACATCATTGTTTGAGGGCTTATGTAGATGAGGGATCTGTAAGCTGAGTCTCTTAAAACTGAACTCAATGTCTTGTTTCAAACATTCAGCACTATTTTTTACTATAGTTACTTCATTTTGGTCCTTATCTTATATTTGCTTTTTGGCAGATTGAAGAATAGGCAAAAGGAAAAAACACTCAAAACCATCCTCTGACACCTCCTTATTTTAAATTCCTGGTAGTAGTTCTTGTCTCATTGCTGGGTTTGCATGGGATCATTTAATATAGTTTTCCAGAGACCACTGTTGTATTTCTTTACTCATTCATGACCAAGTTAGGTTTGATTTTATGTTTAACTTATTAAGACTAAGGGGAAAAAGGCTGTAGAAAACACAAAAAGGACTCCAGAACTGTTAAAGGTGAAACAAAAAAAAAAAAGTTTTGCAAATAGGAGGATTTAATTGGCTTAAAAAATATAAGTAGAAAACATAAAATGAGATAGTGAAGAGAAACAGTAGGATTTTATGCAGAATACTGAAATGCTCCCTGTGCATAAGCTCCTGCTTTTTGTGTGTGGATGTGGGAAGTCAGCTCAGTAGAGCTGCTGACTTGTGAAGGATTGGAATTTAACCTGCTCTAGATGTGAGTTTCTCTTGGCTTTTTATTTTCTGTGTTAGGCTTGAGTGTAGACTGGTGGAGAAGTTTGGAAATTTGTCCTTCCTTGCTACACCACAGCTTGTTACAACACAGTGGTATTTGATGACTTTGTAAGCAATTTCGTGGTTGCTAAATTCACTTTTCCTGTGATTCGATGTGATTTTTAGATTACCCATTTTCAAATTTCTCTTCCTTTTTAAAAGACACACTGTATTACTGTTCTTTGAGTCTTTGAGCCCTGTGGAAATTGTAAAATAGGTTCCATAAATAATAGATGAGTAAAAAAAAAATTGTTTTTTGAAAAAAGTCAAGAATTCCTGATCTCTACAAGATTAAGCTCTCTATCCTTGTACACTTAAAAAAACCCCCACCATAAGGTACGGTAACTTTTCAGTGCAAGCAGACCAAGTCCCACAATTGTTGCTGATTCTCAATTTCTCCCCCTGCAAGTAAAACACATTTTTTGTCCACCTCAAAGCCTCCTGCTTCCAAACTGGCTTGTTAAATTCTGCATTTGCCCAGACATTGCAAATTCTCCCATCCAGAAGGTGCCTGTGGAGATCTGGGAGCTCCACATCTGTTTTTGCCCCACTCCCTCTTTCCCTTCCCAGTGCCAGTGATGCAGAAACCCAGCATTCTCCTGTGTGCTGAGGAATGCAACTAGGCTCTGGGAGCTGGAAAAGCAAGGGAGAAAACTACTTTAGGTGCAGGTTTTCCCTAAGTGAAGGCTGTTTTCCTGGGAGCTGGTACTTGGCAGAGTTGCACGCGTGCAACTGTGCGTCCTAAAATGGGCCCTGAGCTTCTTTTCTTTGCCACAGAGCTGGATCAAGCCCTGGTTCCTCTTCGAATTCTCTACAGAACTGATGGTCCTGATGGTCCTGTAATATACATGACAGTGAGCACAACTGGGGAAGGAATCCCTTCTCAAGCACCTTTTACTTTCTTTGACTATTTTTAGGATATGTTGTATTTCCCTACCTCCTTTTTTCTGTTTTGTTTTGTTTTTTTCCTTAAAGGTGTCAAGGGCAGTAAGAGTCCAGCAATGCTTGGCAGCATGGGGTTTTCAGGGAACATAGCATCACTAGTTGTTCCCTGTTGACAAAGATGGTGGTGGTGTGGGGTCAGAGCTGTAGGTTGTGGTTCCTGGCATGGGTAGAGGTTGAAAACATTGTACTGCTGGGGGCTGATGCACCTGCAGCACGAAGGGCTGTCATTACCTGGCTCAGAGAATTTTGATTAGGAAAGAAGGAATCAAACGAAGAATTGTTTGAGCAGGTTGACTTTTGTTGTTTTTTTTTTTTTTTAATGTGAAATCACATTGACCGAAGTAAATTTGGGATGGAGGCACCAAATAGCAATTTTAGTGACGCAGCAAAATGTTAATGATGAAGTGTAGTTCCCTGGGCTCCATTTCATCATAGCTGTACCTTTAAAACCATGGGCTTCAGAGGGCAGATTGTAGCATCTGCCTGTTCAGGCTTTTATTTGACATGGTTGGGTAGGCTATTGAATTCTTACTCCCTGCCTTTAGCTTGGCTGTGTACTGTATGTTCTCCACAATACCTCAAGCTGAAAATTGATCTCTGGTCAATACTGTGTGATGATTCGAACCACTCCCGTAATCAGCACCGCTTGTTGAATGAAATTCGTCGAGGGAGGCCTGATTATTGTCTCCACCAAGACTAACCCTACTGAAAGGGCTATCAGACTGTCTGAATTTGGACACTTTGGACAACTGCCATCAGGAGTTATCTGTGCTTCCAGAAGGGACTAAATTGAGGAGAGATGAAGTGCTGGTGTTTATTGATTTCCTTTTTCTAAAAAAAACCAACTTTTTTCTTTTTGTCTTTTACTGCTCCTGACTAGGTAGAGCAGAGGCAGCTTTAGCTACATGTTCTAGGTGTTGAGATAGCATTGCTGCAGTGATGATGCATTTTTTTTGACTCCATGTCAAATTGTCTTCAGCACACATGGAAAGATTTCAGGAATGCTTTTCAAGGAAAGACCTTTAGTCAAAAATGCTGTGTCATGTAAAACAGCCCTGTGGTCCTCTTGGCTCAGCCAGTTTGTCTATCAGCCTCAGTACAGAAGTTCTTGATCTGCTGGAACAGGAAAGAGGAGCCATAGCCTTCAAGTAAGTGCCTGGTTAAAGGGATTCACCATGCAAAGCGATTTCCATTAGGTTATTTCTTGGTATGCCCTTGTCTTACATGATGAAGATTTCTGAGGCTGTATAAGCAAAAGGGACATACTGTACCAGCACAATGAAGAGCTTAATAGCAGCTAATAATATTTAAACACTTGATACTTGCTTAGATAATGCTGTTTGCTTCTCCTATGCTGTGTGCAGGAGTACAGAAGGTGGGTTGGACTTTCTTCTCCTCTTACTAGAGTAGAAAATTTCAGTAGTGCTGGTGTGACCTACAGGACCACATGCCACTGATCTTTATTGAAAATGTATTCAAAATAGAAGTAGTGAATGAAGTGCAAATACCATGACTGCATTTGCTTCACAGAATGTTTTTAAAGCTAGTATGGATTAGGGCATGCCAAGCTTTAATCATGGAAAACCAAAGGGTGAAGCTATACCACTGTGCACTGTTGCCTGCCTACTCAAAGAGCTTTATGCAGTAGCAGTGCATGGTCCAGGCTTGCTAATAGCACTGTTTGTCTTCCCAGTGACAGCTCCTCTGCCTCTGATTTGAGGACCTGGACTGAAATCTTAATCTCACTGCAAAGCTCTCATTGACATGTATGGACTTTGCTTCAGCTCCATTTGATGGAGCACAGTGGAAGCTTTAAAAGCATTCAGGCCAAAGTCTCTTCACCAGGGGCGTTGTGCCTGTTTGTCACCAGATAACCCTGTGTCTTTTAATAGAGTTAAAGCTTCGTGAGCAGGCTCTACCCTTGTTTAATGCCATGGCATTGTTCCCATTGGCTTCAAAAGGAGGAGGCACTTAGACTGGGACTCTCAAAGACCCTTAGGACCCTAAGTCCCATTCATTTCCTGATTTCAGTAGGACTTAGAGTTCTAAATCCCTTTGTGAATCCAAGCCATAATGCTCTACTGTCTAGGCACAAGTATTAACAAGAGTTCTTTTTTTATCCTCTTAGCATGGTAAGCCTGGAAAGTGGAGCTCTGTGTTATCTTCCCTGAACTGCTGAAATAGTCTGAGAATGTGTAGCTGTTTAAATATGGAAGTTATCTTCTTATTGAGACTGGATTATCATCTCCTCCAGAACTATAAAAACAAACATGTCTGGATGACCAAGCTCCTTTTTGAGCTGAAACTCTGCAGGATGGGTGTTGGGGTGGAGAATGGGTAACATGAGTGAAGGGGGAAAAGAACATCATTGCTTTAACCCCATTCTGGGTTGGTTCCTTGGGGTGTGCAAGAAAATCATCTATGTGACAAACCCTTTCCATACTGCTAACCAAGAAGAAGAGCCCTGTGCCATAGTATCCACAAGCACTTGATACACAGAATCTGTGGGGAAGCTAGGTACTCACTAGTGGGGCCATAAAATGCAAATCTTCAGTAAGAAACCTTTGTAAGAGCCTCTAACAGCCACTCTTTCAATGCCAAATGAGTTTTTTGCATCTGCTTGCTCATTTCCAAATCTATTGATAATGGGCTCAGTGATTCAGCTGATGCAAATTAGCTTAGTGCCACCAAAATCAGGTCACTGCCTTTGTTGATTTAAGTTGTCTGAGGAGCTCAGGCAGAGATACAGGCTCTCTGGTTCTTCTGGTGTTAAACAGCTTTCCCTCTGTAGCCATCTTCTTCCATTCAAGAGCAGTGTGGGTCTAGAAATGATTTTGAGTAAAAGAAAAAGCTGTATGATGTGTTATGTCAAAAGTAAATAATGTATAGGCTTACAGAAGATCTAATGTTTAGCTGTTGGCATATATTCTTGATAGATTAGAAATCCTTATCCCATTAATGGGTCAACTCTTAGCCTCTGTGATAAATAGCTGGGATTGACAGAGAAGGAAAATTATGAGGTATATTCTCTTTGCTATGATGATCGTAAGAAACAAGGAAAAATCCTTTCACCGGAGTGTATTAAACTCCCAGTTGATCTACAGTTAGTGCAGGGAACTGCTACAGAGGTCCCACTCAAATCCTGCTATTTACAGTAAAGCATGTTTGCAGCAGGTAAGGCTTTAACTTAACTGATTTTTGGTCTGTTTTCAAGTCCCTGAAATAAAAGGTCTCACCATCTTCCACTGTTCCAGAGAGGAATGGGATATTAATAGTTGTGTAACTTAATGGGAATAGAGAGCATAACATCCTCTTGCATTTAGGGGCCAGGGGTAACAATGCTGCTGGGCTTAATTCTGCTTCTCCCCTAGTGAGCCATCCTGCTCAGCCAGGATGAGCTTTTCCAGGGAGCACTGCAATGTTGAGTCTTTTTCCTTCTGTTGTGGATCACTGTGCTTTTAGTGGCTTGTGCTACAGTTTTCTCTGGAAATTGGGCCCTTCCTGTTTTCAGGTAATTTTGCTATAAATGAGTGAGTCCCAAGTGTGGCACAGAGTTTTGTAACTGGAGAGATCTTGATTAGTGAGGTTGTCAGATGATTTTGCATCCCTCAAGGGACATGTATTCCTCTACACTTGCTATCTGTTTCACTATGTCTTGTACCAGTTGGGTCTGCAGATCCTGAGAGAGGCTCAGCTCTGAAACAGTCAGTTTTTCAGAGTGTTCAGAGGGATTTCCCTGCTGAATTCCCAACTTGTGGTAGCAGGGAGTGGCATTCCAGGAGGATGCACAAAGAACCTAAGTACGGCATTTAGCAGGGCTGGCCCAGACATCAGAGTGGGGAGGGCTGGCCTTGCAGTGGACTCCAGACTGCAATTCAGGTGACCTGTGCTTGCACGCCATTGATTTTTCATCTGACCTTGCACAAGGGGTGTAACCTCTTCCTGCCCTGGTTGGCCATCTGCACCGCAGGGACAGTGCCACTGCCTCTTTCATGGTCTTTGTCCTCAGACTTATTGGATATATATTGTTCAGGGCAGAAGGGGTTTTACTTTACGTGTGCGCAGTACTTAGCGGGCTGGAGCTTAGGACTCCACTGGGATTTTTGGGTACTCTGGTAGTAGTAAAATAGTGAATGATAGCTCGCGTGCTGCTTTCCTCCTACTTCATCACTATTGCCATCCTGACCCTTTCCTGCCTATAAAGTTCCCATATTGGCTTTGAAATGGTCTCCTGTGGCTGCCAGTCTCTGCAACGATTGATGGGTGATGTGTAATTTACTCCACCAATGGGCATTTTGCATTTTTACTTCATTACTGGCTGCAGGTACCTTGATTTGGGAACAGTCCCAGTCCGTAAGCTCGTTATTTGCTGAAGCTATGTTAAAAGTTTCATGGAGTAGCAAAAAACCTAACCTGGCATGCTCTAGAGAAGTTCAAGGTGATATTCCACCACTGAGAGCCATTGTTGAAGCTTCTACAAATTTTGTTGCATCCTGGCTTGAACAGATATGCTGGAACAAAATGTCAAAATGTTTACTTGAAAGTCTGCAATTAGACTTGCTGGGGAATGGGGTTATAGAACATATTAGACAGAGTGGCTCTTAAATAATCTTCTTAAAAGCAAATTCATCTGGTTCTCAGAATTGCTTTCTCTAAAATTGCTAGTTGCCATGACCAACAGGGTTCCAGTGACTCTCAGGAATGTATCATTTATAAAAGTGATTGGAGATTAATTAAACAGTTTCATCATGTAGTGGAATAGCTAAAATACATGCTTGCTTTGTGGGAAGTTGGCAATAAAAGGGGTGTACATGTTTCTGGTGGCCAGAGGTGCTTCTGTGCATTGTGGCGGCAGCACGTTGCCCTTTCTTGCTGCTTTAGCAGATTCCTCAGCTCTTCATGACTTTGGTGGTGAGGCAAGAGCAGGGTGTGGCTGGGGAGTGCCTGGTGCATCAGGCACCTTCATTCGGGACAGGAGGGAGGGGTCATGGTCCCTTTCAAGAGAAAGCCAAAAATTGTATCCTTATGTTTTGTGGTTTCCCTGGGTAGCATCTTATATGGTAACAAGGGACACAGAGGTATCTCTTTAATCCCAGGGTCTAAAGGATGAATCTTTTCTTTTCTGAATTAGCATAAAAAAAAAAGATGCCTTCTGCATGTAATGTTTTACTTTCACTGGCAGCTTCTGCTTCTCCAACTGTTGGTTGCTAAAACGTGTGTTTGTTGTGGGTGGAAAGCAGGATAGTAAACACATGATCCTCTCCAGACATCAAGCAAATTCGGTGTCTCCCCCCACTCCCTGTTTTGAATCACAAGTTTTTCTTTAACCCCTTGTAAATAATTTGAAAATCCATGTTGTATGCCTGTGAAGGATAAGTGTAACTGTAAAATCCTGTGAGCTTAAGCTTAAAATCTTCATGTTTCATACTCTGAATGGTACTTTACCACATATCTTCCTTAATTTTATTTTTAAAGTAGATATTCCTATTCCACCTTCTCCTGGAATTAACAATGTCTTTGTCATTAATGATCAAGGTAATTCCAATAAAATAAAAAATCACATGAATTTTTAAAATGGTTCCAATTCATGCTTGCTTTCTTCTTCTTTTCACCCTGCCCTGTGGAAACGATTATAAATGTATGAGAAAATGTATGGTTATGCAGGTCAAATTGTAATTTAACAATGATTTTAATGTTCTGAATCTTGCTCTAATACCCACTTGTCAGAATTTCGGAGGCTCAAATTTACTGATCCTAATGTCACTTTATTTTCTGGCTATAGGACGCAACTGTAGCCTTCAAAAGGGCAGGAGCAGAGAGGGGTCTGTAAGCACAGGACAAATCAGCCAGGATGCTCTCTGTGTGTTCAGTGTGCAGAGCATGTGCTGTGACAGGCAAAGGCACTGGATGTAGCTCCACACCAAAAAACAGCATTCTTGGTGCATCCTAGATGATGCTTCTCATTTTGGCTGTCCTGTTATTCCTGGAGCATGAAGAGCCCGCATGTTCTGTGCTGTGCCTCTGCTCCCTCGCACTCCTGAGTGCTGGCTGAAGCACTTCCTTGTTCCAGTGCATCCCACCACTGCATCGAGGATTCTTCTAACAAGGTGCTTATCATTTCATAGTGTCCCTTCTTGGGCAAGCACATGAGGTAGCCAGATCCCTTCCAGATCTGTTAAAAATCCTGTAGGAAAAAAGGTGTAATTTCCACCCTTGGTGGAAAATTGTGTGGGATTGTCTGCTGTAGCAGATGAACATAGTTTTTCTGATCTCAATTCTCACTTCTCTTTATTAAGTTCTTTATTAAGATCTGAATACAAAAACCAACTTAGATGGTGGAAAGATGTTACTGTGCAGTTTATTTCTCCTAACCTACTAGAGTGTATCCTTGCCCAAGGCAATACGACATGCTGTCACAGTGTTGGAGTGGAGTTGTACCAAACATGAAAAAGAAAGGGAAAAAAAAAACTCTTCATTTTATTCTGTCCTTAAATGCAGCAAGATGGCAAAGAAATCCAGTGTAAACCTTTAGGCAGTCTATGCCTTTATTGCAGCCCTTGAAAATAATCCAGTAAACAAGCAAACAAGCATAATTTGGAGTGAATAGTGAAATACTGTGTTTCTCTTTAGTCAGCTCTCTGCAGCCTTCAAAGATAGGTTAAGTGTCTGGCGGAAGGTGAATTTGTGTGTAGTCAAAAGGTCTATGCTTTATCCTAAAAATGACCTGATTGCCTAATTATTATTTTTTCACCAGCCAGCTGTAGTTGTAAATACCACCTAAATATGGACTGGAAGGGTTGGTATCTGTTTTTACATTGCTCACTTCGTGTTTCTCCTCTGTGCTTCAAAGATTTGTTGTTTGTGGCTTTGTGTTTTCCCTGCTGCAAGCAAAGAAAAACCCCCAAACCAAATAATTTTATCAGTGGTATGAAAATCTCAGGGTCAAACTGCAGACTTGGCAGTAGAATATCTAAAATATTTTCCAATTTAATTTTGTGGAATGGTACCTGTCAAGTCAGCAATGCATCCTTTTAATTAAGAAAGCATTATTTTTCCTAGTCCTAAGATCATTGCATGTCATTTGTTCTGTATATACATGCATACGCACATATATATATATATACACATATCTGTATGCATCTATGTGTGTGTATATATCTATATATATATCTATATATTCATTAGGAAGTTTAAGTAAATTGGGGAAGTAATCGTGTCTCCTTTTCCTTGAAACCATCCCCTCTCAGCAAGGCTAGCCTGCTCTGTAGGAGGGTAAATCCTTTCTGTAACACTTCCTGAGAACCAAGTGCTCAAGCACTTGAAGAAAACCAGGAATCAGTGGGCTGTGGGCACCTCAACCCTGTCCTTTAGTAATTCCACATTGCTGTGTAACTTCATATTCTGAACGCCATCCCACCGGTGTTAGAAGGGACAATGAATATATAGTGAGCATCTTCACAGTATTTTATATTCCCTTGGCTGTTGGCCTCATATTTTATTACCTGCAAAGTGTTGAAATGCTGAAGACACAGTTGTTAACATAATTTTGACTCCTTTGTGCTGTTTGTTTCAGATGTATCACTGTACTCCAGAAGCAGTGATGACTTTTTTTCTCCTGACTGTTGCAAAATATCCCTCTCTCTCTCTCTCTCTCTCTCTCTCTCTCTCTCTTTGTATTTACTTGGGTGGCTGCAGATGGGGAAGTCAAGGTTGGAGATCTCTGCCTGCTGGCTTCAGGTTTGGGGTCAGACTTGCCCTCATAGAGTGTGTGTGTTGTGCTCTGTTTATCTGAAGCACAAGCTCTCCTGACTTCAGTCGAGGGTTTATGTGCACTAGACTTTTGCAGTGGAAATCCTCGGTTCTCACTTCAACTTTCCTTTATCTTTCTGGAAGTTCAACTCTTACTTTACGTTGTCAGATTTACTCCTGTTGGATGGGGGTGCCTAAAAGAGAAAAGGATGGTGCTGATGACTGGGAAGGCATATGAATGCTTTGACCACCTTCTGCCTCAAGACAACTCAGGTCTTCACAGAAAGCTCTTGGAGGTGTGTACACCGAGTAGAAAGGAGCAATGCAGAGGGCCATTCAGGAGGAAGGAAAAAAGGCATCTGGCAGCATGAGAAATAGCCAGCATCATTCATATGGGAGCATCCAGTTCAGGAAAGCCAGAGTCATGAATCAGTTCCCTTTGCCAGGGGTTGCAGCAGAGAAGTTGGTAGGTTTCCACTTAAGTAGTCCTGTTCAGGGCCAGGAGTTGGACTGTGATGGTCCTTGTGGGTCCCTTCCTACTCAGGATATTCCATGATACTGTGATTCTTTGAAGTGCTGCTGAGTGCCCAGTGCCTCCCAGCACTTGCCTGCTCTCATCTTGCTGGGTGCTGCCAGCTCTGCCTGCTGGGCTCTGAGTACCTCCGAGCCCTGCCATATTCTGCTGAATATGCTTTTTCCTTGCACAGCTGCGTTCATTTTCCTGTAGTGGAGTCCCTTGTGAGGCTCCCTGCCTCAGGAATTAGTTCGTCAGCCTGCAGGATTCAAAAATAGCATCCAACCTTCTGCAGGGACTCCCTGGCTGGAGTAGACAGAGCAGCCCTGTGCTATGACTCCACACACTTCAGTGGCCAAGCATCTCCTCTGGGCACTTTGCTCTTATTTACCTGTGAAAAAAAAGTAACTGGCACTTGGGATTCTTGATTTATCCAAAGCCTTAAGCTGCCTTTGGCTGACTTCCATCCAGCTGAGGAAGGAAGGGAATCCTGGCTGAGCAGTGCCTGCTGACCTTGCCACGGTGACTCTCCTGGAGAAGGAAGGCATCTTTGGTTCCAGATGTGAGCCGGCTCCACACAGCTTGCTGGGGCTCTGTTGCTGACTCCCAGTCGAGTTGAGAAGTTACGTGAGTCCAATTTCCCTGCAGAGGAGTGCAGTGCTGCTGCCTCCCTGTGCCAGTTCTTCCTCCCTGGGAAATGAAATGGCTAAAAGGCATAAAAAGGTCATGTGGACTCTGGAAGCAAGCCTGTGTTTTGGGGTCCCATTGCTTTTTCTCCTTTATGCCTCACTGGTATTTATGGAGATTTTTTCGTTGTGAAGGAATTGGAAAGTCTGCTCAGTCCTCCCTCTTAAATATGTGTTCCCAGTGTTGTCTCATTTCCAGGCTAAGGCACAAATGTAGCTATCAAAGCTCCCCCCTTGGGCTCACCATGCAGTGTAGCATATTTTTGGCCTTAAGCAAGGGAAACAGATGATAAGCTGAAGCTAGTTATCCTTGCGTTGAAAGTGCCAGAGTGGGGCCAGCAGTCCCTGCTCTGTGGGCATGGACCTTCTGCAGACACCTCACCTGCCATTATTCCATGCCCTGTGCCAAGCTGCTTCTTTCCAAGGCACTGCAACATCCTAGGAAGTTACTCTGCAGGGAAAATGATCAATGTAGAGTCTTGCCTCCGCATGTCCTCGTGAAGCAAAGTGTTAAATGCCCGTTTCTCGTAGTGGTGAGAGATGGCATTTTTCTCCTCACTGCTTGTGTGTACATAGTTTCTGGGTTTTCTTTAGTTTTCATAGCAGGAGAAGTGCTGACTGATAGATACAGATCCTCATCCTAGACTTGGCTTTCATGTGAGGACTTCTGCTCTTGACTGCAGAGGGTCCTGAGCAACATTGCTAGGTGAGAGTGCTTAGGTATGGCACTGGTCAGAAGAGGAAATAGGAGAAAAAGGAGCATTGCTATGTAATATCTGCAAATCAATTCTGTTTTCCCTTTTGAGGGCTCAGTCAAATTGCCTGCCTTCAGCTTCTGTTGGCAGCAGAATCTAAAGATGAAGCCACTGTGCTAGCCAGAAGGAACGTAGCTGTGGGAGGAGCACCAGGCACACGCAGCAGCATTGTCCCTTGTGCCTCACAGCTGCCTGCTGATCTTTGGAGTTCCTGGAAAGCTGTCTGCACTGCTACTTCTTGCGAAGGGCTGATACTTGCAGGAAGCATGCAAAATCCTACTGTGACAACTGTAATGAACACAGGGCATTACTTGGGAGGTTTCCTGCCTGCTATCGAAATTGCCCAACCTCTTGGCTGTCCTCAAAGACCTGGAAGCCTTGAAGCACTTTCAGACTTTCCTTCTGTTGAAGGAAATTCTGTGTAGCAAATACCACAAAGACAACTTCAGAGCAGTATGGCTCTGATTGCAGTACAAGACTATCAGATGGTTTCTCTAACCTTTTGATTAATTTTGCCCTTTCTATGGAAACAGGGTCCTGTGCCTCCCCTGCCCTCCATCCAGTCACTAGTTCAAGTCCCACAGGAAATACCAGCAGCATTAGAGCTTTCAGAAAATCAGGAGTGTCCTTTGGCTTGTCAGAGCTCAAGGGAATACAGTTGTCTTTTCTATGATAACTAGTGGTTGATTTTGTGATCCAACCTCCTATCTTAACCCTGTGGATTGGAACCCAGTTGGACGTAGGTTTGTATGCTACAATATACAAAAGACAAATATTTGGCAAATGTCAGAGACTGTTTTGCATGTTGCAGTGATACTAAATTCTCTACCTTTCCTTTTAATGTAATTTCTGTTTTACTCATTCCTGATGATGTGAGATGTACCAGCTCCTTTCTGGGCCATATCCCTTGCTGTATTCCTCTCGGTGTAGTCAGAAATGTTCAAGACAATTACAGTTGTTTACTCTCCAAAGTGCTGTGATTAAAAGAGAAAGCTGGCTTGTAAACATCTTCGAGGATAAGTCCTCTATTATTTGGGGAAAAAAAGAGGAGCTGCTAAAATGCTCCAAAAGGTCCTCTTTGTAAAATGTTTTATTTATTTTCCTTTATTCCCCCTTTTCTTCACTATTTAGATGTATAGAATAGTATTTTATGAGCTGTGTTAGCTAAATCTTAGCTGAGATATGACTCCAAGGTAGGGACTGCTATGAAACAGAGTTGAACCACACCAGGATTTTATTGCATGGTGTCCAGAGCTGCTGCTGATCTGAAACACTTGCACCTTGCCAGTGCTCAGGTGGTGGGTGGCTGTTGGCTCACCAGGGTGCGGGACTCAAATCAGGCTGAAGAATGGAGATACTCAGGAATTAGAGGGCTGCAGACCTGCTGAGCAGGACCACAAATCATGCATTAACTTGCATTTGCACAGTGCTCTGAAGATGATAAATGCTGCCTAAATGTTCACTTGGGCTTCGGCATGAATTAAATCCAATAGAAACATGGTTAGGGTATTATTTTCAAAACAGTGCAAATGTTTTGAACTCTGGGCAAAGAGTTTTCGTAGTGGTTTTCTGGTCTTGTTAATTTATGTATTTATGAAAAGTATGGGTAAAAGATTTCATTAAGAAAGAAATCTTGCAGTATTCAACTGAGACATCTTCATATGTAGTTCTGTGGTGTAACTGCAGCACCAAATCCTGCAGATTCCTTTGCTTTTGTGGCTACAGTAAAACATGTATGATGACACTGAGAAGGGCAGTCAGAGTTAAATGTAGCTCTCCCCTGACCCTTCAGATTTTCTACAGGAGTTACCACCAATTTCCCTCTTTCTGGAGCGAGGCACAGAGTGACCTGCAGTGACTGTGCTCGCTGGCTGGAGCAGGGAGCTGAAATCCTTTGGCTGGTGTTACACAGAAATCCAGAGCAGCTGAGCCATCAGTCCATTCCAGCCTGGAAACGGGAGAAGCTGGACCAGGATTCTGGGGAATGCTGCCCAAAATTAGGCTTTAAAACACAACCGTGCAAATTGCAGATGTGCTAAAACTCCAGTGGCTCCTGTGGATGCTCAAAACTGTCTTGGGGTCTCGGCCACTTTTTCCAGGTGACTGAAGCTTTAGGTCCAATTTGGGGAACCTCAGCCTGTGTTTCTGGGATGATCAAAACCTGACATGCAAGGATCTATAAGGTTCTTAACGAGTAATAAAAATACATAAGGAAGTTTGTTGGGCTTTTTTTCCCCACTCCCAGTAAGGCTTGCTGGGTAAGACAGTCCCTCTCAGTTTAATGTCTTTGTGCTCTTCATCCTCCTACTGTGCTGTGCAGAATCTCAGCCTTTAACATTTTTCACCTTGTTGGATTCACTGTGTCTATTAGTACAGCAGATGAGTCATCCAGCATATTTAAGTGCAAACCCTGGGAGGAGATAGCTCTAAAATTGTCTTTTCTACTGGAATCTGATAAGCTCATTCTGTATGCAAAAAAAGGATATGTATATCAGGCAAAGCCAATGTATGACTTGGTAGCAAAGACCAGTCGGAAATACAAAATATATGTAATGATGAATTTAAACACTGCACTAAATCACAGCTATGCTGTTTTATTAGACATTCCTTCCTCAACTATGAAAGCTTTAGCTATCATATAAATCTGTCTCTTAATAGTTAGCAGTTACAGTTCTTTATAATTTATTTATGGGACACTGCTCAGCAAAAATGCACCTTCCTGTCAGCTTCCTTTATATACTACATTTTGTTCAATGCTGCATGCCAGAATTTTTTGCTATGGTTTATCTGCTGGTGCCATGTGAATGATTGAAGTACAGTCCAGAAGTTGTGAATATAGGTCTTACAAAGAAGTCCTTGGTGCTGCTGGCACTAAGCAAGGGGCTTCTTCAAGCAGCTTCTCACATTTATCCAGAGGGACCATCAACTGCCTAGGGTTTGCTTTGCACTGGGACATCTTAGAGCAGTTGAGAATGAACATGAAAAATGTACATCAGCCATCAGGGGCTGCTGGTATCCCAGTTCAGACCAGTTGCTATCATATTTATCACCCTGGTGGGATGTGCTTTAATGGAGTCTCCTTCAGATGTAGGAATAGGTGTGAATGTCTCTGATAAGTGTTCAAGGAGATCCCAGCCTGCTAATAAATTGCAATTTGAGGATGTTGAACATGAGTTGTGATGCTGGTCAGGTGTGTGTACAGGCTGCCTTTCAGTGTGGTTCTCACCTCCGCTGTCTTGGTTCCCCCCCAGCCATCTGGTGTGAAGCAGCCATTGACATCTGGGAGCTGCCATGGGTTTGTCCATTCTTCTTTCCTTTTAGGTCATTAGTGTCTCACCAGCACTTCCAGTCAATCAAGAGAGTGGTATTCAGTCCTATTCTACCCAAGAGAGTGGTATTCAGTCCTATTCTGCCAAATGTTTTTTAATTTTTCTGTCCAGGGTTTTTACTGGTAAATCTAATACTGGATGAAAGCATACTGCCTCTCAACATTCTGCTAACTGACTAGCACTTCTTTTGTTCTTCATACTGTTTAAAAAATTCTAGTCTCCTGTTGTCATTCACTTGATGCTTTTTCAACCAATATTCTTGGTCTGGTAAAATGTTTTGGATACTGTGTCTCTGTTTATACTTGTCCATATCAATGAAGAAGCACCAGCAGGAATGGGGTTTCTCTGTGAGTTTCAGGAGAGAGAAAATTCAGACAGCACATTTCTGTGTGATGTTCAGCTGCTAAGGCTTTTTGACAAAATTACCTCTGTAATGGTTTATACAAAAAGAAGGGAAATTTAAAGCACTTCTTTTTTCTAATTACTGGAGGTCTGCCTTCTTCATTTCAGAGGTAAGATCTTCTCTTCCATGTAATGGAAATCCTGAGCAGGGCTCATAATATTAAGAGTTCATTATTAATTTCTTGTATCTAAACAGAAGCCAACTGTGAATAAAACTGTGGTACCTTTGAGATTTCCATGTGCAGAACGCCCTTAAGAGATCACCCAAGAAAAGTTCACTTTTTCTTAATGGTTTTATTTATTTTTAATTTCAGAAAGGATTATTAATTTATGTGGCTTATGGGAAATATGTCAGCCAAAAACCAGCATGCCTAGAAGGTAGTCAAGTTTTTACCATTGGCTTCAACTGAGTGCCGTTTTCTAGAAGTAGAAGTTATCTATAATGTGGGCTTGGAATGGGTGAAAAACCTCCACCCTGTTAATTGGTGCTTTTGTTATCAAGTATCGTCACACAGAAGTTTTGATTTACTCGAAACCAGTGCCTTTGCCAGTTCCTGCAACAGTTTTTTTTTTTTTCACAGACACCCCATTCAGTATGGCTCTGTAATTTAAATAAGTAATTTAGCTCCTTAAAAAAGCATATGATTACCTGGAATACTTTCTTGCATTTTTAATTTGCTTTAACTCATGTCAGACTACTGATGACATTGCAAAATGAAATGAATATTTGATTGCAGAGTTTATAGCAAACACAGGTCTAATTGCTGAAGCCAGTCATGTTTATATATCTGATGCCGTCAGATTTCTTTTGGAAAAGTACAGCAAGACCCCAGTCTAGCAAGGACCCTTAACCACATCCTTAATTTTCATCCACACTACTTTTATGGAGGCTGCTAGGACTTATCAGTTATTTGAAGCTGAGAAGTGGGCTTGGCTTGTTTTCCCTGGGCAAGAGTAATGCTGAGGTTTACACCCTGTGTTAGGGATGGTGTGGCAGCACAAGCTGGTGGGTCATGGTATCTCAGAGCATACGTAGAGTTAGGCTCATACTGAAACTGGTGCAGCTGATTGCTTTGCTTAGTCAAATGCACCCATCAGCTGAATGAGAAGTGCTACTCCGAGTATCCATCTTGTCTGAGATTCAGGGAGAGGCCAGGAAAGTGGCAGTTTTGCTGTTTGGTCAGGTGTGGCAAACGCAAGTGGCAGCTTGGCAGCAGAAGGACTCTTCTGTCACGGGTATTTAAGCAAGTTATTAAAAAAAACTACTCTTGTCCTTTCTGTGAAAAATTATGGTGAGTAGTTGAGAGATGATTTGTTTATGCTGGCTAACTGCAAACAAAACTTTATCGTTTGCCTATTGAAAAAAATTAGGATGGGAACCAAGCAAGGAAATGTAGAAAGTAAAATAAATAAATAAATAAACTAAGCTGTTGAAAAGCAGTGAACTTCTCAAACGTACAGAGAAAACATGTGTTAGTGAGAGCTGGTTCTGAGCTACTTATGGAAAACTAACAATTAAAATGCACTCATCTGTTCCAAAGGGAAATCCAAAATTGGTTTGATTATTAGTTACCCCTTCTGTATCAGAGCACATAACTTGAGGTGTTTGTTCTGAATTGCAGGAGTTTTTGTGGAAATGGAGGATTACCCAAATTGTTTGGCTGGAGTTGAGCAGGTTGAGCACAGCACCTGGTTTAATTGAGACCCCTGTATGGTCAGGCAATGCTTCACCTGCATGACATGGGGTGACGTGTGAAAGCCAGGCCTGAGTGTCTAAACCTTCATTAAAACTGTTGCAGGGTGATACAGGAGGATAACTCCTGAGGATTTTAATGGGATTGCAGGTATTGTTGAAGGCACACCATTGAGGATATGAGCACCCCATACCAGAAGAGTTTGCTGTACACCTAGAGCAGCTCTTATTCCCCTTTGGCTTGGGATATATCTGACACTCGATCCTGGAGCTGCCAGGAGCCAGAGTCTGTCTGCTTGTAATCTGTTCCACTTTCTGGTGCAAAGAAGAAAATACTTCTAATGTGAAATCCATTTTAAAACACACATTAAAAAAAAAAGCCCCTACAGCTGTTTGAAAGCTGTTCGGAAGTATGGCATATTAGAAAAAGTCCCAGCTGAAATGGATTAGCAGGCAGAGTTCAAGTGAGGAGGTCAGATTTGTAAACTGAATGCAATTTATCTTGTGGCACTGCAGTTTATCACATGGTTGATGGAATAAAGAAATGCCACACACATGCACATATTCACACCTAATAATTTATGAAAACTGGAAAAGGTCTAAAAAGACATTAAAAGGTTTCTGATGACATCATGCTATCTTAGGTAATAAAACAAAGATGGTTGAAGTCAGGTCCAAAGAAACTGTAGCCAGAGATGTCTTTATATGCCAGTCTTTATATATCTTTCTTGTCTCAGGAAAAAGGTGATTGAATCCTAATATTACATAATAGCTATGTGAGGAGACACTGGTTAAGATTTTTCCCCTCATGGATTTCTTTAAGCTACTTTTATTTATTTTACATTTACAGAAATTCTTTAATGTCCAGATTAGCTGCATTTACAGGTCTTTAAAACCTGTGGGATGGTCTGCCCTGTAGAAAATCAAAGCAAAACTTTTTCAGGGCATGACTGCATAGTTTCCTTGGAAGCCTCTCTTTTTGAGAAAATTTTATTTTCTGCTTTAGAAGGAGCAGGAGCCTTTCTTTCCTTCCTTTTTAAAAATCTTCATCATGGGCTGAAAGGTTTCTTGTTGAATTTGTGTAGCATATGGTTGGATAGATGATTTCGTGAGGGTGTCTGCATAAGCACCCTCTGCTTTTCTGATGGCTTCAGGTCCTGGTGGTGCAGAATTTCCAAGGCCCATGCTTGGCCAATGCTGCAAAGTTGGTGATTTTCACTGTTTTGTTCATGTGTGAAATTTTCCATGACATGATACAAAGCTCACAGAATGAGCTTGTAGAAGGTGCTCTTGAAAATTTGGTCATTTTGGGACTTTTAGATTGGACTATGTTGTCTTGAGACAATGCAGCCTGTTAATAATCTTTAGTCTTGGTTATAAGTATCATCTAAACTTGTGCCTGTGTGTTCATCATGCTCTGACATGGGAAGGTATTCTTCTGTCCTTTAAAAGAGGTTCACTAATGTCCCCAAAACAGAAAAGGTGATGACCCTCCTTTTGGAGGAGGACTGTGACTGCTAAGCCACTTGGAATTAAAAAAGGTCAGGATAATTCTGCATTTTAGTCACATTCAGTGCTAAGTTTAATGATAAGGACATTTTTTCAAAGACACTTTAGGTGGTGTAAGCTCCAGGGAAAGATGTTAGTGTCACATTAATAATAATTATTTAGAAGTGTGACAAACTCATCTTGAGCAGCCTCTATTAGACACAATTTCGGAATGAAATTCAAAGTAGAAGGTAATTTCTAAATGCAATTAAAAACTTGTCAGAGTGGAGAAGCAGCCACTTTCTGTCTCATTTTGATGGTAAGCGCTGTAATGAAGTGCCTCAACTTGGCATTTTCCTGCCTGCAGGTTGATCATGGACAATCCCAGTGCAGGAACTGATGCAGCTGCATTTCTAATGCATTAAGCTCTAAATGTCCTCAGAGGCAAAGTACCCCGACTTATTTTCTGTGATAATTTTCTTTTAAGGACTTTTTTTTTAAGCAAGTCCCTTAAGCATCAGTGCCTCTTATTCCAATTACAATCATTTCAAGATGTGATCCCTGTGGAATACTATGGAGTTGGTATGTTTGCAGCTTTTCCTTATCCTCACCTGCCAGGTGCTAGAGGGATAATATCTGGAGCATGCAGCCCTCCTTCCAGTATGCCTTTCCAGGCTGCATATTTCTGAACTCCGCTTTTGCTTTTGCCTGCTTATCTTTTATATCATTTAGGAATTTGATGTGTGCAAAAAAAGCTTCAACCACAGCCTTGGGGCTTCTTTGGTTTTAGACCAAACCCATCATATTTTGCTGTTTATGCATCCCCATTCAACACTTCCAGTTATTCCAATCTCGTTCTAGCCCAGACAGTCCCTGTAATTTGGACATGGATGGACTTTTTAATTTTGACCATCTAGCCCCGAGGATTAATTTCCTTTTCCCCAGTCTGGTTTTGCCACCTGCATATCTTAGAGCCTCATTTCAAGTTAACAAACTTTGGTGAATGGCATTAATGCAAGATTATGATGGGTTTAAAATATCCTTTGTATGCTAGTGTACAAGTTTTTATTTTGGCACTTCTTACAAGCAGGACATTTAATAGCCAATCTATGAGTGTTTTGCCTTGATTTCTCACCAGACTGACTTTTTCGAAGGAGCTGGTGGTGGCTAAGCAGAGAGAGCTCATTTAAAATTGGAATTATTGAACTTGATGTCCCTCAAACCCTCAGCACCAGTGACCGTGCTTAGGTCATATCTTAGTTCACATATATGTGTGACCTGCAGTGAGATTCCTATAGGACCATCCCTTTCTGGTGCATTTCCATGGTCTAGGATGCCCTTGGGCTGCAAATTGTGGCAGACCTTCATGAGTGCCTTCCCAGTGTCTGCTGGGGCTGACAGCAATACAAAAAATTAATTTAGCATGGAAAAAAGGAAACCAGTATGTCCTAAGTTTGGATGCTGGTGTCTGCTGAGGTTGATTTGTATGTGTTTTGGTAGATTGGAAGAGTTCTGAGTTTGCACAGTGCTAGGCATTTTATGGCATATTTCAATGTCTATAACATAATTTGCTTTACCATCAGAAGGCATAAATGTCAGCCTATTGACACATTATAAAGACACAAATGGAATGTGGCCTGGAAGACTGGTGCTGGTTTTGAGGTTTAATAGTACATCTGTATCATTTATCCCAGCGGGAAATAACACAGGATGTTGCCTTGTAATTTTTTACTACTGTATAATAAAATGTAACCACAATAAATGGTGTCTCAGCAAGTAATGCAGCAGATTCTGGATTTTGTCCAGTGTGCCTTTACCACTTAGGTTAGTTTTGCCCCCGCTACAAGTTTAGGCAAGATGCAATTTTGACTGGATACAAATGGAATGTGGATCTCTTTAATGTGTTACATTCGTATCTATAGAGACCTTTCTATGCATTCCAGCTCCTAACTGCCTGCTGTTAACAGTGTATTTCTCTTTAAATCACTCCTATCCTAAGTTGAACTGTCCTTGAAAGGGTCTGTTCTGCATTTCTGCACTTTAAGAATGTCTTTGCAGGTTGATCCCTTTCCCAAATGCCCTCTCTGTAACGTGGTGCAAGTAGACTTTTGATAAAAACATGAGTGGTGAGTGGCAGTGTTTAATGGAAGTGTTATTGGACTCATACAAATAGAGAGCAGGGATTTTGTGTGCTTGTGTTGGTTGAATTTACCTTATGGAACATTCCCTGCTCAGTGCTAATGGGGCATCTTGCACACCTTTCAGCATCGTGGAAGGTGCTGTGTCCTGCCTGGTGCCAGTCCTTTCCTACCTTCAGTGCCTGGGCTGCTGCACTGCTGCAGGCTGGGATTTTTTTGTGTTCTAATTAAAGCCATGAGAAGTCTGAGAAAGGAGTCAGCACCCAGCTAGGCACTTCCACAGGGGCCTGATAATGCAGAAGGGCTCTCTGGTTGCTTTGTAACATCTGTCCTGGAATGTTCCAAGTGAAGAAAAATATGAAAACATTATTCTGTGCATATGAGAGTGCTGCACATTTGTAAAAAGACAATTAACATAGAAATGAGGGAAGCTTTTGATTCATCAAGTAGATTCAACAGACTGTGTCATTTCCTTGATTTTCATTTTAATTAGGATTAATCAGTTTTATCTCCTAAGGTCTTTGCAGAGAATTTACACGAAACAGAAGATTTTGGTCAGCAGTGTGCCAGTGTAATAGCCCCTACTTGAAGAAATCCAGCTGTGGCATGTATAACCAGGATTAGATTTGGCAGGGCTCCAGGCTCCCCTCTCCTCTCTCATTAAATGCCTTGCTGTTGCAGGAAGCTCTCTGGATCTTCCAATAGCAGATCCTGGGTTTCACATAGCTGTCTGGTTGCTTGCTTCAAAAACCACTTGGAACCAGTATATTGCTTAGAAAAAAATATCTCTAGGATGCCAGCTTGAAATAATGGCTGCTCACTGCTTCAAAGACAGGCTCAAAAAGTCTTGCTTAACCCCAGCACCCATTGGTCCTGACAGCTGGGAGCTAGAGCCAGCAGAGACAAAATTAAGCTGACCTTTTTTTTCCTCAAACTCAATATATTTAACAGAAGCATTTGAGTTTGGATGGAGCTTCAGATATGTTAGAAGTGGAGAGTGAGGGAAAGGAGCCAGGTAGTTCTACAGGAAGGAGAACAGTAAGTCAGTAGCCTCATAGGGGAAGCAGCAAGGTTTGAGTGTGTGTTCTGCATCCTGCACAGAAGAAGCACGACTCCAACATGTCCTAGGTGAGTGTTGCTGTCTGGTGTTGGGCTGTGCTCTCTTTTTTTTTCTTCTTTCTTAGCTTTTTCATATTTTTAGAAGTCTCATATCCCACCAAGAAAAAAAAAAGAAGAATCTTTGAAAACGGTTACAAACCAAATGAAATATTTTTGGTTTAGTTATTAGATGTATTTCTGAGTGGATAAATTTTATCATGGAAATTAGAATAATTTGCAAACATGAGGAACATTTTATTATGGTTGTTTTTCAGTACCTGAAATAGGTGTCTTGCTACGAAAACTTCCATATTATTTGCAAATGAAAATTTAGCTTCCAGTTTATTTCCTTAGTGGACAAGACTTAGTTGTTCCAAAATACATGATATGTAAATGTTTTCCTGTTAATCGTAGGAGAGCAATAATTAGTCCATTTGGGTCCTACAGCAGTAAATATCAAGTGTAGGCTTTAAGCATCTTGTGCACTCAACAGATTTGAAAGCCATTAAGTATATGAACAAGAAGAAAATGGAGACAGAAGGCAAAAAACGCTGAAGGGAAAATCCTACTGAAAGCTCACAAAGCATTTTCTAGCTTACAGAAATGACCTGCTCCATTCCTGTTACACAGAAGTGTTAAAATGAGAGCAGGCGACCCCTTTCCCCCAAATCATTCATCTGTTATGTCTGCAATGTATTTAGACTGAATCCTTTCCCAGATGCTGCGGATCTGTCGGTTCCAGGGGAAATTAATGGGATTTTACCATTTGCTTTGAGGAAAAGAGGACTGGACTTTCTCCTGCTGTCTTTGGCAGGAAGGAGCAAGGAACTTTCCTGTCTGCTCTCTTTAAATATTGCGTCTTTTTAAGCTTTTTTTTTTTTTTTTTTTGTCAGATAGCCTAATTTGTGTTACTGCAATATACCATGTTGGAAAATTACAGAGGTTAATGTACAGCTCTATGATACACAACCATAATGGTAGACTCTAATGTTTTTTAAATGGTAAACCAAAGGCATTTGTAATATGAGTTGTAGTGAATTGCCTGCACTTCTTGCCAGATATTAGTTTAGCATTGCTTTTAATATTTTATGCACTGAAGTTGTTTGCAAAGACTAAAAGCTTCACTAATTTTGCACACTTGTGCTTTGTTCTGCCCCTATACAAAGCACAACAGAACCACTCTCTTGCTGATGAATTTTATGTCAAGAAGTTCTATCAAATGACAGTTATACTGCATTGGAAAGATTTTTCTAGTAATCAGTGAAGACTACATCAGATTTATGGTGTCATAACTGAGCCAGATAGTTAGAAATCTAACCTTTCGTAATATCACAGGTTACATATTAATGTTTTAAATATCTAAACCACACATGAATGACGTAGGACATTTTTATTTTAAATGTTACTGTAGAGATTTGATGGTACATAATCCCATTAAAACAGAAGAGTGCAAGATGAAGTGATTCATTTGCAATTATAATTATGCATATCGAGATTGACCATTCTTTAAAAAATTGGAAGTGCAAGGTTGAGAAGGGTGCTTGAGCAATCACTCTTTGTTGAGAGCATTGACGGAAGAATAAAAATTTTGAGGGGGATTGATTTGTCAGTAATCTGCATGAAAAAGTATGGGAAGCATTTCTTTGAAACGTGTAGGGGTGGTAACCCTTTCACTGTCATGGTGAGCTTTGCTTGGAGAGCCACCACAAAAAGACATGATCAAAACCAGAACAGCAAGTAACACTGAACTACTTCACCTGCTCTTGACACATGATAAATAAAGAGTTTTAGTTGAACAGCTTAGTATTGGAGAGTCAGCATGTCTTCATGAGTACTCCAGAGGAGGTGGGTTTTGTTCTAGCTCTGTCAGGGTCCTGCTTTTTGACCTTGAGCAAAAAATTTTTGTCTCCTTGCCTTTCTTTCTGCTATGCCTTGATTGCCTTGTCTTTGTGGAGGATGAGCGCTTCAGGAGAGAGAATTCTTTGCATTGTGTTCTGTGAACAATGAAGTCTGAGCCTCGCAGAAGCCTCTAGGGGCATCTCTAAAAGAAATTATAATTGTTAGCTTTAATCACTTTCATCAAAAGAGCTTGGTAATGGAGGGTGTCGGGGTGGAGGATTTGGAGAAATCTGTAGGGTGCCTGTTAATTAAGTCACCGTGGATGAAAGTTGCTGATTGGGTTTCCTTGGGCTGATGCAAAGATGCTGATGCCCAGGAGCAAGGCAGCACTGCTCCATATGGGTTTTCATCCCAAAAGCATGACTCTGATTCTGGGTGCTCACTCCTCTGCTTCTGAAGAGCCAGAAGCGAGGTGCTTGGTACATTTTAGCAAACAAGGCTTTTTCAGAAGCCTCCTACTGGTTGTCTAAAACTTCATGTGCTTTTTTGTGGGTCCCTCTGTTGAGCTTTGCAACAGAAATTGGGCTGCTAGGCTTTTTGCAGTGAAGACAGATCCTTGAGGTTGAGCCATCCCATCTTGATGGATTCTCCTCCTTGCCTTTGCTATTGCCAAATAAAGGGGTTATTGTTGCTCTCCTTATTAGCAGCTTTTGGGTTGGGATGGAGGTGCATGCCAATTTGCAGATTAATTACCCTTCTTGTGGCATTCTGTGATGCAGAGCAAAGTGCCCTTGTCCTCTTTGGGTGGATGCATTACTCACCATAGCAGAGGATTTAGAATTTAGCCACATGAACACCAGCAGCCATGTTAGTAAAAGTGGGCTATGTTGAAATACCTCCATTATTCATATAGCAGTAAACTTGGCAGGGTAATATGGGATGTAGCAAGGGAGAGAAGTGAATTCCCCTTTCCTTAGCATCCTGAGTGAGACCACTTTCAAAATTGCTCAGGCAGAATATGACCAGAGGAGAACTGGGGAAGAAGCAGCAAATGCTTTCTGAGGAGCACGGTAGGTTTGAGTGCAAGCAGGTTAGTCAGTTGATGTGGAGAGCAGTAAAAGAGGATCAAAACAAGGTTCCCTAGCATGAAGGGCAGGAGTGCTACTGCTCTGAGTATTAGTAGGTGTCAGAGATAAAGCAATGACTCTTTAATGTGTTTATTCTCTGTTTTAGGGCTAATGCCAAATCCCTGTAGTTCCTGCAGTGCACCACTGCCAGTGAGCATCAACTCTCTAACAAGTATTCTGCAAGATTTTTTTGTCTTGCAGGAAAGCCTGTATGGTTTCCTTCCTATTTTAATAGGAACAAGAATTCCCCAATCTGCATTTGAAATCTGCATAGAAATAGCATATGGCAGAGGCCAACTCAAGGTTATACATTTGGCATTTGGGATGGGAAGGCAAGAAAAATTTACCAGTCAGTACACTCACATTATGATAAAATAAAGGTGAGCTGGGAGAAGAGCATGTGCTGAATCCTAAAGTGACACAGAAGAGCCATAAACCACAGTATGTTGTGCTGTCTCTAGTTCTTTATGCTTCAAGCAGAAGTAAAATGTGGGATATCATAAATGTAACAGAGATCTTGTTTTAATTTTATTTTAAAAGCCATTGCAAGGCAATGGGGTAGCAAACGTTAACTTCTTAAAACCAGACAAACTACATTTTCTTTGCTCTGTACTGCTCCCATCAAATGGGAATTATTCTCCAAAAGCTTCTTGGAACCAGGTAAAGGTTTTGCTATAAAGCACAAGTAGAGTAGTCTAAACAAATGGCATTTTTCCTAGAAATAAAGTTGGTAAAACCAGCACAGAAGTATATGGATGCCCTTATGAGGTGTTGCTTGGTCTGCTCTGTGCTTGTAAAAGTGTTTTTTCCTACTGAAACTATATATATTTGGTCAAAATCCAAGGCTGAAAATGGGTATAGTCTGTACATCTAGGGACTTTTTCATTTGTACAGTGAGGAATAATGACTGGCCTTACCCCGAGTTTGCCTGTAAATTTCTTAGATCGTCCAAAGCCTGTTTATTGCTTACAGAGGCAATTTTGCTGACAGGCAAGCTGGAATAGGTCTCTCTCTCTTCAAGAGCATCCATACTTGCCTATTAAAGAGAAATCACTCAAAAAGCAGCATGTATGGTGGACTTTCAAGCCTTGTTTTAAGTTTTAATTTACTTGTCTGACTTCCAAGGTTACTGAATGCAAGCAACTGCTTCTTCAGTACATAAATAAGACGAATTATACGTTAGGGACCAATGCCTCGCCTCGTTCTTCTCTTTCTCTCAGGGGAGGATCTGCTGAGGAGTGCTTAGAGCTGGGGTGCAGCTTCCTCTTTTTTTGCCACTGAAAATTAGACTGTACTGGATTAGCTCAGATGTGAAACCAGAGCCCCAGGACCATTTTTTTTTGGTCTGAAATTTTCGAAGGTGTAGCGTGGTCCAGGATGTGGGACCATGGCAGCAGAGTGAAAGCTGTGCTTACAGACCTGGTTGGGAAAGGCTTGGGCACTCACTGCTGTAACTGGAACAGTTGGCCCCAGTATAACACTTTTTTAATTAGCCTTTAAAGTTTTTTTTCATTTCAATACACTTCTTTCAAGTAACATGACCTGTGTTCTCCCCTACAGGTTGCAGAAAATGAGCTGGATTTGTAGTTGATGTTGGAAACAAAATTCAGGCAGGAGAACTCATTGCTGTTTCCCTTGCATGGGTTTTTAATTACATTTTCTAATTGTTTCACTGGGATGGGATGAGGTCCTGGGGTCATGTGCCATCCAGCTTGACTCTGACAAGACTGATTCTCACTGAAGTTTCATCTGTAGCAATCCCAACTGTGAAGAGCAATTTTTCATGTGTAATTAATCGTGATAAAACCAACACTTCCAGGAGGCTGACCTGGATCCATCCATTTCATTGTTTTGTCAATTAATGTTATATTTAGCATCTAACACTGTAATTAGAAGAAAATCCTGAACATGCAAAGAGACAGAGAAATTTTAAGTTGTAGCTGCCGAGGAAAAGGAATTACTATCCTTGCAACTGTAATTTGTTTTAACTTCTTTTCAAACTAGGTGTTTTTTTTAATTATGGTGCGGTGACCTCTAAAATCCTCTGATAAATTGACTGGTTTAACAGTAGTTTCTCTGCATTGGATGCTGTTGTAGGAAGAGATACTCAACTACCTGCATGTGTGTTTGATATCTACTTATATCTGTAAGGTTTTTTAAATTGTTGACAGTGATATTGTCCACTGGTTTTTCCTCCGACTGTTGTTTTGTATGTGTTATTACTGTCTTCCCATGCGGAGATCTACTTCATTGACATTAAAAATTCTTACTTTTCAAAAATCAGTTTTGTTGACCAAAGTCAGTTGTTCATTGCTCTGTCCTCTGGTAAATGCATAGCAGAAAGTTAATGAGTGTTTAATAGGTCCTCAGTGGCAAGTATAAACTTTTAAAAATTGTTTTCTTTTTCTCTTTGTTTCCAGAAATGTTGAATACAGTACTCTGCAAAAAATAGCGCGTGGATTTCTCGCACCCGAAGAGCAAGAAAAGGTAATTACTGGACCATACAGTTGAGCCTCATTTGTTTGCTGTGCTAAAATACTTAGACCTGATCACGTTGCATGAGCTTCCAGCACTGTGTCTGCATATGGGTTTTGTGTATTTTCAGTTCTGCAGGTGCAGTTGTTTCTTGAGAATATTCCTTTATGTAAAGGGAACAGGGGAACAAAAGCAGCAGAGCATGAAAATGCTGAAGCAAATGGTAGGGAAGAGCATACCGTGAATATTTTCAGTACATGTAGAAGTGAAAAGGGTAAAAGAGGGTAAACAAAAAAAAAAAAAAAGGCTTATACGTGCCAATGGGAAAAGGGCTGCAGACTTCGCTGTGTTTGCAAGACTGCCTGGTGGAGCCTGGCAGCCTGCTGGGCAAGTGTCGGAGGAGGCTCAGTGGTCATCAGCCTTACAGCTGCCTCCTCATGTCTCAGTGACCCAGTGCTCGTGGGGCGGTGCACCCTGCTCCAGAGGTTGTGAGCTCCTCTGTTGCCTGCAAGCCTGCCTCTTGCAATCGAGTTTCTTGATCCTCCTGGGTCGTGACATTTTGTTGGTGCAACGCAGCTCGGCAGGGCTGTGGCTCAGTTGCTGTTGTTAAACAAAATGCTGTTCATCAAACTTTCATGAGACACTTTGCCAGGAGCTGCATCTTGAAAGAGTAGGCTCCAAAAAGCAGTGAGCAGAGCTGTGCTGCTCTGTACTGCTGCCATCTCCTGTATTTTCTTCTACCTTCTTCCCAAGGCTGAGAGGTGAGCACCCCTACAAGGCCTCGAGTGGTTTTGCACTCTTTCCTCCCTGGAGGAAAAACTGGACAAGGCAGGCATGGCCATGTTGAAGAGTGGTGGTCCTGCTTCAGCTGGTACATCCCTTCAGCTGTATGGTGATCCAGAAAAGGTACCAGGAAATCACCTCTGTCTTAAAGTCTGTGTCAGGCATGATTATTACTGGGATTAAGCTGAGGATCCCACATGAGCTGAGCCTTTCAGTAAGTTTTTGTAGTAATTAATGGAAGGACTTTAAAGTTAGAAAATGTGTCGGTAGATACCAGTGTGAAGGACAAAATGAATATATAATGCGAAGGTCTGTAAATCTGAGTATAGCAAACCAAGCCTAGTGAGACTTAAAAACATGGATATGAAGAGAGAGACACAGCAGATGTTGCTGGGGTCAGGAAACTTTCTGTATGAACATGTGACATGTTTTTATCAGACACTTCCTTTCATTGCTTGCGTTTGAAAAATGCATGTGAGTGACATCTTGTGTTCACTACATCTGCAGTGCCATACTGCTGATAATTAGCATGTACATTTTAGAGGCAGTATGAGGCCAAGATTACAAACACAGACAAATCATAGGGTGGAAAAATTCTGCTTTCTGCATGTATCAGCATTACCATTTTCTGAATGTCCATCTTTCTACCCTACTTGATGCCTGTGAGAGGCTACCTGGAACAGAGACTAGACAGAGTTAAAGGGGTAAAGTAGGTATTTATTAAAAGGATTCAAAGGATACAGCTTGGGAAGTACAAGAGCCTGGCCATGGCTCCACCCAAGATGGACCCAAGATGGACGACCAGTCATGAGTTTTCACACTTTTCTAAGTTTTGATCCATTTACATATTGGTATTAATTGTCCAATCACAGCTTCAGGTTATAAAATCCCATCCTCCTAGATTGCTTCACCATTGTTTACACTTTTGGGCCCGAAACTGCAACAATGTCCTCGGTTCTCAGGCTGGAAAAGGATTGTTTTGCCTAACTAGACTGTGAAGAGAACTTGCTAACACTTTATATGAAGTTCAGAGTTACACACTAAGGCAGTAGAGAATCTGAAAAATATGGAAGTTTATGCCTAAATTTAAGGCATCATAAAAATGGAAGTGTCATCTCAAGAAGCATGTTGAAAAACACTTCAAGGGCCTAAATTTGCAACTTGCATGGAACCTTGTGTATTTTTCTTGTGGTGGTCTATACATGCATCAGTTTAGTGCAAAATTATGACAGCAGAGAACGAAGAACAGACAGAAGAAGCAGCTCTTGGAGCAAATAAATGCTTGGTCAAAGTGCATTAAACTTCTGGAGAAGCACATTGTCCTGTATTTGGGGTCAAATCCTTCCACGTGCTAACAAATGGGATTAATTTTGTTGAATACTTCCATTTGGATTTATGGTGTCGTTTAAAACACTGTAATGCTTTCTGTCACCATCACCAGCTCATTACTCTGCTGTGGATCTGTTCTGTTTGGGCACTTGATGTGTATGGGAGATACAGGGTAGCTTTACTTGGAGTCAGACAGTTCAATGCTCTAAGTCTGTTTATCCATGTCAAAAAGCAGGGTTGAAAAATGGGATTTCTTTAAAATAATGAGTTTTCCAAGGGGAATAAATGGTGCATATTACAGTATGCCATGATGTGTTGGCAAATAGGAAGACTGTGCCTTGCTGTTAAGTTTCACTGGTATTTCATTGCTCTTTTATAAGAAGGTGAAATATTAGTCTAAATTATCCGCAAAATTTGAAATTATCTCTACAAGTTCAGTTTTTGTTTATTTATGCTTTTGGGACAGTTGTAAAGAGGTTTTTGGAAAAAGCAGTATTTCTTTTTTGCAAGTAAGAGATTAAAACCATGCCCTTGTTCATCATGGCTACGTGCTTTTCAAGGCTTTGAAACGCAACTACCTGCACTATTGCTATGTGGCTCAAACATGGGAATTATTCCCACTGGGTTTCTTGAAAGCTATAGGTGTTGTTTTAAAGTTTCACCGAAGCAATATTGCAAGTAGGTAAGGCTATATATACAGCAAAAATATGGCCATTCATGTTGTTATATTTGATCTCCTCTTCTGTCAGGTCAGGTAGTTGCACACAATTTTTTTTCATCCCATGAATGGGATCCCACAGAGTCATTTAGCTCTGGCAGCTGTGTGAGTAGAACAACCATGAGCTCTTTTATTCCTCCAGACTGCAGCAATGTCTTTTTGTTTGGTGCTGCATGGCACTTGGTGGCAGTGGCTGGGCTAGGGACGTATCAGATGTATTTCAGTGCAGAAGACATAGTAGCTGCTCTGCACATGAGCCAGCCCCTAGAAAAGGCTTTGCCCCATCTTTGTTAGGAGCCAGTGACCTTGATGGGGATGTTCGCTCCCATGCAATGGGTGCTTTTTTTGCAGATGGAGTGGATTTCATGCTGTGCTGCTGTTAGCATGAGTGAGCGGGGTCCAAAGCTGCAGAAATTGAGACTGTGCTTTTACTTCCTGCGTGGCCAGACTGAAGGAAGAAATCCCAAGGCTCAAGGGCATGAGAAACGCTCTCTTCTTTTGTTCTTGGTGTCTTTTTTTTTCCTTTTTTTTTTAAACTGGCTGGCCATGACATTAAGATTTCTAATTAATTTAGAAACCACAGGCAGTTGAAGAGAGTGAGCAATGTAATAACTGGGCCATGGGGCAGAGTAAAAGCACATCAATTATTCAGGCAGTTGCTGCTGCTTATTCCCTTCCCAAAGCTGGGCTGGCTGTCAGCGTGTGTCAGTGATGCTGCTAATGCCCTTCAGAATTTACATGCATAAATAGTGGCCTTTTAAAATCTGCATGAGGATAATTTCAGTATTTTCAACAATAGCTTCCAGCAGCACGCTCTGTCTAGTGGGCACCAGGGGTTCTAACCACTGTTTTGGGTGCCTTGTTGAAACCTGAGATTTTGGTAGTTGCATTCCCCAGAAACCTCTGTTGTGGAGAAGTTGCTCCTCAAAAAGGTTGAGGGGTAGCCTGAGACATGCAAGGAAAGAAGCAGTCCTGCTTTAAAACGCAGGTGGTGTCTGAGAGTGTTCTCCCTGGGCGAGTGAGTCCAGCATCTCTTACAATGCATCATCCCCTGCTTCTGTTACTGTAGTGTCCCCAAAGCACACTCCGTGAAGATGCCTTGCATGCTGCTGGGGCTGGACCCAGTGCAGCTCCTCTACAGGTGGAAGAGCAGGAAGCATCCTTCTCCTCCTCACTGCTCTGGCTATTGAGGTCCTGCACTTTGACTGAGCAGTTGGAAAGTTTGAAATAGGGGAAGCTTCTCTCACTGCCAGGAGCTACATTCACATGACTGGCTGTGATTGTCTTAAATGGGTGCACCTCATAATCTCATATTCAGAATGCCACAGGGAGCAGCACTGATTACTGCAATGAACCAGTAAGGGGAGTGGAAACTGGGGGACATGTTGGATTTTTCTGCCATGGACTACAAGTGGATGACAAAGCCTTATTTTTTGTTATCATCGTTATGGTTGTCCCTGCTGCTGGAGGCAGCCACCTTGCTTTTTAAAAAGTGAACTAACTTGTGAAGGCAACAAAATACAATGAGCTTTGCTAATTATGTGTTGTGCCAGCAAAATGACCAGCTTGGGTTTGGAAGACACTGGCTGTAATTAATGGTGAAAGGCTTATTCTCTCATCTGTGTAGCCATTATGAATCACTTCTCCCCATGGAAACTTTTAAGTCTGTCTCACTGGGGAGCCTGAGGAGGAACAGGTAAAATGGATTTGTCTTAATAGCTGCAGTTGTAACTTAAACACTTGAAATTATATTAAGCATCTCTCTCCATTAGCATTTCATGTTGATCCTGATGATATACCAGCCAAGGCTAAGACAGGATCAGTGTTCATTAGATGGAAGAAACGAAACTCTGTAGACAAATGCTTTGGCTAAATGGGGCCTTCATTGCACTGAGAACAAGAATGCAATTAGCTGAAATGTTTGTTTACAAAATCTAATTCCTGGGGAGTATCTTCTCAGATTGCCACTTACATCTCTTGGGTTGGTTTTGTTGCCAAGGCTTGCAGGTTGACGGATTTTGCAAGGCTTGGTTGTTGTATGTATATAACAGATGTTTCAAACTTTGCATGGTAAAGCTGAATCCAGGTGAAGAGCAGGGGCTAAGCTGCAGGTGTGCCAGAGTTTATTTGTGCATTCCTCACATTTACTTTACAGTTTGCAGTTAAGTGCAATTAATAATAATTATTAGATGTTACAGATATTAAACAGTGTAGGCTGAAAAGAAGCTGGAAATTGTGCAGTGCTGAGTGCTTACTGCTGTCCTCCTGTCCCCCACCTGGAGCCTAGCCCAGGGGAATCACCGATGGATTCCAGCTGGGTGAGGATGCATCTCTGCCACGGTAACTGCGTGAAGAGCCTTGTCCTAGTTGGTTGACAAACGTGAACAACCTCAGAAGGTCATTTTGCCCATCCACATTGCAAACCGTGCTCTGGAAATGCTGCTTCTGTTTGGGTTACAGAAATGGCCAATGGGAAACATAACTGCTGCTGTCCAGATATTAGAGCAGATTTTGTCACTGTGTAGGGTTCGTGGAGTGGGAAGGGAAGGATCAGGCATTTTGAGCCTGTGCTGATAGCCACAAAACGGCTTCATGCTAATTTTAAGTATGCAATAGAAAATTGCACTCTATGTTTGGATATGGTGTGGCAGTGTTTGTGAGGTTTTTTGGGGTTTTTTAATCTATGTGGTGGCTTTGCTTTCCCTGCAGTTTTTTCTAGAGGTTTCCTTGCAACTGAAGAGTGTCTGCACTTACCCATGGGTGTTACTGGGCAATTAAACATTTCTGGGACACATTTCCATCATGTATCTGGTGGCAAACATGAAACAGTTACCAGAATAATACCTTTTCTTCCCCCTTTGCTGAATACAGGATGTTAAAAAAATAGTCGGAGTAATGTGTTTGGTGATGGCTTACATAGTCATGTTAAATGATGGGGAACAGACTAATGAAGGCCCTCCTGTTGATGGGTAAAGGCTACAATTTACCAGGCCTGCAGTAACTGAAGTAAAACAAAGTTGCTTTTGCTTAATGTGCAGAGTGCAAGGTGATGCACTGTGATGTGTGTGTATGTTGTACTGAGGACAGCAACAGTGAGGAGGTGAGCCCTGGACTCATCATCCCACGATGGGATGGGAGTGCTGCAGAGGCTCCTTACTTGGCTGCAAGAGGTAAAGTTTCAAAGTCTTTCGGATGTCTTAGCTGTGACCTGTTAACCAGCTCATTGCTGTGTTGTGGGTCTTGTTGCCTCCTCCTGTACTAAGGATGCTCTCCAGCAGTGCTTCTCCTTTGGGCAGCGAAAAGGGCATTGTGGGAGTCAGTGCTGGGGTTTGCTCCTTAAAAGGCACTGCTCACGAGATCCCTTGGGAGTCTGTGCTAGTACAGCATTTAAAACACTGTTTTTTTCAGTGTCAGCACTGGAAATGACAAATCCTTCCCTTACCTTGAGAGAAGTGTGCCTGATATTACATGCTTATATATGCCTGCAAGTCTATTCTCAAGACAGTACATAGGCCTATCTCCTATGAAAGCTAATTGCACTATTAGGAGAAGATATCCTGCTAACTTAATAAGATAGATTTATTTGTGTCTTTGAGGACTTTTTTTTCTGAGATGGAAGAAATCCTGAATGGTGCCAAATTTTATTTGAAGTGTATTGTTCTTCACTGTCCCTTCTTCTTTCCCCATGTCAAAACTGTTCTGGAAATTGAAAATATTTTATAAGTTCAAGGCACACCAATGTAATTGAAGACAGGCAGCACTTATGAGAGCTGAAGGGGAATTCATCATGCAGATGACTTGAGGCTGATTTTTTTCCCTGTGGAAGGAAAAAAGTCGGTAGAAAGCAGCATTGCCAACAGGGCTGTATACATTAAAGGCACAGAAAACTCAGGTGAGCAGAAAGAACTGTGGCCAAGGTGTCTCCCTTTGCCCCTGCTGTGATGTGACTTTAGCTCTACCACAGATGCTGTCAAGAATATGGGGCAGATGGAGTTTTATTGCCTGGGCCTGCTTTGGGGTGGAGGACAAGACTTGGGGCCTGGGTGACTGCCTCTACCCCCTCCCCAGAAACCCCCTCCTCTTGTCATTCCATAGTGCAGGTCATCTTTTTCTTCTCTGCATTCCACAGCACAGGCAGTTAAAGTGTTAGGAGCTGGGCATTGAGATTTTGTGCCAGCATGATTTGAACTTAAGTCTAATTTCGACAGAAGTTTAAAGAGCTCTCTCCCCTCCCTCTCACTCAAAGCACACTGTAGAGTGTAAATGCACTGTATTTGGCTTGGAGACATTTTCCTGTGGTTTACTGCTTTGCTTTTATTGATGGGCTGTGTTTGCTTTCACACAAACTGATTCATTTGGACACAATGATTTGTTTCGCAGAAGTTGTTTGCTTAGGGATGAAGGCTGAATTAAGGGGGGTTTATGGGGTAGAAACTTTTATTTCCACAAACTTCTTCAGATCTCAGTTCCACTCCCTGCAAAGCTTGTACAGACTGAGATAAAGTGGCCCTTGGCCAAACTGGGAAGATGCAGTGTGCCAAGTAGCTGTGGGGAGAGCAGGAGGATATGTTAAATTACAGAGAGCTTTTGAAAATTTTAGAATGCCCTGCAGGAGCAAAATGATGGACCTTGTAAAAAAATGTAAGATTATCTGATTCTGCTTTTTAATTTTCAAAAATAAGAAAATTGAAACAATCAATTCAATTTCATTAAAATATGAAGATATGCTAAGCACAGCATTAGATATGTATTTTTTTCACTATAAATATACCCCCAAGGAATCATTCTATTTTTAAGATGAACTTGGTATTACGGTACTGTAAAAGAAGTCTATAATTTATAATTCCAATTGGAGGTGAAGAAATTTGACATGTCAGTTTCTCTATTCATTTCTCTAGCAGTCAAGACCAACAGACTGTTCCTTCACCTTTGCTGTCAATCATTTAGATAGAACAATTATGGATTCGGTTAAAATATATTTATATCAAAAGAGAAAATGCAGCAGAAGAAGGTTCAACATTCTAATTTTAACAACACCCCAAAAAACCCTCATCAGTAAGAGTACATTAGGTCCTACATTGTATGAGCTTCATGGCCAAAACTCCTCAACTTTTACTCTGGTCTTTCTGAAGGTGCCATATGGACTAAGTTGAGAAGTGGCTCTCTAGCCTTTGTGTGTTGGAAAAAAGCTGGTGACAGCTGACAGTCACTACCTGTACTCACTGCCTGGCAATTCTTTGGGAAAAAAAGAAAAAAAAAAGAGGTGAAAGATAAAGTCCTATATTGGTATTTAGGTCTTCATTGTGCAGAGCCACTCATGTATGCTGCAAAAAAAAAAGTGCATTCTGGCTGGCTTGAGATCTTTATTAATTTTAAGCATTAGTTTTGGAGTTTTGAGCCTTAAGGTCTCCAATGCAGTGCTTCTTTAGCACTCAATTTAGAGGGGACATAATTACGTTGACCTCTCTTCTGCCAGTACTAAATATTCGACGTGCTCCAAAATAATTCTACAGACCAGAAACTGGAAAATCAGATTCCTTATTGAGATTAATAAATAGAGTTGCAAGTCTTGTAATCTTGTATTAAAGCAGGAGCATTTCTTTGGGGTAAGTTGATTATTACAAAATATACATGGCCAAACTTAAATACAGTTAACCTAATATGATCAGACTGATTTGGAGCAAAGGTAGGTCAACACTGAGTGCTTTTGAAAATCTCATCCCAGCTCTCTAGAGATTAGAGCTGTGAGTGCAGAGCCTCAGCCTAAGTCGTGCTGAAGAGGCAGAAGGAATGTTTCTCAATGAAGAGAGGCTTCATTTGGACAGCAGAAGCATGAAGCAGACTCGGGTAAGAAAGATCTGCAACCAGATGGAATAATATCCAGCTTTGCCCAAGGCACAAGGCTTGGAAGTTAACCCACGTGGATGCATCTGTGAATCTCTGCTGCTGGCAAACTGTGCATATGGGCAGCCTCCCTGTTTTCTGGGTGGATAGGGGCATTCTCTCCTCTCATGTTTTGATCAGTACTGCTGTGCACCAAGGGAGTACAGATGAAAAACTTGAGGCTGCTGGTCCCAGTCTTCTCTTTGGTTGTACCTTTTTTTTTAAAAAAAAAACCCCTACATTCTCACAAAGGTAGTGTCCTTGGGATTTGTAGCGCTCGTTGTAATCTCACAGCATTGAAGCTTATTTTGGTGTAATATTTTAATTTAAATACCTAAAAGTTAAATGCTCTTTTAGGCATCCGAGTGAATAGAGTCTTGCTGTTGCATGTGGGAAAAAGCTTGAGGACTCTCCTCTTATATCTCTGTGAATGGTGCATGTGACTGATTTAGTGAATGAGTCAAAAATGCACGGTGTACTGAGGCCTTGCAAGGAGTTTGTACACCCACTGTGTGCGTGACTTCCCACTGAAATAAGTGGAGTTGTGTTTTTTGAAGTGAGCCTGAGTTTGGCCCCCAGATCACGTGGATATGGTGGGAGGTTTGACCAGATCCAAGTCACTCAGTATCGGTCCCTGTGTGGTCAAGGAGATGGCTCACTGTGATACCTCATCCTCAGATATTACTCACTGCTGGTGCTTCATCCTGCACATGTCCAGCTGATGCAGGTGCTTCTCCCATCAGCCAGACCTCAGATGGTGCAGTCTGCAGGTGCCTCCTCTCCTCTCTTTCTCTTTTGTCTTGGACCAAATGTCTACAATTTTAAGAGCAATTTCTGCTATCAAAAAAAACAATAACATAGCATAATAACTGCAGCAACACAGTGCCTTTTGTAAAAGCACACAGCTGCTTTATGTATAACACGTGTGTGACTTAAACCTCAAGGGCTGCTTTCCATGATCAACCATTTTATACAGAACACACTGAGTAAGTGGGTCTAAACTAACCCTTTGAGAATGACTTTTGCATGTCCTTATTACATGGAGCCTGCAAAAGACTGGAAAGACATTTTCTCAGTGTCAGTGTATCCCTGGGCTGGGCCTGACACCAAATAAAAGAAAGAAAAAAACTGCAAATGCTCAAGGCAGAGGATAGGAAAAAAGCAGCAGGTTGAGTAAACAGATGGGGTGGGCCAACATTAAAAGCAGGATAGTTATGGTAACTGTAATGTGCAGAAGTCACAGTACATCAGCTGGCTAATCAGTGCTGAATGATTTGTAGGCATCTCAGCAGAGGTGAGTTTTAAGGAGGTTTGAAGGAGAACAGTGTTGTGGCTCTGCAGATTTGTACTCTTCTGCAGAAAGAGGGACTCTGTGAAAGGCATGAAGGTTATTACTTCAGTGCTGCTTTTCTGCATATATTCTTTTTGTACATTTTTTTCCTCTTTTTTTTTGCTTCTGTTTTTTTTCCTCCACATTTGCTACAGAGTCTCTAATGAGCCGGGGTGGTTGTTGGCCCAGATGCTGCACTGCAAACGCTATTTTTTAAACCAGCTGAGAATCTGGCCTGATATTTAGCCATCACTTAGTACTTTCATCTTCAAAGTACTGTGCAAACATTAATTAATTCTGCTGGGGAGCGTACAAGAAGGTGCTGCTGGAATAGTTATGCTAACTGCAGAGCCACAAGAGATGGCAAGGACAGTGTTGCTGGGCTTGGGAGGTCTATGCTTACATACATAATTCAGCAGACCACACAGCAAAACAGGTGCTTTCATGGCAGAAAAAAGTGCTTTTAGGTACCTGTGCTTGATGTTTTCAGTGGAGGAATGTTGCTGCTGCTCTGCTTGGGTAGATGGGCAGCCTGGGATTTCTGTTTGCACATCTACCCCTGCAGATGGGTTCAAGCTTGCAGAGACAGTAAATGAGCAGCCAGGCAGATATTTTGTGGATGCTCAGTGCTGAGACATGGAGGCTGTGCAGAAGTCGGGGCTGCAGTTTCTATGCTTTTCATTTCAAGAATGTATAAACCACTTGCAGCACATGCAGAGTTGGAGGTGCACAGTGCTTTGCTTTACACTGGTGGCTCTTAGCATGTGGAAAACCATTTTGCCCATGTGGGTGTTGTCTTGAGCAGGAGTGAAGAAGCTCAGCAGAGCTGCAGAAATGACTGTGGGAAAGCCTTCCATCTTCTCTTAAGGGCAGTGTCAGCAGCCTTTGGTGTGGGCTGCAGTAACCTGCCCTGGAGAGGAGGGGTGCTCACCCATCGCCTGCCACTGGTTCTGCATGGGCAGGGCAGCAGCAGCTACGGAGCAGCAGCAGCATTTAAAGCTGGCACAATCACCAGCATCTCCCAGCTGCACACCTAACACGCTCTGGCACGAGGCAACCAACACTGCCTATGCCTTGAGACTTGCCTGAAGCACCTCTTCTGAGTGAAAACACAACTCCAGACACCAAAGTCGACTCAACCAGGCATTATATTAAAAGGAGCTTTTAAAAGATTGTGCCTACTGATGCCGAATTAATAGCAGAAAACCACATGAGCCTTATATGAATTGATTCCTGCTGGATTCAATCCAGTAGGCATCTAAGTGTGAGAAGATGTGTAATTTTTTGGTGTGATGGGGGTAAGTCAGAGGGGGAGCACTCATGGAAAGAAAGGGAAGGCAGAGAGATGCTTGATGCCAGAAAATATCATGGCTGGAAATAGATTTTCCTCCTTGGATGTCAGGGATTGGATGTGAATCTGGGCTTTGGTCTGAAAGCTGAAGGCAAGAGGTGTCTTCATATTGAGTGGAAACAGGTCTTTGAGCAGAAGACAGATTCAGGTTGACAGTTGAGGAGCTGGGTTTGGGTTTGGTTTTGCTGACCTTGCTCAGATGAACAGGTGGTGGTGAAGCTGTAAACTTCTTTCATGACCCATTTAATAGCACTTATCACCAGGGCAATTTTTGGAAGCTGTGGAAATATATTTAGAAAATGTGTATTTCTTTTAGCCTTGCCAAAATAGGCAGATAAAATGTTCCTGATGGCAGGTTTGCATTCTCTGAGATCCTACCGAGAGTTTTCTGAATTTATTGTTCATGTTGGTGAGTCAAGGAGCCAAGGAAAGAGAGATCACCATGACTGAGACAGTTGCTTTTCCAGTGTGCATGGTCTATGCATTTAAGATAGTAAAATTATATCTAGAACTGCGCAGTTTTAATTTCCCGCTTTTCCTAAGATTTCAATAGATTAGCATGCTCAGAAATATTTCTTTTTAATCTCGAGATATTATCGTGCCTAGGTTTGCATGAAAAGTAAGGCTGGATGTCTTGAAGCTTGAAAGCTATAATCAAAGATGTTTATATGGAATTTTAGTGTTCTGTCATATCTTACTGTCTTGGGAGTGTAAAAATAAACTTAATGAACCTAGAACAGACAGATTTGTGATGAAGTCCCAAAGAAGACAGAGGGCTTGCAAGTAGCTGTGATTTTGCTGTGTGATTTTAATTTTATGGGCCCCTGTTGTTCAACGTTTTCTTCAGAGTAACTAAGAGTTGCATTAAATATTAAACAAACGGTGTGATGATTCATAAAGAGGGTCATGAGCTCCATATGTGAGTTAGAAATTTAATCTCCAGCTGGTTTCACTATAATCCATGTCATATGTCCAGGATCAGAGAACTCCAGTGTCTTCGAATAATTAGTTAGTGATCAAAACAGAAAAAAAAAATCCATTGAAACAATCTTCTCTTAGAAAAAGCTGTTTCTTCAAAACAAAATTGCTTGTTAAAGCTCGTTAATTTTAATGGGGTTTTCTTTTGAGTGCAAGTAAGACAAAAATAATTTGGAATATGTCAGAATGTCTTCTTGATAGTTGCAGAATTGGTAATAGTTTTTTGTGTTCAATGTCTTGCATTCAGAGTTGCTCTAACTCTGTTTTAATAGGAAAAGAGGAAAGTTAGACTTTTTTGCATCAAATGTAACTGTCTTGGGGTGACTTTATGATGCTTGTATTTTAATTAATCTAAAATAACTTTCTGTCTAGAATGCTGTTTCACCAGAAAAGGAAAACTTGATTAGGTTTTTTCTGATATGTGTATATAATTTTAATACTAGCTCAGGTGTGGAACAAAGAATTAAAATCTCCAAGTCTTCTTTTATTTGGATTAGGAAATTAATTTTTTTCCTTGCTTCCCCCTGGAGCCCTGGAAAAATATCTGTCAGCCTTTCATTGCAGAGACAAATATGCTGAGGTTTTCCCCAGGCCTTGCTGAGGTTGCATCCTCCTTTGCATGACAATTATGAAGGGATGCTGGGGAATACCAAATGAGTGAGGATACCAAACTTGCTAATCCTTCACGAGCCATGTGCACACACAGGCACACAAGAACAGTGCTCATCCACGGTTTCCCAAGAGGTTTTTCTATGCTCCAGGTTTCAGCCTGCACACGGAGTTTACGTATTGTCTCAGTTGCATCTTCCCTTTGAGCTGCAAAAGGTGGTTTTGGGTGGCATTTGGAGGTTGAATATTGAATCTAGACTCCAAAAATACTATGGAGGCAGGGGAAGTACAGTGTTACCCTGGGGTGGGTCGCTTCACGCATGGTACTGCAGCTTGGCTCTAAGGAGTGTTGCTGTTGCATTTAGTTGCTCGGCTCATGAAGTCAGTCACGGTTCTTGAATTTAAAAGCAGGCATATGGATGCACACAGAATTCGAGTTTTAATGCCTATAGAGTATAATGTCTGTAGAGCTCTGAAAGAGCAACTAGGCTTAGTCACCTAGGGAGGAAGGCTGTGTTTCTTGGTGTGTGGCTTGGGTCTTCCCTCTTTGCTCAGAAAGAAGTAGGGTATGCTGTCTCCTTCCCTGTGCTGGGAGGGCAGGATCTGGAAGTTATAGGAGAGCTCATGGGAGGGGATCTGTGGAGTTACTGGTCCAGTCTCCCATTCAGGGCAGGACAATTGTCTAGATGAGACCAGCTTGATGGTGACTTTGTACATCTGCTGCCTTAAAAACCTCCAAGGCTGGAGGTAGTGCTGTCTCTCTTATGACCTACCAATACCCAGGACATTGAATGCTTATTTTTTAATCCTTCTCATCTTTTACTAGGAGAAATGTGTAGACATGAACAAATTTAAGGTAAGCAAAAATAGCCAGATTCAAAGAATAAAAAGATGATATCTACTTAACTGTGTTAAAAACATGTAATGGGGAAGCATGCAAATGATTACGCAAGCAGGAGTTTGGTATCTAATTGTAAATTAGATAGACAGCTGCAGGGTATCAATAGACATATGGCAGGAATGTAAACAGTTTGCTCGCACTTTAGTGACATCCTGGAAAGCTGTGTGTAAACTTTCTGAAGTGAAGAGAGAAAATACGATTTCCTGGAAAAGAGGGTTTTCGAGAGAAATAATTGCTAATAAATAATCTGTGTCCCTCTGGAAGGCGAAAGTTTTATTTTGGCACTCGCTGAAAAAGCAGCCTCTAATCAGACTGCATTTTCCCGTTTGGCTGATGAGCACCAAGCAAGCCGAGGAAGGTGCCAGTTCCATTGTCTGGTTGGAGCCATCGCAGTTCAGGGCAGCTTCTCCGTGGTACCTGCCTGCTGCTGATTTCAGCATGACCTCCTGGCAGATGCTTTGTGTCTGACAGGATTTAGGGAAGATGACAAAGAGGAGGGTAAACAGTTGAGTGCCTTGAGAGGGGGTGTCAGATTCCAGAATGTAAATCTGTTTGTCAGTGGCCAACACTCCTAGGTCTTCCACCAAACAGAATACAAAACTTGTCTGTGTCCCAGCTGTAGGAGTTTCTGCTGCTTATAGCCACCTTTAAAATAATATCCTGCTGGAGTAGAATGCTGTGAGGCCCTAATTTTGGCTTATTTTACAAGCCAGCAAAGCTATCTAAATGTTTAACGCTCTTTTGTTAATAGCTGGCCATCACATATTTTGCTTTATATTAAGTGATACTACTGAGGCCATAAAAATTCCAAATGCAATGATAGCTAAGGGTGGTTCTCATATTATCTAAAAGACATAGCAAGAGTAAACCTGGAATAGCTTGCTTGATTTCTGGATGGGTGTCTAGTGACTTCTTAAATAATTCTTATAAAGTTTGCAGTGGGCCAGACTCTGGTGCTTTTGAGGTCAACAGTAGCTATTCCAGTTTACTTTGTTGAGTTTGTGCATCTGCCTTGGGGACAGATTTCAGTCCCATAGCTTGTTAATTGTAATTTTAGTCAAAGGGCCAGACTTATTTAGGAACTTAATTTAATTTTTTTTTTTTAATAAGACAGTTTCTGAAGGATGTAAAGAAGCTTTTATGGAGTGGAAGGAGTGAAAGGAGAGCAAGGAAAATCAAAGAAATATGGACATCAGTAGTGTTTCAAAAGTACATTTCACAAGGGAGTTTTCCTTAACAATCCATCAAAGATGACAGAAAATTTGGTTATTAATCAATGCTGCTGTATCTCTGTTGGGTTCAAGAACGATTTTTAGAAATGAAGATTTGCATCTGGTTTAGTCTACAAAGAATTTTTAGAATTTTAAAACTTTAAGTAAGAATAACTTACTTAAAGTACGTGGAGGATTAATATAGGGGGAGAAGACCACTTCCAAGCATTGTTCTTTAAGAGGTGAGCTTAGCCTGTGTAGTCATAGAAGTTATGTCATTGGTATATCCTTACCAAATAATTGCAAACATATAGCACAAATCAGTCCCTGGAATCAGTGGACACACAAATACACTATAGAGAGTTTTATTACAGCAGAGCTTGAGAATTGCAAAACCAATTTTCCACAGAAAAATTGCTTTCATATGATCTGAGTGCCGTGATTTGGTTTATTTGAAACACTGTGAGTCAAGCTGTTTGCTGGTGTTCCAAGCAGGCCTCTGTAATTCTACAGTTTTTTACAAAGGTCTAATTTAGAATAGAAATTCTTCCCACTGTTTGTAAACAAGAAACTAGAATATTTCTTATGTTTTTGTGTGTGTGTGTGTGTGTGTGTGTGTGTGTGTGTGTGTGTGTTTTTAAGTGGATAATTTTCCACTCATGATGCAGGAAGGCATGGCTCATAGCAACAGCCATTGCTTTCCAAAAGTCACTCTGAAACATGAGATGTGAGCTCCATTCTTCTCCTTTATTGCAGCACATTTCTGATTTGGTTTGCAGCAAGCAGAGTACCTCACAGTCGGCCCATGGCCATAATGCTGTGGATGTTTTCTTCCCATTACTGCATTTTGGTTTTTCAGTAGCCTTTTCTCAAAGCACTTGTGTATTCACTTAAAAATTAAGTTATGCCCCTGTTAAATATGGTGGCATTTTGGCATTTTAATGGCAGGTCACTGGCATTTTGATGACTCTGCAGTCTCGGTTCTGCTCCAGATGAATCTGGAGAACAACATGATGAAGATCTTTTCACATCCATGTTGGAAGTAATTTGCTATGAAGAGGTACCAGCATTATGTGGTTTTCTGATTGTCGAAACCTTGGTGTATTTCAGTGCTGAATGCTGGGAGCTGAATAGGCCAGGATTGTAAATGGATAAAATGTCTTTTCTTCTTCTGGAAAGATTGGTCAGTATTTTTATTGTTCATCTAGTAAGGCTAGATTGAACTTCCTGTAGGTAAAAGAAGCCTGATGTTTTTTTTCAGCCTTAGAAAGCCGTAAGTAACTTCTTTTCTAGTGTGTGGTTTTGCACTTACATGGCTAAATGAAGTGCAGTGGATGCTGAATCAGGCCCTCAAAGAATTCTTAGGAGTAAATTCCTAAAATACTTTAACCTATTTTTCATCAGCAACAGATGGATAGAGTATTAATTCTTTGTATCCTCCGTGGGCTTCCCTGTAGTGAGACTTGCCTGTATTCCCAGTCTCTTGTTTTCCATCAGCATGGATATTTGGGTCACTATCTCCTCTCTTCTCATCTCTCATCCATAGCTTCCTTCTCTTAAATCAGTCTGCTTCTTGGTCCCAGGTGTTAAGTGATGGCAGCTCTGTGATAAAAATGAAGGTTCTGTTTGAGTAAAAGTGTTGCTGATTATTTCTTGCCTCCTTTAAAGCCCTCTTAGATGATTTTCAGTGCTTTAGCAAATATATATGGTCATTATAACCTTCTGGCTTTCTCCTTCTCTGTCTTTCTAGTCTGAGTCCATTTCAGCCATGTCTGGGGGCACTGTGCGATCCCGGGAGCCTGTAGGCTCCATGTTCCAATGGGAGGATTCCCTGACCCCTGTAAGGGAGGTGCTTACTGGTGATGGGGTGAGATATCGCTGGTGGGAGATGCCCATTTCTGCCACAGCTCCAGCCCTGTCCTGTTGGGGCTGCTCTAAGGCATGTGAGCTGAACCTGTTTTGCAGTAGTGGAAAGGTAGAAAGGGAAGAGGATTTGTCTGCTGCAGAAAATGTCAATTTTTTTTCCAGAGGAGAATGGAAAAAATCAAAAAGAAAGGTCACTTCTAGTGCAGATCATGCAGAATAATCTAACATAGTTAAAACCTGCAAGTTTGGCTCACTCACCCTGAGCTGGGTGGTCCTTCCCAAGTGCTGCATGACTTTTCCACAGCCAGCTGAGCTCCCTGCCTGACTGCTTCCTCTGGGTGCTTTCCAGCTGTGTGACTTCCACCAGTAGATGAGCAAAGAGGTTTTTTTATCCGGGGAAAATGGACTAGAGGAGAAAATGGAACATTTCAATCCTTTCAGAAGGACTGTAGTGGACCAACTGATGGAAAACTGTTTCCAAGATAGCTTTGACTTGTTTTCACTGTCTTTGAAATAATGTAGGTTTCCTGGGGGGGAATTCTGTTTTTGCGTAATGCTTTATCTTCTTGGAGTTTTGATAAAATGTCAAAATGTGTGGATCTTTTCCAGCCTGCTCAATTTTGCACTTCTGTAAAAAAACAACCAGGTAGAGTGAAAGGCAAAGGCAGAAGCTTCATCTTGCTTTTTTGAAGATGGGAAGCATGATTTGTAGTGAGATTTAAGGGTGTAAAACCTTTTCATAAGAGTTTAGCATTCAGAAATTTCTGTTACTCTTTCTATCTTGAGTAATACACTAACCTGCTGAGAGAGAAGGGAAAAAAAAATCAGAAAATACTTCATCAGTACACTAGAATATATAACTCTCTGCAGTGCCAGCTCCTGCTGGCTGGTTGTCATGATTAACATTTTCTGGATTGGTATAACTGAAGTTTACATTTAAATTGCATGCTTACTAATGTACATTTTTATTTCCCATTGTCTTGGCTTGACAGAGGCTTCACCCTCTGGGCTTGCTGTGTTTCACTCTCTGACATATTGAGGGAAGCTCAAAAGTCTTTCCCATACTTGTTCTCCATTTTAAAATGAAAATATTACACCCTGAAGTTGAGCAGCTCAGTCTTCTTTAGTGCAATGTGCAGTTTGCACTCAGATCACTGGCTCCTGCTATAATTTATACATGAATCATGAATTATGTTTGGATTCTCAGGAAGCAAAAATAAATTGGGTAGAGCCACATCCAATTATGTAATGAATACCTCACGGTAAAATTTACAGCAGGGATGTTGCAAAGTGGAACACTGATAAAAGATTTCCAAAAGATTTGCTGCAGTGTCTCCTGATAAAAACAAACCTCTGTCCATTTTAGGCATAGTAGAGCCATTTTGATTCAAACAATGAAATATTTAAGGGTGCATGGGATTGATTGTGTTTCATTGTAGCTTAAGTGCCAGTACACAGAACAAGAAAGAAAGGAAGTACTTGGTGCAGTCTCACCGAACAAAAGGTCTTTCCCAACATGTTGTAAAGAACCTGCTTCATAACTCTATGTCTCTAAAAGCACTTTCTTTGCTGCATCTAACAGATTATATTTTGAGGAGCTATTTCCTGACCCTCAACTTGACTTTTTTTAAACTCACTGCTGAACCCTGCCTTCCTGAGCAAAATACGGCTCATGAGCTTTTGTAAGGTGAGCAACCAACCAGTGGCACTGGGAGAAGCATTGGTAATTTCACCTCTGTTTGTGGCATTGATTTCTTTTAAAGGCTTTTTATTTGTATTTCTTCCACATGTTTCTTCCTCCGCCTTGACCTGTTGGTTTTTATTAATTCTTCACTCAATACTCAAGTAGCCCAGTCTTGGGTCATGTTGTGCAAGTGCTTTCCTGAGCAGGACTTCTTCACTCTTTCCAGTGAGGTGTCCTTCTTTAAAACCCATGACATGGCTCCTAGAAGCTGCATATCCATCTCAGCTGAAGGGTAAAGAGGTGGATACATCCATGGTGTTTGTACTAAACAATTCTCCTCCTGGTGCTGCAGTTTGAATTAGAAAATTTTTATGACAGTGACCAAATACCTCTACTGTGTAGACAGCAAGAGCTGTTAAGGGGACATTTTACTTTCTTTGCTTTGACTTTCCTATCACAGCAAGTATTTATGCTACTTTGCACCAAAAATACCTCACCTGTCTGTGTGGTAGGGAGCTGGCTTTTGTGTGGAAATCAGGATAGTCACAATCCAAGGGCTTTGCAAGTAGAATGTTTTAGCAATTCCCAAGGCTTAATAGCATGTAATTGATTACTGTATGTATTGGATTGACTACCTGACATGTTGAAGTACACCTATACAAGGGAAGAGCCTGGGACCTGGGCTTCATATTCCTGCAGGTTTTCAAGTGGCTTTAATTTTTTGAAAGTTTTAAGGGTACTGTCTTGGCCCACTCTCAAGCACATGATGGGAGGTTTGCCATCATCTTCAACAGGCTGATTATTTCCCTGAAGAGGATTAAAGAAGATGTGTGCCCTGATAGTGTTCAAGGTCAGAGAGAGAAAGAAAAAGACCTTTTCCTTACACAAAAGCAACCTTAACTCTAATTTCTGCTGCCCACATGGCTGTGTGGAAAGGTGCAGGAGACATGGCTGGGGCAGCCTCAGAGGGGATTCCTAACCAGAGAGAGTGGTGTAAGCAGTCATTTGGCTGACCACAGTCTGTGGTTTGCATCAAGGGCTGTTGTGGTGGGAGCACTGCCAAACCAGAAGGCATGTCTTCTGATGGGCTCTTCCAAAACCCAGACTGAACTAGTCCATTCCCTTGGTGATGAGACAAGTCCAGTGTTTTCCCCTCTGATCATCAAGGCATGTTTGGCAGTGCTGCTCTTCAATATATACCCAGTGCTGATCATACTGAGTTCTGTACCAAGTGCATTCCAGTTGTGCAGGTCAGAGTAGAGCTGGCAGGAGTTGGATGCTTGTGCTCACAGCTCTGCTCCAGCTATAAGCTTGGGGAAGGTGTCCCGAGTGAATGCTTTTTTGGACATCAAAAACCATAACAAAGTCAAGATGAGCTATAAAGTTCCTGAGAGTTTACAGCTTTCCCTATATCTTAGCTAAGCAAAACTTTTTTTTTTTCCCAAGTGCAAATTCAAGCTGAGACAATAATTAGCATCGTGTTTGTTTGTTTCTCACCTTGAAGGAAGAAAGGTCAAATATAGTCAGCCTGAGAACTACTTTGCCTTTCCCCCTTGAAGCATTTAATTAGATTTCTCATGTAATGTAAAAAAGAGATAGTAGAGAGCTTGCTGGGAATACTTATCCATTTAAGACTTCTTTTTTCCCCCCTCTCTTTTTATTTCTTTCTGGCTTCATAGAACAATTTATAATTTTTCTGAAGAAGTGACAGGTTTAAACACTTAAACCTTCTTGCAGAGAATAGGCAGGGTTGCTTTTTTTTCCATTTTTAGAAGGGAGGGTTGTAAATCAACACAATGTACAAATAAAACTACTTCTGTATAAGGCAGTAAGAGGCACTTTAGAAAATGCTCAGAATGAATGTTCTACAACTTGTGCCACTTTATTTTTTTCCCCTCTGGAATACATACGTAAATGCTACATGCATACATACATTTGAAAACAGACTAATTATTTCTTGGGTTTTTTCTCCTCCTTTTTCCTGGATAACTAGAACTATCCATGTTAGGTTGTGAGCTTGGTGCAGTGGTTTTCATGATGCGATGCAGTTGCAGGGAGGAGAGAAGCTGTGTGGATTTCTGAGTTAGAGATCATGATTGCTGCATGTCACAACAGCTGATAAATCCCTAAACATTTTTTCCCCCGCTTCAGTCATGTCCTGATTCATTGGACAGTTGGAAGGATGCTTCCCTTTTCCCTCCTGCAGTGCAGTGTTGCCTCATGCCTGTAACAGGGACAGACACCAATTTTCTTAAAAATCCCAATATAACTCCTTTCTATGCCCACCCACAGGACTGAGCTACCCTGTGGGTATTTTTTACCTATGCAGATACTCGTTCACTGTTTAAGGTGTGCATTAAAGTGCAGATAGGTATAACCCCCCTCCCCCCCCCCCCCCCCCCAATAAGTCAAAACAGCATAGTGGATTTGAAGTATTACCTGTGTCACGGTATTAAAACTGGAATTTTTCTGAAACTTCTTTCCCCTGTGTGCTGTCCCATCCATTTTATCTCCCAGAAAGCTGAAGTTTGTAACCACTTCTAATCCAGGTCTTTTTGCTGTCATAACTTTAACCAGTAATGCAAAGCCCTAGAGGGGATTAGCAAACCTGAGCATTTCAAATTTTAAACTTCAATAAGTCTTGAGTTATAAGTAGGGAGAAAAAGCCTTTCTCAGTCGTTTTCAAATCAACTTACTATCTACCCCACCATATTTTCCTTTCCTGCTCCTACAGTAAAACTGCATATTTTTGGTGAATGTAGAATGAAAACCCTTAAAGGGAAAAGTCACGCTCATCCTTCCTCAGCATGGAGAGGTGGCAGAGCTTGGAAAATGCCAGAACACAAGGATAATTTTTCAGTCTCTCCTATGAGGAAAACTCTCCTGTTAACTGCACCCCTTACCAACATCTTGCAGGCACTAATTGAACCTTGCTTTTAGATTGGACACCTAAACCTGCTGACTATAAAGTGGGAAGAGTTGAAGGTCTCAGGTTTTAAGTAATAGAAACCACTATCCATCATACCTTTTTGCAGAGGTATCAGGAGCCAGTAGATCTCCCCATTTGTACCAAGAGCTACTTGATGGCAAGTCAATAAAACAAACAAAAAATTTTATGTTTTCATTTTGATTTGAGTACCTGTGTCATGTCTGTGAGGATGCAGAAGCATGAAGAACAGCTTGACTCTTTCCCAAAACCTTCCTCAAAAATGCAACAGTTCTTGGTGTCAGAAATTAAGACACATACCTCAGCAAATGCCTGTAGGCTGGAGTTTGTAAAAATGAAGAGAGAAAGGCAGATTTACTGTCACACCTTGAAGAAAAAGAAAAAAAATATATATATTAGAAAGCAGAGAAGACAATTATAGTATTACTACAGTCAAAATAGTCCTATGGAGTGGGTTTTTTTGTTGAATTCTTTCGGTTTTTTTCAGTGGTGGAAATAGATATATTTCTTCACAGCACATTTGTATTCATGCTGCTTAGACACACCATTAAAATAGCAATTCAAAAGTCAATATTATATTCAAATGTCAGACAGTTGAGATTTCAGTTATTTCTTAGGAAAAGGGCTCCAACTGAGAGCATAGCAGCACATGGTCTTATAGGTGGAAATAACCTGTAATGGACAGTTATGAGCCAAATAGGCAGAGCTATGTGGTGTCCATTCCACATTTCAAAAAGAACAACAAGAAAACCCATTAATGGGCAACTGATCGCTATAAGCATTTTGTGTTTGGTACATTAATTTGTTGGGATTTTGTAAAAGGTGACTGTTTGTCTGGTTGTGCTTTAATTTTCTATGAACTTTAGTAAACTCTTCAGGTTGGTGATGAGGAAAAGTCTGTCTGGACAGGGTGAAAAATAGGTAGAGGAAGATCTGGGTCATGAAATCTCATTCACTTGGTTGTGGAATAAAGCACATGTGTTTGTTACAGGAGCCCCTAACCTGGCTTTGATCCAGGTTTGTTTCTATTGCATCTTGTTCCTAGTGAGGGATTTAAGGAGTCCCACTTGAATAGGAGCAAATTATTTTAGTTAACAGGTTCTCTGTTTCTTTAGAAGTAGCTTTGCGTATTCAGGAGGCATTTTATTTATTCTAGAGAAAAACAGGGTGTTGATCAGTTTCTTGGGTGTATGTTGGGGCGGGGGGGGGGGGGGAAGGAGGGTGGGAAACAGTCTTAAGCCATCCTTGGTTGTCAGTTCAAATTAAAATGTGGAAATTAACAGTGCAAACAAAGAGCCAGATTCAAATGTGGCATATTGTTAGAGGCACAGCCATAATTTGCTTATGATATATTAAAAAACAGAAACACCTTGAGCTGAATTAGGTAGAGTTGATTGCCAGTTCCCTCCTGCATAAATGCCATTAGATGCCTAAAGTTACAAATTGCTTTAATAACTTTCACAACTGATAGGTAATCACCCTGCAGTTAATGAAACAGGGAAAACACCTCTTGCTAAATTCATTGTCTTCATTTCCTCCTGCATGATTTCCGAGGTATAGAGATAATTTTCGACAGATCTCAAGCTAGAAAGGTCATCTGTTAAGTTTTACTTAAAATCACATTTATATCTTCTTTTTTCAGGGCACATAACTCTATATCCAAGCTAGCTTTTCCATGCCCTGTTGTCCAGTGCAGCTCTGTACAATGCACTTCAGCATTTGGCTGCTTGTTAGTCCCAAGGAGATCTTTGCATCTCAGTGGAACTGGTGCTGAAGGCAAGTTTTCCAGAGCTGTTCTGGCTGTGTGTCCGACCAGGCAGTTGGAGAATCACACTGTAAACTCCCCCAGCAGCACACTTAAAGCCTTATAAAACCATGTGAGCTGAAGAATTGCAGTTCAGGATAGACTGGTTTGATACAGTTGAGGGTTTTTTGTGTCCTCCCAAAGTAGTAAGAGTTACAGTAATTGGTCTCTGGAAAAGTCCCATAAAACTGTGTTGTCATTTAAGGATAAAATTAGTGGCTACCAGTTAATGATGCAGGAATTATATACATGGCACTGAGCTGAGTGCAACATTTTACCTCTTGCTAGATTTCAGAGACATTAATGTCCCTTAACAAACATCTGAAGGTAATTTCAAAAGGTGGGGGTGATTAAAGAAAAGAGCATGACAGTGTTTTATAGTTGAGATTGCCTATCTATTAGACAGCTCTGACAGAGCGTGTAATTAATTTTTTAAGTGTTTATATGAAAGAATAAATAACTAGTAATACATATGGCACATTATAAGTGTGTTCAAGTGCTCTGTAGTTGGTCTAGATGTTAAGTTATGGCTTTGTTGTAGTTTTTAGCAGAATCAGCATAGGTAAAATTGGCCATTTAGGGTCAGGTTTTCTCAAGTGCATTTAGCACACACTTTAGAGCATAAGTACCGTGGCCTTGTTTTGGAAAAGTCTTCGCATCCAGGCTGTGTATCAGCAAAATTCAAGAGTGTAGTGGTGGTTTCTGCCATCCTTGCTGTCCTCAAAAAAAAGTCAGCTGATTTCTCCAGCAGTCTCTGCTGACAGTGAGTATCTAAATGTGTTCTGTACGCTTTTGAAACCCTGGTCCTTAGCTTTTTATATGATCAATAATTTTATATGCAGTGCATCTAAAGAAGAATATGTATGATTCATATACACATACAGGAACAACACAGAGGGATCATTTTAATATAAATCCCAGTGCTGTTTGTTATGTTCTGAAATATTGCATAGAATAATTCAAATATTTATAGATGGTAGTTCAGCTTGTGCTTTGCTTGCAGCATTTGCCTTTTTTAATGTCTCAGTTGAACCGTTCTTCCTTCCTTCCTTTGCAATGTAAACATTGCCCGTGCCCAGCACAGTCCTTCTGCTTCTTCCTCTGGAAACTCAAATGTGATAAAACATCCCTTGGATTCTGGGTCCTATTTTCTGCCCTGGTCACAGGAGCTGTACCAAGGAGCAGGGCTCCATTTCTTTGCTACGTGCTCCATAAGGAATGGAGGACTTTTCTCTGCTTTCTGTGGACTGGGTCCTTTTGGGGCTCCAAAGGCAGAGGAGTTTGTGTAACAGCTCCGTGTACAGAGGAAGTTCTGACTGTGCTAGATGTGAAGCAATGATTAGAAAGGTATTAGCATCTGCATTTTCATGCTGACCACACATGGTGTCTTGGCCTGGAAGTCCCATCTTGGGGGGCATCCTTCTAAGCAGCTTCTTTGCCCTGTTACAAAAAGGGACTTTCTTCCTTACCAGGAAAGCTCCAAGGTGTCCCAAGAACCTGTTAGGTTTGAGATGTTCCTGGACAGAAGGTTTAAAATAATTACCCTTACAGATTTGTGTCTGTCATCAGCACTGGAGGGTAATTAATCTGTATGTATGAAGTTGCCTGTTTAGGAAGTTGCACATTTTGCATGTTTTTCCTTTTGGTCGTACTTTAATTTGTCACTGCCTGGCTGGGACACAGAGAAGCAGTCAAGTCTCAACATTGAGAAGTGTTGTATAATATTAAAATGCTCTAGTTTCCTTTGAACAGATGATGGTAAGAAGTTATTTTAATGGGTTTGTTGAGAATTATGTTTTCAAAGACTCTTTAAATTATTGCAGACCATGCTGCTGGGATATGTATGGGAAACAGCCATTTTAATTAGGAAGATACACTTGGAAATGAAAAGTAATTTTTTAAATGTAATTTCCTTTGTGAGTGTTTTACTGACCACTTGAATTTATTTACCACACAGACCTAGCGATAAAATAGGTATTTATGGGTTGGTTTTTAATTAGAAATAATAGCTGGTAGAATTGAAGTGATTAATCATCCATATAGGCTGTGGTAGCCCTAGTGAAAGACAGTTGTAGTGACACTTTAGAGAGTGGTCTAATGGCGTGTTTTGTCCTTAAACAACACCACCAGCGCAGTCACCTTTTGGTGTGAAAGAGGAGAAAACAGGCTATCCCACTTTAGTGAACTTCACATGAGGATGACTGAAGAAATACTTGACAAAGCTGGGGTTTTGGCCTTCTGGGTGTCACTGACATCCAAATAAGAGTAATTAAAAGAGCAATCCAGTGACATGGCTTTATTTCTCCATGCAAATGGTGCTTGGAGGGAGTGGACCAGGGATGACAGATTTATGGAGAGAAGAGTGCTCATGACAGGAGGCTTTCTGCTAAAACACTTGGGCACATGCAAGTGAGTATTGTTTCAGGAAGGATCAGAGATTTTCAGTCAGCCTTTTCTTTCTTGGTTGAGAAGCATGGGGACGCAAATGACAAGGAACCAAACTTAGCAGCTTTAATAGTCTCATCAGAAAGAGGGTAAGAGTTTGGGGAGTGTAGCACAAGGAGAGTTTTGCATGCAATGCCAGTTAGCTTTATTGAGTCATACATTTGCTTTACCCTCTCTGCCCGAGGAGGTTTCTACTCCATATTTCAAAATGCAGCGTGTCAGAAACAAGAGCCAGCGTGGGGTGCGGTGTATATTTTAGCATTTTAGACAGCCAGTGCATATAATTATCTGTGAAGTAATGAAGTGTCATGGAAAGTGCATGAAATGAGTGTGTTTTTATGTGCTCATTTTAGAAATCAAGTTAGGGATAATATTTGCCTTTTTGTTAAAGGGTCCTTGCAGAAGTCTGCATCCATGTGTGAGCTGTGAGACTGCTGCTACCTGTTTTTCACTCTGAAGTTATGCTAATTGTCTTTGCAAGAATCAAGACACTTTCTCCCTTTTCAGTATCCATAGGAACCCTTTGGGGATGAAAAAGCCTGACATTTTGATTCCCAGCTTTTGTTTCCCTAATCAAAAATAAAGGTATAAAGGACAAGAAGAAGCAATTTCATTTAGTCCTCTCATCACAGCAGGTTTTATTATTTGCTTGAATCTTGCTGCATTTTATTAAATTATACTTCTGTTTGAGTTTGCAGCATTGCTTTTCAAGGAGAGCCCACTGCAGCCCATTTTGTAATAATATGTGTTTTCTTATAAGCTTGGTATTCCCTAAGTGAGCTTGAAATTTCTCCCTGGCCTGCCCAGTCTCTCAGTTTGGTGCAGAAACCAAATCACTGCCTGCCTGTTTGTTGCCCCCTGCCCCATCCTGCAGATTGGAGCCTGTCCTTGCTAATGTAGGCAAAACAGAGGCAGGGCTACATCACATTGCTGGCTGATTTTCTTAACAAAATAGGCTTTGCAAAAGCTGCTTAAATTCAATTTGCATTTGTAAAATAAAAACACAGCGCAGCATGGTCCGCTGAGAGATTTTTCATGCCGTGCAGGTATATTTTCAGAAGTGGTAATCAAATATTCTGGTGCTGTACACACATGGTTTCTGGTTTAGCTGTGGTCCTTCTGTTTTGTTTGGGATGAAAGTGAATGGCTGTTGTTGCTTTCCCATTGAAGAAATCCATTCACAGGACAACACAAATGTAAGCGGCTCTGAAAGTGCTGTTTATAGACCTGAAAACTGGTTGAAAGGCAGTCTTGTCATCCTCTAAACCTTCACATGGTGGTTCATGTGTATGGCCAAAGCCCCTTCATCTCCGAGGGAGACCTGTGGTAGCTGATGCTGAGCCCAGCCAAGTGTGAGAGAGCTGCACTGTCACTGGTGACAAGAAAAGACATTTACTCTGTATTTGTCATTTTACTGCCTGCTTGTCAGAGCAGACCTGCTTCGTGAATAACAAAGGTTCCATGCATCAGGGGGAACATACAAAAACTGGTGTGATAATTCAGTAGACTTGAAAAAAAGTCTGTGGGACCATACAGGGCACAACTTGATGCCTATGGTATTGGTAAGGTATTATATATTAAAGTATAAGTCATATTTATGCCTTTATTCTACCTGATGCTGTCTGTGTCTGCCTGTAATAATTTCCTGCTGATTGTAGTCTGAGAAGTTTAATGTATCCTCACAGAAATCTTCTCAGGAAGAACTTGCTGGCACTTCTTTTCTGCAAAGGGGTTTCTTCTGAACAAGGAATCTTGCATAGTCATTTGGACTAAGAGACCACTCATTTCTAAATGTGCAGGGATTCTCCTCACTTTCCCCTGAGCACTCTGAACCCAGTGTGTAGGTGGTCACTGATTTGTGTGGGGGTGAATGGCAGCTTTTGGTGTCTCCAAAAGTTAGTGGCCTCACAAGCCATTTTCTTTTCAAAGGTCTTTTAAAAAATTCTGCAATCAAGACTTAATTTATGCAATAGACAGAGACTCTGTTTGATAGTTTACAGCCAGTGTGTATAAAGTAAGTATGGCTTTCATTAAAGGGGAGACATGTATTTTAGCTCAACTGAGGAATGGGGAAATGTGGGTCATAAAGACAATATTGTAATAGAGTCTCCCTTTTTATTGCCAAACTGTGTGCTGCACTTCCGAAAAGCCTGGAGTTCCGGGGGCTGAGCTGATCAGAGCTCGGCATGCTTTTCTTCCCCCTTGCCTTATAACCCTTGTTAACTTTTCAACTTGTCAAGTACATGGTGGTTTATGAAATTTTAAAGCTAACAGTATGCTGCGTGGGGATGTCAGCGATATGCTAGACTTTTGAGTGCATCCTGAGATAAATAAATCATGAAGTCACAGAATGTTGCAATTAAAGAACCCAAACCTTGATGCTTGAAATATTAAACTTGGGTTCGTGTGACTTTAAACAATAATCACAGCTGGAAGAAGTCTACACTTGAATTGTAGATCAGCAATAGGAAAAAGAAAAAAGGTATCTGTGAAATATTTGTCTCTTCCAGGGCATCAGACTGATATTTACTTAATTAGTGGAATTATTATTGAAGGAGTTGATTCCCTTCAGCTCAAACAGGTAGATATGATCCTACCTCAGTGGAAATGGAAATTGCCTGGCCCGGTTTCCTCCTGGTCCTGCTTCTTTATAAATTAAGACAATCCCTCATTTGATGTTTAGTCAGTGACCTTCCTGTATTTTGCAGAGTCTCTGTAAAGATGCTGCAGGTTATATTCATTTTTGCTGGAATCCACTATGGCTTTAGCTGCTACACTGTGACTGTGGGTCAGGCAAGGGTTGCATTAACATTTCATCCATCTCTGGCTGGCTCCCCAGTCGCCTTTGAGATATTTCTGATTTTCCACAGACTTGAGATGAGCAGCCGATGTGTCTCATGCTTGCACTGCTTCTTATTTTAGCTTTTCCCTTAAAAAAAGTGTGGAAAAAAGAAAATGGTCATTATGGCTGAGTGTTTCAAGAGGGTCTCCGTGGGAACGGTGCATTGTCCATCAGTAGGGACACCCGGTGAGTCACGTCTTTGACTCCACATCCATGAGTAATCTCTCTGACTTCAGCAGGATTACCCAGGTGTTTAAAATAAAACTGTGTTGTAGAGGTCTGTGGGATTATAGGACCAGAAAGATTGGTTGTGTGGCTAGTCGCTGAGATTTTCTTTTATTTTCTCATTTTATGAGTTTGAAAAGTCAATAAAAAATAATGCAAAACACATGCATGATTTAGGCAGGGGCTTAGCTGCTGCTGTGCCGGGAAGTTCACAGTTAGGGTTTCTGGAGGAACTCTCTCATGGCATTTGTTCCTTACCGTGTTTTCACTATAAAAATGTCTATTATGTGTCCCCATGTATGGTCTGATAGCACCCCAGTTAAGGTGGTTTTTAACTAAAACCTGATCTGTTTGATCAGTCTGACTGGTTCAGGTGGATGCACCACTTGGCCTTGGTTTCGTGTGGTTTTGTTTTTCTCTCCTCAGTTGTTTCTTGGTATCACCCTTATTGCTGCGGTTTCCAAATAGCTTTCAGCGGTGCACATCTGTACATGCTCTTTCATCTGCTCCCCAGGGAAAGACGACTGTGGAGTCGTGTGTTTTGGTTGTGAAGGTTTACATAACCGTGCACATGCTTATGGGGGTAATGTATATGTATGCACTCTGCTAGAAATGGGAAGTGCGTGCAAAATCACCCTGACACCCCAGGCCAAAGGTTTGTCCACCCTGAGCAGCTGCCAACAAGCCTCTGCCCTGTCTGTGAGCAAACCTGACCCAAATGCAAATTTGCATACCCCCACCACTCTGACCTGGGTCATCCCTCTGGCCATAAGGATGTTGAGGGCCTCTGCAGTAACAGCAAAATATATAGAGAGCTTGACTGGAACATTTTTTAAAAAAAATTTTTGCAGGCTGAAGAGGTTAAAAAATCACCATGTGACCCATGTGTATATAGTACCAAATGTATAATCCTGAAGTCCTCCCTCCTTCCATGTTGTCCTCTGTATCTGACTGCTTTTGTGCTGCTGTCAATGTCCCTCCACCATTCCTCCTCTTCAGAGGCTAACAGGGTCCATTTGTAAGAGTTTGCATGGGAAACATTAATATGGGGAAAAGGTAGTTGGAAACAAAACCACTAAATACATGTATTTCATCTTAATTTCTGAAAATTGATTTTAGATTTTATTTTCCCTCATGTGAAACAGTTTTAAAATTATAGGAATATTAACCTGCTAGCAGAACTTACTTATTTCAGTGAATATGGTAGTTTTCTCATGGCTTGAAGCTTACAGAAATGCAGGATAATGTAGAACTCACACATGTCTAATTTTTGATTTAAAAAAGAAAAGCTGCAGAAACCTATTGTTAAGATTGGAGGATGCTGGTGACATGAGATGTATGTATGTCTTAAATGGACGTCAGCTGGAAACAAAGAAGAAACATTTGTTTTTTATTTGTTCCTGTCAGCAGTGCAGTGGCAAACATAAAATCCATGATAGGAATAGTTCTCTTTCACACACAGCACATATAGGAGAGGGAGTGGAGGACCTAGTTTCCCACCTCTTCTTCCATGGTGTTTTACTTCTGTTAATAGTGTGCCTGAGCTGGTTTCACTGAGATATTCCTTAAAGTGAAATAATTTGAGCATGCAGTCATTCTGTCCCTGTCTACCCCTCCCCTCCCTGGCTCTTCAGTAATTGCATCCTGGTTCACATTAATTCGGCATGCTAATTGTTAGAGTTAAGAAATAAGAGGCTTGCCAAGATGCAGAAGAATTAAAGTGATTGCCCTTTTGTCTGCAGAAACAGTGGAAGCTAATAATTATTACTCTTATATTTTTGTTGTGAAAACTTCTCTCTCCCTCTCTCAGTTTCCTAGACCTGTGTTTTTCCTTTGACAAAAAGTGATCTGATTTGATGTACATAGGCAGTACTTCAGAATCCATCACTCACAGCCACAGCCTTCTCAGCCTACTGTATATTAATAAGCAGATGTGTCATCCTGGCAGACTGCTCAATAATAGATCTTTTTTAAAACTGCTTTTCCTCTGTGTAGTTCAGGTACTCCAGAACTAGAATTTAAGCACTGCTTTCGTTTTATATAGAGATATCAGGAGATACTCAGCTTAATGTAGAGTTGTATATTTGCATTTGCAGAACATTTTGTCTTCCTTTATTCTCTTTGCAGACACAAGGCTTGGAATGCCAAATAGCTCATCAAGATATACAGTGTGCAGAGAGAAAATAATCTTAATGTCTGTCTCTGGGGTTTTTTTGCTTATTTTTTTTCCTTTCCCAAAATTTCTTCCTTACATTTCTTTCAAAGGAGCCTGAGGAAGTACATAAAACCAGTTTTCCTCTCCCTGGGATGCTTGCTCCCTGAGCATGTGGGGATGCTGTCCTTGCTGAGGCAGCACTTTCGTCTCCTGGGCTCACTCCTGCAAACATCCCTGTGACGTTGCTGTCCTGCAAACTCCTTGTCAAGTGGTTTCTTCTGTCCATGCTGGTCAGAGCTCCGTTGATTTTGATGAAAGCCAGAAACCTCCCTGTTTTCTATTAATTTGGGCTCCTCCTGCCTTCTGCGGGAAATAAAAAGGGCAGGAGGTGAGCCAGCTGGGAGAGAGCAAGGATATAGAACTGTACTGGAGGAGAGTTGCTAGGAATGCCAACAGCTCTTTTCAAGTTTTTCCCCTGGATTGTCAATGATTTCAAGGGAAATCAGGCTTTCTAGGACTCTTTTAAGACTGCTATGTAGAGATAGCCAAGAGCAAATTGAAGTAACACATAAGGCATATGCTGACGACCACAAAGGTGCCGTAAAACAAACTGTAGGGCATGTTGTTGTTATTATTCAAATATTATCCGGTTCCTGTAACATCTGGGAAGCACAGACATGGATCGGAACCAGATGTGCTCTGTGCTTTATGACTGCAGAGCAGAGAGGGACACCTGTCCCAGAGCCCCCTCACTGTAAGGTGTCATAGATGGGGTGTAGGGAGGCTGTGGGCCACGGATCTACATCAGTGATCTACCTGCCAGCCTCAGCATGCCAGAAAGCAGTCTGTTTGAAAATCCACCAAATAAATACAAGTGGAGTTGCATGTATTTATTTTAGTGACACTCACAAGGCCAGGAGGGTTTTTTTTTTTGACCCTCTAAAAAGAGGTGTGGGGGTTGGCATTGCAGCAAGGGGAAGGGTTTAGGGAAGGACCAGAGAGAGTTTTCCAGCAATGAGTGTGTCTCTTCTCTGCATGTTGGTGTAAGAGAAAACATGTTTGTTTGGTTTTCATCAGGGGAAAAGGTACCATGGCAGAGTTGAAGTACATCTTGGTAACAGTAGACGTGATGTTCAGGTTGGAGGTAAGCCATGAAAAAGCCTGGAGCTAAAAGCACAGCATTTATTCTGGATGTGTGAAACAGAGGTAACCACAAAAGAAAAACATGGAAGTGGGATGTGGTCAAAGCAGCAAGGTGCAGAAAGGATCTTCATGGCAGTGTTTTGAAAGAAAACAGATGTGTCAGGATGATTTTCTGCAAGGCCACAGGAGAGGATTTTGCAGTAACCAAAACGTGAATCCTTGGAAAGGAAGGGATAAAATCTTCTGTGGAGCTGTGAGCTCCATAACAAACTCCTTCTTGGGTACAGCAAGGAAAACGTCTGTGTGTAAAGCACAGCCTGAGGAATCCAGGTACACCTGGTTTTTGGTGAACTTAAATAACCTGCTGGAACCACAGTTAAAGAATCACAACAGAGCGTGAGCAGGACCACAGTTGAGGAGGCCAGCAGTGTCCCTGGGGAGTAGAAGGGGGAAGATAAAATGGGAGCAGGAAGAAGCAGGGAGGGGAAGAAAATGTCATCTTGGCTGCTTCTTGCATACTTATAAATCTGTTTGTAATAAAACCTTCCTGGAAGGAAGGAGAGCTGCATAGCCAGACTTCCCAGCACAGAACAGCATCACTTGGAGCTGCAGGGAGCCTGGTTTTCTGAGTTGGGTTATGGCAGTCAAGCTGATTTTAACATGAGAGTTTGTGTGCAGTGTGTTGTAGTTGGTGTTGGGTTTAATCCTATTGTTTTCATTTTCTGGGAAACCAGCTTATAATTTTTTTTTATTTGATTCTACTAATTAGTTACCCATCCACTTTCATGTTGTGTCCAACAGCTGAATTTTACCTGGCTTTCCCTAGGCAGCAGTTTGATTGGCACCTCTTCTTCTGTCCAGCTGCCAATGTCCACAAATCATAAAAAAACCCCAATTTATCTTTTTTATCTTTCTTCCCTTCCTTCAAATATGATTGAAAAGAGCCCCTGGATTCAGAGGTACAGGAGAGGGAGTGAAGGCAATTAAAAGAGACCCAAAGAAAGAGTGGTTGCATTGCTCTTGCTTCCTTAGGAAACATGCAAAAAAAAAAAAAAAAGTTACACTCCAAAATCTGGGGGAGCTAACGAAAAAGTGCTTTCTATTTTAAACAAACTTCAACACAAACTGTTGTGGTGGGGTGGGTTTGTTTTTGTGTGTTTTCTTTTGGGATTGGTTGCTTATTTTCCCCTCAAATTTGATTTAAATCTGGTGAAACTTCTGCTGAGCCTTCCAGGCAATGGATTTGCTTATGCAGTCATTGTATTTGTAATTTGATGGATTTTAAAGCCATCAAAGGTGTGAGGGCTGCCTGTCCTCTGCAAGTCAAAGGAAGATCACTTGCAGTTGCAAGCGAGGCGTGTGAAGCACCTGGCTTGGTGCAGAGCTTTGGCTGTGGAAAGACTCCTTAAAAATTCCTAATTGATTCAAAAAATTAAGCCATTATGTAAATGTTTGTAATTCTGAGCTGCTCGGAGAAGCTTCATTAGTAGGAATACAAGAGCAGGAATTAATTTTACTTATGTGTAATGAGCAGCGGATGGGTCCTGAGGAAAAAGAAGGAGGGAAAGGGATGCTTGTTCCCCCTTTACCAGCTCTGTTCACGAAGTGCCATTTCACAGGGATTAGCTTCCTGTTTGTTTTTTTTTTTTTTACAGGGGGGATATCTGTGAATATATGGCGTAAGATTACACTTTTATTGTCTGCCATGAATCCCTCCTAAGGGTAGGACAATGTGGAAATGTGCAGCCAGTGTTGCATTACAGGGATGCATTATGGCTCTCTTTCTCCACCAGTAATGACCAATTAATGACCACTGAGATAAGCAAATGAGAAGTCAGGGCTTCTTAGAGCTTTAACTCATTATTTCCTGACCACCCATGGACAAAAGGCTGATATTAGTATAGTTTTATTTAATGAGTATTTCAGATGAGTGTGGGACTCACTTCATGGTCTGGCAGGGGGGCTGTGTGGACATTTTGCTTCCAGCCTGTGGGATGCCTTTATGAAATCACCTAACTGGAAGAAAATCCCAGGTCTGTGTGGTGGCTGGAAGAAGTTTGTTCAGTTGCTGCTCAGCTGGGATAGGCTGGTAGGATTTCCGAGGAGGACTTAGCACAAGCTTTGATGTTGATGCACTTCAGGTCAAAGGAAGTGAAATTTCAGGTTTACTTCTTGTGCCAAATTTGTTGTACAAAATGAGCCACAGAACATCATGTATGCGCTGTCACAGAGTGGAGTTCACCACTGTAAACCTCCAGGGGTTTTGCTGGGCCAACTCAGTCATAAAAACAAAGAAATAGACAAGGTAGTGACAAAAAGAGGTGAACCCTCTTGTCTGTTGGACATCAGATTTTCAAAACAGTAGTAAATAAGAAATGCTCATTTATTTCAATAATTAAGCTGAGAAACAGGGACTTAAAATCTTGGCTTCACTTGAAGGTGGGGGTACTTCATAATTTATGTGTCTCTAAGACATACATACGTTGTACTCCTTACGTTGAGTTTTATTGGTTTCACTGGGCACCTGGTCTTGCCTCAAAGTTGGATGTTTAATGACTGGCACAAATAAAAATTATTGACAAATCAGGATGGCAGAGAAGGCTTGGAATGAACAAAGGAGGCAGAGAAATCTCAAAAGAGTGAAGACAGCTGGGTGGGATTGGACAGGCAACGCTACTAGCAGTGAGGGCAGAAGGGTGGAGAACTCCACATATGATGTCCCTAAAACCAGCTGCCTTGGCCAATAGTAAGAAATGCCCCAACCAGCACTTGTGGGTAGGACCTTCAGTAGCAAAAACATAAGTGAGGGGGAATATGCAGTACCTGAGAATGCTCTTCTGGCTGCTGGGAGTGAACTGTTGACAGCCCAGATACAGAAGTTGTACTGCCAGGCATATTTCCCGACCTGCTGCTATTTTACTTCTGTTGACAGCAATGGTTGCTGCCACTGGGAGCCTTCAGCATCCTCAAGCAGAATGTGTCCTTTGTTTTGGAAAAAAAAAATAAAAAAAATCCTGCTTTTATTGCTTCATCCTGCACAGCCTCACACAATCTGACAGTGTGATCCCTCAAGGTTTTATAATATGGGCTCCCCTTGCCAGGGCTTAGGGGGAGAGTGGTGTTATTAATGAGCTCTTCTGTGTGGCTGCTGGGCAGAGGGGTAGGAGAGAATAGGAGAATGTCCTTTTGTATTGCCCAGGCATCAAATACGAGTGCTTTGTAATAACAGAAAGGAACAGACAGGGGAGCCCTTGTAAATACATTTAGAAGAGGCGGTGTAGGTGTACAAATGCAGGTTTGTATCTGTGGCTTTGGGGGGGGAGGACAGTTAGGTTTTTCCATGCATGCCCCTCACTGCTGCTTTCATTCCTACATCCTAGCACCTCCAAGCACCCCTCGAACCCACACAGCACAAAGGTCTTCAAAAAAAGAAGGAAAACAACACTGACCAAGAAGTTGTTTTGCTTTGGTGCCATAGCTTCAGGGAAACAGTGGGCAATTTTCACTACTCCTCAGTTGGAATGATTTGGGCTCCCAGCCCTGCCTTGTTAGTCAGGAATGAGGCATTATGGCTCTCAGCTGTGGCCTCAGCTGTGCCTGGGGAGAAGGTGTTTAGCTCTTCTCCTCGGAGGTGCCTCACACGTTTGCTGGGGGGATTCTGTTTTGCCATAGCTTGTTGGAGTGCTCCTGCTTGGTCACGTCCAGAGGAGGCTGCAGGAGGTGTTGGTAAGTGAGTCAGGGGTTTAGGGATTGATAATTCTTATCAGCAAAAAAGAGGAATGGGCTTTTTTAGGGCTGCTTTTGGGAGGTCTTGGAGGCTTTCTCGATCAACAGAAATGGGGTTTAGGTCAAATTATACTGATGTGTTTTAAATAAGGCCCTGAGTCCGTGTCCACAAGCTGCATCTCTTGAGTGGTGTGCAGTGGTTCTCTCTGATCCTCTCCACTCCTTGCTGCTGTTACTCTTCCTTCTTTTCCATAAAACACAGGTGTAATGTCTTGCACAGTGTTACAAAGGCTTAATGTTTGTCTCAGGTCTTCAACCCAAAATGAGGCTATGTTCAAACTTAAAATGCTTTTAAATGTGAATTAATAGTTCTTAAAATGAGTATTCCTGGTGGTGGCAATATTTCTCAGCCAGCAGTGAAAGATGAAGACTGTGTTATTTGAAGCCTCATCTTATTGCACTTTGGAAGGGTTTATGGTGTTCTGGTTGCTCAGGGAAAAGCAGAGGCAGGACACAAATAGGCAGTGGGGAGCTCCATGTGTCTCTGAAGCCCTGCCTCAATTATTATGCAGCGCAAGTGGCTGTTGGCACAAGAACAAATTCTACTGTAAATTATGTGTGATTTACATGAGAAGCTCATTAATTCTCTAACACCGGATTTAGATGGTTTCATTTGTAAGGGGTGTCATTTTAAACACTGCTCAAACATATTTCCTTCTATCTGCTGACTCAGAGTGTGTGCTGAGAGATGATAAACAATAAAGTGTGTATGTGTTCGTAAATACATGCACACAGACACACATTAGAAAATGGAATCAATTAGAAGGTATGCTTTGTGTTTAGCAGTGCTGCCAGAGATACACAGTTTGGCTTCCTATTTTATGATTCTGCCTGTGTAATGTGGAACTTGCAAGATGTTTTTGTTTTGAGTTTATTGATGCAAAGGTAAGCCTTTTTAATTTTGATTTTTATTATTGAACTTGTGTCCTAATGCTTTTTCTGTGCTGCTGTGGCTCTCGTTTTAAGGGTTTCTTCTTGGACAAGCCTCTGTCCTGGTTTTGGGAGCAGCAAGACTCAGCGTGAATGAGCATTACAGATCTGTGGCATAAGCAATAAGCAGGGTGTCTGGGTGTCTTTTTTTTTTTTTTTTTTTTTTTTTTTTTTTTTTTTTTTTTTTTTTTTTTCCTCCACATTCCTGGTTTTTCTCAGCTCTAGCATAACTCAGAAGCAGGGTAAAAATAATAGGAGGGGGGAAAAGAAATCCCTCAGTGGAAATACTTTTTTACTGGGGGCTCTGCTTCTTGCTCCAGGACAGACACAGCTGATAGGCATGCCAGAAGTGTCTGTGGTTGCAGCTCATTTGTTGAGGCAATGTAGTCCATAGTTTCATTTAATGTTGCTTTTGCATTTAAGCAGCATGACCCTTCTGCATTAACTGAAAGAATTATATGCTCATTTTCAGATTGCATTTATTGTTTTAATCCAGCATCTGGAGCTATGTGTTCTCTGATATAGGGCCGATGTAGAAATTTGGATGATGGTGTAAGTGTTTTATCATACAATCATGTGCTGTTTGGGTTTAAGTTGCAGTTTATAATTATTTTAAATGGGCAGTTGCTCTTTAGAAAATCTTAAGCTTGACGCAAACAATAAATGCAGGACAAGCTGCCAGACTCACCTTTGAAGTCTCTCTGGCCTAAGGAAACTGTTCATTGACATCTCATTACTTTCCTTCTCTTATTAGAAACAAATGTGGATTTCCTACATGTAGATTAAATATGGCCTGAATTAAGAAAGCTGAGTTAGGCAGCAGCAAAAGAGGAGAAATTATGCCATGCTCCGCTGCGGTTTTGTTTATCAGGACATAAGTCTGAATTTATTATTTTTTATGACTTGTAAGTTAGTGCAAGGAAAGAAAAAGGAGCAGTCATTTTTTTCTTACAACAATCAATCTACTGTTTCATACGCATTTAAAACAATTTTGCCACAGGGAAAAGAAACACATGCCCGTCTTAAGTAACCTAAACATCCATGGTGGTTGTTTTTCTGCACGTAGCAAGGCTTTCCTTGCTCAGGGAGAATTTTTTTTCTGTTATGTGGAGAAAGTGATTTTGACTCACAAGGTATGGGAAAATGTAGGCAGGGCTTCAGTGGAGGAGGAGGGAAATCCTGCAGCTCTTGTGCTTTCGAACATGTATCAGACCTTCCCTGACCTATTTTTTTGGGTCCCCAAGCTGAAGTTTTATGTCATGACCTGTCTGTACCTCTTGCTAGGAGTGGATAAACATGTTTGTGAAAATAAGAATAGTGGCAATTTTTTTTTTTCTCCAACAGAGCTACTTGAAGCTCCTTATCCAATTTATTAAAGACAAAATTGGCAAGGGGAGCACTAAACAAAGAAACATTATGCTAGTTTTATTTGTCTTCAACAGCTTCTTGCAGAACAGCAGGGGAACAACATTTTGTTTAATGTTACAAGATTTGCAAAGGTGGTGACTGTGCTTTGCCCCTCTCTCCGCGCTTACTCTATTTTGAAGTGGTGTTGGGACGGAGACAGGGTGAGTTATACGTGGTTATGGGTTGCAGACAGACAGACAGAAATCCTATACCCAAAGCAAACACGTGGCAGAATGGGTCACTCTTCAGGTGCTGCCACCCTGCATACTCTGTATATATAAGCCACTGACTGTAAACCCTGTGTTGGCTTGATGGCTTTTCTCTGTAGTGCTTTTCTTTTGAACATCCAGTGCTTCTGCAGCATAGGATAGGTTCTTCCAGCTTGGTGTTGCTTTGGCTTGGCTGGACTTTGTCTGGAAAAGCATTTTGAAACCCATTTAATGGGTACTTTTTCTGAGGGAACATGTTTAGGTCAGTTCTATTTGCACTGTCCTAAAATATTTTACCCTTGGAGGGCATTTGTGATTGCAGCCAGCTGTTCCCTCATAGACTGAGAAGGAGGCCTGTGCCTGGTGTAAATATGCGCAAATAATATTGGAAAAAAATACAGGAATGGTGCCAGATGACACCAGCTGTTAATGGCACTCATTAAGCATCATGTTCTAACACAGTATTATTTTCCAGTGTAGGTAAGCCCTTAATGAACGCTCCCTTTCTTTTCCCCAAAACCTATAATGTAATATACTGCCTTTAGTGGAATATTTTAATTATTTGTACATTTTCATAAAAAGTTCTTTTTTGTAGGTCAAAATGTAAGCAGAGTTCCTAGTGCTTATTTATCTGTGAGGCTGAAGGTGGGAACCTCTTGGTTGTAAAGAGTTTGCATCAAAAAATGTAAAAACAAAAATTTAACAAAAATGTACAGCTGTAGGTAGGCAGGATGGACAAAAGGTGGGAGAAAGGAATTATCCTTATTTGACAGGTCTATTGAGGAAGAAAGGGAAGACAAAGAATCTCTGCTTTTATAGATCTGCAAGTCTACACTGTAATCCCATTTGGAGAAACACAGTGGAATACAGGAGTGAAACTTAACTTATTTCTTTAAGGGAAAGCTCCAATAATGTTTTTTAGCTTTTGTTCCTGGTACATGAGAGGCCAGACCAAGTTTTTCCAAAAATGAAATAAAACCTTCTGCCAGCAAACTACTCTGTATGTGTATATATATTAATACATAAACATACATACACACATACATATATATGTCTATATAAAATAAGAAAAGTCTAACGACATCTCTTCTATATGAGGATGTTTCGGTTTGGTTTCTGTATGGTACTGTTCATATCAAACATGTATGTAGGTCATTTTGTTTCCAGCCAAAGCACTGAAGAAAATCAGTAGTTAATGCTATATGCAAAGTGGAATAAGAGAAACATGTCACCTGTAATATGACAAGGTATTAACTTCTTAAGTCAGAGAAATTTAGCTGGACAGGCTGGAGTTTTAATCTGACTCCTGACTGCTGTGTCAAATAAATTTCAGCTAAGCGAGGCAAATGTTTATAATTAATTTCAGAGTGGCTTAATTTTTGCACATTAAGCAAATTGGTGTCTTGTTTTAGACTCTGAAGCAGGGAGGCAACTCAGCATGAGGCTGTGTGTGATTTATTTAATAAGAGACTACCTTAGGGACTCGGAAATCATGCTTGGAGTTGAGCTGGTGCCCAGCATTCACACACTGTGGCCTTATCTCTTTCAAATGGCAGCTTCATGGTAAGGCAAACTCAGAAGTTCTAAAGCTCAGAAATTCACAGATGTAACTCAAGGTTTATGAGCCTATGTCTTTTCTTTTTGTGGTAGTTTGGTGCTGGCATAACTCTAATGACATCAAGCACTTAAGGAGTGACACTGCTGTAATAAAGACCTGGAGACTAATGGTGTTTGCAGTACCATTTCTCTTCCAGTCTTTGTCTGCTGCTAAAAGCTCCCTGTCTGATTCTACTCACCCTTTTCACAGTTGAACACACATCAGTTGACCAACAACAGTTTCTGCCTTTCAGGATCCCAAGCAGAGGCCAGCCTAGGTCAGCTCAGTTTTTGAGGTCAGACAGAATCTGGTTTATGGCAGTGGGCAGGAGGTCTAACACTGGTAATGTTAATTCACAAAATGAATGATCAGTTGTTTTAAAGGCCAGGGGGAGCTTAATGCAGCACATCACAGACACTCTTGTCCTTTCGGTGGTGCTGTGTACAGTTCTCTATAGCTTGTTCCTTGCCTTATCTTCATTTATCTTCACTGAACAGTGACCACTGAAGGTGCTACCTTCTTGCTGGACCCTCTCCTGCAGTTCCTGTCTCATTCACCGACACAGAACAGGTTAACGTTTTATTTCTGAGTTAATGTGTATCTTTAATATTGCTTCTCTTAGGGGCTTTCCCAGTGAATTATACAGGACCTGTGTTTGTCTTTAAAGCCTGGTCCCCCTGAAGCTGAGATGCTTAAAATGCTGCAAGTAGTGTTTCATCCTGTCCCTCCCCTCCTCCCATGCTTTAAAATCTTTAAGGATCCCTAAACAGACACTTTGTAAATCAAAGCATTAAGAAGCAAAAGTGTGGTGCAGAATTATGAGCCAGATGTTGATCCTGGTAACTCAGGTATGCCATTCTCTTACACCCATTCAGCTTTCCTTGCGGCGTTTCCCTAAGGAGGACCCTGGGGCTGGATGCAAGCTGAGATCAATCCCCAGGCTGTGGCATCTGTTTGCTGAGGCTTGGAGCTGCTTATTAAGCTGAAATCGTGTGAACTGAGAAACGGAGACAACGTGATGTTGGGAGCCAGCCTGGATCTTAGGAACACATTGCTTAAGTGACCAGAAACTAAGCTGCTGTTTGTGTGCCAAACCAAAGCTATAAGCCATGTGGGTTTCAGAACTTTCTTTTTTTTTTTTTTTTTTAAGAAAACACTTGTTAAAGAATAAGCTGCATTCAATGATTGATTGCTTGTTGCTCTTGCCCAGCTATTCGTACTCCCAGCTTTGACTTATGTCATACACCTGAGGCCTTGCATTATAGGGAGCGCAGTATGCACAGCAGAGAGTGGAAAATTTGGCCAAAATATTCTTGAAGTGCTGAATTGAGGGATATTTCTGGAGGAAGTATTGCTGCTGTGCTTTGCTGGATTAGACTAAAAGGTAGGAGGGATTTTACTCATAGCATTTCTTCCCCCTGGCTTTTTCAAAGTTTTGCTTGGGATTCTGTCTGGGGTAGCTTTGAATGTTGCATTAACCATTTTAGTTCTCAGCTGCAGGTAGGTGCTGTTCCATGTCTGTAGCTTGTATAGAAAAAAAAAAAAAGGGTTTTTTTGTTTTTTTTTTTTTTTTTTAAACCTGATAGGTGGTAGAGCGCGGAAGGGGAAGGCTTTCCATGGGGAGCAGGGAAGGAAGCTGCTGGGTGTGGAAGAGGGCTGTGGTTTGATTATTATATTTCCGAGACCCCAATTTACTTTCTATGCAAAGAAAGAGAGAGGATGGTGGGGGCAGGCATAATTCTGGGACATCTGGCTCCAGTGAAGCTCTTGCTGGTGATTAGGTCCATCTTGAGATCAGCCTCTGTAGCCAACATGTAATTACTGGGGTTTTGTTCCTACTTTGAATGGTTAGCATATGATATGTCTATACGTTGTTTTTCTTGTAGCTCATTTTTACCCTCTTGTGTGATTTGCAGGATTTACACACTTGGTTTCTGTTGATGGTGTCTCTCCTGACAGTTATTTGTATGGAAAGGTTAAGGCAGCTCGTGGGCTCATGAAGACAGGAGTATTATGCTTGAGCCCGGCATTAGTCATGCTTAGCTGCTTGCATACTAATTTGGCATTAAAACATGGCTTATTTTTTTAACTAGATGCCACCATTTTGGGCAACTCTACTTGTGCAACTTGCAGTCAGGCTGATGAACCAGTGAGAAATGATGGCACTGCATAGCTTCTCCTTTCCACATATGCCCATTCTCCAAATGTGGTAGGAGGACTGGAAAACACAGCCAAGTGAACAGAAAATGCAAATTGGCTTCATGTTCTTACTGGAGCAAGTAGCTTTCTATAGGAGCAAATCTGAAAAATTTAGAATATGCTACTGAAGTTTGCATGAGAAGCTCTGTATCTCCTTACAAGAAGTGGTGCTCTCTTGGCAAAGGCGATTGTCAAGAGCTATGTTGCAGTTGGATTTCTCATGATACTGAAACTGGATTAAAAAGGTAATAAATGTTACCACACTTTTCTCCTTTTGTCTTTGGAAGGCAGTGCAGAGGACAGCATCAGAACTAATGGAGGTTTCAGCTGTCTCTTAGGCTCAAGCCTTCTTCAGGGAGAAGGTTGTCTGTCTTTTTATGGAGGTGGGATCATTGGCTTTTTCATCTGCAGCTGTCTAGGTACTGTCTCATACCTCAGGGGAGCTGCTGGATTGTTTTTTCTTGTAGTTGCATTATTGTATCATGACTGGTTCTCGGTCTGAATTTGGTGGAGCTGAAATCCACTGACAGGGCAAACAGTGAGCAAACATTTAGGGCATCTCCTGGCTGACAGTTTGATTAAAGAAGTGGGCAGGACTGTGTTTATGAGCCATTACCCCTTAGCTATTTCCATGAGCATAATAAAAGGTTTCTTTGATTTTTTTCATGTTTGCCTTTGCTGCTTGTTAAGCTAAGGAGCCTGATCAAGTATAAGAAAAAAATCACTTATCAAAATCTGCTACTACAGCTGATAAGTTAAACCATGGACCTCAGTTGTCAATTTGCTGTGTGGTTTTCTTTAGTGTTTCTCTTTTACCCTTTCCATAGTTCAACCTTGTATGCATATGACTAAGATACCCATAGTTAGTTTATGGTATCCAGAAGAACAGCATGTTACTTGAGAGGTTTGTTTTTTTTTTTTTTTTAAATAAGATTAGTTGAAGATATAAGTACAGCAAATAACAGTCTCATTTATGACCATCTTGGGATATCCCCTCCCCTTCTCAGCTTTTCTGCAGTGACAGATGGAAGAAAATATCTTTCCAATTTTAAGAGTTAGTTACAACTGTGCACAAGGACAGGCACCACGTGGACCACAGTGGGAAGTAGTTTTGAGTTCTTAAGTGTGGATTGTGTTCCAGTCAGCTTCAGAGGGACCCCCCTGACTGATATTTTTAATGAGCTAGGGAAGAGTGTTGAAGCTGCCTATCTACCTACAGACCCTGAGGGTAGAGAGCTAAATCGCTGTGAAGCATTAGCAGTAGAAGAGGTTATCTAATTAGGCATTTTCTGTGGTGCAAATGGTATTCACACATGCACCTATCACTTCTTTATTTTTAATTTTTCTATTTTCTTATAAAGCAGGGTGAATGACTGTGCTCCCATCAGCAGCCTTGATTAACTCTTGTCTAGCTGACAGCCTGAAAACAATATAGCAGGTACAATTTCTTTGAGGATTTTAGCCACTGAAGCAAATTCAGTCTTTATGTTTTTTCAACCCTAAAGATATTGAAAGGGGAAGAGTGTTTGTGTTCATGGGGACGTGTTTGTATGCGTGTATTTGTTGTATGCCTGGATGCCTGGGTTGACCTGGAACCTGAAGGAATACCTGTGAATAGGGTACTTTAAAATAAAAATAAATAGAAAGCCTGTGGTAGCAGAACTTAATGGAATTAAAGAAAATATTGGATTCTGGGTGCTGTTTCAAAGTAGTTCTCATCAGAATGGAAGTGGCATAATCAATATATAGCTCTCTGGCTGTTAACTCTTCAGATTTAGCTGAAATCACATTAAATGGAATAGATTTTATTTGTGGCTTGTACAGTCGGGTTATATTTAACTGAACTCTCTCATAGTCAGCTATCCGGGAGCTGCCAGCTCTTCACAAAGTCTTGCTGTCTGTAGCTGTACCCAAACAAATAATGATATCATTCTTTTGTCGTTACTGATGCGGGTCCTGCTTTATAAACGCCAACTAAACTCAGAAAGTTCTGGTGGTGTGTGTCCAGTTTACTCTTCCTAATTTGCCCATTGATTTCTTTCCCCATCTGGTCCCAGGTGAGCTTTGTTATATCTTTCCTATTCCAAGTCATCTTTGCCAGAAGCAGATCTCCCTGCCGTTGATTTGAAAACCTCTGCTGCCAGCAAAATTGCAGGCCAGAGTTTTGGGAAGGTGAGGGTCTGGGCTGAGTTTGCAGCTTTGTGGAGCATCTGTAACCATGAGAGGTGTCAGTAGGAACAGTTACATTTGCCACTCCTAAAAATGACAGTATTGGTTCAAGTTTAATATTCACACAGTCAGTCTGTAATAAAATCTACAGGTAGGAAGACAACAATAATTTTTCTATTGACTACCAAAAAAAACTATTAATAGATTCATTTGAAAAGCCTTAGAAGCCAGTATTTCCAATTGCAAAACACTCTCTAAGAAATTATTTTTGTGTCTTGCAAAGAAACCACCATACCACACAAACAGAATCCAAATGAGAAACTGTCTTGTGTTCTGGAGATGCTGTCATGAGAAAGGCCTCCTATGTAGCATCTGTTCACACTTCCCACATATTGTGTAAATATATCCACTTCAAGTATTTAATCTTTCCAGAAGTTTTGCTTGCCTTTCTTCTCCAAACAAGAAAGCTGGAATCCTCTCCCTCCTTACAAAACCCACCTGCAGCTTGGCAAACTACCAGATTAAGGTTGTTTGGGTTGGGTCATTTTTTTTCTTTCTTTTTTTGATAATGCTCCAATTTTAAATTTTGCATAAAAGCTGTAAATATTTTTGGAGTTACGACTGATCTCATTTCCCCCTTTCCCCCATTCCCTAGGAACATTCCTAATAAGTTACTCAGTCTCTCTTCTGAACAGGGAGAATTTCAGCCATAAATAAGGCAACACTTGAACTCGTAAATAATGTTTGGACAGCTTGTGCTGAGGGCTTCCCAAAGGGAAGGAGTTACTTTGTCGTGGCCGTGTATCGTGGGGCTGTCTGGTATCATGCTTGGAAACTGATGGTGTTGCTTTGGAGCAGGCTGTTTCTTGTGCAGAGTGCCTCCAAGTATCTGGAAGTTGGGTTGTGACTCCTGAACAATTGGCTTGTGGGATAGCAAAGCAAATCCCACTGATGAGAAGAGGAAAAGGGGAAGAAGGTAGGGGGAGAACTGAAGCCACCAAATGCAATTGGTGCTAAGAAATTCCATGCTAAGGCTGAAACTACAGCTTTATCTCATGACTTGTTGGGGGGGGGGGGGGGGGAAAGGCAGGAACATATGTCAATGACAGATTGCCAACCTTAGCATTTAATTCCGGGCATTTTGTGGGTTTATAGGATTTGCTGACAAAAAGATGAGGGGGAAGGGTTGGATGAGATGTAATTTCCTGAGTGTTTTTCTTGAAGAGGAAAAAAAAAAATCTCAACCCATCTTCTTTTATTTGAATATATTGGAAACAGCCTGAGCAATCATAGTTTTTCATTAGAGTAAATACCTTTGAGTTATGACACTTTCCCCCCTTTAAAAGCAGTTTCCAAAGCATTGGAGAAGTATGCATAATTAAATGCTTTCCTTATTTGAACTTCGTTGGGAGGCAGTCTCTCTTTCTTCGTTTGACACCTCTGTGCTGTGCAGACTCATGGTCTGTTGAAATGTGCGTGTTCACAGAGATGTGAAAGAACCCCAGTCTGCCTGATCCACAAAGATGTATAATGAGCCATGTTTTGAACACTTTGGAGGAGCAAGGCAGGGAGGATATTAAAAACTGTGCCCTGCATTGCACCAAATGTTTACTTAATAGACACAGAGCAGCCACAGTATATAAAAGTTCTGTGTGCTCTCTTGCTTTGACTTTTTGTGTCTAAATCTCTATCTACCCATGAAATGTCCTTGATCTGAAAGCCTCTGACCTGCTTTTGGCATGGGCCCTTTACAGGGAGCCATTTTAAGCGATGCAATTAGAAGTCCTGCTGAACTTCTGGGAGTTTCATTTGGATGCTCTGAATATGATGTACTGAGTGGACAAGCAGCAGGAAGTTATTAAAACTTTGCAGGAAAACCATGGAGCAGTTGGAATATAAATTCTTTTTAATTTTTTGCATTGTTTTTCCTCTCCAGACCAATTCCTGCAGGAAGAAGGTGAGGATTAGAGGGCTTTTTTCCCTTTGGAGGTATGACATGTTTCTTTCTTGACCAAGAAATAGGTTGGGAAAAGGAGAATGCTGTGCTGATGAAGGGCTTGAAGCATTGTCAGAAAAGGCTCTTGGTTATGTTAAAGGTCTTTTAATATTCACAAAGGCCCCGTTTAAGTGTACATCAATCTGCTGCTGGTGTTCTCATTGAGCAGAAGTACATGAAGACTTCTTTCAGGGTTGAGTGCCAGTTTGCAAAGTGCTGGGTTGCAATTTTTTCCCTTTTATTGCATCAGCATCTAAGGAGAAGTCAAAGGCCTTGTCTGTTGGCTCTGGATTCTGTCAGTATCTACTTCAGTGAGCTTGAGGTTCCCTGGCACTACAGAAGGAATATATGTAATGGTTTTCCTTTTTTTTGTGTGTTGCTGATGTAAATTTTTGCAGATTGGAAAAACTCTGCTCTCATTATGGTGGTGTCTTCCTAACCTGAACAAATTTGATACTACAAAATCAACTTGTGGGTTGGCTGATGTCACCCATGGAGTTTACAAGGTTCACCTCCAGTGGAAGTTAAAATACACCTTGATCCCTTTATGCTCTGAGTTTTCTGAGCTGACAAACTGCTCTAACAAAATTGTTTTATGTTCTCCTTGAGTTATTTGTTCATTTCAGGGTTCATGAAATACAACAGGTGGACAGGCCAGTCAGCTGTACTTGTAAAAAACATGAGCTTGTCTTTGCTGGTTGAGAGACTTGAAAATCCTCAGCAAAGTGTGGATGTGCATAATAATCTTCACTGATCTGCCATGAAAGGCTTGGTGGAGTTTGCAAAATTCTCTGGTAAACCAGAAGATCATATAACCACCCACAGCATGCCATTTCATGCAGTATTCTCTTAGGATCTTAACATGCTGAAACGCCATCCCTCTCAGGTTCGTGAGGGTTACAAAGCCTCTGGGTATGGCAAATGGTGTTTTTAATCCTGGTCTGAGGCACTGTGGATTTATGTCCTTCCCTGCTCCAATTCATTTGGTTTTGCCAGCAAAGAATTTTTTATTCTCAGTAGTCTTTTGTACTGCAGATTGAGTGACTTAAGCTTGGGCTTTGACAAAATGCATCTCTCTGAGCAGGTAGAAACCCTGAATTAACGAGATGGAGCGTGTCTCTTCTCTGTGTAACAGGTTTGAGAGTCACATGTGTCAGCACAGACCGTGCTGCTGGTTCATCTAGCTTCATGGCATACATGTCAGCAGAGAAGAGAGAAATGTGTGGCTTAGTATTGTCTGTTGGACTTGAAGAAAGGCAGTGAAGAAATATTTACTTGCTTAGTCCTGTGGCAAACCCATGATGAGAGTTGAGAGCTGTTGTCCTGTATGGCACGTGTAGGCAGGACAGTTTGTAGGGTGATTACATACCTGAGTGCTGTAAATACCGAAAAGGAAGCTGTCTTTCAGCCTTTCCTGAAGGGTGCTTGTTGCAAAGTCCTGAAGACCAGGCCTAAAGTCCCTGTTCCCCTGCCTGGGGCAATGACAAGGTAGTGTTTTTAAACAGAAGGACTCCAGTCTACAGGCTGGTGCTCCCTGGGCTCCCAGGACCAGGAGATTAAAGCCTCACCAAACTTGATTCTCTTTTGGGATTTAATGGTTCCTGTATTCTTTCTGGAGAAACATCTGCCTGATTGTAATCTTTTGCCAAAGACTGTAATTAGCAAATGCCCCATTTTGACCATCAAGGACTGAGTCCAGTTCCTTGCAGTGGGATTCTTTCCCTAAGAGAAACTTACTGGGTTGTCTGGCTTATGTGCCTGCATGCACACATATGTATGTGCTTACCTTCTACACAGTAATTTGCTGTAAATTGCTGCCAGCTTTTGAACTTAGAGGGGAGGATGGAAAAAAGCAAACCAGAACAGCAGAGGGAAAAGCCCACCCTACCTTTCAAGTATCTCTGGTTCTCTTAACAAAACCTCTGTGCTTGCAGGGTCCATTTGGCATTAAGGCAGCCTTGACTAATGTTTTTGCAGCTGGGTTGGTGCTAATGAAGACAGTTAGTTTTGGAAAGACCTCCATGCCAGAACTGTGTTGCTTAACTTTAAGTCCCTGGATTGCTCGAGTGTGGGAAAGCACGTGTGGAGGACTATGGCTAAATGTTTGTCCCATCCTGGTGCTCTGGGCTAGGCATCCACTGTAGGTGGTGTTTGAAGAGAATGGAAGCCTAGGATGGCTATGTGAATCAAGAGATAACATGCCTAAAAGTAGCCTTGTGGTTTCTCATTGATGCTTTTGGGGCTGAAATGTGTGGTTCCCAGTTAAACAAAAAGATGAGAACATGCCCACAAGTGTGAGGGAAGTCTAGAAGGGGAAGTAATTTTTATTTTGCAGCATTTACAACTGAGGGATAAAAACTAACCAACCTCTTGTAGTTACAAAGTATTTGTTTCACAGCAGCAGAATTGGTGTGTTGGATACCCTGGGAAGCAGGACAGCAGTGGTCCAGGTCATGGTTTGGTGCTCTTGAAGCCTGGTGCACCCAGGTGTATATGATAGGTCTGGAGCTGCAAGAGGAAGGTGAAGGGATATAATAGTGCCTCCTGAGTGTTGTTCATCTGCTTAGTGTGTAGCTGATAATTCAGCCTTGATCAAAGTGTTCATGTTTACCTATAAAATTAATTTATTGGTGAAAACAGCAAGCCAGGTACTTTGCTTTTACTTTTTTTTTTTCCCTGTTGTGTCTCTGCAGTGACACCATCTCATACCAGGTGGTAGTAGAGTCTTTATTTGTCAAAAGAAACAACCAGGTTGGGAAAGAAGAGCGGTTTTGCTTGGTCTCCATCTCTTGCATGTCCTGACTCCAGTTTGTTGTATGTTACATAGAGGGTTGTGACTTCAAGTTTGCCCCTGAGCCCTGGCAGTGCTGTATATCCCACCTGAACTATCTGCCTTAAAGGTATTTTGTCTTGAGGGTATTGTCTGCCTTTATTTTAGGTTCTGTTTCCTTTAAACTCTTCTAAGAGGATTGCACAGATAATGTTAAATGGAATATTTTTTTTTTCATTTGAGGGAATAATGTAAATGTATGCAAGCAGGATGTTATTGTGCAAGAGCTGTGATGTGTTTATATAAGGTGGGAGGGCTTGATTTATAACACTGAATATTTAATGGGAATAAGTCTGGGTGTCTGAGAGCTCTGTTTCTTTGTGTGAGTTGGCAGATAGAAGCGTGGCAGGTCAGGTTTTTCTGTACGCACCTTGTGGATTTTCATATGCTGGTGTTTTACATAATTTTGTCAATTTAGTGAGGCAAAAGGAAGCATTTTTATTTTGGGTTTTGAAAGCATGGGGATTAGGGAAATTTACTGCCCTATTTGCCTGTCCCTATGTTCTTCCCATTAGTTCCTGAAAGCAGCCCCTGTGCCTGTGGAGCAGTGTGTTCCACTGGAGTTCCAGCTCCAGGATATTGCTCACTGGCAGCAGCAGTACACATACAGGCTGGGGAGGTAGCTGGAATGGCCAGTAGGATAAACTACTAAGTGGAAAATATATTTAAAATGTAGAAGGTAGCTGTAAACTATGCATGGGAAGACTGATACTTATTATTCACTTTAAACCTGAAGCTGTGTCTGCAAAATCAACATGCTTCTGATCTACAAAAAATACCCACTGTCTCCAAACCCAAGTAGAGAATGTGAGGGAATGTTTAAGTGCCCAGCAGAGGGACTGCTCAGGCAGTGCCAGACTGGCTTTTTTCATGCCTCTTTCCTGATGTTGGCATCTAAGGGCTGAAAGGCAAATGTATCTTTGAAGTGTCATTTTGGGGACAGGAAAATAAGACCACAAAGGAAAACTTGGGGATTTCTGGTTTATGAAAAATTAAATTAATAGTTTGTGGCTCAGTCCCCCCCCCCGAATTGAAGACAAGGTAAATAAGTAAAACGTTGATAATGGGTAAGTTATTGCTTCTGAATTTAGAAAAGAATTATTATAGCAGGCACAGTTTAGTGATGAAAGACCACATGGTGATTGGTAAGCCTTTGGAACATTAGAGTAATGTGCTCTATCTGAATAGATAGATACTTTGCCTTGGCTAATTTTTCCAAGGATGAATTGATGACATGCAATCAGGAGGTGTCAGAAGAGAAAGCATCTTGCCTTGAATGGCAAAACTCAGTTGTTTTAGGCACAATTGATAGTGGCCAGTATTGGACTCACACTAATGGTTGTTGAAACTGTTAGATTGGCTTTTTTTGTCAGATCTTAGATTTGGCCTGACAGCAGCAAGCGTTTTCTATCAGAGAAGTGGTTTCTTCCCCACTCCCCCCCTTCCCTGTTCTTTTTTAGTCATTTGACAATAATTTACTACTTTGCTTAGGTTTTTAGTCAGTTGTCTCCCACTCCGGAAAGCCAGGTTTCTTAAGTGCTTCCATGATGCCAAGTTAATTGCCCGAAAATAAGTGCTTGAAGATGTATCAAGTATTGTCTCATCAGCATTCAGCATCCCTGCCAGAGCATGGGAGGGGGAAGGAAGGCAAAGCCAGGAAGGTTTTAAGACAAGAGACTGGGAACAAAGGCAAGTGCAGCTATCCTGCCAATGGCCCTGAGTGTGGCCAGGCAGGAAAGGTTCCCCCTGGATGTAGCTGAATCCCTGCTGTACTTGCAGGTGGCTGAGTGAAATGTCATCAGTACTGCAGTGTGGACACAGGTGGGATTGATCTCCCCAACCCCCAGATGAGAGGGGGGACTATGCTTTTGGGTGGCCTCAGGCTTGACTCTTCCTAAGGCCAAGTTGAGGCATGTCCCTGCCTATTCAGTCTTACCTCTGCCTCTCTACAGAGCAAGAGAGGGAAAATGGCATTCCTGGCTTGTCATTATGGTGAGGATGATTTCTAGATAAATGAGCAGTCTCAGAGGTATGCCTAAAATGCAGAGATACACAAGAGTGTTGGTTGAGGTTAAAAGTGTGGAGAGCAGAGGAGAAAACACAGCTGGTGCCTGTTGAGTCCACCTCACTGCTTGTGTGTAATGCAGTCAGCACAAGACTGGATAAAGCACAGCACGTTTGCTTTTTTAATGGATACCATGGGGAGAAAATAAAAGGAAAAAAATACAGCTACTGCAATGAAACCAGGTTCATTTGAGGCAGAGCAAGAAGGATTTTGTTGGATAAAATACCCAGCTACCCCATTTAAGTTTGCAAGGGACTTTGAAGGAGCTGTGGGGATGAGAAGTGAAGACAAATGCCTGACCAACATGAGAAAGAGTGCAGGGACTGAAGTGCAGGTTGGGTTGTGCTGAAACCCCTGGTGCCTCAGCTGTGGGTAAGCCTATGGCTCCTCGATAGAGCACAAAAATGTTGGGGTACCTGACTGCTCAGCCCTGCTTGTCACCTTGAGTTGTGCTGCCCAGATGCAGGGAGAGGAAGGGGACTACGACCCTCTCCAGGCTTGCCAGCACTGCCAGGGCTTGGCTTTATCCTCCTTTGCCAAATGCAGCCAGAGCTGCTCCCTGGGATTTAACAAATCCTCTACTATTTCAGGGCTTGAGGGTATTGGCAGTGCTCTTGATCTCTCCTGCCCCATTCTTTCTCTGACTGCTTATGCTTGACCGCATTGGACTCTGCATCCTGAGAGATTTCTTGCAGTCCTCTCTTTCTGGGGCACACTGGGCAGATTTGGTCTAATGGTACCTACATTTGTGCCAGCCCACTTACCTGACCTCAGTGAGTTTGAATACCTTTCTGCTCTCCTTTAATGTGGGAGAGAAGCCCTGCTCTGGAGAGGGAGCAGGCTTTTATTCTGGCTTGTGCGTAGTCAGCGGATTTGTTAACTAAGCTTTATATGTAAAACGTTTAGTAAGTGTGATGTCAGCGCTTTAGGGAACCTGCCTGACTTTCACATCCCACTGGCAGGGCCTGCAGTCAGGAGTACTACTTATTGCACTAGAAAATTTGATGGAGGTGTGCGAATGTGTGTGCAGTTTGTATTAGTCACTTCGGAGAGCACACGCGTTATTTGGAAGCCTTTTCTGCCTTTCAGCCCTCATCTTGAGATCAGAGATGTTGCAGTCCTTTACTTGATTAGGCAGGGCTGAAAGTAAATGATTGCAGTTGAAAAGCACTCTGAAAATTGCTTAATATTGCTTTAATAAGGGTTCTCCATCTACATTTGTGCCTTTTGTCAGATGTGCAACCCTCGATTAATGCCTCAGTCTTTCTTTACCAGTCACCTGTGAACATTGCCCCATTTATCGCCTCTGTTTCTGAAGGACCTTTCGCTGCAGTGTCTGTGCAGCTCTTCTATATCTCATTCACCAAACAGGTTGGGGCTGGCAATAACCAGGAGAGGAGTGTAATGAGCCAGAGAGAGCCCAGCATGCCCGGTGAGTAGTTTCAGATGCATCCCAGGTGATAAATTCTCAAATACACCTTGATCGGTGCTCACACAGTAATGTCAGCTCAATAACAGCCCTTCAAGATGCCAAGGTAGATTTTACATGTAAATGAATAAGAATTTTATTGTTGTTTCTAGCAGCGAAGAAGTTTATTGATAGTCCAGTTCTCAACCTTGTGAGAAGCAGAAATGAGGGAAGAAACGTTGTGGCATTCCTCAGCACACACTTGATCCGTCAATCATCCAGACAAAGCCTGCCCTCCTAAACCATTAAAGTGTGACGTCTTCTCAGACTTTTGAGTTTACTGACTTTAAAGCAGCAAGTCAATTAGGAAGCCAAACCTAGGCTGGGAGAAGAAAAAACACTATTAAAACACTAACTTGACATGCTTCGGTTTGTTTGATAGGCTAAAAGACTGCTAATATTTAATTTTAAAAACCTGGATGCTGTCCAAAGCAAACTTATGAATAGTATAAGTCATATTAAAGCAAACTTTCATTAAGCACCAGCTTTCTCATAATTAGTTTCAGCAGAATGATACAGTTTCAGAGAAACTATGGCATTTCCTTATTTAGGTAACAGAGCTTTCTGCTAAAGGTTATTTCCAGAGGGTTATTCATCGTGTGGTGTGATAAATTAAATGGGGGATGGAAAAGTCCAGAAGAAAGCCTGGGCCAGGAGTGGTGCTCAGCTTCAAGGGGGGAAAGGTTTGTTGGATGAAGCTCTCTGTTGAAAATGCCACTGTTAGTTACCCAGACAAGGACTGGCCAGGAAGAAAAGTACAAAGAAGTGCAGCATTGAGTGGTTCTGAAATGAGTTGGTCTGTGTAAATGGCAGGCCAGGGTAGTCAAATGAGTGTACTGGAAATAAAGATTAGACTGATGTGTGAGAGTTGCAGCCCTCGCATGTTTGCACCCTGTCCTGTTGCGTTGCTGTGACTGAAGAGGATCATATGTGTCCCTGCCACTGAAAGTCATAAGGTTTTGTTTCCAGAGATTTTGGACTGGTGTAGGATTTATGCTTTTGCCTTTCCTTTCATTAACTGTATTAAGTTAATTGCTTATGAGGGAGGAATATGCACAAAAATATCCAAAGGGAGCTAAGAGCCCAAATTCTCTTGCTCAAGCTGTCCTTGATTCCTTAAATAGAAGTACACATGTGCAAAAATACAAAATGCATCCCAATATAATTAGATAGACATTATGATGTGTAATTAGTGACACTCTATTATTGTTATTTTAAAGCTTTTGTACTTTCACAGTAGTTCTGGCATTTGACCTAGCAAAACCTCTGCAATGATCAGGAACAAGGGAGGATTTTTTTTTTTTGGTTTTTTTTCACTCTTTACCACGTGTTTGTTTTCAATGTCCATGCCTTAGAAGCCATGTGTGTGTGTGACAAGTGTTTCTATTTCCTGGGTGAGGGGGATGAGTTGTGGGAGATAAAGGCATCAGCAAGAAACACTGAAGGTGGCCCTCCACACAAGTCCTGCAGCTGCTCTTCAGGGGCATGGGGGTTCATGTTCTTGACAGCTTCCCCTCCAAGGTCTTGAGATTGGCTCTTAATTGGCAAGCTTATTAGCAGGCTCACTAACAGGAGGGGGAGAGCAAGCCAAATTTGTATTCTGTCAGCACTTGCTGTGAGGAGTCAGTAATCAAACAGCTTTTTTACAGTGTCCTTTTTGGTGTCTGCTTCTAATGGCTCAGGTTTGTAGGTCTGCTATAAACCCCAATAAATATAACAGCCATTAATAACTGATTGACCAAAAGGATTTATGTAATCAGGGGATTACAGCTGCTAATTCCTTCCTGCAGTCATGTTTCTGCATTTCATTGATCAGGGAACTGGCTGTAACACTGATTTAAACTAATAGCATGACAATGCAATGGTGGCTTTAGTTTGGATGTTAAAGGTTGTTTGGGTGGGGAGTGATGCTTAGGCTGGTTTCTCAGAGCTGGAAGAGAGAGGTGGGAAATGATTATGTGTCATGGAGGGCAGTTTTTCCAGCAATTTCAGGCAACACACTTAGTGGTCATCTCAGAGGAGGCAGCCATGTGAGGCTGGAGTAAGCTGTCTCCTGCTCCCAAGCTGCTCCCATGTCAATCCTGCATGTCTCTCCATGTTTGTCACCAGCTGGCCACCTCATTAAGCTGTGTCCCTGTGCCCTTCCCCAACTGGTGTACAGTGGTGGGACTAACACCAGCTATCTGCTCTTCCATGTATTTGCAACTCATGATCATAAAACCCCTTCAAGTCTCTTCTGGAAATTACTAAGGGACGTTTCCTCTGAGGGTAATGCCTGAGTGTCTTTCCTAACTGTCCAGGTTTCTTGTCTGAAATGTGACCCAAATTTTTCTCTTGAAAACAAATTAGATTTTCTTCCCCATATGTAACTGAAATTAATGCAGGTGGCAGGAAGGTTTAGCTTTTCAAGCACAGGATGCTCTTGAGCTAGTAAGGTAGGAATACTCCAGGTTGCAGAGGTGCCGTGGATGGGGATAGCCTGATGGGGATAGGCATTGTAAGACAGCTTTTACTGGGCTGGCTTGTTGCTATCTGCTAAAAAGCTGCAACTTGAGGTGAAGCAATGAAACCTGAACCTATGAAAATGTGTGTCAGCTCATCAGTGCTTATAAGTAGGCTGTGGGAAGTGCCTCTAATGAACCATCTCTTTTCCATCTTAAAGTAAATGAAATTAAGCTGGGAAAAAAAAACCAAAAAACAAACAGCTGACTAGAAAGCATCAGATGGCAGTGGTAGACAGTCAGTGTTTGTAATGTGAAATGTGCTCTCGATTCCCAAGGCATAGGATGCAGGTGGTGCCACGTGTGCGATGCCTTTGAACGCCAAATGTGCCAGCTACATCTGAAAGGTATCAACCCCCAAATCTGAGCAGCGGTGAGCGGTTATCAGCTCTGTCAGGCAAAATCCTCTGTGAAAAGTGGCTGCTGGTAGAAAAAACAGACAATATGCAGAGATGAAATGTTTTTCATCTGTGTTTCTGAACTGGATGTTTTCCCCCATGCTTTATTTTTTTTTTTTTGGTATTTTTCTCTCAGAAAAGCAGCACTGACAGCTGCGTAGTTACTGTGAATATGAAGAAAACAAATAAAAAGTAGAAGTGAGCTTGCTGGGTTGATGCCCTTGCTCTCTTGTGTAGTGTTGCACAGAGCAGAGCTTTTTGTAAAGGTTGTAGATAATTTTCTGCTGCACCCTTCCATCCAACAACAGAAACAATTCCCAAGGGTAGCAGGAGTCTTTGCCATCCAACTCTGGGAACAATAGCCCTGTTGTGCTGTTTTAGTAGGCTTTGAGAAATGAGGCCTTTCTAAGAGTAGAGACAAGCTGTTGCCGTTTCTGCTTCCACCCTGTTCCTGGACAATTGTGTCTTCTCTACTTGGGCTTGGTCATGGATGGGCACAGCCAAGGGAAAGCTGTCCTTTCCCCAAGGGAATCTCACTTTCTCTTAACAGCTCCACATGTTTCTGCCCTCCTAGGGCTCGGTTGATACAAAAGCTCAATACTACAACTTTGTTTGCCTATTCATTTTTTTCATTATTATTTTTTTATTTGCCAGCAGCTCAGAACTGAGTGTTATGATTTAAATGTTGTATCTGGGCTCCCTTTCAGGGGACAGCATGAATGAGCAGCAGATGCTGGATTAATGTCTTGTCCTAATCTCCTTTTATTTGCAAATATCCAGTTTCTTGCAGATGGCTCTGAACAACAAAAAGCATACACAGCCTGCCTCTGGGGAAAATTAGGTTGTTTGTGGCCACTGCTGTCTGCGCTGTAATCCCTGCTGGCAATTTCTTCTTTTGTCACCGGAGTGAGGGTTCAGTGGCACTTGGAAGGCATGGCACAGTGAGATGGTATTGGAAGCAGCATCCCTTTAGGTTCTGAGGCAGGAACGTGGGAGGAGAAAGAAGGACTTTCTCTTTTTAGAGAGCAGGTGGTTGCATTTGTTTCTTCTCATCACCCTTTCACCAGTGTCACAGAATGGACTCAGGAGAACAAGCTCATGTGAGCTTCTCTCCTTGTAGCACGAGACGTCTTCCTGTGGTCATGGGCTGACTCTAGAGCTAATTTCAGGGCAGACTGTCAGTTGTCTATCTCTGCTGTCCCTAAGCTTAGCTGATGAGCAGCAAGGCAGTGCTCATTTCTGACTTTACTCTCAACTTGTCAGGGTTTGACAAAAGAGATCAAATTTGATGTGATGAATTAAAGGCAGGGCTGGGCAATAACTACTCTCATGGAAGGTGGAGGAAAAAGCTGCTTACTGAGACATAATTAATCATGAAAATCAAATGATCATATTAATCTTTGTGACCTGGCTGTGTATCAAATATTGACAAGAGAAAAATGCAGGAACTTTCCATTAAAAAATAGGTGGCACAGCAGAAGAAATGAGTGAGGTACTGTGTGAGAGCAGGGGTACAAGGTAGAATGGTAAGATTTGTCACCACTAACTATACAGCAAGGAGATTGACATCTACAGTACAATGTCACATTTTTAGCCCAAAGTGGAATGCTTTTTGATGCTGAGAAGTCAGGAAATTGCAGAAGATAATTAGCTTCCAATGATGTATCACTAAGGTACCTGAAGTAGCTTGCTGGATGCTGCCTAGGTAATCTAGGAAACCAGCCTGATGATTTTTATTTCTTCTTTTATTTAACATGATTTTTTTTTTTTTGTGGGTTTGTGTCATATGGGTTGTAAAGAAGATCTCTTCTCTTTTTATCTCTTTGGTGGCACTGGCTGAGTTGCCAGCTCTGCCTGCAAGCTAGTGCCAAGGAGCATTGTAGCTCTTGGACCAACACTGGAAGGTGAGCTCTGAGCAGAAAATGGCAGTGGCTGCAGACACTTCAGGAGAGAATCTGATGTCTGCCTTTAGAGCAGACAAAGCCCCTCACACCTTCAGTTTGTGGCTGCATGCCTGTCAGGACTGATAGCTCCACTAAAATTAGTTGAAAATGAGGTTTCTCCATCACTTAAATGTCTTTAAAGGTGGGATTAGTTAGGGAGATTTATTCTGTATCAGTTTAAAACATATTGAAAGTCTGTGAAGTACAAAGATGCTAGTACTGTGAATTGTAATTGTAATTGTAGTGTGAGACCTACTTTTCATCAAGTCTATCATGGCAGCAATAGCAGTGAAGCTGTGGCGGGACAAGACTCCCTTGTCACAATTTCTGGCACTTGAGTCAAGCTGATTAAGCATCCTGCAGGTATGCAGACATGTGTTAGTTGCACCTCTGACAGAAATATGTCTGTGCCTTGAGGCTCTTGCATTTTTGGAAGTATGGTGTTTATCTTATTTTAAACCTAGAAATTGAAACAAGTTATGAGTATTTTTTTTTACTTTGAAAGCTGACAAAATCACTCCAATATAGAGGCCCTATTCTAAATCCTCTGCCATCGCTGGATACTCTGCCAGATATGAGTAGTAAATAAGACAGGTCTGATTGGAGACAAAAGGCCTGTCTTCTGATATGACGCTTTTAATGCAGCTTTGCTCTGTTTTCCCCTCTCTTCTCTTAGTTGGAAGGTGTTTTTTTTTTTTGGTCTAATTTTATTGCAATTTGCAGAAATTTTTTGGCTGCAATCTGTAAGAAAGAAGCTCAGCCAGATGTGCTCTCATACACAGGTACTTCTCTAGCTAGAGGGTGTATCTGAGTGCCCAGTGCATTTTGTTGTCTAGGCTGAGTCCTCCAGCTTCTAGGGCAGGAAGGCTGTTTGGTTAGGTCCAAAAAAAAAAAAAAAAAGGATACAAAATAATTGCTTTTTCCAGGTGGCAATTAAGACATGTCCAGGGTTTGTGCCGTGATATTTTGTTCTGTCATAACTGCTTCCTTATGCTGTTGCTTTTTGATCCTCCCATCTTTTCATGGCACACTGTTGCAGGTGGCTTGGCCCAGGTGTAGCATCTCAGACAGATGACTTAAGGATCCTCTTGAAAGAAATGAAATGTTTTTTTGCAGTCTTGAACAGGCTGTACTTCATAAAAGTGGGTTAAGTGAATTTGAAATATGTGCAACACTTACTCTGTGTCTCTGAATTCAGGATGTTGAAAGAGGTTTTGCAGGTGAATGTCCTCCTTGAAGGATATTTATTGGTTTTTTGGTTTGGTTATGGGACATTTCGTGGATTTGGATAATGGTAGTGAATCCCCAGGGGAAAAAGAGCTGCAGTAGAGTTTTGAATGAGCATCAGTACTTTGCTATTAGCTCCTGCTGGTTTGGAGTGCTGAGACACATCCCTAGGGAGGAAAAAATATCACCAGCTATGTTGTGGCATGTTGTCTGAGCCAAAGGAAATAATTGGGTTTTGGAAATCGGTGCATGCTCCTGCTGCAGGGTGGTGTTCAATGACTCACAGCTGTCCAGCTGACAGCCTTCATGTGATTTTTGGGTGGTTTCGGGAGCAGAGGAGGCTTACCTTGTCCCCAGGCCAACTGGGGTGGTGGCAGAAGGGGTTTGTCCCTTGATGAGCAGTAACAGTCTGCTGCAGGAGCAGTCACGGGCTGTAGCCAAATGGCCACAGTTCCTTGAGCATCATTTCTGTTCCTTGCTGGCTGTGGAAGTGTGTCTGGAAGGAATCGCTGCAGACCAACCCTTGCCACTGTGGTGTAATCCAAGTTCTGCTCATCCCAGGGCTTTGTTGGCATTCTTGTTCAGAGGTGCATGCTCATACTGATCAATGCTTAGTAAAAGTGCCTTTCTGTGGTTTGTTGAAGGGTTTTTTTCTTTTTTCTTTTTTTTTTTTTTTTTCCCCCCCCTGTTGGAGCAAACTGCCACTGTCTAATAATTCCGAGGCTGATACATCTGTAGCTTGGTACAACAGATCAAGGCAGTGCTGCCAGCTCTAAGAATAATGCTGTCTCCAAAGCACATGGAGGAGGATTAAATGGTTTTCCAGCAACCTGCTGCCATCTGTGCAAACCGTTTCCTAAAATACGCTGGTAAATGCCTGTGGGAAGAGCTGCAAGTCTGGTTGTGTTTGCAAACCAATGGATTAGTCACACGTCCTGTGGGCAAGGTTAGACAGATGTCAGCAGCCTGAGTGGAAAGGCAGCAGTCAGAGAGGGCAGGTACGGAGCCAGGTGTGTGGAGTAACGCAGATTCCTTGGAGGTGGTGGAGGAAGAGAGGTGGCAGCACCAGAGAACTGGGAAGTTTCAATTCCTTGCTTAGTAGGGGTGTCTCCAAGAGCATCAGTGTCATTAAGCAGAGATTAGTCTTTTTTTAACAGGACAGTGATGGTGGTGTTACCACCAAACAATTTCTGTAGAGGTGAGAGGCTGCTATTTCTGAAGATTAACTTTGAGCCAGATTCTGCAGCCTTTGCTTGCATTCAGCAGCTTGATTTTCTGAATCATGTGGGTTTTGGGGAGGGCTATTGAGTGCTAAACCCAGATCAGCTTGAATATTGGTGGAATAATCTAGTTTTATTACCCCAAGTGATATATTGAAATTCTGTAATTAAAAGGGAGAGGGGGACCTTCAAAGCATCCTGCTTTTCATGTTGTTATCTTGCCTGAGAAATGTATTTCTGGGAGAAGCTTTCCCATTGAAGTGTGCCTCTCTGCAGAAGGAAAAACAAATACTGATTCTGACATAAACTCTGTTCTTCCTTGAGGCCTGTGAGATAGCAGCATAAAATGTGACATTTAACATCAGCCTTTTCTAAAGGCTTCTCGATAATTGTGAAGGATTCTTTTGTTCAGACCAGTCACTTTTTACAGATCCTCTGAACAAACTCCGGAGGCGAATATCAAAAGCAGAAACTTTCCACTCTGATCTGGAAAGCACGACATTAAGAGGTCTGTTTTTAGCATTTGTCTTACCTTAAAACTGATAAGGCTCTTGCTGGAAACGGATGGGTTCATGACCATGAATTCAAAGCTGCTGTATTGATGCTTGTCATACTTGAAATGAGTCCATACTTGTGAAGAGCCCAGTCATGAGAATGATCCATTATTCTGATGACCTGTGCTTGCATGAAGGCAGGATTAGTTTCTGGAGTTTATTCGGTGTCCTACCATCAGCTGGTTTATATGGAAATCAGGAGCTCTTTGAGGTTGAAGATTCTGGCTACTTGATGTTATACCACCTAGGGCAGTGGGGCCCAGAGCCAGGATTGAAATCCATTCAGCTAGAATTATTACAGGGTAAACATTTTGGTTTGCAACTGGAAAACCCAAAAATCAAAGTAAATTCTTTCAGTCACAGTCAACAAGGTCTCTCTTGATGGTCCCAAGTACTTTTCTGAAGGATCAGGAAGTCAATTTGAGGCTTATAAGTAAACTAGAACATACTTTTCTTTGGAAAAGTGGCATTAAACAAAATACAGGCTTAGGCACATCAGGGAGGCTGGACAAGGATGTGTCACAGATGAGTTATAGAGTCTCCCAAATCGCTGCTCCTTGCCTTGCCCCTCCCGTTCCATGCAACTTCTTATCACCAAGCAGAGTAGGAAAAAAACTCTACTTCTGGTGGGATATGTCAAGCACTTCAATTGGATGTGAAGCTTAATGTAGAGCGCTTGAACGTGCTTATGGATTTGGAATTTTGAGCCCTCTCTTTCCTTGGAAAACTCTGATTTGATGCACTGAATGTTTTCTGTGAACATCAGGACTTCAGTTAAGACTGTTCAAAATCATCCATTTACATTTGGCTTCAAGTTGAAGTTATAAATACTCCGCTGGCACCGTGAGAAAAAAACAAGCAGATTATCCCAAGCCATGACCATTCTTAGGGTGGTGCTGACACTTCCCTGAACTTTTCGTGGGGGCTTGAGCCGAATTTCAGATTTGTGGTGAAATCTAAATGCAGGTCAGCACAGAGCTGCCTCAGACATGGTAACAAAACCCCTTGCTTGGTGCTATTTATAATCTTTTAATTTGTATTCTGGCCTGTCGAGCTCTCTGGGGACTGAAATAATGGTGACTTTAACTCAGCTCCCAACAATGGCCCATTTCCAGCAGGGCTGCTCTCTTCTGTAGCTATTGAGTCCACATTAAACAATCCTGTTGACCTGTGTTTCCCTCTTTCAGAGGGACCTTATAACATGGCTCAAACACAGTGCTTTTAACAACCTGACCAGCACAAGCAGAAAGAAATTTGGTACAGCTGTGCTTCTACCTGGAAGGTTCCCAAAGCTGAGGCTCTGGCAGTACTGACCTTCCTCTTTTGCTCTACATGCCATTTTGCTGAAATCGATACGCTCTTGGCAAGTGTGTGTGTTGTGTGGGGCTTAAAAATGGAACAGATATATTGGAAAGTAATCTGGACAAGGAGTAAACTCCAAGTGAGATGTCTGTGGAGTAAGAGGAGCTGTAATCTAGTGGATTACTTGATAGCCAGTGATTTCCTTTGTTGTCTGCCACCAGTCCCTTAACTTTTTCTGTTTCCACCTTCAAAACCATTGTGTGCCTTGGTGCCTTGTTTTATAATATATAATTAATGGAGAATTACTTTCCTGGCACTTTGGATTTGGCTGTTACTGGTTTTTACAGCTGGGAGAGACTAGTGTGTTTTCTTTTGTTTTGTTATAGCCTCTGGCACATGACAATTCTTTTATTTTTCCAAGCTGCTACTCTCTGGATCTCTGTAGCCTGGGTTTTAGGCAGTCTGTAAGCATTGCTATTATTCCTACCCTTCCTTGTACTCAAGGATATGTTGTCATAACTCTTACATATATTTGGATAGAGTCCTGACAAGGAATCCTTTTCTTCTCTCATTATTGTTAGACTTAGAACAGTTGCTGTGCCAGGAGCATGTCTGAGGATGGGCATTGCTGGGGTCTTGCTTCTCTGGCTCTTATTCCTGTGCTTCCTACAGATAGTCTTGTATTTTCTAGAGGTTTGTTGGTTGTCTCCTTGTTTCTTTGGGTTTGTTTTTTCTCCCCTCATCTCTAGTGTTGGAACTTCAGTGCTGTAATGAATGGGCTTTTTCCACTGGTTGCCCAGGGCTGCTTTTGCTCCTGGGGTTACTTGAAGCAAAATGCAAACCTTTTGGATGCACAGGATGTAGGGCAGCAGTGTATGCCTGCTTCAAATGCTCGTCTTCTCTCCCAAATAATGTTGAAATATGATATTATACTGTTTGTTTTAGTGGATTTTTTTCTTTTCCTTTTTACAAAGAATGAAGTTGTATGGTTGTTATTTAGATCTGTGGGACTTTTTATGCTTGTGAAATGATAATATTTTTACAAAACACTTTCGTTAGTAGTGATATACATAGACTGAAACTGACTGATGGCCAGATAAAAAAGAGCTGTCTGATTCTCTTTTAGGTAACTAAAACAAGCTAGGGAAGGAAACAAGAATTGCAGGGACGGGGGCTGACTTAGGGTTTTGCATCACGCTTGCTGATTGTAGTTCTCGATTCTAAAATGTCAAGTGGGTTTTCTCACAAAGGCTGTGCCTGCAGCTAGAGAGATGTCTCATTCATGGGCACATTACTGTGAGAACCTGTCCTGGTACACTGTAGTTTGTGGCACACATTTGCTGTTTTCCTGCAGGAGCAGGTTGAGACGGATCTCAGAAGGGAAAAAATGAGGTCCTGCTTTCCATGGAATTAGGTGTGTGTACAGGTTCACCAAGGAATGAGGTCTTGTTTCAGAACAGGGCATTTGGGGCAATGAAGTTCTAATGCTGGGTTTATTATTGCTGTCACAGGCAGCATTGCTCTTCTGCTTGCAGGCCATTTCTGTTTCGGCCTGATTGCCAGAGTTTTCCTTCAGTCACAGTAGAAGCGATTTGGTCTCTGGAAATAGGGCTTTTTATGTTAAAATGTATTATTCTAATTAAGGAAACCAATGATGTCCAAGATACTGTTTTGTGTTTGTAGATCAGTTCCTCATTTCTTAGTATCCATGAGTACTTCTCTGTTGTGGCTGAGTGCAGTTTGGATAAAACCATAACATAGCACTTGAAAATGATGAAGGAATGTCTACTAAGGCTAAATTATTGTCTGTCTAAGGCAGTTTTGTGGTACTTGGGTGTACTGACTGTTTTGGCCTTAAGCACAGTTTAATGAGGGGAAAAAAAGGCAGCATTCTGGTAAGAGGAGGCATCTCCCCTTCTCCACACATAAAAACCTGAAGGATAAAAAAAAAATAATAATCCAGTCAGTCCTTAAGGGGGCTGTGTGTGAAATTTTTTCTCAATTAAAAAAAAACAGAAAACAACAACAACAAAAAACAATCACAAATCCCAATTTTTCAGTCCAAGACAGTAATATTAGAGAGCAATGGTCTGCTAAGCAAGAAATTCAAAGTGCATTAGGGGATGACAGCACTATGGAAGAAATACAGAGAATCAAGGTAACATAGGCAGCATTTGCCCTACTTTTTTTTTTTTTTTTTTTTTTTTTTTTTTTTTTTTTTTTTTTTTTTTTTTTTTTGGCCTAGTGTCAAACATGGAGGTTCCACCTCTTGGAACCTGCTTTCTGATACTGGATATTTTTTTTTGGTGTTCCTGTCCAATGTTCACGGTTCCCTGTGCATATGTTATAAGCAGATGAGAGGAGGCATTGCAGCAGGCAAGAAAAGCCATGAAGTTTGACCTTTCATTTGTTACTCTGGTGTTTCTCCATTAAAGGCAGTCTGTGTTGGCTTCCTTTAAACCTGTATTAAAGTAAGAGGCACTTTAAAAAAAAAAAAAGGAAAAAAAAGATGCAGGAGTACATGCACGTTGTTTACTGTCAGTCAGCAAACCCTAGGGAGAGGTGTTTCATCATCTGCTGGCTGGGAATTTAACACCAACAAATCCCTCCCCTGCGGAGATAAAGCCCTTGTGAACAGTTACTTCATTATCATAGTCTCTGTTTTGCTCCCAAGTTCTTTCCTTCAGAGAATCACCTATTTAATGAACCTCTTGTGAAGGGCCTGGGGAAGATGGGGCATGTTTTGGGCTGCGTGGGCTGGCAGCCAGGAGGGGGGAGCAGGGTGTGTGCCATCCTTGCCAGCCTGCAGGGAGCTCCTGTGGCAGGTGACCTGCTGTTCCCCACCTCTGTGTCAGGAGCAGCGCTGGTGACACCATGGGATGGCACCTTTTGGCTGCCTGCTCTCTGCCACCTTGCAGGTGGATGGGATTTGTGTGCCGGGGGGAGTAAGCATGGCCTTTTACACAGGCTGGGGGGGGGGGAAAGAATTCTTAGAATGTTTGTGTGCCTGACCACTGCAGGGCTGTCTGGCAGCTCACTTTTTCAGCTGATGTTTCCACATGTATATTCAGAGTGGCTGTGGGACTATGAATAAGGGACAGTGACTGACCTGAATTTTGGTTAAAAAGCCTAAACAAAACAGGCAGGCAGGTGAGATTTCATCAAGTGCCAGAAGAAATAGATGATAGACTGGCAAATGATGTATTTTTTTGTCTTTAAAACTGTACAGCTCTCATTTCCCTGAATGTGGTTTAAGTTGTTTTCCCCTTCCACTGTAAATTAAAAACTCTTCCATGGAGGGGAGCAGTCATTTCTGTGTTGTACTAAGTGCCAGGATGCATTGGTACTTACGTAAAGAATGACTTTAATCGTTTTTCTTTTTTTGTATGTGTGTGTGTGTCTTCCTACCTGTCTGACATATCTTTTTTTAGCATCCTCCTACCTGTCTGACTTAATGAAGGCTGTTTCTACGGAGGCAGTCTTTTGTTGCACTGTCTTCTACAGCCATGGACTGGGTAAAAGTTGATAACTCTTCAACAGCAGCTGGGGAAAAGTGGTGGGTGGGTGTCCTGTGCTGAAGAGAAGCCTCTTTGCATAGAGTCATGGGATAAGGTTGGAAAATACATAAAAAGATGGAGTTCAGCCATAAGCCTAGCATTTCCAAGTCCACCACTAAACCATGTCCCAAAGAGCCACACCTACACATCTTTTTAAACACCTCAAGGAATGGTGGCTCCTTCACTTCCCTGGGCAATCTGTTCTAATGCTTGACAACCATTTCAGTGAAGTTGTTTTTCCAAATGTCCAGTCTGAAACTCCCCTGATGCAGCTTGAAGCCATTTCCTATAATTTCTTACCTGGGAGGAGAGACCAACCCCCACCTTGCTACAGCCTCCTTTAAGGGAGTTGTAGAGAGCACTAGGGTCCCTCAGCTTCCTTTTCCCCAGGCTAAACATCCCCAACTCCCTCAGCTGCTTCTCCAAGACTTGCTCTCTAGACCCTTCATTAGCTCTGTTTCCCTTCTCTGGACAATGCTCCAGCACCTCAATGTCTTTGTTGTAGTGAGGAACCAGGAGCTGAACCCAGGATTTGAGGTGTGGCCCCACCAGTGCCCAGGACTGAAGGACAATCCCTCCCCTGTCCTGAAGGCTGCACTATTGCTGGTCCAGGCCAGGATGCCACTGGCCTTCTTGGCCACCTAGGCACAGCTGGCTCACGTTCAGCTGCTGTTGACCAGTACCCCGTGGGTCCTTTCCCCCTGGGCAGCTTTCCAGCCTCTCTCCCCCAGCCGGTAGTGCTGCAATGGGTTGTTGAGACTCAAGTGCAGTACCTGGCACTTGCTCTTGTTGAACACCATGCAGCTGGCCTTGTCCCATCAATTCATCTTGTCTAGATGGTGGGTATGTTGGTAGACAATCTGAGGGAAATGCTACCAGCTCCCTCCTCTTTGCCAGCCTATGCTATCATCTGAGATTTCTCTGTTGTTCAGTGCTGTGTTGAAATTCTGTCTGGAACCTGCCTTCCAGGGAAAAGGATTAGTTGACTTCTCCCTCCTCACAAAGACCAAATATCTATGATTTCAGTATTGAAGTCCATCCAATGATCAGGTGAAGTTGATGTCTGGGTAGCTTCCCTTCAGCTTTGTGTTGGGTGAGGGTGATTTATTTTTTTTTTCTTCCCTACAAATAGTCTGATAAGTTTTGGGCTTTGTGCCTGTCTGTGAGCTGAATTCTCACTTGAACTTCCATCTTCAGCTTGTGAGACTGGAGATTTGTACTATCAATGGCTATTCCTTCACAGGAAGTGTTGCTTACAGGATGCAAACTCCAGAAGCAGATGTAATGTTGGAAAGGATTTTCTAAATTATTTTCTTCTTACTTCCAAGAACCACATGGGCATTTAATGCTCTTCCTAGTTCACAGGAAATGAACTCCAGGTTGACCCACAGGACTTCTCAATGGAAGCTTAGTCTCTGTGAAACATTGATGAAAAGTAAATAGTTTCTCTGGTGAGGTTGTTTTTTTTTTTTTTTTTTTTTTTTTTTTGTTATTATAGAATGCACGTCTAAATCCCTGTTTTAAAAAAGGAATGTTTTTGTGGTGTCTCTTCTAGTGCTCCAAACTTCCCCTTTGTTTGAATGCAGAAAAAGAAGCTTCTCTTGGTGTAGCAGCACTTTCTTTCTCATACAGCTGTGCACCACTGGAACATCCAGCTTGGTCCAGTGTTCTGCCTGAGTGTGCAAACATTCACAGAGCCTGCATGGCTGCTGAGACGGCCTTCAATTCATCTCTTTCAGCTGCTGTAACCTTTTAGTTCTTCTGCTTTTATAGGTTTTGCCTCATGTTTGGTATTTCAGGTCAAGAACTGTGCCTTTTAATCCAGGCTGCAAATCACCTGGTATTTTTGAGAACTGTGTAATAGGGATTTGCTGTCAACTAGTCAAAGCTGCAAAGTTAAATTCTTACCAGAACAAAGGGTGATCATCTTCTGATGAATAAACTCTCAGGCAGTTAACATAGTAACTATAATGTCTCCAGACATCTGTCCTCTCCCTTTTGCCAGCTCTCCATATGGCAGAGAGTTTGCAGGCAGAGAGTAAAAAGGCAATCCCCCATGAAATGTGTTGCTCTGTTTCATGGGACCATTCCCTCCCTAGTCAGCCACTGCCACAATCCAGCCCTGAAACTGGCCCCTGTTCACATAGAGTACAGTGATGCTTCATGAACAGAGCTCTGCAGGGCTTCGCAGTCCAGGAGGTACCTGCTGTCACAGCAGTGTCAAATGCTCTGTGAAAGATGAAACCATTTCTGATGGAGATTATGGCACTCCTGGAGGACAGTTAGGGTCTTTTGGGTATGTGTGCTGTTTTTGACTGGAGTAGAGTTAGTTTTCTTCACAGTAGCTGGTATGGATTTGTGCTGGAGACAGTGTGGACAATTCAGGGGTATTTTGGTCACTGTTGAGCAGCTCTTGTGTAGCACCGAGTCCTCTTCTGCCTCTCACCTCACCCTGCCAGTGAGGAGGCTGAGGGTGCATGAAGAGCTGAGAGGGGACACAGCCAGCACAGCTGACCCCAAGTGACCCAAGGGATATTTCATCCCATATGGCCTCTTGCCCAGCATATAGAGCTGGGGGGAGAAGGAAGGGGGAGACACTTTTAGACTGGGAGTGTTTGTCTTTCCAGGTAACCATTGTGCATGATGGTGTCCTGCTTACCTGGATGTGGCTGGGCAGTTGTGTGCCCATGGGAAGCAGGGAATGAATTCCTTGTTTTGCTTTGCTTATGTGTACAGCTTTTGTTTTGCCTATTAAAGCGTCTTGAGTTTTCTCACTTTTACCCTTCCAATTCTCTCCCCCTTCCCACTTGGGAAAAAGTGAAGGAGCAGCTATGTGGGGTTTTGTCTGGGATTAAACCATGACACTAGAAGACACCTTCTCTCATGCAGAGGGGGTACTGGGGATGTTTATTAAGGAATTTTCCGTGGAGCTTTTGTGTTTAGCCAGGTGTGCTAAAGACTGATATGGGATGTGCTGTGTCTTGAACCCACTGTATCTTCGTGAAGAAAAAAGGTTTTGAAAGTCAGTTTTGCTTTGGATAGCAGGAAGGATATTAAAAAAAATCTAGAACTAATGAAGAAAGAATGTAGGTAGGTGATAGTATGGAAATTGAGGGAGAAGACATAAATGAAAGCCTGTTTATTTTTAGTTGTTAACATCGAAGTAGTCTCTGATGTACTCTTGCTTGGATGACTTCTATCATAAGTTTCTCAGGGAATGATTGCAAAAGCTAGTTAGACTCAATTTGCTTCCATGTTGCTAACTTGCTGTTGCAACAAACGTGAGAGTTCTTGTGTGTGTGACTTTGTTCTCTCCTTAGTTCCTGAGCAGCAAAGAGATTGCCGGATTGTCTGATGAGGAGTTCCAGGAGAACCTGCTCAGAGGAATTTTGTGAGCTCCTGAGGATTAGTGTCTGGGATATAAACATCTGCTGCTTTTGTGAATTGGCTTCATCACCCTCTTGTGGCAGCAAGTTCCATGGCTTTGGTAGGACAGGGGACGTTCCTTCAAGATGTTTGGATTTGCTGCTTTTTAACGCTGCTGGGTGACCCATGATCCCATCTGGGGGAACCCAGGCTACCCAAATCACTTTGCGTGCTGTGACTGATGGCCTTGCCTTAGGAGAGTTATCCAAGTGATGGTGTTTGTCACATGCAGGATGTAGGGATGCAGGATATCTCTAGTTGGTTTGGTTTTGGTGAGCCACGTTTTGTAGAAACAAGGAGGCTGCTTGCTGCCACGGAATGTGTCCCCCCTTTTGAGATTGTAAAAGTGCTTGTTAAATTAATCCCAACTAGTAACTCAAGAGCTGCTGGGAGAGACTCAGTGGCCAGCTCTCTATTTGTGGCCCTAAGCAGCGTGTTGGTTTTACACTGACTTCCACAATGTGAAAATAAAGGATTGAAATGCTGTTGAGGAAGTTAAAGCTCAATGGGGTGGGGTGGAGGAAAAGCAAGGAAACACAGGATTTGAATTAGGGGCAAGAATAGTGAAACAAATGACTGCTGACCCAAACTTTCTGTAGGTCCGAGTGTCTGAAGTCCTTTCGTACATCTTTGAATAGGTCAGCGGTATCATAGGTCAAAATCCAAAAGATTGCTTTATTCAGCTGGAAGGGGGACGTATTTGAATCATGGAACTTTGAGCACAGGTCATTAGTGCAGAGAGGGAACAAAATAAATCGTGGGAGCCATTAACACAACAGTGATTAAAATATATCATAGTGGTGCCATAATTGGTACCTTGGCTGAGTGAGAAGTACTCCAAGATAGTTGTATTAAGTGTTCATTTCTGAGAGGCTGACAAAGATTTATGGCTTCTTTTCTGTAAGTCCCATTTAGTCTCTGTAGCACTACATCTTTTACTGATGCATATAAGAAACAGTTACTGTTAATGACTGGACCATTTCTCTGAAGGGTATGTTTAAAATCTGATTATTCTGGAGGAGAGAGGGAAACGTAGACTTCAGGCCAGCTTTTGCTAAAGCAGTGTTGTTTTTAGACTACCTCTGTAGGTGCTGCTTGACTCTTTAAGTGTGATCTGCCCTCTTCACTTGCCGAAAGTCAGCAGCCATGTTCTCCCCACACTTTTTGGCCTGCTGGGGCATTTTGGGGCTCTGTGATGGCTTCAAGGCATTTAGTCTCAGATGTAGAATCTTCTGCAAACCATTATTCCTGCCTACCTGGCCTAAAATCTGTGTTAGCAATTTAATGGTCTCTTGGTCAAGGTAACAGGCCCCGGACTGAAAGCAACATCAGGGACCTGTGTCCCCTCTGCTGGGTCTGTGAGAGCCTCAGATCACACCATGGGGACTGAGCAACAAGATGTGGGGGGAGGAAAATGGCTTCTTGGGGACCCAAGGAGAATTCCTGGAGGGTCCTCAGAGGAAAGCCTTGGGGTCAGGACTAGCTGCAGGGGCAAGAGACCCTGGTGGTGGAGGCTGTGGGGTAGGACCCACCCCACCTGGGGATGGTGTGCAGCCCCAGAGAGAAGGTCCTGGTGTGCAGAGGTGCTGCTGCTCTCCATCAGGAGAAGAGGGAGCAAAGCCAGGTGGTGGCCACAGTGATCACCCAGGGCTTCCCCTGAGATGCTGCTGGGAAGCTGGGGGGGTGGTTCCTGTGCAGCCCCTTGCTACCCCTGGTGCTTCTGCCCAAAGCCCTGAATCTGACTTGCTAAGGAAATCCCTTTGGAGACCTCTGACACCAGGTCTCCTTGTCAGCGCTCTGTGGGGATGCACTCTGCTGTAGGAAAGCAGTAGTAAGGTGCTTTCATGTTCCAGGACTTCTGAAAAAAAAATTAAAAGGTTTAAATTTAAAGTTTTATATGAAAAACCGTATCTACGTACAACATATGTGTGTGCAGCTTGCATGTATTTTTTCAGAAGGAGCAGTCCATTTTATCTGTCAGTACTTGCTGCTGCTGTGGTCTTTGAACTTGTAATCTTCCTAAACATCTCCTGACCCTCCAAGCTGTCTCTGTGGTATTTATTGTTTTACTGATATGTTTATCCCATAGTTTCTTTTCTAATCCTGCCCTGTTTTTCACCCTAAGACCAGGGTAGCAGTGGGGGCTGGGAGAGGAAGGTAAGTGTGTCCCCAGAAGCCTTTAACCTGGCTGGGAAGGAAGATAGGGACATGCTAGTCTCCAGTGACTGACAAGTTTATCCATCTCTGATGCACAATAAAATAAGCCCAGGCATTAATTTTGCCTGGTTTTGTCCCCACTTAGCGGTGTGCTTTGTCTGCACTGCTGTGTGCTCAGCAGGAGCAGCTTCCTGCCAGGCAGTCTTGTCACAAACCCATCCAGGTAGCCTTACTGAGTCATCTGAGTTTGTCCTAGCTGAATCTTCACTCTGCTAATTAAAAAAAAAAAAAAGTGTTTTGAAAACTTTTGATGCTACCAAAGGTCCTTGTAGTTGTCTGATTTTTGACTTCAGGTTTTTGGGGAGTATTAATTAAGAGTTAGTCTTCGGTTTTACATTTTACAAGGTGATGGAAATGTTTCAGAAGGTGAAGGAAGAAGCATGGAAGTATAGCTGTACAGAATCAATAGGTTCACATTGCTGCTCGTTTGGTTAGTGGCTTTCCAATATTTCCCCTGAATAGTATTGATTTAATTTTCTCACTGTGGATACAGCATAGCTTTGCTGTTCACCACAGAGACACGAGTTTTGTGTTTTCATTTCATAGTGATTTTCATGCAGGCTGCCTTTGAAATTGCTGGCCTTACGGACACAATTATTGGCTTTGTGAAGATGAGCTCTGGCTTTGCTGCTTATCCCTGCAATTGTTTCTGTTCTGCCTCAGATAACCATGTGGTGGTGTTCCTGAGCATTCCTCTTTGTCCCTTAATATAAGACAACCTTTTCAGTCACTCAGTGGTTAAGAAGATAAAGGAATGGATTTTAAGGGTTGGAGCTTGCTCCATTTCACAAGAACTTGGCTGATTTAAATTATAGTGAGAAAATGTAGAGCCACTGACGGGCTATGAGGACTGCTAAGTCCTGGTTTAGTCTTAAGTGTGGTCTGCAGGCATTCTCTGAAACTATGTGCATGACAGTGATTTCATTAGGTAGGGTGAACCAGCCTAACTGACATTTTCACTTAAACTGGATAAAACCCTGCTGCTGACTGGAAGATTAGTATTCAAAAATGAATCAAAGGTGCTGACTGTTTTTGCAAGGAAAGGTAGCATAATGCAGTGGGAGAGGGAGGCACGAGGAAGTCCTGTGGATCAAAAAGTACTATGCTAACCATTTCAGGATTCACTCTTTTTTCTACATATTTTTCTTTTTTTGAAAGACAGCCCTGAGTTTTACTCCCAATTATTCCTGACACGAGCTTTGTAGCTATAGTGTTTTCTTGGCCAGTGGTGCCACGCATGGTAGGGAAGACTCTGATGCTGCCTCTCTAGTACCAGTCATTTGTGGATGAGAATAGCAAGGCCCAGATTAGGTTAGAGAAAGATCAGTGAAAGAACACTCCAGTCTGGCACCTCACTTGTCTGAAAGCTAAATGCTGGTGGGTGTATTTCAAGGCAGGTAGGAAACTAAAGTATGTAGAGGGAGCTGAAACGCAAGAGAGTCTTGCAGAGAAAAGTGCTCGAGCTAATTGTGTGGCACTGGAGGATGGCAATTCTGGAACATGCTCCATTCCCTTGATTCTCTTCCCTGGTGCCTTTCTGCATGAGGAATGCTGAAGTTGGTGGGGAAGACCAAAAAGGATGTTGCATTCATCCTTACTGCTGGTACCTGTGAGTTTACCACCAGGGAGCAGCCCCACTGTCTGACTAGCTGTTCTGGTTTAATTGTGGCTAACTTCTAATTAATTATAAAGAGAATTGTAGGGAGGTCTCTGTCCTCAGCTGTTTTCCACCTATTAGTTTCCACCTCTCAGTCTTGCCTTGCAGTAATGGAAGGCTTGAACTCTCAGCAGTGCTTCAGAGGGGAAAGTCAGTGGGTTTGGGGCTGAGCCCTGTGGGGTGGAGGTTCTAAGTATTTAAAAGTTGGGCCATGTGCAGGCTGAAGTACATTTGGTAGCAAGAAAATTCGATCTGAAAATATGTGTGGATTTTGTGCTGGAGGAGGATGGGGGAGAAGGGGCTTGGCCTTTTGCTGAGGGAAGCACAGCAGAAATGGTGGGGCAGTCAGGGACATGGAGAGCTTTCCAGCAGCAGCCTTCATTTCAGCAGTGTAGTGGTTCCTCCTGTTCTTCTCTCAGCTCAAAGGAGGCTTCCCAGTGGTCTGACCATTTTATGCAACAGTGATCTGAGTCATCACATTGCACATATCCTCTCCTCTGAGTAGAGGGGAAAATTGCTTTCAGTTATTGGCAGTTTTGAGGAGGGGGAAAAGAAATCCAGGAATACTATTTTCTCCAGCAAATTGACTTTCTTAATCAAAATCATGTATCAGTCAGAATGTTTCAACACAACTGAAATCTTCTGTTAAGAGCACCTTAGTTTCTTAAAATGAAGTGACATGGATTGAAACATTATCAGAAGAAGTAATTTCTAACTAGAAATTGCTAATTTCTAATAGGAAAACCTATTAAAAATACTAAAATTGATGATTATTTTCAGGAAAATGTAAAATTCAGAGAAAGTAATTTGGATCAGAAATGCTCAGGTAAAAGCAAATCTCTATCTTTTGTGTTCTGAAGGGGCATCTTACACAATTTTAATTCTCAAGGTGGAGATAAAGGTAACTTTGTCAGAATTTCCCTGAGATGTGCAGGTTGGTTGAGAAGTCCTGACATACCAAGTAATGTGGGCCGGGGACCTCTGGTGCCTCAGAGTGAAATTCAGTTCTGCCCCTGGGTAACCCAGCATGATTTCCTTGTCTCTGCTTTAACTCCTTCATCTTCAGGTGATGGGACTTGCAAATACCTCAGGCTTGTAAAATCACCTGATTTTTCTTTTGTTCGGAGTGGACTGTGTTAGTCTCCAGTATTGGAGTTTTCTTTAAAAACAAGGGCAGTTGTAGGAGGGGGAGGGGGCAACTCCTGGAAGTTTCCCCAACCTGATGAACATGGAAAAAAAAGCCATTTTTGTTTCCTGCAGTCAGTATGTGACTGTGACACTCAACAAGATGCTCAAGGGTGAGGACTCAACCTCTGACATTAGTGGAGGTCTTTGCCAAGCATTGCTTTCTCCCTCTAGCTGTGACTGAAGCTGTGGTAAAGTGCTTGTTTGGGTCATTTGTTCCCCTTCCCTTCACGCTGCCAATCTGAGCCCCACATCAGTGGGTTTAATTGTTAATGGAGGAGGAAGAAATAATGCATGAACTCTGATAAATTGCTGGTAGTAAACTGTCCTGTTTGGACTTGCCTGTTCTCTCCCCCTAAAGCAATCTATTTCTATAGCCTGAAATCTACTGGCATGCAGTGCTTTGGCTTTTTACATGCAGATTCTGAAGCATTTGATGCTAAATTGTTCCTGGTGATCACATCCAATTTAGGAGTGCTATTTCTGTTTTCTTCCATAATGAGACAGCCCTGGCTGGGACCTCAGTCTGTGGGCTTGTGTATGATGCACTGCTGAACTGTACTGGCTGTGTTTGCACTGCAAGTGAGCTTTGGGCAAAGGCACTGTTGGATTGTGTGGTCAGAAGGGATACCGATGCCAGGGAGCAGCCTACCCCTTCCTGTGCTCGGAAAACACACTTGAGTCTTCCCTCTTAATTTCTCTAACAGTTATAGGCAAAGCTCAAATGGAAATATGTTACTTTGGGGAAAGTTAATTTCAGATATTGAGCTTTTTCCTTGATGGTGACTTCGGATCAACAAAAGGTCTTGATCTCTCTCTCAGCTGAAATACAGTTCTCTTTCAGTTCAGGCACTGCCTCTTTGAGGCCCTTTTGCTTTGGAAATGAAACTAATGTAAGTAAATGTAAGGTAAACAATGAATGAAAGAATCTTACACGTTAGATTTATAGCCATCAGTTGGCTCTCTTACATTTGATAGATTTTCCCATCACAGGCAATCTGTGTTCTTGGTTGCTCAGATCCACACTGGTGCCAAGTGCTAAACAATGACACTATCTATCTTTCTGCACAATTTGCCAATTTTGGTTACTTTTGAAGCCCAGTGTTTCTGCTTTAGCCTTGTGAATCTCCCTTATAGGGAGAACAAAATGAACAGAAGAGTGATTTCTTTAGCAAAATATTTAGGGTTGATGTCTCTCTGTCATTTATCCCCTTGTTTTACAAACTACAGTGCTTAGTGCTTCCTTACAGTAAAACAAGTCGAAGTAAAGATGTAGTAAAGAGTTGTTGCTTGTTGTTTACAGTGAATTGCCTTTCAGATAATCAAATGAAGTACTTTATTGCAGTTTCACTTCCAGCTATGACCTTAAATAACAAAGGTTTTACTTGCTGCTTACTAGGCTTAGGGTGATGTTTTCAAAAGCTCTCTCTTGATTGTACATCTTCCTTCAGCAATCAGCAGGATTTTGCCAGTGACCTCAGATGAGCTAGTGTTCAAGCAGCAGTGCTTCTGAAACCTTCTCCTGCAGAGGAATGAGGAATGGAGTTTGTCTTTCACAGGGAACGTTTCAGGAGTTACCAAAATTCTCCCTCTATCCCCTAAATTCATGTTGCCTATCAAACATAGCTACATATTGGTATTTACAGAGTCTCCTGCAAAATATCACAAGAGACAGGCCCATACATCAGATTAATTATCTTGCCTTCTAGTTGCCAGAGGTGCTTAATTTCTTCTTTGGTATTGAATGCGACTCCTGCAATTACATGTTACTCCTCGATGACTGAGACATCTCAATTTTTATCTAGGTGGAAGCAAGGCATTAAGAGCAAAATCAGAAGTGGACTTGCATACCACAAATTTTACGGCTGTTATCCTCAGTATATGGAAATGAGGTTATTTGCTGTTTTCTTATAAATAATGCAAGCTGAATAATTAAGTTCATTGTGGAGTTTCTAGTGGTATAGCCTGTCTGACTGTATTAGATGGTATTTGATTTTGCCAGATAGCTGTGACTGAGTTAAATGTTTACGCTCCTTTCTTGATTATTCTCAATTCAATGCATACTTTAAAATGTAAAATGTTATAGAAGTTTGTTGCTTCAGTTGGACGAATTACAAATGAAAGCATTGTTACTGAATGCAGTCACTCTTGTCCTGCAGTAGTTTAGCTAAGAGAGAAGTTGCTTTCCAATGATTTCAGAGGGAGTCAAGTAAGACTGCTAAGTTTTCCCCCCTAGTTTAACCGGGAGGGGGGGGGGGGGTGTGAAAAGGTGTTGAAGAATTTTCTGGGTTTAATTTGGGGATTCCCCCTTCCTATTCTTTACATGGCACTGCATCGTATCCTGGTATCAGGTAACCTTCTGTGGTAAAGCCTGCTTTGAGTTTTCTGGTGGACCTCTCAGTGGCTGTTACTATATAATAGGTCATTAAGAAATGTGTCTGAGGCTTACAGATGCAGGCATGTGTTATACTGGCAAATTTTGCAACAGGTGCATTTTCTCTTTAGGTGGTTGCTACTGATCCTCAGCTATGAGGCATGAAAAGAGGACAAGTGTCTGGTAGTCCTTACTCAGCGCCCAACACAATTCGCTTAAAAAGCACGTTTGTCCTGATTGTCCTCACAATTAATTTCTGCTAGAAAGCACTCAAGGAATTAATTAATTTTAGCCTTTCACTCATCCAAGATTTTACTGTTTGAAGACTTGAGAGTACTCATTAAGAAAGCACACATGCTTACTGGACTAAGGCTTTCTTCTGCAAAACTTGCTGTTCTTTTGCAAAAAAAGCAAGTATTTGGCTTTTAACAAATACCTTTTGCAAGAGTTAAGGTGCTAGTTACTTTGGAGAAGAGTGGGTTACCATATATATTGTGATGATGCCAGGTTGGGATGTGAGAGTGGGGGCTTCAGCTGGAAGCTCCTGATGAAATTCCACCCAGCTTTAAATTTCTGTTTAGTTAAGATCCCTCTTGTAGTTTCAGCTGGAAGTATCTGGCCTTTGTTTCACTTCAGAAGGGAAGAGAGTGTGTGTGTTCTGTATAATATAAATATTTTATCCATGCAGAGCTTCTCATATGAAATGTTTTCTTTGTAATACCAAGAGAAGTGTTGCCTCTCAGCTGTAGTGCAGTGGCCCTTTCAGATTTGAAGTCGCTGTTGTGTGTAGTGATGCGATGCTCCTCATTAGGAAGAAGATCAAAAAAAAGTTGCAGTCTTTCAGTTTGTGTTAGAGGGGTATTTTCCTTAGGGATTGGACTGGGTGCAGTTCTGAAGGGCTGCTTCTGTAGAGGTTAAGGAGATTGTGAGTATTTATGACTGGTTACCACAGTCAGCTGGAAATGGTCCACTTACTGGCTGAAGCTTGATTTCAGAGTTGAAGGGCACACAGAGTATTCCCCAGCTCCTCTCTCTCTCCAGCTCTGTTCTCTGCAAAAGAGTGTTTTCATGCCATTTTTTAATTGATTGGATAATATGACGAAGGAATGGGTAAGGAGCAAGAAAGCTGTGTTTTACTGTGAGAATGCCCAAGACCTTTTATAATTAGGCTTTGGGTGAGATGGTGACCTGTTAGTAGACTGTAAGTAGTAACAGAAGTATCTGTGCGGAAGATGAGTGCAATAATTAAATCTCTTTATATTCCACTCCAAAGATCAAAGAGGCTTGACTCTTGATTAATGCACAACAGAATTCATTAACATGGTAAAATGTGGAAAAGCACTGTATTGGTTATTACTACGCAGACATTTGCTTTAGGGAGCTATAAATACTTTTTGTTCAGTAATTTGGCCTATTGCTTTTGCTATTGTTTCTGTGTATGAAACTCACTTGAGAATACCACACCTAGAAATTTAGATGTAACCTTTATTCTTCTGTATGCGTTTTTTTTCTTTTTTTCTTTTTTTTTATGATGCAGAATGCTGCATCTGTGTTCCTGTCTTGCTTTCCCAGGCAGTGTATGCAGGGCTTTGCTTTGCTTGCCCACTCTTTTTATACCCCATCAAGTGTTGTTTATTTTCCTCCTAGCAACCTACTGGGCTGCTCTTTGTCTCTAGGTCTAAAAAGAAGAACTTTCATTTTTTTTTTTCTTTTCCTTGTAGGTATGAATGTTTAAGATTGTCACATTTTTCAACAGAAGCAGTCAATGTTTCTCACCTATTAATGCTCATTTTTTGCGGTAGTCCAAAAGGACAAATTCTAGCTAAGATTTTTTTCAACACAGCAAGGTCAGAAGTTTTCATAGATTTTACTTCAATCCAGAGTCTTTTAATTTGCATAATTTGCTTGAATAATGTAGCCCTCCTAATATTTTCCAAGCCACTTACACTAAACTAATCACTTACACTTATCTTCAGCATAAACCTAATTGATTTTATTTCTCATTGAAAACATCAGTAGTAGCAAATACAATCCTATTGGCTCACACTCTATTAGAAATAAAATTACATTAAATGTCTTGTGGGGTGTGAAGAGGTTAAATCAAGGAGAGTCATCTGAGAAAGTCATCCTGGTGTGCAAAACATAAATCTGGTTTATATTTAAACTCTGTCACCCACCAGCTAAAAATAGCAATGATCATTAAAAGCCAATTTGCTGCTAAACATTAATAGACATTTATTACATCATAACAGATCTGAAAGACAGTTAAACTTACTTTTTTTCCTAGATAACTCTCCTTTAAAATGTGTTATTCACCTGGCTTTTGCCATAAATCTCATTTACTAGCGATTTTTGTTCCACTTGATACTGTGCATGTATGCTTAGAGTTGTGTGTAAGGTGGTTTCTTGTTGTTACTCTAAGTCTTTCAAGAGCAGTACATTTTCACAGGGAAAAGCTATTCCTCCTTGTATTGCCTGTTAACTTCCTAATCAGCACAAAAAGTGAAGGAAATTTACACTTCCTTAGAGTATAAAAAGTAATATTTGCTACCATTGATTTGAGAAGAGAATACTGATTGGGAGCAGGATAAAAAATGCACTGGATGAACATTTTACACATAGGAAATAGATTTCAGTTTTCTTGATGTTTTCATTGCGGTTCCTTTTCCCTGCTGTATTACTGTATATAGTCACATTTGCAAGTAGTGACTGGAGCTGGAGCAAGTCAAAGGCTGAGGAAACCCGGCACTGTCAAAAGTACTGCTTCCTAGGGGAAATGCAGTCATAATCCTGGTATTTTTGGTTCATGCATTGCTATCTGTCAGGTTCCTTGAGAAAAGCCATCAAAGGAGGGGCAGGCTTTGTGCTTCAGCTCTTCAGCGCTCAATTCTCTGTAGCTGCTGATGTCTTTTAACTGTGCTCTTTAACCTTCATAGCCAAAGAACTGTGGGGCCAGCTGGGCTGTGAAGGAGAGTGCCCCAGGGTGGACAAGAGTCAGTCCTTTCCTCCTTGTCTGATTTGCAGGGCTCAAAAAAAGTGGTCCATTGCCATCTTTGTAAGTAAGAAACTTCTCTGACATAATGCTGCTTTTGGGGGAGCAAACAGCTGTTCCTGGCTGATGCATAGAAGGAAGGATGCCACTAACATGAGCTTTGGGCTGCCTCCTGATGGATTCAGGCAAAAGAGAAATGACTCCTCCTCACTCCCCTGCACACCTCAGCCAGAAATCCCATCCTTGTAGGGAAGGTACATGTCACTAAACTCTTCCTCTATATATAATCTGCAGCTGCTGGTCAGTCTGGAGCAGTGCAAGTTAAAGAGGTCCTTTCCTGGCAAGAAGAGGAAAGGAAGAAAATTAAAGGTGGTATGAAGGATATAGAGCAGGAAGGGAGAGATAGGGAGGATAAATGGATATTGAAAAGTATTTTAAAGCCTGCATCCAGAGGCATTTAGGAGTAGTCTTCCTCAGGTCCCAGTATCAGACTTTGCTTTCCCTAGTTGAACTCTCATGGAATTTTCTGTCACATCCTTTGGGTAATTTTCTCCTTGGAGGCTGTCAGTTCCTCACCTTAAAGCAAGATCCAGTGCAGGATCTGTGCCATCACAATTACAGCCATGGTAAGGCTCCTGAAGAAATGGGGCCAGGATGTGTGGGAGAGGTGATGCCTCAAAATATAAGCTGAGTTTATGGTAGCAAAGGGAAATTAAAGTTACACTGACCCTGGTGATAAGCTTGTCTGCATTTTCAGTGCACACACCACACGTTTTATTTGTCACAGAATTGCCGAAGGCTCTGTGGAATGCAAATAAGCACTGAGAGAGTATTGTCAAACGCAGACTTTCAACATCCTGAATCATTCACAGGAAAGGGGGGGGGGGGGGGGAACAAAAAAAAACGAGATTTGATTGAAAGTCATGTGAATTTCAAATAAAATGTTGAATTATGTTGGTTTACAAAGCCTCTGAGCTGTATTTGGGTCCTATTTTTAAGTTTCTCTCTGCAAGGAGAAATTTACTTGAAAAGAAAGCTGAAATTTTTATTATTGAAAGGAGCTGCCACATATTGAGTTTTGCAGTGCAATCATAACTGTTGGCAATACTGTGAAGAGAGCTTGCCTATGCATTATTTTCTGCCTATAAAGATGATGTGCTATCAACTCAAACATTTGAGAAAGATGGGTGCATTATGTAGGTATAATGAATTTTTGAGAAAGATCTTAACACCTCCCTGAAATTTCTCAGAACGTTGTTGCAATGATTACTGTATAGGGTGATGACATAGGGACTGTTCCAGGTGGTCAGAAGTTCATGGTGCTGTGCAGCTCCTGTGAAGAGCAATATGTGCAGGGATTTTTTTTGCCCGGCTGGGTTTGGAGTGGAGGGACTGACATGCTTCTTGCCAGCTGTGATCTGCTCTAGCAGGTGGTGCTTAACCAGCGAGAGTACCAAGTTTTTTGTAATCAGTTTTCAGAAAGCCCGTTGATCTGGGATGGTAATGCAATACAAACATTTGCATATTTTACCACATCCTCACATGATACTCTGCACCTTTTGAAATTTTGCATGTGTTACCATATATTTGCACACACGCAGGGACCTTGTGAATGGTGTACTTTTCTCTTAAATCTGTGATGAAGTATATTGCCAAGGGTAACCAGCAGGCACTTAAAGGAAGTCTGGAACGTTCAGTAGCTGTGATATTCAGATGTACAATTCAGTACATTCTTTCTAAGCTTCTGGACAGTTTTTTCAAGACTCTTAACTTTTCTCTCTCTGTTGCTTTCCCCTATCCTTCCATGTGTAGTCCCAAGATGTGTGAATGGCTTCGCTATTAGTATAATTATAATCTTCTTCTGAAATTGCTTTGATTCTGGATTGAATGGGAAAACCAAAAAGGAGCTGATAGCTCAAGTCCCCCTTTTGACCTCTGGATCAGCACAAAAGCCCCTATTTCACCTACACTGGAAAAAAAAAAACCCTCAAAAGCTACTATATTCAGCTGATCTGTATTTGGGTGTGCTTTCATCAAAGGCTTGATTAATGTGAAATGAATTAACTCAGTTAACACTTGAGAGTTATTTTGCAGCAAATCCTGCAGAACATCTCAAGAGCTCTTTGTCACTTTGAATTATAGCCTGAACAGGTGGTTGATGAGCCTGGTTTGAGCTGAGAGTGGCTCCTTGCTGCCCTGGCCGCTCCCCTCAGGGAAGTGTAAGTGGCACTGCAGTGATACCCAAGAATCCAGGATAAATACAATCTTATTAAACCTTGTTATCATTGTTGCATGTTTTGAAGGTTTTAAAATTACTTTCCAGAATGCTGCATCGGGTATAAGGGTGGAAATAACAAGCAGAGCAGCCTTGGGTTCTCAAACAATGTGGGTGAAATTAATATTAATGCACAGGAATGGCAATTAAGCGTAATAGAGGTGCAAGTGCTCATTTTGAATCTTTTTTGGAAGAAGTGACTTAGAAATACCGTGTCATTTTGCACGTACTGTGTGAGAGGGTTGAGGCATTTCCTTCAGAGTTCACAGCCTCAGCAGAGGTGTGGCAGCAGAAGCAGGGTCTTCAGTACAGAAAAAGGATGTAGGTGTGAACAGTTTGAGCCATAAGTTGGTGAGTCCTGTCACCCTCAGAAGGCTCACTGGCTCTCACAGTGGTTCCTCACATCTGGTAAAACTTCAAACTTGAAATGAAGAGCTAAAAGCTGTGTACAGCTCTTGCTATTTGACAAACAAAAGTGTTTTTTTTCTGAACTCAGTGAGAACTCTGACTTCATATGTGTTTGTGGTACAGGATGTACATTCTCCTGGGCCGAATGCAGAGATAAAAGTTTGCAGACAATTCTGTTTGTCTCAGAAACACGTTTCTGACTTCTTAGAAATGCACATGGAAAAAATCTGTCCATCAGTGACCATATAGCAGTAACTTCAGTGAGTGGCTGTGAGTGAAAGTGTGTGTGGAAATGCCTGGAGTGCAGGTTGCTCCTGCCCTGCTTCCCCTGGGTTATGCAGTTGGTAATGCTTGTGTGACCTTTTACATGGCAGGTTGTGTTGCTGCTGCCACCACAAAGTGACCAGGGAGCCACATCCTGAGTACCTGCCAGGGAAAATGAATTGAAATAGGATAAAGCTGGAAAGAGACTGGAGGAGCAAAACCTTTCATTTTTAGTAATGCTGCAAAAAAGTAAACAAAAACAAAAGTGTTTTAAGCAAACAGCTTATGGCCAAATGTATTGCAGAAATTCTTTTGTTTAGCCGTGGTAGTGGAAATGCAGCTCAGTCTCTTACTTAAAGAAATTTTCTAACATTAAATTGCAGTTAATTTAATTTTGCAGAGGTTGCATGTTTTATTTTTTCTTACTGGGTTATTTCTCTTCCCTCTCTTAGTAAAATTATGAATATGTTGCCTGAAATAAATTATCTCAAGTAGCAGATGCTGAGAATGGGGAATTACACCCATGGTTCCAGCTTGGACCATCAGCTTCAAGCAGTTTAATTACTTCCAAACTTTTCCTCTTGTAAATAGTGAATTTCATCAATATTTGTTCGAAACATCTCACTTATTTCCTATTTATTGCTTGACTTCTGCCAAAAGAATATGTGCTGGAATTTTTTTTCTATCAAGAAATACAAATCAATCCTTGCATCCTTGATTTGTTTAAGCTAGTTTTGCTACGCACATTTTCAGGGGTGGGGAGGAAATTGCTGCAAGTAAAACTGGATAAGAAAACTCCAGCATTTCTATCTGGCTCTTGCTAATGGGCCCCTTTGTAAGACTCTCCTCCTTCCCCTGGCTGTCTAGAAAATGCTGGATACCTGAAGCAGCTTTTGCCGTGTGAGAAGGGTAGTGTACAGCTTTATGAAGGTGCAGATGCTTGTGTTTGGAAGAAGGCAGTAATTAAACAGAGTTCTGGCAGGTTTGGCTTGCGCTGCTCTGAATTCTGCTTTGAATTCAGCCTATCTGTTCACTCACCACATGAACTGGTTTTCTTTTCTTTTTCGCCCTCCCTGTAGACTGCTGACAGATGAGCTCAGAAAATGCTCCATGTGCTGCTTGACATCAGCTGCTGAAGAACAGACTTGGATAGATGTTGAGTTTGTCAGTGTATCTATAATGCTCTTTTATGAGCAACGCCTTGATGAATACTTCACTGCTCATCTCTTCACTAGGAGGCCTTAGTTTCCTTTATTTAGCTTTCTCCTATTCTGTCAGTAGCACTTTGAGCTGGATTTTTGGGAACTGCCAGCATGCAGTTCTGGTTTGGGTGATGCAGCAGATCAAACTGTGAAGGTGTCAGGGGCAGCCCTTTGGGCATAAAGGTCAGTGAGCAGAAGAACTTTGTCTTAAATCAATGCAGGCTGCATCATCTTTGTGGTTAAAATCCAAACCCCTTAAGTAAGGCCCATAAATTTTTCACTGATAGTATATCCGTTTCTTGTATCAATAAATGTAACACTCTGTACCAAAGAGTTCACAGATAGTGAACAGTTTTCTGTAGTTTTTCTTTGGCTGTACTTTAGCTGGAGGTAATCCAATGATGAAGTGAATTTTATTTTGCAGGCCTCTTTCTGTGTCTTACAATACTGCTTGTGGGGGTTGAGTGACCATTAAGAAGAAGGGTTGTTCTGCTCATTTCCCATGTAGCTGTTTCCCTGCAGATATGCAGTTCACAAACACACTGTGATTATTTGATTACGTGAAATACAAACCCACCCAGAATTTTGCAGCATTCCAATGTATTTGGTTAATCTAGTGGTGCCCTGTGTTGTTAAACACAGCTGGCGTGTCTCCAGACACATTGTGTGTTTGGTAATACTCGTGTGTGAGCTGAAGCTGGAGGAGTTGAAGGCTTTGCAGAAGTGAGTGTAAGGGTGAGGTTGTGCCAGCCAAGGTGTGCAGACACCACCTGACAGGCCACGGCTCTGGTGTGTTCTCCTCTGGCAGGAAGGACAGTAGGGAAGAGAATATTGGGTCAGATTTACAACTGGAGTAAATGGTGCATAAAGATGAGCTAGTCCTGTTGTCTCTCTTGCACAGGAGCTTTGTGACTCAATGTACTTTCCAGGAGGATAAAATGTTTATTTGTGGCTCTGGTGGTTCCAAGACATTAGTTCTCAAAAATTAGTGTTTGGACTTTGCAGAGGGTGTGTGAATGCTTTGCACATTCAGCCTCAGCCTATGAGATGATAGGAGAAAATTATCCTAGAATCCTATCATGCAAGAATGTATAGACAGATAAAAAAATTAAAGGGTTCTGTAAGTGTTTCACTGACAATTATCCCTTCTCTAGGCTAGGGAGCCTAATTAATTTGTGGCTTCATTGGTTATACCCAAAACCCTTTTACTGCAACATAATGCTATCTCTTTCTGACAGGCTTAGATTATTCAGAAGTGATTCAGTTAAAACAAATAAAAATCGAAAACAAACCTCTGTTCCTTCACTGTGCTTCCCTGAGCTTTTGCTTCAGGGAAGTGTACCTGTGCTTGGATAGCTTTCACCCATCTCTGTATACCTTTTAAAATCTTGTAGCACCAAAAGCTTCTCACTTTTGAAACTTTACAGAGGATGCTATAGAAAAAAACCATGCATAAATAATGGCAGTGCTGTAGTTTGATGTGTACTGGTAGCCTACTAAAATATAAATGAAAAATTTGATCACTGTTTCGAATGTACAATTTAGAATATTCACGAGGCTCTTCTCTATTAAAAAAAAACAAAACAACAACTTTTAAAATTATCAAGGACCATTTTGATTAGTCCCAGCTCAAGCAAAGTTTTAATATCAAGGATGTCTGTAAAGAAGCCACTTGACTCTAGCTTGACCTTGGATTTTTTAGTAACCCCACATACAGAGATGAGGAAAAAAAAAATATATGGAAACTAAATGCTACATTTGAGTGAACAAATTGAACAAATTGCAGGGACAGACTGGGGAGGAGAGTCGAGTGAGAGAATAAAATCTTGGCAGTGCAAGATATATTTATTAAAAAAATGAAGCTTCTTTGTAGACTTCGGTTCTGAACAATATGGGGCTTTATTTAGTTGATCAGTAAAGATAGAAAGCAAAACAAAGGGCACTTTGTCATGCCAGACTTTGAGAAATATACCCACATCACAATGGCATGCAGCACAGTTTTTTCATACAGATTTTTGGCTCAGACTTGGTTTTGGGTAAGAACAAAAGTTGGCAAAAACAGCTTCTGTGCTCAGAGAAGAATAACTTCTGTTGATCAGAGATTTTTGGAGAGATTTTTTAATTAGACCAGTACTGTGAAGACTGCAGAGTCTAAGGAGTTCAAAACAGATATGTAAAGTACTTTTCAATTCCTCGTATTTCCTCATAATTTCAAAGTCAGTGGGGAGCTAAGTTTCAAACTGCTGCCGTGGTTTAACTCTGTATAGTTGTTTTTTTCCTGCCAAGTCTGAGTCACCGTGGCCATCTAGCCCCTTCTGGAGAGATTAAAATGATGGAAAGCTGGAATACGTTCTCCGGCTAAATGAGCGAATGTTTCTATTCAAGCATGGGTTCAGATTTCCCCGCGCTTCCCTGCAAGCGCGTGGGATGGACGAGACCATTATTTTTAATTCCCCAATAAATAACTGCAGGGCTTGACTAGCAGTGAGTAGCTGGCAGTGACTAGAAAGTAGCTGGTTATAGGATAAGAGTGACTTTGGGCTCTGCTTGGGTTCAAAGCCTGGTCCAGATTCAGTGATTAAGAGCCATACAGGTCGCCTCAGACAAAGAGAGGCTTTTTGGCATATCATCAGTGGAAATACTCCCGAGCTGTGTTACTAATCCCACTGCCTGGCCTGGTATCTTGCCGTTAGCATCCACATCGGAGGCATGACAGAAATGCAAAAGGGAGGGAAATGTCCTAGCTTTTTTGTTCAAAACTTCTGTCTGGGGCCCTCTTTTGAGAGAGGAAGCAGAGCACTGGTTATCCACCAACTGGTAACTGGTTCTCTGCACAGGCATAAGTTTGAATTCCCGTTTTATGTAAGAATGTGCATGCATGTGAAGGGCCGGGGAGTGGGGAAGACACATTTGCCTTTACAGCTGCTGGCAGCAAAGAAACACAGCAAGACTTGACTGAAAACACCTATCTTACTGTTTTACTAACTGCAGTTTTTTTCTTTCCTTTCTCATTTGTAGGTCTCAGACTCTGGATGCTGGCTGTGGGATTTTTTTTTTATTATTATTATTATTATTATTTTTGATGGTTTTTCCCCCCCTTTTTGGATGTGAATTGAAGGCCAACAACAGTTGAAGTGTTGGAAGCAAGTGCAGGAGGACGCTCACCTTTTTATTTGAACCCTTGTTTGCTGGGATACTTTCAAGCTCTCCTTCACAGTCATGTGGTCATCACAGCTGCTGTTCTTCACAATGCTCTTAACACCGTTTTCCCATGGTGAGTGAGAGATGGTGTAAATGTGCCTGTGGGAAGGGAAGAGAAGAGAGAATAGCAAGGATTTTGTCTGTCTTTTCCTAATGGCGTGGGTTTGTTTTACAGGATGTTGATGTCTCTCCCTGCTTGCACCTCAGGTCTTTGAAATTCCCAGGTTACGTTATGACTTAACTACTGAAACAAAGAACTCTGGTGACACATAAAGGTTTCTTTTTCTTACTTTAGCTGCTACGTTAGACAGAGTTTTTCTTCCTTTTTTTCTTGGGGAAAAATAGATTTATTACCAGTCAAAACAGAGTAGGGTAATGAGAAAGGCAAAAAAAAAAAAAACCCAAAAAAATAAAACACCTTCCCACGCCACCTCCCTTCTTCCTGAAGTGAACTTACCCCCAGTTGTCTCTACCTTCTCCCCTGCAGCAGTACGGGGGCACAGGGGATGGGGGTTGTGTTTAGTTCATCCCATCTTGTTTCTACTGCTCCTTCCTCCTCCTCGGAGCACTCACATTCTCCCTGCTCCAGCGTGGGTTCCTCCCATGGGGTCCTGTCAGCAAATGTGCTCCAGCGTGGGCTTCTCTCTCCACAGAGCCCCACCAAGGCTGCAGGTGCACAGCTGCTTCACCTCCACAGCAGGGCTGCAGGGAATTCTCAGTTCTGGCATGTGGAGTGCCTCCTGCCCATCTTCCTTCACTGACCTTGTCTCCAGAGCTGCTTCTCTCACAGAGCAGCAGCTTTGTCCCCTTTCTTGGATATGCTATTCCAGAGGCACTAGCACAGTCTCTGGACTCAGCCTTGGCCAGTGATGGGTCTGTCCTGGAGCCAGCTGGCATTGGCTCTGTCAGACATAGGGAAAGCTTCAAGCAGCCTCTCACAGAAGCCACCCCTGTAACCAGCCCTCCCCTCCCCAAAACCTGGCCATACAAACCCAGTACAGAGCTGTAGCAGAAAAAAAATGATCTCTTTTATTAGCCAGGAAACTCTTTAAGTGAAATGTGGCACATATAATTCTTTGAAGTAAGATTTTTGAGGCCTGTTGGGCTCTTTTGATTTGAGAAATCCAAGCGTATGCTCTAGAAGTCAGCTGCCAGGTTTCACAAGTGCTGGAGGGTTCAGGAGCTCCTATTAGCAGTGATGGTTACTAAGTGCTCAGGGCAGGGCTTTGGACAACTTGGCTGCCTGATTTTTCTGATGCTTAAGTGGAAGGTGAACTCTACCAAAGATCTCTTTTAATTAAAGACCAGTGGAAGCATGTCTGTAAATGACACGTAACCCATAGACCCTGCTTTTAAAATATTCATCAGGCTTTTTGAGGTTTACCAACTGATGCTCTGTGTATGTGCTAAGACACTGGAGCAAAATTTTACAGAAAAGAAGGTGATGAAAAAAAAATAATTGGCTGAGCACACCTACAAAGCACAACCTGTGTTCTTATATAACACCTTTGGGGACAAAGGCTATGTGTACAGTTGTTCTTTAAGCAAGACTCCTCCTCATGGACATGAAAATTAGAATGAGTTTTAAAACTGAGTTGGCCAATTAGGGTGCAATGAAAGAGCTATTCAGAAAGGTGCTCTCCAATTCTCTTCAGGGAAGTTAAATGCTAAATGTTTTGTAAATCTTTAAAATTAAGTGGTATTAACAGTGAAAGCAATTAATAGTTTAAATGTGCCTCTGGCAGTCTTGTTTAAGATTCTCAATGCCACTGTAGCTGAGAAGTCCTGCCTGATAGTCTCAGTAAATGCAAGTGTCACAAGTATCCTAGGAGTTGTATTATACTACAGATGAATAAATGCCAGAGGTGCAGGAACTGTGTCTGGAAATATTTATATCCTTTATGCTGCTTTCCAGACTGAACGTAGAGGGTGTTTGCTGTGGTGGTTGTGGCAGTCAGTGGTGGTAAAGGTGACCATCCTGCATCTGCTGAACACCCACATTATCTGATCAGTGGCTAGTGGAAGTGTGATAGCCATTTTGAACAAGGGAGAGAGAACACCCTTGGTCTGAGCCAAAGACCTTTGTTTGGTTTTCCTTGTTCTGATCTCTGAGTGGCCAGGATTTGGCTTCCATCTCAAAACCGTGGTATGCTGTTTAAACATGTGCCACAACCTCACATTCCTAAAAAAAATAGCCTAATTTTCAAGCCTGCTTTTTATTATTATTTTTTTATTTTCCCTTTTAGTAATCCCTTTTCACTGAATGCAGAAGGCATGCAAAATTTATACTTAACAGGAACCAGGCATTTGAATTCTCTTGTAATCTGGCATGGCTCCTGTCCTGTAGTGATTGCTGGAGAGATGAACTACTTTTTCAGGCAGACCTTACTACATCTCATTCCCTTTTTGAGTTCTCTGACACACAGCCTCTTCATCTGTAGTGGTAGCAGCATTACAGACAGATTTCTTAGACCAGTGATCTCATAAATTGGAGAAGTGGTGGTAGTGTTTGATGTTTTGGGATTTTTTTGAGGGGGTTTGGGAGGTTTTTTTATCCCCCCCTTTTTTTGTTTGTTTTTGTTTTGTTGTGTGTTTTTTTGTTTTTGTTTGAGCTATTTCTTATCTTGGAGTAGATTGTACGTCTTGGGCTGTGATGACAGGTATGGAGTCAAAGGGTGTATACTTCAGTGATCTGCAAAATGAAAAGCAGTCTTCCATAGTACTGCCCTGATACAATGTCATCGTGTTGATAAGCTGTAGAAATCATAAAAGGGGAAAAGGTCATGAATTCTTGCATTTCCTCAGTGATGATCTTCATCTGCTGTATCCAAAATGCACAGGCACAGCACTGTCTAGTTTTGCTCAGACTGCTTTGAATCACAGCTCACCAAAAAATTAAGCCATGTGAAATACTTAAGATAATAATAGACTTGTGTAGTGGCTGCTTTCTTTACTGTTACTCTTGACTTAAATGGAAGATGGCTGACAACTTGTGGCACCACCTAGAGCAGTATAGAATCCCCCAAAAGCTATTCCTTCTCCTACGCTACAGCAAAGCCTGTAAATCCATTTGTTGCCTACAATGTTATACAAAAACCTGTTATACAAAATCAGAGAATTACACAAGATAGACTGAAATAATACCAAGGCATAAAACAAAACAATAAAAGCAAAGCCTTTTTTATCCTTCTCCAGGGCTCTGCTAAGGGGACAGGACTCTTGCACCCCTGTCTTCTTTTTGCCCCTCTTCAGAACATTTTCCTAAAGCATCTGAAGGTCTGGACCCTGGGAAGTGCTCTCTGGTTTGTATTTCCCCCTCATGTACACCTGAGCAAACTGATCCTCTTTCCTGGTAGCAGGTGGATTTCCAAGAGGCGTTTTCTGGAATGAGCAGCTGTTCTCTTCCTTGGCCTTCTTCCCCTTGACCCCAAACAAAGCAGATTTCTCTTCACCCTGAAACGAACACAGTCGAAAGTTCACTTGAAATGAGATAGACATGACAGGCAGCAGCTCAGTTTGCAAGCCTGGAGAGATGTACACCTGCTCTGTCACATTGTTGTCATGCTCATGTGTGGCTCAGAGCTGAGATTTAAGACTTCCAGATTGCTGGACAAAAATAATAATAGAAATAAAGGGATTCAGAGCTGCATGCTGCTAGGAACAGGACAGGAAGGATACTGCAGTGATCACTGTGGGGTGAAATTTTGCATGTCTCCAAGCAAGTAACTTATTTTAGGCTCTGGAAGAGATATGAAGGCCTGTTGTATGCAAAGATCTTTATCATCCCATCAAATCGGTTTATTATTATTTATTTGCAAATTATTTTTTAAGGGTTGTACTGCGTGTCCAGTTATGCATGACAGGCAACAAAGAATGAGTAAATTGTTGTTACTCTGCTTCTTTCAATAATCCAAAAAGGGATGACCACTTATTTTTCCAATTAGGTAATAATCCGAATTGCCCACTTTCTATTGGAGATTGTTACAAATGCAATAGAATCAACAGGTGTGGTTATTTTCCTGTTTCTTCTGCTGCTAAGCTCTTGCCTTGCGCTTGTGACATGAGAGTGAGCTGTCAGCATCCCGGATCCTGCTTGGGCAAAGTTCTGGGGTTTGGTTCCTCCAGGTCTTGCAGGTGCTTGGGGTTGTTTTGTGTATATTCTAACCCTGTATTTACTAATGGGTTGCACACTGTTCTCTCCTGATGATCCATGGGGTGGGTTAGTCATTGTGATGGCTTAAACTCCTTAATATTTTCCTTGATATGCAATGTGTTTTTTTGTGTTAGAACCGCACACTTGGTGAAAACTAAGCAAAACTAAAATCGGAACAAGTTAAACAATAATGTAACCAAAACCTGGCTGAAATTACAGGACAAACAGTAGCTATCTGTGTCATGGTTTAATCCCAGCTAGCAACTAAGCACCAAGCAGATGCTTGCTTACTTCCCTTCAACCTCATATATGAAAGTGACTCTGTATTTTCATACTGAATCCAAAACACAGTGCTGTACCAACAACTACTGAGAAATAAATTAACTCTATCCCAGCCAAAACCAGGACAATCTCACAGGGCAGCTAGGACAGACTAGGCAAAAGTTATCTGATTCTAGGGGAAGTTGCAAGTGCAGCAAAGTTTCTCAAATAACTTTGGGGATTAGAGCTAAGTTTAAGCTAAAATAGGTTGTAGTTCAGACAAAGCCTGTCAAGTCTTGGAGCCTGGTATTGTCATGAAGCTTAAGGTTTAATACTGATACTTGACAGCACTAAACTGGTAGGGCTACAGATGCTGCTGGCCCTCTTCTAAACTTAAAAAAACCTGGTTGCCTCCAAGAATTTATTTATGCAGTCTTGTGGCATAGCTGTAAAGTGACCTTTCTGCATTTAGGGACAGATGCCATTTTTGTCTCTCCATATGAGAATTAGTTCGAGATGGGGCTGAACTAATTTATCATTCGCAGAGTGGGAAATGAAATTTGAAGTCCTTTCAAGTCATTGCAGCTGCAAGGAAGAGAGCCTGGTCTGCTGTCCTGTTCCTGCCCTCCGAGCTTCTGCTCCATCTTTGCAATGCTTCTGGGAGACAGCCGTGGTGAGGGCTGCATCCTTGTGAAAAGATGGCACTCCAAGGTCAGGCTGATCTCTCTAGGCATTAGCAGGTCCAGATGCCGAGCCAGTTTCTGTGGGAACAGTGGAAATATTTATTACTGAACAGCACTGGTAGTTGCCTGGTGACAATGATTCTGTTAAAGCCAGCAGCGTTATCTGTCTTGGGGGAATATATGATGCTAGCAGGCTGGTCTTCAGTGACAGAGTGCTGTTTAATGTGAGCTGAACATTTGCCTCACTACTATTTTAATACAGTGAAAATACTGTCACTGCTTAAAATACATACTGTGTTTCTTTTATACTTGTACAAGTGTTATGTTAGCTAGTGAATGGCGGATAATTGCCTTTTACTACAATACTCTTTATACAGTCACAATGAAATACAAGATACATGTTTTATTAGTTGTGAAATAGCTAAGTTGACTTCCAGGCTTCTGCCTAACTTCAGTCTTTTAAAGATTAATCATCCTTGAAATATTTATAATGTTTGCTATTCTTGGCAATTTGTATTACCTGCAGCCGTACCACCTTTTCCATAGTGGAACAAGTGATTGAGGAAGGCTTTTCCTGATAAAAGGGGGTGGCTGTTCTCTGTATAAACTACAGTGCTTTCGTTAGCAGCATTGAACTAAAATTGAGAGTATTAAGTTCCCCATCTGATGACAGATCAATCTATAAGCTGATAGAGGGTGAAATTCAACCTTTTTAAGACTATCCACTGTTTAATTCTTGTTTAAGCCATTACGCAGTGCAAAGGTCTTTGTGCGGACCCACTTGTTTCATATCTAAATTTCACAATAAATGAGGAGGGAGATTTTAAGTGGGTTTTCTCATAATGTGGGGTTTTTTCTTCAGTTTTTGCCAAGTGTGTCTGCTTATAGAATCATCCTGCTGTAGGGAGGAAACAAGACCTTTTGTCCCCAGGGGTCCGTATTAGGACTAGGGCTGCTTAATGTCTTCATCAGTGGGACAGACTAAGGGATCAAGTGCATCCTCGGCAAGTTTTTTGCTGACACCAAGCTGTGAGATGCATTGACGTGCCTGAAGGATGGAATGCCATCCGGAGGGATCCGAACAAAGCCAGGAGAAGGGGCCGCAGGGAGGTTGTGATGTTCCACAAAACCAAAGACAGTGTTTAGTGTGAGCGTGGTGAGGCACTGGAACAGGCTGCCCAGAAAAGCTGTGGATATCCCATCCCTAGAAGTGTTCAAGGCCAGGCTGGATGGAGCTCTGAGTAACCTGGTCGAGTGGGAGCTGTCCATGGCAGGGGGGTTGGAACTGGATGATCTTTAGTCCCTTCCCATCCGAAACGTTTGATGGTTTTTAGCATGTGTGGTGTACAGCAGCAGGACATGGGGGTTTCTTTCTGATCTGCAGCAACAGAAAATGTCCTTGCTCTCGCAGCAGCAGGAGTGGGTAAGCTGTGTTACCTTTCAGGCCTGCAATATCTGATGCTTCTGTCATTTGTAACAGTTTCTTGACAAGACTGATTTCTGTTCTCTAGTGACCAACTCTGAGCTCTGATTTTTTTCGAGTGTTAGCCAAGCCATAAGATGTGACAGCATGTGAATTACAGTGTAGTAATTCCCACCCAGCACATTCAGACACAAAGATGAAGGCCAAATGGCCTCTGTGCAGTCAAGTGTGAATTATTGTGCCATAATTTAATTCCTATTATATTTTACTGTGATTGTAAAAACGTTTTTATTAGTGAACTTCTTTAAGAAAAGTCACTTTTTAAAAAAACAGAATTGAAAAGTGCAACGCTGAGCCTCTCACGAAGAGCTTTATGTAATAAATAAGTGTAAATAGCTTTATGCAATAAGGAATTCTGTTAAATCCTGAAAAATTGTGTTTGTGTAGTTAATAACCCTAGGTAATGAATAGGTGTCATGGTCCAGGCGTCTGCTGTCTAAAGAGCTGACCGAGCTCTAAGTATTCATTTTGTATCAGCTGCTGGGCAGTTGCTAAGTGGGATGATTAGGTTTCTTTGTTTCTGACCCAGTCTTGATTTGATCTGGAAACCTTAGCTTGCAGCCAGTCTCTTGGGCCTTCCAATCTTCTCCCAGTTCAGGCTATACAAATATAATGTCTGGTGCATTTGGGCTTGGTCTGAGCAAGTGCTGAGCAAACAGACAAGGAGGTTTGGTGGCAGCAGTTTGGAGGAGCATCAGAAAGGGATCAGGCTGATGTGCTGGGGAAAAAAATAAGCCAACCTGAAAACAGCTTGGGTGGTACTGAGGAGGAAAAACAAAAAGACTATGAATGCCTTAAAAGTCTTTATTAATTTTCCTTTTCCTTTGTCTTTCTACAAACCTTTTTTTTTTTTTTTTTTTTTTTTTTTTAATTGAAAAGTCAAAGCTCATGCAGTTAAGGGGGCTTAAAGGTTACCAGGCTAAAACCTTCTACCCAATGAATTGTTTTTAAAGAATTGAGAGTAGCCGTGTGCTTGAAATGACAGGATCTCTAGGGTATTGCCTGGCTTTCTCTTGGGATTCAGGAGGATGTTCCAATTATCCAACCATGCTGATCCAGGTGTCTCTTTTGTAGTAGTTCCTGGCTAGTAAGTACTGTTAGATAGCTCCATTCCTCACTAGTCCTTGTCATACCTGAGCACAGAATAAACATGGGATTGCCATTAAAAATGGGTACTTTCAAGGCAGTTACTCTCTAAATAAATTTTACTCATGTTCTCAGCAACTCAGAGCTTATCAGGTTATTGATGGGACAAAAACCATTTCACTTCTTATGTTTATATGGGTATTAAGAATAGCATCCCAATGAAAAACCACAGTAGTTTTCTCTCTTAGTGATGCAATTACTGTGGTTTGGCATTAGAGGCAAATAATTGAGAAAAACAAACAAAAAAAAAAGCAAAAAAGCTTGCCTGGCTTTTTCAATTAAACATGAGAATGATCTCTCTATACATCCTTTTGGAGTTAGTAGTCCTAAGCAACCAGGTCTGAAAAATGTAGTGTGTCAAAGCTGACTAATATGGGTACAGGCATCCCCTAGCCAATACCCACAGGTACCGTGGAGCACCAGGAGTATTTTCACATCTGCAGCTTTCTACACATGAGAAAACATCTTGTCCTGGGTCTTCCTGGACATGCAAAAGGACTGGCTTTTGGGATAAGTTGAGGTCAAATGAGGCTGGTGCAGTAAAAAAGTAGCAGCAGAAGTGAGTATCTTCCCTTTCTTTATCCTCTTGAATAGGGGAGGTAACTGCCCACCCATTCCCTATTTCTTTTTACCTATTGCATCATTACCTTAATTTGGCTAATTGCTGATTCCTGTTTACTTTGTTAATGCTAAGCTTCCAGATAAAGCTCACTTTTTGTGAAAAAGGATGGGAAACTGCCAGGAACTGGAGAGATTCTGACATTCTGAGCTGGTTAAAGGTGTTTGGTGGGTGAGGCCATGCATGCTTCCCCATTTTTCCAATGAATGGAGAAGTGCAGGACCAAAGGACATCTTTACAGACAAAGCAGCTGCATAATGCTAGAGCAGAGACATCTGTTCCAGCAGTGCAGGTGGAAGCCATGGCCAGGTTCTGTAAGTGCAAAAGCTTGCTGTGCTCATCCTTTCCATGCATCTGGAACACCTCTTCTCTGGGTGTGAAAATTTGCCCACAAATGGGTTGTCATTTCTCTTTTCTTTTTCCAGTAACTTCAGCTAAGCTTAAACCATTGTAGTTGCATAGAAAAAAAGAAATTACTTCTGAGAGTTTTCTGACCCTAGTTCTCTCATACATTTAAGCTGGCCATGTTGAAGTACTCTATGCTAAAATGAGGAAAGAATGATAGTGAGGGAATTAATTATGGCCACCTGCATTCTTGCACCTCCTCCTCAGTTGCTGCTAACCTGCTCCCATGAGATCTGAGCAGAATTGCTGTTTTCTTGTTAGAGAAAGCACCCTTTGCCCAGCAAAACCGCCAAGAAGCAGCTCTTTATTGGAGATGAAACTGCTGATTCCCCAGAAGCTATCTCTAACATGCATTTTATCAGCTCCACTCATGTTAAATGAATCTTAGAGCCATCTGATGTTTATTACGCCATGGCATATTCCCTGTTGTTCAGTTGTTTCCTTTATTGATCATGATTTTTTTGAATTGGATATGTTTGGTGATGTGGTTTTATGTGAATTTGGAAGACATTTCCTGCTGCTCAATGAGCAACTTATCTGGGAAAGATGCTGTGGTATGGGAAAAGATTAAAAGCATGTCAGACTTCAGTAGATTTTCCTCACTTAGAATTTCCCCTATTTCATCAGTTTTGTGCTGGGCAGCCTCCCTGGAATATCCTTCCCAATGCTTGGCAGGATAATCCCTGTTCTGTCATGGTTCTCCTCCAAGCTGTGGGATGTGCAATGGGTTTTCAGCCAACACCATACAGCTGCTGCAGTCTGCCCATTGTAGCAAGTGTGGGCCTTGGCTGGTGGGTTTTTAGTTATAGTGCAGTAATGAATGCATCCCATAAACTCAAGGAATCATGGTCACAGCACGATATACTTCTATATATTCCCTTGTGCTTTGCTGTGTTGCGCTGCTTTCTGCAGTACTTGGTAGTGGTGGGTGCCTTGTTACACATCCTGAGGTGTAAGTTTGCTTCCTGTAAGACTCACAGATGCTAAAAATCCTTCTCAAGACAGTCTGTGCATTAGAATGGGCATAGGAAGAGGTGAGGAATAGAAATACATGATTTTGTTACTCTCACTCCCTCCTATACCATAATCTGTGGAAACTGAGATGCCTGATATGTTTTAGAAGCTCAGTCAAATTGTCACCTGTTCTTAAGTCTCCAGAATGTGGAGTCATAAATAAATATAGCATTTTAATACCGAGTTAATTTAATCACAGAATCTGGGTCTCCAGGTTCAAAGAGACTTTCAAGATCGTTGAGTCTAACCCATGCCCTAAATGTTTTTGGGGTCTGATCCAAATCCCGTGGCAAGTTGGTGATTCCAATTAAATGCGCTTTGAATCTGGTTTGCTCAGCCTGGAGGGGTTACTTTGGGGAAAGCTGGAGTGTAACATGGAGGAGAAGGTGCCCTGGGCTAATCTCCCAAATCTTAGTGCTTGCAGTGAGTTCACTAGACTGTGGGCAGCTCCCCTGTCCTGAGAGTTACAGCAATGTGCTTTGTCCTTGTTCTCTTGGTAGATCCCCTTCAAGCTCTTCTAGGAACAATTAGAAGTCCATCAGTGCTGCTGACTGAAGTAAGAATTTTAGTTTTTATCCCCCTGTGCAGCTCTTGTTGCTGAAGATCTGTCTCCAACTTTTAATTCAGTGTCTTGTTTCTGTTACTGAAATGCTGGAGGCTGCAGTAAGGGCTGATTCAGTATCAGGGAAGCAGATGACAAAAAGCCAACTGGCTTTGGTATGTCAGTCTCTGCATCGCTTCTCTCTGCAGTGGGGTGGAGGGGCAGATGAGCCTGTTGGCTTGTGAGCAGGGCAGTGTGGCTGGCTGTGCTACCAGTGTCAGGTTGGAGCCCAGCTGGGAGCTCAGCGCCCTTCCAGCCAAGGGTGGAATGAGCAAACCCATGTGGAAGTGTCTCTGCAGGCAGGGAAGAGCCATAGTGCTGCACAAGGCCAGGGGCTGGTACTAACCCTGCCAAGTGGTGCTTGCTCTGCATTTCTCCAGAGGCATCCTCTTCCTCCCTCTGTGTCTGCTCCTCTGCTGGAGCAGGGCAGTCAGCAGGGGCTGCCAGGTGTTCCTGGGAACAGCTATCCCCTTTATTCCTCCACTCTGAAAGACAGACTCATGACCAAGTCCTGTTTATCACCTCAAACTGTATTTTCCCAGCTTCGCTGCTCAATTCTGTGTGCGTGTGATTTGTAGTATGTTTTCAAGGAAGAATGCTTACTTATAAGAGTTGTGGGGAAATCCAGATCACTTGATTTTATTTTTCTGTGTGTGTTTATATACATGTGAGGATGTATATGTGCTTTAAATGTAGATTTTTGTACTGTATATATGAATAAGCCCACAGAGAGGTAGTCTATCTAAACTTGGAATAATGCAAGGAACGTTTGATATGCCTTCATGTCTTTGTGGTGACTTGAAATCCAACCTGTCATCACAATTGTAATCTTATAGGCATGTGCAGTTAGAAATCTTACCATTAGGTATTGCTCTGGGGGAATTCTGAGGACTGAAAAAAAAAAAAATCTAATAATGTTTAGTTGTTTTCCTTAATTCAATTGGGGAAAAAAAAATGGCCTCTTGGCCAAATGCCAAATACATAATGAATTCCTATCACCAGCAGACACCTTAGAGTTTGTGAGCCCTGGTTACAAAAGTGCCTGGAAGTCATGTGTTAGAGTACCAGAGAGCCATAAAAAATAATTTCAAAAATACTGACTTGCTTACCTTCATAACAAAGCCAGCCTGGACCTAAATTTTAAGAGGTCTTATCTGTAAGAAGCTGATTTGGTGTGTCTTCAGCACTGCCACCTCTCTAGACACAGAGCAGTTGTTGAGAGGCACTGCAAGCACGTCCTTGCATCCTGACAGCTACAGTCCTTGTTTCAGATTGCATACCTGAATTCACAGGAGCCTAAGATTAAAGAGCTGGAAGACAATAAGATGGAGGAGATGAGGCACAAAATGGATGAACCTATAGTCTCTGTGCACTGTCCTTGGGGATCTTAATTAAAAACAGGATCAGGAATGCTATTTAGTAGAAACCCAAATGGCTCAGGCTATTTGCTCTCTGCTGTGTTGTGGCACTGGTGCCAAAAATCTTCCTAGTGGGTCCCAGAAGGTGGGACTGCTCTATTTTGCTGTCTGGCTTGATGTGGATTCCCACTTTGTCCTGTGCATTCTGCCCTGGTAATGCTGGCTGTTCCTCATTCACCTATATCATATATGAGCTCTTTCTGCCTTTCTCTCACTAGGATGTTGAATTGTGGTCTTTCTCCTCTAAACAGCCAGCAGTTCTTGCAAAGCATAGTAACTTAATTATTTAGGGCCTGCACTGATTAGCCTCACATCTTGAGGCTATGCAGACTCTCAGCTGTAGAACATCTGGTGACAGCCCTGTTTCTCAGAGCCCTAGCCCTTGCACAAGTACAGTGCCTTTCTTTTTTGGATAGTAAATATATGACAGATGTGAAATTCTCCAGCTCTTGGGGGAGTGCTTACATGTTGAATTTCATTATCCCTTGTTGGCCAGTTGGCAAAATGCAATCAAGAATAACTTTTGAGGAGGTCTGGTGTATCCGATATCACTTTGTAACGCTATTATGGTGAGAAGCTTAGGGCACAGAAAAGTTGATACAAGAAGATGAGATCAGTCTCTCTAACACTCACAAAAATGCAGTGAATAAAAATGTATAAAACGAGAAGTCAAAGGGAGCTGTGGGTTATGAACCTCTGTGAGAGTTAGACTCACAACCAGTTTAGGGGCTAAGTCCATTTTAATATGTTCAGTGCAGTGTGTGATTTTTATTTTTGTTTTATTTATTTATAATTTTTCTTTTTAGTAGTTTGCTCTGGGATATGGCCATCTGAGTATCTTGTGGAAGTGGTAGCTGCAGAGCTGTCAAATGTTACATAGTTTTATAGATCCCTTCATTGGTGGCTATGTAGTAATAATGCTTACACCTCTAGAGCATTATGTGTGAAGCCAAATACACAGAAATATGAAATGGTTAGTAACCAGATGTACTACCTAGAAAGCAATAGAAATAACAGCTGAAGCTGTAGGAAAGAGCTAAGTAGAGCTGAAAAATAATAGTAATGAAAGGTTTTTTTTTTTCTGGGGAAGCCTGGGTGAATGTTTGTTCATAAAGCAGAATACCTGGCTTTGACAATAGTAAAAAAAAAATAAATAAATCTATTTTGACACAGTTTGCTGTAATGCCTCTGGTGAGTTCTTATGGCTTTGTGTGTGTGTGGTATTTTCTCCTGGTTGGGCTCCTTGTCTGAAGAGCAGAGGTGCCAGGCTTGGCAAAATGAAGACCATAAATGTAGGGTGCTCAGTTCTTGAATAGAGAGGTTGATTGGGCTCCACTTTTATTGGATTGCGGAGCTGAAAGCGAAGTCTAAGAGCAAATCAGCCAAGAAACTGAGAAAGCTCTTTACTTCCTGACAGTAAAATGATGCTATTGCATAGTAGAGGGAGTAATGGGCTTTTCATACTATAAAGATCCTGGAATAAGTTAATAAGCATATTTTTCCTTCCCTCACCTTTGTTTCCCTTCCTGCTTCCCAAACAAGGAGTGAAGAGCTCACCATCCCATCCTCCTGCTTAAAATACCAACCCAACACATCATCTTGTCTGGGGAAAATTGTCACTGTTCCTCAGAGACTGTCTCCAGGGTAACTTTGTTTGCAACGTCCTTGTCCTCGAGGGGATGCTGCTCTTCAGATGTTCTTCTGGGAGACAAAGCTTTTGCCTCGTGCCCTCAAATACATGGCATTATAATCCTTTGAATGTATCTGAGTACTCACTTGAGCCCTGCAGAACGACAGGACTGTCATGCCAAAGTAGGGCAGGACTGAATAGGTGTCAACAGGATGTCTTGCTAGCAAATGTTGCCGCTTATGTGTTGAAGTAGATGCTCAGTGAAGCAAGATGCTGGCTTGAGCACAGAGGTATCTGGTTTAAAAGCACTCTTTGTTTCAAGAGCTGTGCTGTTCAGACCAGTTCCTCTCTTCCTATTGTTCCTTGCTGAGTATAAACTATTAGCCTGTTAACTAATTGACTCCCTTTCAAATAGGGAACTGTAGTAAATAATTTATTACTTGACTTAAAAGTTATGTGATGGCTGGGATTGTTGGTGTGGCACTTGCAATCTATCTGTTTAGCAGCAAGAAAGGAACATAATAAAGAATCTTAGCTATTTTCCTGCAACTTCAGTGCACATCACACATCTACATCAGGATACTCTTTGCCTGACATACCTGTGTCCAGTGCAGAAAGACATAAATCAAAATATTTATCAGTCCCTGTACTTGCAGAAAGCAGTAGATACTTCTCTTGTGGTCTTTGAGTAAGTTACTAGTTAAATAAACATTATCTTTCTGTAAAGATGGCTTCTTTCATGGGCAAAAGAAGTAAGGGAGACAGATTTGTATTTTGGGTTCTTCCCTTCGTTGTAGAAGGTAGTGTGGGGTGTCTCCAATGGAAGGCTCTTCACTTTCATGAGACTTGCGGAAATTGAATTATTTATGCTCTCTGTCCTTGTTGTCAGATGGGATTCCAAATGGAATAAGAGCCTAAAAGTGGTTTGGGTTTTGTGCAGCAGACATGATCTACAAGACTGATCTATGTGATCTCATATTAGCTCCAATACCCTTGGAGAACAAAACAAACAAAAATCATCCCTTCTGGTATGTGGTTGGTTTGTCACTGCCTGCTGTTTTCTTATGTGGATGGCATCTGCTGGCCCAACTTTGTCTGCATTGGCCAGGTTGTGGAGGTCTCTAGGGGCCACAGCCCTCTGTGGCCTTGAATGGCAGAAGTCAGCAGTGAGGAAAATGTGGGCTGTCAGTGCAGCCAGGCAGGTTCCGTCTCTCTCCGGTTCCGTCTCTCTCCGGTTCCGTCTCGTACAGCCGTGTGCTTCATGTGACCATCACAGCCTGGGCTGTGTCACAGTTTTAGCCGCTGATTCCATGTAATCTGCCATCAGGGTTTGTGGCTGAGAGGAACGGGAGTGCTGTGGGAGTCTTTTCATAGAGGTGGGGGTTTCTGAGGCAAATGCTGCGGCACCATTACAATTATATAATAATGCTGTTGAAATAAAACCCTGTAGGGTGCTATTACAGATGGGGCTTCATTTTCACAAAGTTTCTGGATTCGACATCACTTTCCTTTAATTTGACACCTTTCTTCCAAACAGAATATCCAAATGGTCCTTAAATTACACTGTGAGTGAAGAGCTTTATAGTAACCATGAAGAGTAACATGTTTAAATGAAAGCAGGGTGTTTTTTCAGTCTGGGGTTTCAGATTTACCTTTCAAATGCTTTTAATCTCTATACTGCAAATTTGACAGATGCCTTTTATTGGTAGAAGACTTTTAATCTACCTGACCTAAAGGACACAGTGTTTATTTGCATCCAGGCAGGAGTTTGCAGCACAGTGAATTAGCAGTAAGCCGATACTTCAGTTCTTGTGTTTTCCTTGAGACTGCCTTTGTATTCTTTTGGATCATAACTTGAGTGCCTTAAATTTCACATATGTAGAATGTATCAATGCTGATTTGCAATGCAGACACGTGGTCTGCTGTGTACCTTATGGGTATGCTAGGTACTATTAGCATCTGTATCCTGTGCTATTTTTATTTCCTTCCACCTTTAATTCTGCTTCTAGTACAAAGTTATATCTGCAAAGTCTATAAAGAAAAAAAATGGGGAATATTAGTATCCAAGTGTCCTTGGCATGGGGAATCTGATTAGATATCCCACAGTGCTGAGGTGCTCTAACTTTATCACAGTTGTACTCTAAAGCCTTAAGAGCCAGAGACAGATTGCTGGATAATTGTGGAATATCTTGCACAACATCTTGGCAGGTTGGGTCCTTTCTAGTATGTTTCATTTTTAATTTCATTTAATCTTCCTAGTGCCAATGTCTATTCCTATCAGTCAGGTGTTGCTATTCCATTTGCTTGGTGGTGGTGGTATGATCAACTTTCAGAATTGTGATTACTTAGCTGCTGGAGGGAAACAAAGAATTGTCACAGCACTGCTGTAAATCTACCCCTGGGGATGCTGCACAACATCAGCAGGAATGGGCACTGCCCTGTCCAGTGGATGAGGATTGATTTCTGAACATGTCAGGGTGTGCTTCAGGTGGGACCCTTCCTGGTCACCAGGTGCTTTCTCCTGGGTCAATCTCCAGGTAGTGGAGAAGGCAAAGAAGAGCAACTGCAAAACTCTTCTGCCTTTTTCTGCCAATTTCTTTCCCTTTTCACCTGGCATCAGAGGATTTATTTTATTGTTGATTAATCCATTTATTTTCAAAATGGACTGCCTACTTGTTCTGGCTGGTGTTGTATGATGATAAATTGAGGAGGCAGTCATTTTCACAATAACATTCTACTGGCGTCATTCCTTGCTCTAGGTGATACTTTTTGCCTGGTGAATTGAGTGGTGTCTAAATAGGAGCAACAGCTGGTCTCTGTGTGCATCACTAGAGATGGGAGAGGCATATGGTACAGAAGATACCCTTTCCCAAGGAACTGAGATAAAATCTGCTAAACCTGACCTTGTTCACAGCATCCTAGTGCTTGCTAAGGTCTTAGCTATTCCTTACTCTTTTTTCCACCTCTGTAGAGAATGTTCTTTGGGTATATCCAAGAAAATGATCCAGGAGAAATATTTCAGTAAATACTTCTCTTAAAGGATTTTATTATTTCCCTAGCTTTGGATCAGCTAATTTAATAGTAGGCAGGGTTGCTGTGAGCAAAGTGTATGCTTACAGATCCCTGTTAAGATGCAAATAGTTACTGCAACTCTTCATGTTAAAGACACTGTGAAAACACTGGAACCTTCCACCCAAGGAATAATGCACTTTACTCATGATTTTAATAATAATAAAAAAAAGTTACTTAAAAATCCCCTCTGTTTTGAGGTTTGACATTTTTCCTATTTGCCAGCTGTTGTCTGAGTTTTGGTGGAGCACATTCAATATGTGCTTATTAAGAAAACTTTGTCATAGTGAGGGCTCCTGGAAGCCTCTTACCTTTCATTAGCCCTCAGTGTATGGAAAACAAACAAACAAATGCACATGAAAAATTGAGTTTTAGTGTTTGATTGCCAGGCCAGATTTTGAGCAATATAAGAAGAAAATGTGATTTATTTATTTTTCAGCCATTTTGGGATGGGAGTTCAATTTTCTAGCTAATGGGGCACTTCTAACGAGAGGAAAACTCTCAACTCAAACCAGCTTGGATTAAATTGTATTTCATTGTGAGTCCAAATGAAATTAATGAAATTTTTTGGCTTTTAGGTTTTGTTTTGTTCTTTTTTTTTTTTTAATAATGTTTTAGCCTAATTTTCTTCTGGATTATTTCAAAATAAGCTTCCAGAAGGTACTAAATTACTTCAGGACTGCTTTTGCGTGACTAGAGTATTTTAATGGAAAAAAAAAAAAAACAAAAACAAACAAAATCCAATGCATTTCTGTGTTAGGCAGAAAAAAAAAATCATCTGCTGCATCACTGAATTTGGCATCGTTGAGTTATATCTTGAGATATTTTGTGGCTTGCCTTGTGATATGTAGTGGTTTTCTTCAAAGACCCACAGTATAGAAATAAGTGATTACCTTAGACTGTCAGCTTGTGTTTAAAAACACAGAAAATCTGTATTGCCCTCAAATTTTGTGCAGGGAGCCTTTTGATGATGTGATTTAAAGTTACTGCCTCTCTAAGACAAATAAGAATTTGACTTTGACTGCAAATGTGTGTTCTATGAAGTTCTCTGTCACAGTTGTTTTTGGTTTCCTATTTGCTTCTTGTGAGGTTCACACTACTCATTAAGAATAACAATGAAGGTTTCATGGGAAGGGTTGTGGTCCCTGGAGATACACTTCCTTGGAGGCACTGCCTGCATCATTTTTAACCTGAGTTATGCTGGGTAATGATTTAGGCCATAAAGGATGAGTGAGGTTGATAATGAATGCAGTTAAGTAGTAGCAAAAGTACTCCTCACAGAGCTGGTTTGACTGGGCTGTTGTGTGAAAAATCCTTAAGCCTTCAGTAATTTTTCATGCTCCTTGTCTTTTCCTGCATTTCTGTCTTCTTGTTCTTCTTCAGTGAGCTCTTTTCCCTCTTGCTGGCTTATCACTCTTGCTGCTCCTTGAGGGGCTGCTGGCAGAAGCATGGGTGGGGTCAAGAATCTGAAACAACCAGGGAAAGTGATGAGCTTCGAAGGAGATTACAAGATTTTTGAAAGACATTAAAATGACATGAAATTGTCTGTCTTAGGAGGGTGAGGCAACTGCTTTCAGATTTTGGCCTATGCTGTTGTGGGCAGCACTCAAGGAATGCATTCATTTGATTTGACATCATGGGCTAGTTTAGTAAATGGACACCCCCACCTACTAGTGCTTGGTGCCATTTGTTGTTTTCAGTGTATAGCAGGTTTTGGGGGAGCTAGAGCAAAGGCAAGCAGAACATATGAATGTAGTGGTTGTGGGGCAACTTTTTCATCAGCTCTAGTTACACACTAGAAGATAAATAGATTGTAACTGGGCAGTAGATAGAATCAAATATAACTGAGGGCAGATGGTAATATTTGGGGTTTTGTTGTTGTTTTTCTTTGCTTACTGGGCAGTTTAATTTTCAGTCTTTATTGCTTAGGCTGGTTTGTGCAGGAAGACAGGTTTTGCAAGCGCAAGAACAGCTTGTATCTTGTAAAGAGACAGCAGGCATGCAGACCCCTCATCTTTGTGGGTTTTGCATTTTATGAGGTGATTTGCCCAGACTTCACTTCTAAATGTTCTTCTAGGCCTACTGTAAGACAGACTTGGCCAGAGTGACTTAGCCAGAAGAATGGATGGACTGCAGGAGAGGTCCTGAAGGCTTTCATGGTCCGCAGGGTATGATCAATATTCTCCACTGCCTCTGAGCACCAAATTCTGCATTCTTCCACATGATACACCAGATGTAGCTTTGGGTGACTTAGGCTGTTGTGTCAAGTGACAGCCTCTGGCATGTAAGCAGCACATGTAAGCTGTAGATTTAAGAGGCAGAAAAAAACCCCCAAATCTGGTAATAATATCCTTTTTCTTTTAATGTATTATTTCCCCCAAATTCTGTTGTACAGATGGCTGCAAAGTATATTTGTTTCAGTATGCATCTGAATGTAGAACTGTGTTCGTGTTACTGAATTCCTCTGTCTTGAAATGTCAGTATTTGTTGTAGCTCAAAAACAGTGGGACAGTCAGATGCTACCAGAAGGCTCATGGAAAAATGTAGGGGTTTTTTTTGTGCTAGCCGGCTTGTAGGACAAAAAGGCATGGAAGCACCTTGTACATCAGCATCAAAGGAAACATGTCAGAAAGGTAAAGGAGTGCAGCCTGTGTGCATTTGTCAACATAGATGTCTCCAGAAGTCTGTTATTAATTAGGAAAGTGTTCTACTACTAATTATGAAAATTAGCAGGAGACTGATTTCAGTTACTCTTGTTTGTTCTCATTTACACTTTAATATAATGTGCACTTCAGTCAAATAAAGAATGGATCCTTTTTGGTGCCTTTTGAGAGTGCCTCCAAAAGGACCTTGACTTATACTTTACTTTTTAGCCTAATTAAAACTGATGATTAAAACACGCAAGTCCCTTAAGATGACTGTGCTAAACTGATTTTTTTTTAATAATCTGAGTGATGTTTAATGTTCAGGGTAAAACTGTCTAAAAATAGAATTACAGCATCTCATTATGTTTTGTATTTAAACTTAAGTAATTAACATCAACACCACCACTGATTGTGGTTATTATTGTGGAAGGTCATACACAGTTACAAAAATCACATACGGATGACTGCTCAGAAGCACACATGGCTTGCATCTCCCAATACCAAGTAACAGGGTGGCAGTCCATGTCTCACTGTCTGTGTTTTCCCAGGACCTCATCAGGCCTGACGGTGTGCCTACAATTTTGGGGAAAGCAGTCACTGTGTGTGTAGAAGGGCCCAACTGAGCTTTATCTCTGTTGGGTTAGCTAGTGATGGGAACAAAGGAACTGTGACAGCAGACATCTGATGTGACATCTTGTGGCTTGGGTGACTGGACATTGTGCTTTTCCAGGGTAATTGCCAGACTGAAGCTGCCCTTACACGCTGATTTGGGTCTTGATGTTTTCTTGATAGGAGTTATTTTCTACTTCTCATTTTGGAAATCTCAAATTTGCTGCTGCAGTATGAAAATGCAACCTTGCTTATGTCTTTCTGCGTTTATTGTTTTTGCTGCTCCGACTTCAATTACAGAGGGGTTTACCCTGCCTGAGCAGGGCTCAATCCATTTTCTTCTGCACACTCACAAGGGCTTTGCTGTGTAACCAGGCTACTCAGAAGAGCAAAAGACACTCAGGAGAAGCTGAAATCTTGGGATGAAGGGATCTGAGTGTGTGCTGATCTTTGATCTCCTTGATGGCATTTTTTGCAGCACTTCTTGGGGCTGCACAGGAGGCATCCATGAAGATACATGCTTAGGGTGGCAGGAAGCAAGCAGACCATCATACACTTTCCTCCTTGTTGGTATCAAGGCATACTGCAGAAATCTGCACAAATGAGCCCTTGGTGATGTGTTCCCAGCCTGTGGCTTTTGTGCAGGGTGAAAATGTATTTTAAAATGCTGGACTAGCACTCCTGCTTTTTATGCACTGCTGTTGTATCATGTGAGATGAAGGGCTCTGCTTGGCTGTTACACTTAGAGTGCATGATTTGATTTTGCTTACTGATTTAGCCAAGACGGATCACATGACTTGTGGATACCAAAAACCTTGTACACCTCAGTCGTTTGACGTGCTGTAAAGCATCCTTTGCCAGAAGCAGAGTAGTCTCATTGCTAGATTACTTTTATGGGAGCTCTGGGCAGCTCAAGTCTCAGAGTCCTCCTCAAACTCTGAGGATTACAGCCATTATTCCAAATTTTCGAGGTATTGCTCTGGTTGCATTATCTACATGTGATGAGGGAAGTGGGTATAGTTTGTGCTTGGGGAAGCAGAGACAAATATTAGCTCTGTTGCCATTTTATACAAGCTGTTGCAAACCATCACTTGCAGGAAACATGAGCACACAGATAGTGTCAAAACGTGTGGTGGACTGCAGGAGAGCTGGGTGTCCGCAGCACCTCCAGTGATGTGACAGGGTCTGTATTTAACCTGATGAACAAGAACAGTGCTTTACCCTTGTCAAATTACGTTGGGAATTCACCAGGGCAATGAAACCTTAACCTTTCTTGCTGCATTGCATGGGGGTGTGTGAAGGATTTTAAATAATGAGTCCTGCTGAAAATAGTTCCCTTTTATAAACACAGTATAAATTCTCTGAGTGCATGACTGGCCTAGTCTTTAAGGCTGTTTTAGCTTGTCTGCCTGCTCTGAGAGCTGTCTTCAGCTTTTTACATCCTTTATTTGTAGAAATTGCTTACTTTTTCATTCTTGGGCAGGAGTGATCAGATCACCCCTATTTTGAGAACAGCGAAATTGTGTGTACTTCAGGTTGTGTGTGTCTTAGGTTGCCTTTGCCACGGTAGTGTCCAAACGCTTGGCAGTGTTTCAGGGACTGCAGTGGGAGTCAGATGCACACTTTGCTCAGGAAAGGAGCTTGTGATGAGAGGAGCCCTTACTGCTGTTTGATTGTCCTAGTACTGTCTCTAGCTCTCAGATGGATGGTGTGGCCGGGCTGTTCTAAGGAAGGTAACCCTCCAAAACAGGCTGGCTTTCTCCATTTAACTTACAGGACACTGGTTTGTCCTAAGCCCTTTGCCTTACCTAGATGTTGACAGGCAGCTGTTGCTGAAACCCAGGTGAGGATGAGTTTGTATGCAGATGATCACATGCTAGTCTTTGTGGCAGTGTCCTGGCCTTGTTCAATTTGCTATCAGAGCTGCAGTTTCAGGGCTGGAGATGCTTGGGTTTTACTCCAACCTGGTGCATGAGCAGCGGTGTCAGGAGCAGCCGTGCCTGGCCGAGCCGTGCCTGGCCGAGCCATGCCTGGCCAAACCGAGCCGTGCCTGGCCGAGCCGTGCCGTGCCTGGCCAAACCGAGCCGTGCCGTGCCTGGCCGAGCCGTGCCGTGCCTGGCCGTGCCGTGCCTGGCCGTGCCGTGCCTGGCTGAGCCGTGCCGTGCCTGGCCGTGCCGTGCCTGGCTGAGCCGTGCCGTGCCTGGCCGGGCCGTGCCGTGCCTGGCCGGGCCGTGCCGTGCCTGGCCGGGCCGGGCCGTGCCGTGCCTGGCTGAGCCGTGCCGTGCCTGGCCGTGCCGTGCCTGGCCGGGCCGTGCCTGGCCGGGCCGTGCCGTGCCGTGCCTGGCCGGGCCGTGCCGTGCCTGGCCGGGCCGTGCCTGGCCGAGCCGAGCCGTGCCCGGCCGAGCTGAGCTGTGCCCTGCAGCTGTTGATTGACAGCTGTTCTGAGACCTCGCTGTGACAATTGACACTACATCGAGTGGCACTGAACCGGAATGCCCAAAGGACATTGGGAAAGATGATCTGGAGAGCAACTGGTCGCCTGGGTCGTGTCTCTTGGGCTCGGCTGGCAGCCCTCCAGCCAAGGGACTCTCTCTGACTAGGGGGGAACCTGTCCCCCTTTGGGTTTGCCAGCAAAATCCCCTCTCTCTTTTTGGGGCGCAGCTCCTGCTGCCCTCTGTGTTGGCACACCTGCTAATGGGCTCTTTAAAGGTCTTGGGTCATTGTTTGAATTGCTGGTGCTGTTCTGTGAGGAGGACAGAGTAGGTGATACCACAGAACAATTAAGTCATTAATGTGAGAGTGTGGTGTTTGCTTTTTTTTTTTTAAGAATGTAACCTGAATGTTTTCACACTTCACTTCCTTGAAAAATAGAAGATTTTAGCCTTCTGTGCTTAATAGGTTGCAGTGAAATGTAGACTTGGGTATCAAATGAAACAGAATTTCTAAATTTGCTTATTTGAATCATTGTCCTTGAAAAAAATTGTTTTTACTCTGCTTTATATTTATAATAATAATGTAATCCCTTGTACATTTATCTGAAAATGTAATAGCCTTTTGTTTCTGCTACTCAAGATTTCCTTGTGGGGGGGAATAGGTGTTTATTCTGCCTAGGTTTTTGCAGTTGTTCACAGTTTAGTATTCCTTTGTATAGCAAGTGCTGGATTAGCTCAAAGCACTGAGCTTCATTGTTTGGCACTTTGGGACATGGAGGCACTCTGAATAGGTGTAAATAGGGGTTTATATGCACAGTGTATGTTGGGAAGCCTGGATTCCAGGGAAGCAGCTACAGAAACTTGCAGTTTATCTTAGTTGTTTTCCATCTACCTTGGCTGCTCCTCTCTTGACTGTCATAGGAATGATAGGAGATAATGGAAGGAGAGTTAAAATGCATCTTTTTGGTACTCTCTGGCTTAGCTTCCTTAACATGCTGTGTGGAGCTATTGACTTTAATACCTGGGTGAGATCTTTGGAGGCAGCTCAGCCAGTGGGTTGGCTCTGACCTCATCCCTCAGGACTAGGCATCCTGGGGATTTGATGCTCTCCAAGAGTTGGAGATATGTTAGTTGTTGGGAGATCTTGGGTGGTGCAAGATGACCTGGGAGACAGAAAAGTTCAATTCTGAAAGTGCAGAAAATGCCTCCTATTCTCCTAAAAACTTGCTGTGTACTTTGGACTACAATCAGTGTGGTGTTCATAACTGAAGAGGCAATTATTGCAAGAGAGATTTTTCCTTTCCTGTTTTGAAGAAAGCTAATGATTTAATTTTCTTTTCACTCTTCCTATATATGGCAGATAAATAATTTAGTTGTTTTGCTTCCTTACTGGGGGAAGTATCTGCTTTAGAAAAAATTAAATGCACTTTTACATTTAATTTTCCTAGTAAAAGGAATGTGAAAGGAATTTCACTGGGTCAATGAAGAATAGCTCTATTACAATAGCTACTAAAGGTGAGTCTTAAAATTTATTTTTTTAATGGAGTCATGAAAAGCATTGGCAATATTAACAGTGTGCTTAGGTCTCTTTCTCTCTTTTTTTAATTAAAAATAAATCTTCTGGTTCCATTTATGTTAATGCACTTAGTAAATAATTTGGTAAAGAAGGAGCTGCAGGTATATGGCTTGGCGTTAACAACCAAAAGGGGAACACAGTGGACTTGGGCTGTATTGTTTCTAAAAGACTTTTCTAAATGTTAGAAGCTCACGGTCCTTTAAGTAGATCTCCCTACTCAAGGTCAGCACAAGCCCTCTGTGCCAGGAGTTAAATGTGCCGTGGATGCACTGAGATTGTCTTGACATTTTGAGTGAGACACATGAGGATGCTCTCCACGTTCACAACAGTTGCTGCCTCTCATCAGTCTCTTTACTGGTTTTCTCTTTCTTCCTGCATTTTGGTAGAAATTCTTATTTCCTCCTGCTTTATATATGTCACTGAAACATTTCTTTCTTCCTTGTTACCTACTCCCCATCTCTTTCCAGCTTCCTTTTTGTGCAAAAATCCCTGGGTAGCTTTTTTTTGTTTTGTTTTGTTTTCCTCTCTACCTTTTCTCTCAGTTTCTTTCCTTGTTTCCAGGGTGACCCCTTGCCCTCGAATGCTTGAACTGTGACTCTTTTGTCTCAAGATGATATGTCAGGAAAAAACTTCTCTGGGACATTCATCTGTGTCACTTTTATTTGCTTGGGAAGGAGCTGTGGATGTTTATGGCAATGCAGCTGTAGTGATAGTAATGTGAAAAGAGCAGCTCTGCCTTTGCTGAAACTTTGTCTTTTTTATAGTTTTGATGAAACAACCGGGATTGGGGGGGGGAATACCAAAGGTCATTAAAAAAATTCATGAAATGGTGTGCCTTGCATCCCTGCCTGACAAGATCTGATCCTATTGGCATTATATCATCGGCAGGATGCTGGAGTGCCATACTAATGTCAAAAGCATTGAGATAAATGACAGCTCCATTAATTGGGTAGGCATTTGGGCTCAACTTGGGAACGTAACATATTTTACAGGTGTGCTTGGGGCAAAGGAAGGGGTAGTGTGTTGAAAAGTTACTGGGCTCAGATATTTACTGCTGGCTATGTTAATGTGAGTGCCAGCATCGCTCTGTCCGTGGAGCTTGCACTGCTGGAAAGGGAGTTTAGGGATGCTGGGCACATCGGCTGGAAGGAGGTAGGCTCTCTGCATAGATCAGGTTTTTTCAGCTGCAGTCCCTTAGCACAAGAGGGGCTGTACACAGGCAATACACACTGCCTACTGATCAGGCACACTATTCCTGCCCAGACGGGTGTTTTTAGGGAGCTCCAGATAGAGCCAGAAAAGTAATTAGGCACTTCAGCTGACGTTGAAATCCGTGGGAAGATGGGGAATAAAAGCTTCGGGAGCTTTGTGGCTGTTTGGTGTTCACCAGAACGCAAACTTTAAAAAAATGCTGTCTCTACACTGTGCATGGCTTTGGGTTTTGCTGTGATGCAGTGTTGTAGCAGAGGTACATGCAGATGTTTTCTTCAAGCTCAGTAGTCAATCACTGACAGAGGTGGTGGGCTCTGCCTCCAGAGGTGGCAAGGAAGAAAATGCAGCCTTTGCGTCCATTGCCCAGCTTTAAATAGACTGCAGAATTTTGTTGCTCAGGAATCTGTGAAACAGGCTCTTTGTGGTGGTTTACCTGATGTAACATTACCTTTCTGGTGACAAAAATATTGCTGTATTTGTACCTCAAAAATTCCACTTAGTAAATGAGAATTAAGAAAGGTGGTTATTTGTCTTCTGTACTGGAGTAAACATGGCTTAGTAAATTCTTTTGTACATGGATAATTAGTTACACTTGTGCAGCTCAAGTAAATGCCATCAAATTGCACAGCAACAACTGTGCTTTATTTGGCCAAGGAACTATTACTTACAATAACAAGCAAAAAGAAAAAAAACAACAAAACCCAAAAATATGTATCCTGGGCTGATTTTCAGATTTTCACATTACAGGCTCATTCTGGGGGGGGGTGGGAACTGGCAGTGAGGCATTGATTTTGTGAAAGAACCCTGGAAGCCTGTGGTCTTTGTGTATATATGCCATGCACATTTAATAAGCAAATTACAGAGACAATAAAATTGGAGCCCTGACATGCCTTTTCTTTTTCTTCATTTTTTTAAACAAACAAACCCAAGCTGCTTGTCAGAGTTGAATCACACTGCCTCTGCTGCGGCCATTGCATGAAATTGGTTAAAGAATTGAAATTGCAGCTGGCTCTGGAGACATGCAGGTTTTGGAGATAATGACATTAAGGGAACCTTTATGGCTTATCTACCTTTCCACAAGTGGTAGCCAGGATATACTCATTTTAACTAATGTTTGTGCTTCAGGTAATTTTACATACCAAGTAGCTCTTGATTAAAGTTTGAGGTTGTTTTTTTGGTTTTTTTTGTTTTTTTTTCTTTTCTTTTTAATTTCATGGTACTGGTTAGTTAACAGGTTGCTGTTAATAAAAACAGGAGTTTTTGGTTGTTCTGCCCTGTGCTCAGCTGACAGTCTGGACTTAGCCTCAGGCCAAGTGCAAAGCAGTGAGGGCATTGCAAAAGTATGAGGCCAAGCTTGCAGTAGTGGGTGATCTCATTTCCCAGATGAGATTGAAACTTTCTCCCCATGGAAGGTGGGAGACTCTGTGGGGGAGTCAGCTCAAACTGAATTTTTCAGCACAGCTGGTGTTGGAGATGCACAGTAGTCTCAGAGCTGGAGGGGATGTGGCTGAGCCAAAAGGGAGGTAACCAGCAGGAATATCAGGCCATGCATTTATTAAAAACATCTTTAACATGACGCTCTTCACATGAACAGCACTGCCTGTATCTTCGAGACCGTGATAAAAGCAATAATGGCTGTGGGGGCAGTTTATCAGCAGTAACAATAGTAACCCAGGACTCGAGTTTCCCAGGCACAATTGGGTGCTCAGCAGTTGTGACCTGCTGGAGTCATCCACTGCTGTCACTGTCAGGGGCCAGCTCCCATGTCACAGCCCACTGTGGCCCCACGGGTCACCTGCACAAACTGGTCTTCAGGTGCTTCCATCAGCTCGGCTTTTGCCAGGTCTCACCTTCTTATTTTAAAAATGACAGCAAGTTGTTACTGGGGCTGTCATAAATCCAGCTGTTGCCAGGCTATAATGGATGTGATGGTCACCATGGTTCTGATAACTCATGCTCCCCAAATTGCAGCCTTTTGGATGGTGATTTTTATGGTGTACCCTACCTATCCCACAACTCTGCAACTAGGCGAGGCCCCAAAATAATATTAAACTATTTAACATGGAAAAAGAAATCAGGTAAGAGAATAACATTTTTCAATACCTCCTGGTGATGCTGTCTTTTCTCCATCTGGTTCTGATGGAGAAAAACCAGGTTTTCAGATTTTCCCTGTTGAGTCAGTGTTTGACAGGCGCGGGAAAGGAAGTTTTTTTTTTTTTTCAGATGTCTTGAACGTCAGGAACATGGGGTAAAAATGGCAGTGGTAATTTTAGCTCAGAGGAAAATGGTTTTGATGATTTCGTAGCTGTAATGGCTTCACCTGAGACCAGATTTTTGTTTTGTTGCAGTTGTTGTCAGAGGTTACACTCACCAGAAACAGAAATTGGGTTCTGTCTTCCTGTGCTTCAGCTGAGATCTAAAATATATGATTTGTGGCAAGATTTTGCTGTAGGCAGTGGGATTTTTTTTCCCTTGATGTTCTCTAAAAAAAAAAAAAATGAAATTTATGACAAACATGGCTGTTTTTCTTACACCATCTCTTATTTCTTATCTTTAACATTCATTAGAGATGGTTTGTTCCATAAAATCCTAATGCTAAAGGAACCCAGTAGAGTGTGGCTGTGTGCATCACAGTGACAGTGCAGATTCCCTCTCTGCTAAGGAAAGCCAGAGGCTTTTTTGATCATGCCAAAATAATTTTGAGGGGAAAACAGAGGAAAATTTCCCCATCCTGACTGGAACATTAGTGTCTCCAAAATAATCAGTGTATAATTTGGGAGTGGGGAAAAGGGCATGAGAGCTCCACAGTGAAAAAACTGGATTTCCAGTATTTGTAAGCGCTGTATTTTAATTTGAGCTTTTTTTTCAAAGCTGATAAAAAAAAAAATAAACACTTGAAAATGAAAATGCACTCAGGATTAGTTTAATTTCTTTATTTAAAATGTGTTTAAATCAGGTATTCTGACAATTCAAAGTTTTAGTTTTGCATGCATTTTCTTTTTCCAAAAAGAATTCTCAGAATTTCCCTTCTTCTCATGAACAGATTTAGTTTTGACAGATCACCATTTTCTGATGAAAGAACAAGTTTTTTTCAGAACATTCTCAGCCAGTGCTTCTGGGTGCTGTACGTAGTGAACAACATCAACCTGAAAAGCATAATTTCTTAATCCACGTGTGTGTCAAGTAAAGCATTAAAATAGGTACATGTTATGCTGGAATAAAATTGTAGATTTCATGGGGGTTTTATAGTTTTTTGGTATTACTAAGTTACGGCATGATTTAAACCACAGAGTTCTGGATTGAAACAAAATGTAAAGACAAGTAGTTTTTTATGCTTTTTTAGGAGCAAGACAAATTATGCAATCTGGTTAAATAGTAGCAGACTTTTTTTGGTTAGTGTGTTGTGTAGTGTGGCATGGAAGGCTCTATGCATAATTAACAAATTATTTTGGGGGCAAGCATTTGTGCACATGGCAGGCCTTGGAGGGTGCACGCTCATGCTTCTTTCAGAAAACCTGTTTTTTTTTTTTTTTTTCCCCTGCCCTTTTCTCCCCCCCATTCAGAAAGAACTAGAACACGTTACAAAGAAGACACAGCTTGTTAGGAGGATCTAGAGCTCTTACAGGTGAGGACAGCAGAAACGCATCCACGTGCCGTAATCCATAGGTCTCTGGTTGGCTGCTGGAGCCAGGGCTTGGCGTCAGCCGTGGTCTGTCATTTGCAGGTAAAAATGCAATGGAATACTGGTTACCTCCAGTCCTGGGTCCACTTCTGGATGGGGACTTCAAAGGCAGGCAGCAGTGGCTGTCCCAGGAAAAGCAGTGCTCCTGCAGCTGGCGGTGCTTTCAGCTCCTGCTGGGCTCTCCAGATGTTCAAGGTGGTCTCTGACAGCTGCCTGTGACTTCTTGTCAGCCTTGGGGCTACCCCTGTGTGCCACCGGGCCAGGGGAGCAGCAGCACACGTACACATGTTCACTTCTCACTTCAGCAGAAATGTGACAGGCTTTTATCACCATTTCTGCATCCTTGAAATCTCGCTGTAAAACGGCGGGCATGCGGTAACAGAAGGAAGAAACCTCTGTTTTCTTCCAGCACTTGTTACTTCTCTGCCTCAGCACACAATAACCCTGTTCTTTAAATTTGCACAGCTTTGTTCCACAAGGTCCTGTGCACCCTCCAAATCTTGTTGGTCCCAGCAGTGAATCAGCGGTTCACTGGCCTGAAACATCTGTGGGATAGCTGTTAAAGCTTTGGTTGGTTTCTTCTTGGATACTGTTCTTCTTGGATACAGTTGTAGCCCCTGAGTCGATTTGTCCTCACCCTCACAGCTTCTGAGTGCTTGTCCTGCAGACAAGCAGTGAGGTGTTCATCTAAACTTCATTGCCTGGATGGAGATAGGGGCAGAAGTGGTCTGGTAATTTGGAATGCCTTGACTAGGAAATGCTGTCCTGGACCAAGGTGGAAGGTAGCATTTCTCTTGCTTTTTGTTTTATCTTTTGTGATTTTTTTTTATATCTGTGTTTCCACTCCCTTCACTACATTTCAGAGATGATATTTGTTATTTTTAGAAAGCATGTATTTTTCAGTGCCCTAAAATACAATTAGATAGAAACTTCAAGTAGCCTGAAACCTGGAATTCCCATTTTCTTTCTGAGAGGATATAGAAAGAAAAAGTAGTGAAGTAACCAGTTATTTAGGCCTAGATATTATTTTCAGCTGGATGCTGATGTACATCACTTGATTTCAGGAACTTCTGCTAAGCAAAGCGACTCTTCTGAGGTTTCTCTGACTTACTTGTTTATGAGTGAAAATAATTGTTACAGTGATTTTTCTCCCTCTGATGGTTCTGAATTGACTTTATTATTTGAGGACTCTTTTAGCTACTTTCTGAAATTGATTGTTATTGTGACTGTCTAGGCTGCCCTTGTATTTGATTACAGGTCTTTATTTTCAATATGTATATATATTTTTATAAATATTTAGAACATTTATAAAATGGCATTGCACATCTCTGCCACTTTGTAACCTTCTTTCCTCTCTCTGGTAGGCAGATCTTGAATGGCAATGTAATGCAACATCTTGTTAGTTTTATGCAACCTACAGGTTTGATTATAATGTGGTGGAAAAGTGCATGTAGTACATATTAGGATGTGAAGGCAAACCTTTCCTGAATCACTGTGTGGATCTCACGTGAGGATTGTTGGAAGAAGCTGTAAAAGTTAAGTGACGTACATTAATAGAACTGTGCTAAAGATCATGAGAAAGTGTTTTATTATATTCCAGAAATATTGTATCTCTCTTTTTTTTTTAATGGCAATTTGAAATGGCAAGAACAGAATGAAGTCTGGAAATTAATTTGACTGTTACAGTGTAACTTTGCTAGGAACTTACAGGAGGGCCTGTAGCACAATTAATTCTTCTTACACAGTGACAGAGCTGCTTGACTGCTGCACCATCTGACTGGGTGTGGGTTTGATGGGATTTTATCAATATTTATTTTATAATTAACCCCTACAGTGCTGGTCCACATACAGGAGGAATGGATTTAGAGGTTGCTGGTTACTGCAGGGTGTGGACTGGGAAGGATATTTTGATGACTAGCAAGCAGAGCAAAAGGTCACTTTCATGGGGATTGGCTCTTCTGTTGCAGTGGGGTATTTTGAGATCTGAATACAGACTTTGGATTAACTGGGCATTGCTCATTGCACCCACCTATGGGAGCTGGAAGATGGTAGCTTAGCAAAGTATAATACACTGAGTGTACTGGATTCCTGTGGTGTCTAGTCGGGGCTGAGCTGAAGCTGCAGCTTCTTCTGTGCTGATAGGGTTTCTCTCTTTTGCCCTGTGATTATTCTTACCAAACAGAAAGTTAATCATTAACAAAATCTCTTTTCCTTGAGGGGTGGTGACATGGTGGGATGCAGAAATACAGACTTGTACATAAAAATACTATATAAATCACATTCTTGTATGTAGCAAGACTAGCTGTGCCACAGCAGAGTTTAAGCATATCCTGGATCTCAGGTCTTCAGCCTGCCCCTGTTCCCAGTGATTTTGGGTGGATGACAAGCCAGGCTGTGCTCCTGTGATCATACTTGCCTTTGGTGTGTTGGTGTTGAAGAGCTGTTTGTTCTGGTTGAATCATTGGGTATTAGTGATGGAGACAGATGATGTGTGTAGGGTTCCCACTGAATGTTTTCCGTAGTGATTTTTAGCTTTAGTTGGAGGATTGGCATGTGAGATGTGTTCTCCTCTACTGTCATTACAACCTCCCTTCAGGGCTGTCATTAAACTCATCAGGAGTTTAACACCGAGTTAAGGGAAAGTGTGGTAGGCCAGTGGAATCTTTGCAAATCTATTTTTTAGGATATAACTTTTTACATGGATGTAATCATATCTTAATAGAGCAATAGGGTGCAGGGGAGAAAACAACAGCACATGTACTTCTCCATTTTTTTCCTGCAGAATAAACAGGGAAAAAAGTCAGCTTAGGTTAATTAGCTCTAATTTCCCCTTCTTTCTCACAATCATTCATTTTTGTTCATGGGATGATAGGAGACACCTCACTCTTTTTTCTGTTCCAAGCAGGGAGAATATCCCTAGGGAAATTATTACTGGGTGAAGCTGAAAACTTGCTGACCCAATGTCTTGTCTCCAGCAGTAATTACCAACAGATGGGGTGAAGGGAAGAGCAGTATGAGAACAATGGCACATCTGTGATCTTCTGATGTAAAGGCTTTCAAATCTGGAGAGAACACCTGGACTGTCAGGTTAAAGCTACTGATGAACCTTGTGCTATGGGAATTTTTCTAGTTCTTTTTGAATGTCTGTATTCTACACCATCCTGCTAGAGTGAGTTCCCAAAGACACCATAAGTTGTGTGCAAAAATATATCACTGTGCTCATTTTTGAACCTTCTGTCTGCAAGTAGTTTATGGACTTCCCTCATTTGTGGTATTAGGAGGAGCACTGAATAATTATTTCCTGTTACCTTCTTACCCTCCTCATACTATTACCAATGCTAGGCACATCAAACCTCTCTCTCTGATGTCTTTTTCAGGTTGAACTTGCTGCTTAATAATGGGGCTTTGTGTCTGTGGGCTCCTTTACCTGCATGCTTTGCAGCAGGATTCTGCATCTGTGCACTCTGACCAGTCCTGAGGGCTGTCATGGAGGCAGGGGGGGCAGACAGAACAGTTCCTTTTCTTCCCCCAGTATTTCTAGCTCTCTCAGCTGATGAAAACAGCTAAACTGGGAATCCTGCTTTTGCTCTGACTTGCCATATGACCACTGATATAATGCTTGGGTTTATTTCCATGTGTCAAGAAGCCCCCTGAGATGGCAGATGAGTGAGGACAAGGTTCTTCCATGCTGATATAACAGCAGTGAAACAACCAGAGGTGCTGACAGCATTGCCAAACTGGGGCTTGTAGGAAAGATGCAGCAGCAGAGTGACCTTTGGGTTGTGGCTGAAGTTCCATGTCAGTCCTTGAACCAAAGGTCATGCTGGTTCTTCTGACCAGGTCCTTGTGGACCTGGCCCACAATCCTTTCAGCCTGTTGTTTTATGGAGTGAGGACAAGAGCACTGATCTGTCTTTCATTGCATGTCAGGGAGAACAACCTGAGATGTCCCCTAACACTGTGGGAACTGAGCCTATATAAGTGTATAAAATAGCCTTGACTGGGGACTGCATTTATCTTCAGACTAGTTAAGATCCTTACATAGCCCTATCGGCATACGTGATGGAAATAAGTCAAGATAACAAGGTCAGTAACCAGAGAAATTGAAAACACCAAGCAACAACCACACTCTGGCATTTGTTTTGAGGAAACTAAAACAAGGTATAATCTGGAAAAACTGAAGCAATTGGTATAGTTACAAATATCTCTTTTCTAATCTCTTTTAGACCTTGATTCTCTTCATCCTGTTAGTGTGTTGGTGATAAATTGACAGCAGGATCATTGACAACCCTGAGTATGAATGGAACTATGTAATGGAACTGATGTAATTTACCACTGTATTTTCTGAATTTTTTTCTTTATTATTTCTTTTCTTTCCTTGACTTGTCTGCTTCCCTCTGTCTTGCCTACCCATCTCTCTTGGATTGAGAGCCACAGGGGCATCTTGGAGAAAGTGTTGAAAGCCTGTACTGATCACTTAAGGAATTCTCAACAACTCTAAGAGGGAGGAAGAAGGTCTTAGGGCCCTTTTTGACTGGCTATTTTAACTGTTTTGTTTTGTGACACACATGAGTATAACTCTGCTTCAGCATCCTGTGTTGCTGGGGTACCATTCAAAGGGGCTGCCACCACTGGCGAGTCCCAGTGCCATGTGATGGGGGATGTGCTGCAGAGCAGGAGTGTTTAAGGGTCTGGTCTATTCATCAGTGACTTTCCAGGTAAAGATTTGGGGGAAATGGATTTGTTGACACAAAAGATACATACTTCCATGCCCTTCTCCATGCTTTGCATTTCTTGTATCCCTTTTTCTCTTTGTTTCTGAAGAAATCTCCATAGCAACCTCCCTGCTAGGAGGGGGGAAGGAGCCAGACTAAGAGAAGCAAGAGAGAGGCAGCCTGTGAAAATGGCCTGGGTGTGTGATGGAGTTGTAGCTTTACCTATACTAATTCTGTTCCTTAAGTAACTGTTGATTTGGCCTGTTATTGAGAAAAGGAAGCATCAGGTGTGGTGGTGCCAGGGAGATTCCCAAAGGGACAAGAATTGCATCCATGCAGGTTTGAGGAGACCTCTGGAATGTCTAGTCCAACTTCCTGCTCAAAGCAGAACTGTTGTATGTCAGGCAAGAGCATGATAAAAAGGAGAAGAAAAAGAACTCCACTCTCACCATCAAGCTAAACTAAAGAGCTGTATGCAAAATTTCAAAAGCACATAAAACCCTCAATTTTGAACACGGTTCCCTTGAAGGACCAGGGTGATAGAGAAAGGACGATGTAAGTTGGTGCACAGACCAACCTGGGGGAATAAAAATAAGAAAAGAACTGTAAAATTTACTTCCCAGCTTCTGGGAGAACAGTGATACTGGGGGTAGGACTGGGAATCTGTTGCTGGAAACAGTGCCCAAGGCTGCCTGGGGTTGGGAGCGTCCTTGCCCAGGGCAGGACAGTGCTGCTCCTCTTGTCTAGAGCCAAAGTTTGTGATTCCTTTAGAGAGGTGACAATTCTGACTCCAGCACATATTTTCTGGGGACATTAAAGGCTCCCTTGCACTGAATCAACATTATGCATGCTGGTTAGCAGGAGGGAGGGTGGAAAGAGAGCTGACTGAAGCACCCAGCCAGTGAAGAGCTGAAAACCTCACGCAGAAGCACAGACCTGGGCTGCAGGAACCCAGAGCACAGGAGCTAGGAACCTACTTTCCCTGTGTGTACAGCAGTAGAGGAGGTTGCCAAACATTTCACTGCTTTATTTTACAGCTATGCTGTGAGTCAACAGCCTGTTCAGTTTGCTCTGGATTGCCAGGCCAGCTGCTGTATAATCCCAGCCATGCTGATAAGTGGAAAATGCAAGCCTAGAGGCATATGACCAAGACTTGGTGAGATACAGTGCAATCATTCTGTGCCTTGCAGGCAAATGCAAGTGTGTTATGATACTGAGCCCATGCAAGTGGAGAGGTTTGTGCCTGGAGGTTCATGCAGCTGACACACAGCAATACCACTTGTGGCAGGGCATGGGTCTAATCCTAGGACAACCCTGGAGCAGGGAAGCAGAGCAGATATCTGGGCCCTGTCCAGTATTTGAATGCAGTGTGAGAATGCAACTGAAGGACATGAGTGTCTACAGGGCAATGTAAGGATAAAAATAAAAAGAAATCCCTTGTCTCCTGGTCCCTCCATCCATGCAATGGCTGTGTGGCTTCTGAAGGTGAAGTACTGCTGGTGGAGAAACCATCACATTCCTTAAAACTGCCCCGTTCTTGATGTGTGGCTGACAGCATCAAGAGAGCCTATTAACAAACTGAGGAGTTGATCCAGTCCAAGGCCATTAAGGAGGATGCAGAAAAGGAGCTGTTATTGTTGCCAAGGAGAAAATAAAGCTGCTTAACTTGTGACAAAAAGTGCCATGGCTCTGGGTTATGCCAAGCTGATCTGGATGAGTCCCTCAGCTTCCTGACTTCAGGGAAGTATTGGGGTGTGTCAGAATGTCCTCACATATGGTGGTGGAAGGGCTTTCAGATGATGGCATTTATACAGCAGGAGCACAAAGATGCTGTTGAAAATGATCACGGAGGAAGGGCAATACTAAGGTCTGTGCATTCCTAGAGGTGGGATGATGGAGAGTATGGATAGGCTTACCCAACAGAGCCAAGCTCTCCATCACTGATAGCCTCCAGCCTCCACATTTCCTGGCTGCTGTCTCTCTGCTCTGGTACCCTTCCTTAAACAATTCCGGGGGGGGGGGGGGGGGGGGGGAGGAAACAAAACCCAAAAGTCCACCCAGACCACTGTGTGGGATTCAACTAAGCTTTTTTTCTGGGCTGGAATGAAAGGTTTCCTGGAGGTTCTCTTTGTTTATTTATTTTGCATAGCTGTTTTAAATTGCATTTAAATAAATATAAAGAAAAAGAAATATTAGTAAAGAATTTGTTTTGTTTGGAAGGTATTTCAAGGGACAGTGTTGGCTGTGTGTTTAAAAAGGAGAAAGGGAGAATATTGTTTGAATGTTGCTTCCCAGTTCTGGTGTGCCTTACATATTGCTTTGTTCAGTGTGAATCTGGATGAATAACACATTTGATTGAAACAACTGCTACAAACTCCTGCCCATGGCTTTGAAGCTCAGTAAAATTGCAGCACCTCTTTGTTTAACTCTGCTAATAAATATGGTTTAATTTTAGAAGCGTGATGCTTTTGTCATGTCCTTGCCTGGCACATAGATACACAGAAATAAAACGAATTCTCAGTATTTACCAGCTTCACCATGCTTTGTGTGCATGTGTTGAACAGGGATGGTGATGCAGTAAACATTCACACATGTGGGAATTACTCTATAACCTAGGGGTCCTGGACACAAGCCATGCTAGAGGGAGATGAAGCAAGAATAATTTCCAGGACTGTTTCCATGTGTGACAGATTCATAAACAGGCATCAGTCAGAATAATTTTATATTTGATCGTGTTTTCTTGTTGCCGCTGGTGAATAAGGATGGAAGCAGAAAAGGTTGCTCATAAAATGGCTCTTGTCTGTCAGCTGAGCCTTTGGAAGAAGTTTCCTGTGCTACTCTAAAGGTGGTGCTTTTCTTACAAAACGTCTTGTCTCTCCAGGAGTCCTGCTGTAGTCTAGAAGTACCTCTGCTGGGTGTGTTCCAAATCAGTCAGGCCTTGTCTCTGCTAGGACAGCCTCTTGTGTAGTTCCGTGGCTGCTCTTCAAAGTTAGCACTGCAGAGAGAGATCTGGTTGGGCAAGACTGATGCGATGTTTTCCCCTCACGGATGTGTTGTGTTCAGGGACCTCTCAACACGCTGCTCAAGTTTTCCTGTCCCCTTTGGTGTCAGAGCAAAGACCAAGACTGAGCTGGTTCCTAAATTTGGCTCGTGTTGGGTGTCTTGTGCAAGGCATGTCCTAGAATCCCTGCGTGAGAATGAAATCAAAGAACAGGGGGGTGAGCACCTTGCCTTCAGGTAAGGAATGGGACTGTGCATGAAAAAGCAGTTTAAAGTTGGTGTGGCAGGGTGCATTACAGGCAGCTTTTTAGGAGCTGATCTTCCACTTTTTGCATGGTTTATTTGTTTAATTCTAGTCAGCTCAGTGAATTAAACTTTTTCGCTTCACCTCACTTAACTTCTGTGTGCAGAGAAGCCTAAGCAATTGATATGACTTTTGCTTTTTGCAACTGTTATTTTCTCAGGCGTGTTTTTGATTACTGTTGTCTCTGTTGCAGTTGTTTGTTCTTCTGCAGAAAAGGTGCAAAGCACTCATACTCTGTATGTACTTTATTCCTTTGTCATCACCTGCATCAGTTTGAAAACAAAACAAAGACCAAGAGGAAATGAAGAGAAGCAGGGTTCCTTCCTTGTAGACTGTTCTCCTCAAGGGATGGATTCTCATCCATCTCCTAAAAGATATTAAAAGCTGAAAAGCAATATGTTACTTTGGATTTTCCCTGGAAATAACTTATTTAGAGATTACAGGAGAATTGTGTCCCTTGAGCAGCTGAAAAACCAGTGGTGCTCGTGATACTGCATCTCTGCCATTTCTGTGCTTGGCTTTTGACAGAAGCCTGACTTGCCCAAGGTGTGACAATATTCTGGCAAGGCACACGTTGTTGCACCTGTGTGACGTAGATCTGCAAGCCAACAACGCGGTGTTGTTTCCCCAAAGTAACCGTAACCCAAAATCCTTTTTGCCTCCTCATTTCTGGCTGTAGCAGTAAACAAAATACTTTGGATTTGATTTGTGTAACAATATTATGATGTGCCCATCTTATTACAGGCTTCTTCTGAAGCCTCACGGAGTAGCGTTTGACATGTTACCCGCAGCCTGTGTACGGAGGGAGGGGGGGCTGATTGGCATGCTGTCTTCTCCCTGTCTGCTGGTATTAGTATTCATATCAAAGAAAGCTGTTTGGTTCCCTTTCTCCTGGGCAACTGCAGGAGTCAATCTCTGCTCCCTGATGTGAATGGCAACAAAGAGAAACTGTTCATTGATTCAGAGCAAAAGAGCCCAAGTGGGTGCTTTGATTTCAGAGAAACTCTGCCCTGCAATGGATCTTCAAGGTTGGACTGCCAGCATTTTTGCAAATTTTGTCCAAATTGTGACTCCCAAAGTGTTTTGGCAGTATAGTGAAAGACAAGCAGGCAGGCCTCATGGATAATTTTAAATTAATAACTGTGACTTATATGTGCCTGTGTAAGACCTATGATTTCACTGTAAGAGTCAGACCATAATTAAATATCTAACTCTGTAGTGGGGCTATGCTGGTGGCAAATGGGGTATTGACTTTTGGCTCGTATTTTGACTAAAACTACAAACACAATGCAAGGACTTCAGCAAATTCCAATGCCTAAGGTGGTAATGTATTCTGTAAATCAATAATATATTAGTAATAAAAATGACCAAAGCATGCATCCATTAGGAATTCATAATAGAAATTTGTTTGGGTTATATAGTGTATGTATTGATTGCTGCTATTTAAAGATGAAGTATGTCTTTGAAGCAGAGTGCTTATATATGTAGCTGTCTACATTTTAAATTCATTTATTTTTAATACGAAGATGGACTTGATAACATGGGGAAGTATGTATGAATAGAAGTCAGTGTTTTATATTGCAAAATGTTATGGGAATATAGGTGTGCTGAGAACCCACAAGTAGATGTCTGATGTTTATGAAACCTAAATCTTGGACTTCAGCAAAGTAATGAGCAATGTATGTGGCAGCCACTGTTTGCAGCTCCAGGTTTCCAGGTAGCTTAAGTTTTTCTTGGCTTTGTGCCTTAACATTGAATTGCTTACCTGTCCATTTTGTGGTAGAGTGTTTAATGTAACCTGGTGTAATATAGGGATAGTGTGTGTAGGCCCTGCTTTGCCTGACTGGCAGGGACAGGTCTGGGGTACCGCCAGCAGAGCACAGACCTTGCTTCTCTGCAGAGCTGCAGCTCCCACAGCTGGCACGGGGGGCTGCAGTGCCAGAGGTGACTCACGGGACAATGCCGGGGCTGGGAGCACCTGCAGAGCCGTGACTGGGAGTAGGATTTAGGGAATAATGCCCCTGACCCACCCCAGTAACATCACACCAGGCCCCTAGGTGTGTCTGATGCTGATGTGGTGTTGTGGGTTAGCTAATAACACCGAGAGACCAGTTAACATCCTTTACAGAATTGCACTAATATATTAGATAGTCACTGTAGAAGGCTGAATTGAAGAAAACAAAACAAAACCAAGGCAGACAAACCTACTAAACACGTGGTGCCATACCTACACTTTCATCCATCCTTCTAAACTTACTCTGGCTGATTAGTCCAGGCCCAGTGCATCTGCATTGTTACCTTGTGTAATGACACAGGGTGGAGAAAACGATTCACATGCCATAGCTGCAGTCTTTGTCTCACTGCAGCAAATAAAAACTGTTTTAGATTACACAGATTATGGTTCATTATGAAAACAAAGCAAGTCTCTGACTGAAAATCCCATCTGTTGGTTTGCATTAAGCAATTCCCTTCCTCTTCTTTGCCATTTTTTATTCCTGGGCATTCAAAGAAGCTGTCCCAAAATATTTTTTATTTCCTATTTGCAACCACTAAAGGCAGTGTGCAGACCTTCTTTTTGTGGATAAGCTTAGCAGCTCTGCATAAAAACTTATTGGAGGTTTTGTGTTGTTTGTTTGGGTTTTTTGTTTTGGGGTTTGTTGTTGTTGAAGTTTTTAGTGTGGGGTCTTTTTTGGTTTTTGTTTTGTTTTGTTTTGTTTTTTTACCATATTCTAATAAATTCAGTGGGTTCCACTGGGGGCATGCAGCTAAATGTCCCCTTCTTCTTCCTGTTGTCTTTCTCCCAGATCTGCATAGATCCTTAAAATACAAAGAAACTCCTATGATCAACAAGCCAGACTGTTTGCACATTAGAGATCTCACCCGGTAATTTGTGCATCAGGCATTGGTGCATTCCAGAAAAGTGCTCAGTCATTGTTTAGGGACTTCAGCTGATAAGGAACAAATCATATATATATAAATATATATATGTGTGTGTGTGTGTGTAAACTGTCCCATGGTTATTTCTAACCATGTGAGCAATTTTTTACCTTATTTCTTTCTCCATGTATCAGACTTCAGCTTCCAGATCTTGAATCTTGCTTGCCTTTTTCTACTAGATTAAAGAGAAATACCATCCCTTGGTAGTTACCTGCAGACTAAAATAGTCTTTTAGACTAGTTAAACAAACAAAGTGATTTTGATGGCTCACTTGTGAAACTGGCTTTCCAGGCTTTAATTGATTTTTTTTTTTTTCTTTATTCTTTAAGGTTTTTTTGCAAACCTTTTCAAAGTTTCTGACAAACCCTCTGAAGTGTAGGCACCACAGTGTGTACATATTCCTGGAATGGTCTCATTAACACCATATGTAGGGCAATTTCATCTTCCCACTTCTACTTGCTATTCACCTCCTCATCCTTGCAGAGATCACGCTTGCCCTTTGAGCTGCTGTGTGTGGTTCCAATTGTTATCAGTTATGGAAACAATCTTGTTTCAGAGTGACTGCTTGCAAGGCTGTGGTCTCACATAATGAGCACTTCTTGTGTTCTTACATGGATTTGTATTTGTGCTCAAGCGTGGTCTGCTCAGACAGTGTGTAGATCAGTCTGCAAAAACAGCAAGGTCCGTGTCATTACCTAACATTTCATCAGTTTTTGCTCTGACTGCAAATTTGGCAAGCTCTGAGTTTATTTTCTCTCAGATCATCGAGAAGTGTGTTGAATGATTTTGGACTGATGAGGTTCTTGCTGAACTTCCAGAAATGCTTTGGTTGAGATGACAGTTCCACATTTACATTAGTTTTTGAGAAGCAACATCTAATGCATTTTTCCTGTGTGAAAGTGGACTTCTGGTATTTTTTTTGTTTTGTTTTGTTTTTTATTTTATTTTATTTTATTTTTTTATTTTTTAATTTTTTATTTTATTTTATTTTATTTTATTTTATTTTATTTTATTTTATTTTATTTTATTTTATTTTATTATCTTAGCTTGTTAGTAGCAGTGTGCCAGTGCCTGAAATCAAACTAAAAAACAGCAAGGGGGTTCCTAAGAGGGTGGGGGGTTTCTTACAAACTCCCATTCTTCAGATTGTAAGATGCTGAGTATTTTGCTATTAATGTCTTTCCAAATATATGCTAGAACAGAAGGCATCTCTTCATCACTATGAATGATGAAAAATTCTGTTTGACTCTTTCTAAACACAGATTGGAGAGAGTTACTGAATATTTGTAGGCAGTTCAGTTTGTGCTTGATAGCTGGATATCTTTGACCCACAAACCTTACTGGTTTAAAAATACTGATGCTACTTTAAAAATTCTGCAAGTGTATTTTTTCTTAGTTTAATGGTCTTCATTTATTTCATTTGTATTTTGAGCTTTTAGCACTGCATGTTTGCGTTTCTAAACTGTAATTTGTACTTGCTAACTCCACTGCTGCATTTTATTTTAAACTTAATTTTTAAGTGAGAGTAGATTATTTACCAAAAGAAGACATTTCTCACGATTGCAGATTTGAGCATTTTGTCATCTGGAAACAGACTTCTCAGTTTACTGAGTCTGCATTTTAAATATTAAATCTTAATTTCTGTTTAATTTTATGTTAAATATTTTAACCTTTGAGGGCCTATCCTGGGTAGAACCCTCAAATATTTGTGTTACCTGTCAACACTGTGATCTTTTTTTACTTACCAAGTAAAACTGGTTTGTGGTTATTTGCTTTGTGTGTTTGTTGATGGTGATGATTTTGTTTGTGGATTGTTTTTGTGTTTTGTTTTTTTTTTTTTTTTTTTTTTTTTTAGGGGGGAGTAATTTTTTTTGTTGTTTGTATGTGGACTTGGTTTGGGCTTTTGTTTGGTGTTTTTTTTTTTTTTTTTTTTGTCTGTGATCAACACAAGGCATCAATAAGGGCAAATCAAAAAGATTGTCTCAACAATAAACTTACTCAGTGACCTTTTGTATTTTGCCCAGGTTGTTACCCTTTGAAGAACTTCTTTTTGTTTGTTTTTTGTTTGTTTGCTTGTTGTTTTTTTTTTGGTTTTTTTTGCTTTAGACAGTTTGAGGAGGTTTATTATAGACAAATAGGTGGCATTAGAAGAACTGTAAGTAGAAAAGTATGTTTTATTTTATGAAAGTTTTTCCTTGTGCTCCAAAAAATTCCCTTGGAAGGAAGTGGCAGCAGAATTCTTTCCTCAAATATGAAAAGGAAGCACAATATGGTGGAAATATGGAACAATTTTATTATTAGAAAAAGCAGAAAATTCTAAGTGTGAAGTATAAATAACTCTAAAAGAACAATGCTTGAAACAGGTACAAAAGGAAATGGATATTATAGAGGGAAGGAAAAGTGCTTGAAATGGTTCCTTTCTTAGATAAAAGTCAGTTTCTATTTAGAAAGTGCACTTTAATGTACTGCACCATAATTGCATTAGAAATTTAGTTAATAATCTCCCAGAAAGTTTTCTGGAAACATTTCCCTGGAATTATATATATATATTTTATATATATATATATAAAATATATATATTTTTATATATATATATACTATATATATTATATATATTATATATTATATATATATTATATATATATTTATATATATATATATATATATATAATTTTTTTCTTTCTTTCTTTCAAAGGGTTTTGAAGGATTCTTTTAAGGGCAAACAGCCCATGGGATTTACCAAGTGCCCAGCAAGTGTTTGGTTTTCCAAGAGTCCTTTCTGTGCCCTTCTGCCTGAGCATCATCCTGTGTTGTCACAGCAGGGCTGGGGCATGAAAAAAGTTCTGCTCTCTCTGACCCTTTATTTATAGGGGAAGGAGGAATGTACTCCTTCATCAGGTCATTTTGTTGAAAATATTTCTTTGCCTTTGGGCCCACTATCTCTCTCTGATTATGCTGGGCAAATAGATCCTGGTTTTTGCTGCCACAGAGATCTGCAAGAGATTTATTTCTTTCATCTACCTCTTGAAGGAGGATGATTTGAAACAAGTCCAGTGATTGTGTTAAAATAAAAAAAAAGTGTCTTCCATCTATCACAGTTGTTTGCAGTGGTTTTCTCCTGAAGCAACTTAGATAACTTTTTTCAGCCATATTTTCATTGAACCGGTGAGCATTGTGCCCTCAAGTGTAGCATCTGCACCTGTTTGTTACTCATCCTGCATGACTATCCTTTTGTGTGCCACTGTAGCTCCTGTTCTCAATCCGCACAAATTTCTTCTTCTTTTTAAAGTGTCCTTTGGGGCACAAACCCTCGTTTTGTTCAGTTGTGCACATGGGTGTCTTCAAAGGAGCCTTATGGTTTCCCATAGAACAAGTAATGGATCATGATATCCAGTACTGCAGGGACTTTCATAAATCAGGGCTGCCTTTTAACCAGTATGAGGTTGGTGGGGGTTTTTTGGGTGTTTTTGTGTACATTTGGGTGTGGTTGCCTTTTTTTTTTTAAATACAGAACACAATGTCTCTGTCACTACTCACACTTGTTATTGCTGATTTTTAAAATGCTTTTTAGGCCATTGTTAACCACTTTGAGGGCTAGAGTGGAAAATTAATAGAAACTTGTATCCTGGGACACCTCCACAGCTGGTGGGATTCAGAGTGTTTTATTGCAGATAAAAATGTAGTAAGCAACTTTGGCCACACTGTTGTGCCCTGGCTGCTCTGGATCTGCAAAGGTAGTCCAGGTGGTACCCTGGGGTAGCATCACCTCCCTACTACAAAGCCAAGAAGCTCTCAGCTTTCACATGTCTTTTCTGGGAGCAGCTGGTATGTCCAGGGAATTTCTGGGAACGTACAACTGAGCATTATTTCAGAAATTTTTTTTTAAATTTATTTTTTGTGACTCTCCTTGAGATGGGGGCAGTATTGCAGACATTGTTAAGTATTATATCGACACACATGCATATCTACCTATATAATGTTTCTGCAACAATATTTGCACAGGTTATGTTAGGTGTGCTTAATAATTAAGCACAATGCTTGCTGTGAGCAGGCAGGCACAATAGGAAACTTTATCACTCAATATTATAGTTGTGTTTCCTGTAAGATGATCCATTTTCTGGAGGTAATTCATTAGTTTTAATGTTTTGTTGTTTTCTACTGAGGAGAAAGGGGTACTGCAAGGAAAAAAGAAGTGAATTCCTTGAAAATCTTTTATTTCTTGTGTATTTCCACCTGGAGCAAGTGTTCATGTTTCAGTTCATTCCCCAAATTTAATTCTCCTACTGTTCTTTATTTTTAAGATTGAGGGGAAGTAAATAAAGTTGGCCACTGTTCAGATGAATGTAAATGCTTCTGAAAAGCTCTTTGAAGCTTCTAGTAACTTCAAGGTGAAAATCTTGATATTTTGAGGTCAAAGGAGGAGGGGGAGTAAATGTGATAGAGTTTGGGTAGTCATGATTGACAGGACTGAAAAGAATGGCTTCGCACAGCCTGCTTGTAATTCTTGTTAGTAAATCAGCAAAAAAAGGGTCTTGGATCTCATGCCCTAGTATTCCTGGCATGGAGTTCATATATGGCATGCTATGGAAAACCTAATCCAGCAGCTGGAGACCATGTTATCTTTGTAGAGTACTCACAGATAATCTACAGCAAGAAGCACCCATTGGTTTCGACAAGTCAGTGACCTTTAAGGTGCGTTCAGTAGAGGATCCCAAATATCATTATGCCATGTAGAAAACAATGCTTGCCATTTTCCCTGTTTCATATGTATTGTGCTTTCTAGAAGTTTAAGAAGTGCATATACATAAAAATATATAGTGGAATGCAGTTCTGAGAAGTCGAGATCTTAAGGCAGTCTCAGGCTTCTTTATAAAACTTTCACAGTTACAGCCAGTGGAAAGAACAAATTCCCTGTTGCTATTTATGGCAGAGACTCAAAGGAGCTGTGATGGCTAAAAAACAAAGAAAAATCAGTTATTAATGATCTATGATTTAGCCATATTGCTTCCTTGAGGTGCCTAGTCTTTGACGTCTGTGTAACTTCTTGTAAAATTAATGCTAAAGGTGACAGTTTTGGCCTTTGATATAAAGCAGTTGGTTTAAATGGTAAATATTTGGGGGCCCAGACTTTTCTGCAGATACTTGAGTGACAAGCTCTAATACTTGGGTTGAAATTCTCTTTTGCCTGCCTGTCTTTTTCTCTGGACAGTTCTCCACATTTCGCATAGTTCTTTCCAGGCAGTATGAACTTAAAAATAGATTTACTGCTCTGATAAACAAGTCTGTAAACAGCACAAAATAATCCTCACTCTGCTGTTCATCATTTCTGTAATAATGCAGATATTTCTACAGGAGCTTTAATGTTCCCCTTCAGAGGCTTTTCAGGGAACTGTAAATCAAAATTAAACTTTAACTTTGTGAAGGTATTACTTGGTAGGAATCTATTATTTGCAACTCTTCAGCAAAGCTCCAAATACATCCAACCTGTATAATTTTCGACAGCCTTAAAAGAATTGCTGAACCTGCTGAGTTCACTGGGTGTCTTCTGATTTTTATTTTTTTTTTCCTTTGTATTCTGGGGTCACTTAGTTGCTTTAGTTACTTTGGTGTGGTTTTATGTTTGGGGTTTCCCTCCTTTCCCCCCCTATTTTTTTCTTCTGTGGTGAGATGAAAGTCAAATTAGGGCTGTGAGAATGCATTTGTGTCTTGGCCTCCTCCAGTTATCCTTGCCTTGCTTCCTGTAGCCCAGGGCTACCAGTTCACAGTGGTACAAGATGCAGAAGAGCACTTGGAAAATAACCATCTAGGCCACCACTACATCCTACTGAAGTCTATTCTAATGGCAAACCTAAACCAGCTCTGCTGGTAACAGGAAAGCTATTCTAGCTTTGCACTATTTTAGAAAGGGTAGGAATTTAAGATAATGTTATAAATGGGAACAAAAGCAAATTATAATTTTAAATGAGCTTATGATATAATATCAAACCTGAAAATTATGAACAGATTCTTTTAAATTCATGTTCGTAGGTTAAACCCTTGATGCTCATTTATCTGACTGCTTCTGTGATCATACCTGTTATGGTGGCTTATAAAAGTTTTTATACAAGATTAAAAAAATTAACCTTACTAATGGCTACAATTAAAATCTACACTGGAGTAATTTGAAATTGGGCAAATTCTGTCATTACTCAAATCCTACTTGCTTCACCACATTAATTTGTGCTGTATTAAATTTGAGATACCAAGGTTGTTCAGCAATGTCAGAGTCAAAGCTTCTCTGATTTTGAGGTTTTTGGGAGGTTTTTTTTGGAGATAGTTAAATGCCTATTGTAACAACAGTAACTTTGAGTTGGCTAAGAAATGAGTGGCATGTTTTTCCTCACTAAGGTCTCCAGTGAAATTTGAGTTGTATGCATTGGTAAAAAGGACTGGTCCCTGTGGCTCAGAACCTAATGCTTGCTTTATTAAGAATACAAATGTCTCAATGTTATGGACCAGATATTTTAATAAAAGCCAGATATTTTAATAATGTCACTGTTAGGCTGGAGGGCAAGTTTATCATAAGGGTTGGTTATAGAAATTAAGCACCACAGTGCAGGGCTTTAAACTCAGGCACTTTCCCTGTCTGTGCACAGCTTTCCTACACTTGAAAGGTAATTCACATGAAGGAAGCCTGTAAATTTAGAGAACATTTGTATCTCATGTGCCTTTCATTGCAAATTAGATGATCCACTGCAAAGGAATAGATGATCCACTGCAAAGGAAAAGATACTTGGGAATAGCTGTTTTCCTATGATGGGGCCTAAATATTAATGTACTTGCATTCAACATCCCCTTGGAGGCCACATTTTGTTTGCCTGTTGTTCTCAACTTCTTGCTTCTGCTTTAATTGAGTTCATTAAAGTGACATTTAGCTCAGGCTGGGACTGTGCCTCTGACCTCTGATTTGAAGGTAGGTTGTCATGTATTTTTGAAAAGCACTCTAAATTCAGCCTCCCTTCCTTTTAAAAATCTTTTGCTGTCTTCCTATGACCCGGGCTAACCTTTTCTGAGCTGATTCAACTCTATCAGCCCAGCAGAAATCCCCCCTTTCTCTTCTCCCCCCGCTGGTTTAGTTTCTTGGTGAATTATTGAACTGACCTGCCCCTGATTTGGGTCTCCCTGGCTCAAGTCTGTCTTCACACAGTGCCTCAGTCACCTCATCTCAAACTCCTCCACTAAGAGCTACCATCTTGATTCTGTGGTTTTGTTCTTTTAGCACTTAATTTCGTTCACTCCCAGGGCCATGCAGTGATGGATTTCCCTTGTGAACGCTCACCCCTGGGTGTAAATGCATCCACTTCACTGTTGGTGTCTTTTTCTGGTGATCTTCCACAGTACGCTTTGCCCGCTGTCTCTGAGCTTTTTCTCTTCTCTAGGAAGCTACTGAGAGATTCTAAGAGAATCTAATGCTTCTTCCTCATAAGGAAAGCTTCACCATACTTTGAGTAAGGGTTTGGGAATGTAAGGGGAGAGAGTATTCATCAGCTGAGCATGGCAAAGAGATGAGGAGCATTGGTGGTGTGAAGAGTGAGCAGTAGAATTACCCCAGGATGTAGCTGTCTGGTGCCTAATGCTGTGGCTGCTGTCCCTGGACTTTCTGGGAATCCAGAGGGTGGTGGAAAGGGCCAGTTGTTTGTCCATCACTGTTTTGAGATCTTGGCTGCCTAGAAATGTGGAAGGAGATCTGCCATGGAACTAAAACATGCTTTCCATGAAGCATATGCATGGAGACAGAGGCTTGCTTCAGAGATGTTCCGTTTAGGACTTGGCTAGGTTTTGGAGATTTTTGTGCCCCTGTTAGTATCCATAGTTGTGTCACCTTGGAAAATTCACTGATTGTGTGTGAATTTTGGCAGTCCCTACAGGAAATCCCCTCTGTGCTTGCTACAGCCTTCTGTGTATCCTTTTAATTGTGGGGGAGGGCATCAGTTATAAACTTATAGATGAACATCTACTATTTTCACTCATAGAAGCTGGAAGCAAATCCCTTGCAGATGCCTCTTGTGTGTTATAATGGAGACAGAGTAAACAATTTATGGAACCATAAGATAGTTGACCTCAACCTCCACATAAACAGCATGGGGAAGTATATGAGGATTTTCTGGTTTTTAGCTTTGCTTTGGTTGGGGTGTTGCCCAGCCTTCTGCTTCTCTTCTGTCTTTTTTTTCTTTTTTTGTATGCTCCATCCCACCATGTAAAAAGATGCTCTTTCAGTCTGTTCATAGCTGGCTGTTTGCGGGGTAAGGGGGATCAAGGTGAAGGTGACCAAAGGAAAGTTGCAAATTGCTTTTGATGCTGTCTATAAAATAAGAAAGCCTAAGATGATCTAGGAGGATGTGGGTATTTAATTCATGTGGGGAAACCAGAGCTGAAGCAACATGCTTCACTTTCTAAGGATGCATCCAATTATCTTCTTCCGTTCTGTGGCAGATTTTAGAGTTCTTGATGGGGGAGATAAGACAATATTCCCATTTTGTTAGATGAGAAGCAATCAAATGAGGAATATGGGGGAGAGCCGGGAGTTGGGACCAGGACTGTCCAGCTTTGCACTGCTGATGGTTTCATTGTATATTAATAATAAGATTTCAGAGAACTTTGGACCAACCAAGCTATTTTAATCTTGTCAGAACTTTGTTGATATTTGTGAAAATACTGGGAAATGGGAGTATTGGATGCTTGAGAAATGTTTGTTGTCACCATTGTTAATTCAAACTTTTGCTTGCTGCTAATATTACTCTTGAGATCAGAGGCCAGACATAATTTGGATTAAGGAAAAGAGAGAAGAAATACTGAGCAACATCTGCATGCTGCAAACAAATGCACTAAGGAGACTTTATACCCTAATAGGGAAAAGTAGGGCCCTGGTTTCAAAAAGCACTTCAGAATGTGGAGTGAGCCCTACAGAGCCCATTGACTGAAAGGGATTTCCATTCCTACCCATACCTGAATAGGCTTGAGTATAAGGGAAGGGGGACTTTTTTATTACTTTGTTTTTTTCCCCCCCACAGAGCCAAGGTGAACTGTGGGAGTATTAAATACTGCAAAATTACAAACACAGAAGCATTCTTCCAAATTACTAGGAAGCCTCTTCCCCCAGTATGCTCTGTTTGCACTTGGGAACAGTTAAGTCAGATACTTAGCTAGGCAGACCAAATCATACACAGAGCTTGTGAAAATAATTATCTCTACAATTCCAGCTTTTGTTTCATGGCCCTTAAATATGCACTGAAATTTCACTCTGAATATTCTGAGCCAGAACATGATTTTGCTGGGAAAATTGCATATAAAACCTAATTAAAAGCATCAACCCACACTTTTCTTTTAAAAGTACATCTACTACCATCATGACTCTAAATGTAACAGAGCTCAACAAGTCTCTAGCAGCCAAGGAGACACGTAATTTAAAGGCTATTTCGGCATTTGATTAAGCACACAGTGATAACTACAAGCCCGTGCCCTGCAGGCATGACAAGAGGCAATTATGTTCTGAGGTCAAAAGCGAGGGGGAGAAAAAGCACAAGATTTTGATGACTTACTTAATTTTCCAGCTCCTGAAATTAACAGAGACAAAGGAGTTCTAAATCGCCCAGATAAAATCCTGTCATTATCTGTTGCCTTTTCACCCTCTGCTCTCACTTTGCCCTGCAGAAGCTCAGGAGGATTATTTTCCACCAAATGGCTGCACTTAAAAAAAACCTCAAGTTGGCACACATTTAAACGTTAAAGAATTTGAAAAGCACTCTTTTTAAGTTCTGTATTTAGATGGCTGTCTGCACAGAGGATCCTGGAAAAAGGCACCTGTTTTTCAAAGTAGTGAGCAGCCATCAGCTCCTCTTGACTTCAAGCCAACAATTAGGTCACTTATTTAGGAGATTAAATAAGGAGCTCAATGAGAGTCTGGGAAGATAGGGAGCTGCTCAAAGAAGAGAGAAGTGCATTAATGAATTAATACAGTTGTTCTGTGTATTTCGCAGATGGGCTTTGATGTATCTTGTTTCACAGTAAAAAGCAAAACGTCTTTGCTCCTTACAGGAAAAGCAGTAAAAATTATTAAGTAAGATTATCATATAGGGACACAACAACAACAACAAAAAAAAATCTGTGCAGAGCAAGTGATTTGGTGGACAATGGCAGGATGGAAAACATGTGCCTATTGCTTTAGGAGAAAGCACGACAAGACATCGTGCTATATTACAGTATTCAGCTGCTTCTAGTTTTTCCAGGGTGTTACATTTTTTATGCTTTTTATCCAGAAAATAAATGTAAATGTTGACTTCATGGTAGCTCAGGGAGGTAACTGTAAGTGGAAGCTGTCCTTCTTACACCAAGTAGTCAAATGATTATGTGAAAAGCAAAAAGGTGAATTCCAGGAACTTTAAAGCTGAATCTAGAAATGTTTGCATCTGTCCAGAGATTCTGTACTGGAGAGTAGAATGTAAGATGTTATTTTTGGGTTGGGGTGTTTTGAGGGCATCCTTGGAACTGATATGCATGCAGTTTTAGTAGATCAGTGCTGTAAAGTCTCATGGACAGGAGACACACACATGATTCTAGAAATGTGTTCTCATTTGAAGTAAAGATCTTCAATGGTTTTGTAACTTGCTGTGAGTAATTCTTAATGTGTTATTTCCAGCATAACACAAGAGTTAAGGTTAGCTGCATTTGTACAGTATTGCTCTTTGAAAAATACACTAGGTTTGTATGAGTGAGTTCTCAGGCATTTAATTTTTGTGATTTTAAGCAGGGTTTTCCTCAGTCTTCACGTGTTTATTGTCTTTCTTTGATATAGAATACTAAACTGAAAAAAAAAAAAACCTAAAACATATGAATTCAGAGCAAAAATATACTTTCTGAATCGTGTGGCTCAGGAGTTTTGTATTCTGTAGTGGGAACTGAAAAAAGTAAAGTAGTATTAACAACTGTTTTTGCCCTTTGTATAGCCTATGTTAATCTTCCAGGGAAAAAGATCCAAATTGCCCAAGGACTGGGCCAATCCGTAGCTCCAAATAGCTAATATTGCCTGTAAACCTCATTTTGTCATTTTTTTGGCAGTTAACAGGAGTCATCTAAGCACATGGCAGGAGGAGGGAGGGCTCTTGGCCTCAGCATTCTGCCTAAAGCTGCTAGAAACCTTCTGCCTCCCATGTCACCAATCTGCTCAGGTTTAGCGCAGAACAGGCTTGAGAGGAGAGCTCGCCACAGCTCTTCTCCAAAATCAGAATCCTGGCATCAGAAGATTTTTGGTCAGCGCTGGCCTTCTGCCATGGAGTCCAGTGTTTGACAGAGCAGGACCTGCTGCAGGCTTCTGTGGACAGATCCCTGTCAGCAAACTTAACACCTCTTGAAGCTGTTTGTAGAGCAGGCTAAAATTGCTGGGCTCTGCTGACTCTGCCTTTCTGGCTGGCTTATGTCTTCTGTCAAATGTAGTCTCTAACATTGTCCCATCTGTCCTCTACTCACCTTGACTGGTGGTATCAAGCCAAGGGTAAGAATGAGGCAGTGTTCCTTAGAGGTTCATGCTTGTCCTCCTCATTTTCCTCCTCTTGTAACAGGAGAAGTTGGTGGCATTGAGAATGTATTGCATTACACAAATGTATGGTGCAATGTGAGCCCAGGGCAAAACCATTTCTCCAATCTCAGGGAAGGAGGACATTTCAAGTGATCCAAACCCTAAAGCTGTGGTAATTATGCAAGCTATTATTCAAGAATGAGCACATGTCTGTCCTGGGAGTTTGGCAATTAGTCCAGGGAGGGTCTGTTATCAAAGTAATCCCTGCAGATGTACAGAAATTGGAATCTGAGATTGTATCTGGTGATACATAAATGAGACAGCTGACAATAATAGAAGGATTCATGGAAGTTAGTGTGTTGGTGCCTGACAGGCAGGGCAGCCTTGGTATGGTCAAAATGGTATTCTGAGAAACATAATATACTCTTATCATAATATGCTCTTATTTTCCATAAACAAACTTGGTGTGCATGTACTGTGGGGATGTTTTATGGAACAAACCAGCAGAACATTGGATGGGATTTTTGGTTTAGGGGGAGGGTGTTCTTATAATGGGGCCAGGAGAAAAGGGGGTTGTTGAAAGATGCCTGGTATCATGTGGGCTATGGATCTACTGGAGGCTTTAACCTCTGTCACCATCACATACACATGCAGGCTTGGTGTGTGTGTTGAGTTTTGTGGTTGGAAGTGTACAAATGTAGCTGGGAGAGTATGTCATCCCTATACCTGGAAACCTTTTTGGTGTGGGTGTGTTTTCATTCTTGTGGAATAAAGGAGGAAAGGAGTTGACTTTTATTTCAGCTTGTGACTGGTGTGCTAGTCTGGGAAACAAGTATTTGGTTCCTAGCATCACCATGGATTTCCCATGAGATCTTCTGGAGGCTGGAAAACCCTTCTGTGGCTGACTTGAAAAAGACAATGTGTAGCTACTTCATGTGGATATTTGGGGATTAATATATTCACGTTCGTCAAGCTGTTTAAGATCTTTGGATCAAAGAGGCTGTAAAGATGGGAAATACAATTGCTTGTTGTCAAGTGACGTTTTTTACTAATACTTTAGGGCTTTGTTTTCAAGGCATCTCAAAGTGTGTTTCTTTTTTTTCTTTTGCAAACTGTAGCCTGGATTTCTTTTAAAACAGGTAAGATTTCCAAGAGCTCTTTAATTACACAAGTATTTGCCAGCTATTTGACTGTCTAGGCAGATCCAGTGCAAAGCTAAGACTGAACTTAAATCCTCTGGTGTCCCATAAATCGGTCTTTCCATGGAAAGTATCGCTGCAGGGCCCAAACTTTGGGATGCTTGCCAGAACCTGCAGGCCATCCCCTGGCATGCTGCAGGCTACAGCAAAAGCCATTAAGATCCCTTTTTCTAAGGGCTAAGGAAAGGACCAGGATCAATACAGATGTTATTGCATCTGCTGTAGGACAGGTGCAATCTTGCTGAGCAGGGGGGATCCTGGTGCTTGGATTGCTTGTTGTTGTATAATTTTCTTCGCTTGTTCAAGTACAATGCAGGACTGTAATTTTATATATCGAAGCCAACTAATTTTTCACCTGGTAAGTAGAAATAACAACAGTGCCATAGTTGCTATTTGCCTGTTTCAGTGAGGGATTTCTAAAGCCTTGTATAGAAGGGATCTACAGCTTGTTTTTAAAATGAGAAAATCGAGTCACTGAGTGGAGAAGTGATTTCTCTGGGCAGCCAGCAAGCCAGCGACTGGACCCCATTTCTGCAGATCTTATCTGAATGGTACCAAAACTATCTCAGCACAGCATACGGCTAAAAGCTGCTGCTGAATGTGATCCTGCTTTTAATTTTAGCCTCAGCGTGGAAAGTCAGCGTTGACTGTGTTTCTGTGTTAATCCTTGCAGCTTTCAGCCGTGCCCCAGTGCCCATGGCTGTGGTCCGAAGGGAGCTGTCCTGTGAGAGTTACCCCATCGAGCTGCGCTGCCCGGGAACAGATGTTATCATGATTGAAAGTGCCAACTACGGCAGGACTGATGATAAAATCTGTGACTCTGATCCTGCTCAGATGGAGAATATCCGCTGTTATCTGCCAGATGCCTATAAGATTATGACTCAAAGGTATAGTATTTAATATTCTTTGTTTGCTGACTGTTGGTTTTTTTTTTTTTTTTTTAATCTGGAGTGTGTGCACCAGTTCGTGTGTTTGCATGAGAAAATGTAGGTATTTAGTCTGGGTGTATGTGCACAGAATTGCAGCTATCATTGCTAAACTGTGGGTTTAACAGAGTTGGTTTAGCATCACGCAATATAACTAACATTTCCTGTAAGTACTGCTCATCAGTCATCTTGATTCTCACCACATCCCAGTTTTACCTCTGAAATACCTAAATATCAAGGCTCTTAATGAACGTGGAGGTGAAATCTTTCTCAAAATGCATATTCACTAGTTTTTGTGCTGTGCTCAAACAGAAGGCCAGTAATCTCCTTGAAAGAATCAATATTTTGTGTTCAGAATAGCAGTTACAGTTTTCAAAACATAAAGAGGCGTCTGCATCTTTCCTTGTGTTGCCAGGCTTAGTTTTAGAGAGCATCCGAGTTTCCAGTCAAGCATTGGTATTCTCATTGATGAATTGCTAAATTCCTGTATAATAACTGTAGGTGTTAAATGTAGCTGCTGCATTTGGAGATGGTAACTGAGAATACAGTCAGACATGTAGACAGACTCCTGTCTGGCTTGCAGAGCCAGGGCCTAACAGTTTATTCCAACCTAGAGATATCTTGGTTATGAAAAGCCTCTTAAATGTTGCCGAATTTTTAAGAATATTTTCTGGCACAAGTGCTGTTGTGGGAAGGATTCGTAAGTCACAGCTCTCAATGTGTAATTGAATTCAGTAATACATCCCTAATACATGAATAATTATTTAGTGCATTTGACTGTTAATTAGTAATAGAGATTAGTATTTCAAGGTATTAATGGCATTGGCATAGGCAAAATGTTGCTAATTGATGTCATGACAACAGTGTTTGCATCCCAACAGTGACCTCATGGCTTAAAGCAGTGCAGGGTTTTAATGGAGCATCTTGCTGTTGTTTACTGTGAAATGCTTTGCACTAAAATGGACTGGTGTGACCAACATGAGTTTTGGCTGTGTTTCACATGCTAACTGCTATTTTTGACTTTCCTTTAGCAAGTGCTAAGTGCTAATGTTTAATATTTAGGTCTCAAAATGTTGAGAAGTCTCGTTTTTCTTAAGAAACGTCCCCACTGCTGCATGTGGCTCCTCTAAGACCATTCTTTAAGTTGGACTTCCTTGCCTAGCTGGTTGGAGTCTTGTTCATAGGGTTGTGCCAGCTGACATTTTCAAGAGAAGTGGGATGGGTAACAACATGCCATCAGCCAGTCCCTTGGATTTGGTGTGGTTTTAGTGGAATTACTGTAATTCTCCCCGTTCAGGTTGTTAGTGGCTTCAAGCAGAAACCCTTAATCCTCTGCATACTGGCAGAATAAAGCCATGTCATCTCCTCTGTGGCCTGCTACAGAGTACAAAGTATTATTATTTTCAGATAGATATGCATTAGTGTCCTCCAGGTAGCAGCTCCTGAGCCAGATGCAGAGCTCTGCAACCTTCTGGTCAATCCCTACATGTACGAAGTCTGCAATAAACATTGGCCCTTGGGTCAGGGAGGGCACATAATCGTCCTTTGTGCCTGTGGCACTGCAATGAAAACTTGTGGTGATTACTCACCTCCAGGTATCATCAGTGCAGGCTCAAACGGCTTAGCAGGGAAGCTCATTTCTGGGGCAAAGTATCTCTGTTCTTCCATTTGGGCAGAAAGTGGTGCTGGAGAGGATGGACACTGAAGGGAGGAAAAGGTGTGCAGTCCTGTTACTGGGTACTGTTGAGTTTCTTGAAAATAAAGATAGCCTGATGTAAAAAGACAGGTAGAAAAGGGAAAAAATATTCTACTTTGCATTTTTGTCAGTCTCATTTCTTTTTTTCTCTCCATTAATTCAAAGACTTGAAACAATTTAAAAATAAAGCCATTAAAATGGAATATGTTCCTAAGATGCAAACCAGTCTGTCAGCTCACAGCTCTGGGTACACTTTACAGCTGAGCCTCTGAAAAAAGTAGTTTAAAAGGAAAATTGTGGCATAGAAGTTGTGGCACTAACCATGGCATTTTCTTCTGAAAACCTCGACCTGCAAAATTAATCAATTTAGTAGTATTTGGGTGGGTTTGCAGATTAATGCAGGCTCTAACATAGTAAGCTTGTCTTTGCTAATGCTGCAGGGTGGGGGAGCAGCTACTGGGAACTGAAGATTGTCGTGACAGTGAAACCTGCATGGTAATTGAAGCTGTCCGTGTGTGGAAAGAGAAGTGGTATGCACAGTGTGTGCTTATTAGGTATTGAGTAATTATTGCATTCATAAATACACAGTCCCCTTGTGGACTGTATAGTAAGTTGTCTCACTACTGGCAGATTTTAATCAGCGACACTGCACAGCCAACTCGGACACATTCCGGCGGGAATGTGAGGGGGAGAGAGAAAGATGGGAAGGAAAATGTGCGTGAGCAGAGGTGGTGTTGGTGTGTGAGCTGAGGCTGTGAGTGAGCAGATTTATGGTAGAGATTAGTGATTGCTCCCCCAGCTACCGCCACCAAAAAAAAAAAAAAAAACAAACTGAAAAAAAAAAAAAAAAAAACAAAACCAACAGCTGGAGCTGACATGTTCCTTACTTCTGTACATGTATATAAATTAATTTTTGCAGATGACTGTGTAGGTTATTTTGAAAGGGAAAGGCATAAATCTTAAGTTGTGTTTGTGGAACCCCCTAAGCAGAGGGAACACAAGGAGCTCTTGCTGCTTGTGTTGCCCTGATACTGTCTATAATCTTAGGAGTGCTTGAAGTAAGAAAAGATTGTAGGGAGCTAGTTTATAGGACACTAAATATGAGGTCTACTTTTTGTTTGTTTGTTTTCTTATTTTGCCAGCTCCTCCTTCAAACATCTGACCAGCTGTTGTCCATAACAGCTCAGAAAGTGTGCTTTATGAACTGAAGTTTTTCTGATGAGATTAGGGAAAAAAAAAATGTTTTGTAGCATGTTAGCTTTGGAGAAGCATCTTTGCAAGGCCTGCAACAACTAATTGAATTCTAGCCATGCCTATTGTAAATTGTGTGCACTGTACCCTGGGAGACTGTGCTATGTCCTCCCTTGAGCGACTGTGTGCCACAGAATTAACATATCATCCATTTCAACAGCCAGGGTTCTCTGTGAACAATAGGAAAAGTGGCCTCCTATTCCCGTAGCAATTGCCTTTGTTTTTATAGTGTTAACACAGTTCAGTGTATTAAAAACACCCTAAAGAAAAAAGGGGAAAAAATAGCTTTTGGTGTGCTGTCTTGAATTTTCTGTTGATACTTCCCACCAAGAAATCATCCTAGGTTGAAGTCAAGGGAAGGAAGAAGAGAACATCAGGTTTTTGCATGTATGTTCACAGAACTTTATGCTGTCAACAGCACTTGTGCTTTTCACTTTGACGTTTGGAACATTCTTTTCCACAGACTTTGACCTCAAATATTAAAAAGAAGCAGGGGGAGAGGGAAAGTCCAAGTAGGAACAGTAGGAAGAACCTGACATGTAGGTACACATACAGAGAGCACTTCTATTTTTTTGTCCTAAAGGTGAGAGCAAGGCTTTCCTTTTGCTTTTTGGATCCTTGTCTACCCCAACCATCATCTGCTGCTCTTAATCTGGAGGAAGGAAAGGAGGGATGGAATAATGAGGCAAAGTGACAAAAACAGCAGGCAGAGCAGAAGAGACAGGAGAAATGTTCACAGGTCTCAGCAGTTGTTCTCAAGATCAAAGTAAAATTCTTTCTGCCCTAGAAGATGTGGAAGGCTCTTGCTGGGGAACTCTCATCTTTCTGAACAACACAGAGAGCCCAGTTTGCAAAGTAGGCAGGGTTTGCCTTTTTGCCAGAGCAGAGCCATGCAGAGCTCTTGTATGCTGTGCTTACCACTTCTGGCTTGGGGATGAGGGCTGCTGAATGCTGCTCTCCTCCCTTCTCCCCTTAAAGAAGGCACAGCTAGGAGGTACTAAATGTGCTGCCGGGCCTGCAGTAGCTTAGCTGAGCTAATTTCCTTACAGTTTGAGTCGGATCTGCATGGCTTGTCCTTGTGGCTTCAGTGTTGACATCATTGATGAAGATTGCAGGTCAAGACATAAAGGGAAAAAAAATAGAAAAAGTGCAAGACTGCAGGAATGTAAGACTGTGGTCAGCTGCTCTCAGATTTCCCTTTAGTTTCATCAGAGGGCCTAATCTTTATATGTGAGAAGGGGCACACTCAAGTCTCTTGGTACTTGGAGGGATGGTAGCAGTCACTTTGCACAGCATAGGGGAGAATAAATAACTTGAAAAAAGCAGCTTGCATTACACTGCAAAGATTTTTCATCTCCTGAAGGGCTGTGTTTTGCTAATGTTTTTGGTTGATGACCTGAAAAATGCGGGAGTCTGAAATGAAGGCCATTATTATTGTAATAATATTGCATCTCATGGCATGCTGTTATTGATGTTATCGTCTCCTGCAATTTACAAGACGTTTCTCAAATGTCAGTGATCTGCACTTGTGTTGGGAAATAAAGAGGCAGGATTACCTGTATTTTACAGATAGGATCATTCATGTTGGTCATTCATAAAATAGCCACTGATTTTGGAGACTAGTTTCAGGATATTTTTGTAGAGTCTTTTATATTAAGTAGTTGGTTGCAGTGGGGAAGGTGCAAAGGACAAGGAGAGCTGCAGACCTGGGGGCTCTGTACTGGCAAAGCCATCAGCAGGACTGAAGGGGGGGATGGCTTCAGCCGAACTGCAGTGCAGTTGTGTCAGGCTCTACAAAATTAATGGTATATTTCTTAGAAAACAGCCCCCTGCTTAGATGCTGTCATCACCTCTGACTCAGATACTGAATGCCCTATTTGGTAGGAACCCCCCACCATCCTCCTCTGCATCCTGAGCACATTTTGCTAAGACTGCCAAGATACTACTCATTTTTCTAAATTTGTTACCACACAGATGGCTTGAGAAGTACATTTCTGAAGGACTGAGATACTGCAATGGGAAGCTAGGCTTTCTGGGAAGCCTCAGTCTGGCGCTTGGAGATCTCCACGTGAAAAGCATCAATATGGAAAGATACCAATGTTTCAGTTAAGCAGATTTTGTACCAATAGAAATCAATGAATACTGAATACTCACATTCCCTGGATTTTGATTTTAAAGGTTAGAAAACAAGCCTCACCACTTGGTTAAACGATCTATTTTCTCACCATATAGAAAGATTTTAAAATGAAGGGAATTCTGTTAATCTCACCTGAGCCTTGACCCTGGGACAAGGGCACATATGCTAGATTACTAAAACAGGGGAAAAAAAAAAATCAAAAATAGCTAAAAAACAACAGTTAGTCCTAGTGGGGTTTTGTGCACTGGGCTGTTGAATCACTCTAAAATAGGTTGCTACTTCCCAGCCTACACAGTCTTAATTTATCCTATCTCTTCCTTTCCTGAAAATGATGTCGGAGAAAATTCTTAAAGTGACAGCCCCTTGGAATTGCCCTGGTACCCTAGGAGATCATGGTTTGCAGGCTCAAACATCTCAGATGATTGCAGCTGCCATGGTAACACATGAGGGGGAGGCAGTAGCTTCTGAAGGTAATTAGGTTCCAAACCATGGAAGGCTCTGTAGATCAAAAATAGTGCTTTAGGCCTCCCTGGGTACCAATTGGTAGCTGTGGCCAGCTATAAAACACCACACTTTAAATAAATAAATTAATAGATGGTTGTATTGTGCTGTGGCTGTTGGGTTTTGGTTGCTGTCAGCCTGTGACTTCAGTGCATTGCCATTTGGGAAAATCCAGACATGAGCTGAGAAAGCAGCATGCAACTAGTCAGCCCCTGTGGCCAAAGGGAAAGGGCATGCTGGAGGAATTTATCTTTGCTGTCCTCTAAGTTTCAGTTTTTCCAGGTATTTTGCTTTATTTCTTTCTAGTCCTCCTGCCAACCCTGGCCTTAGCCAACAAAGAGAAGACACAGGACAATGTCTTGGGTAAATCATATCTTGAAGTGGCCTCAGAATCTTTCAACACATGATGAGCTGAGAACCATGCAGGAAAAATCCAGGTTTATTACTGCATCCATTACTTCACTCGTGTGAAAGTGGCCACCTCCAGCCTGTCAGAGGGAAGGAACTAGCCAGTCCTTGGCAGCCTTTCACATGTACCTTTTGCCAGTGGGGGAAGACCTGTATGAAGCATACTCCTGTCCTCTGTTTTTCTTCTGAGTGTTTGAGGCTTGTTGAGACCAGCAGCTCAATTGTTAATGTGGAAGGAAGGGTTGAGCAAGGATGGATGTGTTGCTGGCAGCAGAGTCCTGGAACCACAAGAAGGGTGCTCAGGGAAGATCCAGCTTCAGGCTCTTGGGTGTTGTTTTCTGCTTTTGCTGAAACAGATTCTGTACCTTGCAAACATTATCCAAAGTGCCCAAAGAGCAAAGTTTAAAGCCAGGCATCTGCATGCTTCCCGTGGCACCTCCTGTCCATTACCTAAATAGCTGAAGTGATAAACATCAAAGATGCTTTTGCTCAATCTTCCTGCATCTTCCATCCATCTGAATGTGGCAGTCATATGAGGCTGTTGCAGGAATTGGCCTTCAGATGCTTGGTCTTCTTGTCACTAGGATAAAATCTATGCAGAGCATTGCAAAACAGTTTATAACATAGTCTGTAAGGTTTGTTCAGGCTAAGTGACTTACACTATCTTAAGATAACAAAGCAAAAATTTCTTTTGATTAGAAAGAAGTGTGCACACTCTTTCTCTGGTTGGTTTTGTGGTTAGGAATAATGTCTGAAGGGCTGTGAGGTAAGATGGCTTTGAAGTAATGCATCTATATCGCTTTCTTTTGCTTCTTTCTTTCTTCATGTACAAAAGAGCTCAGTTAGTCTGTGCCTGAGGTCGAAACTGGGTTTATACACAGGGGATTGTCTATTCTCTAGGACATTTCAAAGCTTTCATTCAGCACATTTTTGACTGCATCGTTTGTAGAATCTTTGGAGCTTGAACTCTGTATTCTGTTCCAAGATGTGTAAAACCATCACTGGCTTATACCACACCCTCTGCATGTGTATGCCTGGGATTTCTTTGCCTCTCTGCAGGGCTGGAAGTGCTCCCTGCAGACCTCCCTCACCTTTGTATGTTTGCAGTTTGGCATTCACAATCCGGCTCTGCATTTTGTGTGATCACTCTGCTGATACCAAATGCAAACAGGTAAAAAAAATGTCCATTAGACACAAACCATTTGCTTGCCAGCATCGAAAATATGGACTGACACAGGCAGTGTTCCTGGATGATCAGTCCTTAAATTTAGGTGTGCATTTTGTTAGAAGGATAAACTGAAGTTTATTTCAACCTCTTTGGGAACTAGTGGTTAGGAATGGCAGTTACTGGAAGCGGTGACCCAAGAACAGGTTTTGCTGTCCATTGTAATTCAGCAGAAGGATTTTATGTATCAGTAAGTGGAGTGCATAAGAAATGCCCAGCCACATTTGTGATGTAAAGAAAGGGCAGGATATGGAATTTGATTAGAGCCATCTTCTATGCATTATGTATAAGATAATACATTGGTGTCAGTTATATTGAGTAGAAGCCTTAATTCAGCTTGAGTCCTGCTGACATCGTAAACTGGGAGACAAGGAGTGGTTTATGGGCAGTAGTGGAGTCTCCAGACTGAGTTATGGCCTCAGCATTCAGTCTGTTACTGAGAGTTGCAGTTGGTAGCAGGCAGTATATTACATGCTTTTACCCAGAGTAGGACTGGTGACAAGGAAGGGAAAAACTTTATCACAGAGACACTGTGAGAAATGGAGGACTGAGTTATGGGCAAGACAGCAATAGAGAACTATAAAACTAATGCAAGAGAAGAAGGGAGGATTTTGTGCTGGCCAGAAGGAAAGATACCAGAATGGGAATAGAGCTTCCCCACAGGGTCACTAGTTTGCCCCTGTGCCCAGTCGTGCCTCCCTCAGGGCAGGGTGTGGCATCCCATAGTGAGCAGGGGCTATCTCTGCCATTCCCATACCTTTTTTTGTTCTTGATTCTTCATAGAAAGACATGGCATTTCACCCCAATGGTCAAGATTTTTAATATCCTTTCTAGATTTTCAGTCATAATTGTAATTGTATATTTTTGCTGTCTGTATAAATGGTCAAATCCTTCCGGAGTCTCATTAAATCCCTGGTCATGGTGACTTCTAGGAGCTCTAAGTCCAGCAGGATAATAGCTTACAGTATCAGAAACTAATGTTAGGTCTTAACTTCATTTCCATCTTACCTCATTGTGGAGACAGAGGCATCCAAGCTACCTTTGCCATTTCTGTTCCTTAGCTTGTATTCATTTGTCATATGACTTCTAACCTTTCTGCTCCCCAAGGGAGAAAGTGATGATCTTTCAAATATTTCTTCTTATAGGAGTTGGTATGGATTTTTGTTCTAAGTGTGTGAAGGTTCTTGTTTTTCTCCCTGAATACCCTTCATTTTTAAGCAAACCCAAAAGGACAGAAGAGGGAGAAAAAAAATTGTGATAAATCTGAGTGCTTGAGGTAATCTCTGTAAAGCCTGCTTCTACTCTTCCTTTTCCCAAGTGGCTTTGAAATACACAGAATGTCCCTTTTGACTCAAGAGTATTACACCCACACAAATACAATTGCATCCTTCCCCAAAAGGCCTGCTCTGCTCCTGATAAATTATTAGTTCTCTTGGTTGCTTGGAACAGATTGTTCCACTTAAATGATTACAGTGGTGCCAGCTAGTGCCAATGGAAAGGAAAGTCTGGGTCCTTGATACTAGTGAATGTGTGCAGTAAAATACCAGTGTCCATTAGGGTGGAGAGAGCAAGATTAGTTCTGGGAAAAGTATAGTACTTGTTACAGATATCCAGGGTCTTAGTCACACACAGTGGAGCACTATAACCTTGTCACAGGTGTTGGTGGACTAGAAGTGCGCTCACATTGGTATCTGAAGTGATTTTCCCATGGGTCATGGAAAATTTCACGTACAAATGCAGATCAGTCGTCATCATCATTGATATTTCAGGGAGCAAAGAAGACATATTAAAAAATACTCAAGCCTGCCAGTGTCAGAAGAGCACCTTGACACCCTTTTTAATTATTGGCAAGGTTGCTGACAGCTGAAGACAGGCATCTAATATCCAAGACATGTAAAAAAAACACCCCGAACCCCTTAATGATGCATACCCACAAAGAATATAGGTCACCTTCAATGCAGTGGATTAGTCGGAGCTCTGGAAAATCAATTTTGTTTGATTAGCTGCACTTGTAGCTAGATGGAAAGAGTTAAAGCCAGGCACCAAACAATGCAGGGTAATGCCTGTTGTGGTGGGCTGCAATCCAGAGAACATTTTGGTGCCTGAGTAGCCGTGCATGTGACAAGAGCTGTCTGAAGCCAGCATGGAGGTAGAAGCCTTCCAGGAAATCTGTGCAGGGGGAGAAAGGTCTCCCCTCCATTTTGTGACTTGGATGGCATCCAGGTGGTAAAAGCACCCAGTGGTTCACCTCACTGAATCACTGGAAGTCAAGGGGACCTAAGGGCAACTCACCCACCACCTACTTTGCTGCAAACCACCTGGGATGGGGAGCCAAGCATCATAGTCACTACTTCCCCCATGTCTGCTGATTTTTGGGGAAGTCTTCTATGCCCAGAGGTGGCTGAAGGGAAACTACAAAGTTGTAAACACTTGACAATTATTTAAAAAAACAAAAGTACACCGTAAAGGGAGGGAAAGAAGACGAAGGTTTTGTTGTATAGTGCTTAAAAGGCACTTTGTTGCATCAGTTGACAGATTCAATGCCAGTTGACACAGTGTGCCCCAAAGATACTTTTTTTTTTTTATCAGGAAACTTTCGTTTGGAGTAGAAACCTCCTATACATAAAAAGTATCCTTCAGATTGACCCATGTATTTGTGCTAGTACTGACAATAGATGAAAAATTCCTTTATTCCTTTCTCTATAGCTTAAATTTTAGAGGCTTAAAAACACTTAAAAGCACCCATTTCAGCTAGCAGCCTGACTCCCACTGAACTGGCAAGAGTCCTGAGGTCTCAGTGTCCAGAAATTTCTTTTCAAAATGGAAGTTTACTCTTAAATGGCTCTAGTACCTTTTAATATTTTGCTCATGATCTAATTTGGATCTTAAGTATATCAATTTGGAAGCAGTCTGCCTGACATGAAGCTATGAGTTTTTAAACTTGTATGGTTTAATAAGATTAACTTGCTGTAGTTCTGATACAGTCTTCAGTGAAAGCTTATTCAAATTAAGAATCAGTCAGAGGGGAAGTAGCCTCAAGCATAAAGTAGGAGTGAGGTGGTGCCAAAAATCAGGGCTCCAAGAGGCTTTGTTGTCTCAGCCTTTGCTGAGAGCAGAAACCTTTACTTCCAAATTAATGCACTAAGAGGGGAGGGGGAAAAAAAAAAGGTGTAATTAAGAGATTAAAACCTAATATTCCCTTCTTCAGCTGTCATCTTTGGAGATGTGCACAAATATGCACCCATAGAAATGGATATATGGTTCAATTTTTTGTTGTTGTTTTTGAGATACCAGAATATGTATTAAAATATGTGGGAACTCTTACACGTCTGCTTGAATTATGGAGAATAATTCACAGAGTACAGCAGGGCCACTAAAATGAATGAATAAATAAGTGAGTTTGAAGAGTATACCTGCCAAGTGTGTGTTTTGGGGCTCTTCTGCATAAAGTAATTAATTCATGTATTTTAATCATGTTAGTTTCTTCCAGTGTTTCCTTGCATTTCAGCAGCAGAGTATCTCCACCATGAATTTAATTTCCTCAGCGTTGGTACGGGAAATCCTGATTGTGTAACCTCTTTTTAACCTAAGGTTATATATTAATCCCCTTCCTCCCAGGGGGACACCCTCAGGATTGGCAAATACTGTGTGATTTCCAAATGTGCACCATATTGATAACATGTATATGGAATCAGGACCCTTCTGGTTCTGATTTGAATTCTGAGCATGTTGAGCATTTTTTTCTTCTTCCATGAAGAAGAAAACTCAGCAGAGTTTCCATGCATAATTTTATTCCACTGTTTCAACAGGAATAATGCAGCTGTGAAAGAGGAATGTGAAATCAAGAGCGTATCACTTTTTGAATATCACAAATTTTATTAGCGGCCTTACAGGAAGGAGGAACTCTATAGGACAGATTGGTCACAGTCCAGTGTTGCTCAGCAAGAAGAAAAACAAAGCTGCAGTGCCTGTGGTGGTAATTTAAAGTTGTGTTTAGCATTGGCTACAGGAATGGCTGAAGGGCTTAGCTGTGAGTATGAGGCCCTGAAGTAAACACTGGGTAATTTTGAAATCCCTGTGCTGTGAGAGGAGCCATCATCAGTTGTTGGTGTTCCGTGGGAGGGCTTAACTAGAACAAAATTATACAAAAATGTGTTGAACACACAGGAAAATAAAAACAATTGAGACACTGATATTTGCAAGGGTGTTTTTGTAAGGGTGATGAAAATGTGCCCATCCTGTCTTCTGTGGCATTTAAAAATACACTGAAAATAAAGGTGATGGCTTGCTGGAGTTGGTTGCCACATGGCACAGTGTGGTGGTCTTTACCTGGGTAAATTGTTGCAGTAATGGTCAGCTTGCAAAAGAAAGAGTAGCCAGAACACTTTCTTTCTGGAGAAGTGTACAAAATCCAGTTTGGTTATATGAAGTATTTCTCTGTGCTTCCTCCCCTCTCCCAGATGGCTATTGGCAAAATAGACAGGATACATACAGTATGATGTTTTAAGTATATGCATTTCTTTAATGTGCAACACTTGGCATGTTTGTATATACATTTAGAGTGACTGCATATATGTAGAGGGGGATGTGCATATGAGAAAGTACAGCAACATGTGCACAGAAAAATAGCAAATGACAGCCTTTTTGAAAGAGAAAACTGCACAGTTCTTGCCTTGCACATGCACTAAGAACAGAACTGATTTAATATTAAGAAGGAAGCAGAAGCAGCAGTCTCTTCAGAGCTGTTACCAGTAGCAGCATCCACAAGACCCCAAAGGTATTGCAGGAGACTTGTAAATCTAAATTGTATTACAATGTATTTGGGTTTCTTCAAAACTGTCAAGAGAGCAAGAAGGTTGTGCTGCCCTGGATATCTGTTAAGCCCATGGTTCTGTTCCACGTATTATGCTGAAGAATTGTGGTGCTCATTTCCCACACAGATGCCACGACTTTCAGCTTGCACCTCCAAACTTTTATGACTGCTAATTAATGAACTCACACTGTGAGTGTATATCCCACTTTTGCCCACTGTGTGTAAGGCCATAGTAGGCAAATGGGGTCCAAGGGAGCTGGCTTCATAACATGCCCAAGAATTTAGCTTTTGACTTCCAGCTGCTTAATTTTTTTCCTTCTTACCCAAGCTTTTCATTTGCTTATCTCATTATTGGGCAGCAGAGATGGTTGTAACTCCTGCTTTAATACTTTTCATTTTCTCCTGGCTTTACTTTCTGCTGGACTTTTTCTTTTGTCCTAGGCACTTCAGTGTCCTTTTGCTCCCAGGTGATCGCTGTGTCTTCTCTGTGAAAACTATGCCATTGTTGCTTATTTCCATGTAATCCTTATGTCTTTTTTTTCAAATGTGGTTACAGGGACTCTTATTAGGCTGTGTGGAGGTGCAGGTCCTGTACTGCCCTAGAATGAAGTTGGAGTGTCCTGATTTGGAGGTGCTCAGGATCTGCTGTGTTTCAAACAGCCTTTGTTGGCTGCACCAGCAAGTGTCTCCCATGGGGATAGCATTCCCAGGGGAGGGCAGTTCCTATTTGCCGTGTCTTCCTACTGCCACCATTATGTGGAGAAGCAGGTGGGTAGGCAACAAGCTCTTTGCTTGTCCCTCTTTTGGCACCAAAGAGGCAATCTGTGTTTTGCTGGGGAGCGTTGTATAGCTGGGATTTCTTTGATTTTGCACAGTCAGCCAGTACGGAATTAAGTTAATATTTCACAGTGCTGTTACTCTGTGACTGTGTCCAGCCCCTTCAATCTTCCCAGCTCCTAATAAGAAGAGTCCCCTGACTCTTACTGGTCTGTGCATGTGGCTCTGCCAGCACGAGTAGATCAATCCATGTTTGTATTCCTGGCCTTGAGCTTTGCTCTGAGATGATGACGTCCCTGAGTGTGGAGACTTCTGCTGCCATTTCAGCTCAGCTTTGAGTAAGTGATCTCACTTTGCTGAGGCTCTGAGTAACCTGAGATGGTGTGCAAGGCAACGTGAGCAGCAGAGCAGGCTGAAAAGTACAGAACTGTGTGCTCAGGAAGCGACTCCAGATTTGTTTGGAGCCTGGGTGTGATCAGTGATGTTTCTAACAGTGTTTTGTAGCATGAAGAACCTGGTTCTGGAGGGTCTGGGGTAATGCAAAGCACTGTTGAGATATAGTAGCTCAGTTCAGCTGAGGACATTTCCTGAATCACGGTGGTCATCTTTGCAAGCAAATGTTAGCAGGATCCTGGCTATCACTTTTGCGAGTCTCCTGCTACAGCTTTCAGGAGGCCACAGAAAGGGCAGAGAAGAAAAAGGAATGTGTTGGAGTGTAGGGAGGATGAGGAGCGTTTTGTACCGAAATCTTAGTTCGAGGAACTGGCTTTCTCTGTCATGTAGTAAATTCATTAGTCATGTAGAGTGAGGAAGTTGATTTATGGCTATGAACTGTATTGAATTGACAAAAGTAGCTTCTTGAAATTTAGTAGCCAAAATTAAGGGCTCTCAGGCATTAACAGATTAGACTGCTTGAGGCAATTTAATTATTTATCCTGTGCAAATGGGATAGGCTATTTCTAGAGTGATGCCTGTACTGCTTTAGACATATTTTAGTGTACTTGTGATTAAAGGTCTGTTTGTAAATCCTGCTAATTGACTGTTGGCACAGAGTGGTGGAGAAAACTAAGGGCCTTGGCTGAAACTTAAAAAAAAAATAATTTTGGGGATTTAATGGAAAAAAAAAAAAGGAGAGAAAAAAGATATCAGTCTGGTTTGAACTAATATTCTCTTCTTCTGTCTTCTGCTTCGCATGAACTGTCAGCATCTGTTCATACAAGAGTTAAAGGAGTAAAAAGGGAGGCTATTTATAGCACAGTATGTCTGTGTTAAAACACAGTGTTATGCTTATATACTGCTATTTTTATTGCTGTACTATACAGCATCAGGTGAGGGCCCATCATGATAGCATCTGCATAGACATCATTCCCCACCTGGAGACCTTAAAATATCAGTGTACCTTTTTTTTATTTATTTTTTTTTTTTGCGAGTGATCGTGGCACGCAGTCATATCATCTCCATAGGAAATGACTGCTCTAAGTGGCTTGTCCTTAAGTGCTATCCTACCCAGAAAGAGAAGGAAATAATTAAGATGACATGAATTATGTAGAACAGACTTGAATAAAGAGTGACAGAAGGGCTGGCTTTGACAGCTGGATGTTATATGAAATTTGTTTCTGTTGTTATAGATGCATAGCCTGGTTTTAAATGTATAATTTATTTAGATTTATTTAAAGGGTAGAGGAAAGAAACAAGAAATCCCTGATGCGGAGAATTGAAATAATGAGTTGTTATACAAACATAAATAGTCATTACAAAATATTTTATTGGTCTACTTTTGCTGTATTTATAAGGGCATTTTAAGACTCCTTGAGTCTGCATTTTACATGCATGCAAATACATGCTGCATTTTACCCAGCAATCCTTACTGCGTGCTTAATTGAGTTGATAGCAAAAAGACATGAATACTCCTGACTGCTTCAGCTTGGCTCTGGGGAGAGAATGAATTTTTCATCTTTTCCAAAAGAAAATTTATCCTGAGTGGTTGTATCTCAGACTGTTTTATATCTCTGAGAAGGCCAAAGCTGTAGGTGTGGGAAGGCTTTCTGCTCCAAGCTGCAGGAACTTTACCTGTGAAGTTGAAACACCTGCAAAGAAGTACTTAATTGTGTTATAATTGGGGGTGTGTAGGGTAAAAGGGATGTTTCCCTCAAAAAAAAAAAAAAAAAAAAAAAAAGCTTTCAGATGGTTGGCCGGGGTTGAACTGATTGTCTGGTTAGAATGGTATAATGTTTTATTGATATGTCCAGCAGCACTGCTGACGACGGATTTATTGAGGGATGGGAGGAATTATTTCTTCTGGATTTGTTTAGACCAGATCACATAGGAACTCATTTGCTATTTGCTCATGACTTTTCCGCTTTTGCTATATGCAAATAGATGCTGCTACTATAATTTTTAATATTTTTCAAAACCCTTTTTTTCAAAATTCAGAGTGTTTAGCAGGCCATACTTAGTATAGGGAGATTAAACTGAAGGAGTGCTTAGGACTCGGTAGTCCTGAAGCAGGCAATTATAGTAAAACTTGCCTTCAGAGGAAATTCTTGCCTCCTCTTCTCTGATTCTTGCTGTCCTGCTCCATCATATATAAAATAGTTGGTTTTTCTGTTTGTTCTTTTTTTTGTTGTTGTTGTTTTGTTTTGTTTTGTTTTGCCTTGTTTTGTTTTTTTTTTTTTTTAGTTTTTAAATCCTGATATTGTCTTAGAGTTTTTGGTCACCCTTGGAGAAGGTAGCAGAGGAGGTTTCTTTTCTCCTAACCAGCAGCCTTTCCAGCTCTGTGTGTTTGCTTTTCTTAGTGTGAACACCACCTGGTGTTTTTAAGGTTTATGTATCTGCTAAGTGTAGAAAGAGATCTCTTTGTGCTTGTCCATGGCATTTGCTTTTTCTGTAGGTTGTTTGGAATCAATTGATGTCACTGATCTTTCTATTTCTGCTGCTCCCATCTGTTGCAGATGTATTTGATGCCTTTGATTGCTGCTGACAGCCGGATTCTCTGATAACTTGTATCTCTGGATGATTGCTTAATTGCCTCTATGACACCCCCAGTAATATGGTCAAGAATTTGTCACTTTGGTCTTGAAAATCATACAATGTGCAGTTTGCTCATGTGTTTTTTTGGCACTTACAGACAACTCAAAATTGAGCCTCTTTCATTTCTACTTTTTGTATAGACTCCCAAAATTGCCTCTGAAGTCGCTCTTGCATGGTGAAGTGGAGCTAGTTTGAAGTTTGGGAAGCACACAGGCAGCAGTTCTGAGGGGACAGTGGCATGGCCAAAAAGCTCTGATTCCCTCTCCCATGCAAACACACCACTTGGAGATTCAAGAGGAGGAAGGGCAGCTTCCCACACCCTGCACTCCTCATCCCAATTCCACCCAGAAACATTCTGTATGTGGGTCATTGAATAATTCTCACTCTTTGTTGCCCTAAAATGAAAACTAGAGACCTATTCAGGTCAAGAATTAAGTTGCAGTAAGGGTAATCATTGTAATGCACTTGTGTACCTCGGTTGCCTGCTCTGGGTGACAGAACAAATGAGAATTTCAGCAGGGCAGCAGGAACAGAGTTGTATGGTCAAAGCCTCTGGCATTTTTTATGTTCCTACAATTTTTTCTTGTATGCTTTCTCAGAAACAATCTGAAGAAATCAGATTTTCTCTCAGTTGAGGTGTGCAGTAGAAGCTGTTTTCCTGAAACAAGAAGCAATGCCATTCAAAAAAGTAGTTCCTATGATTAAAAAGTTGGTTACCTCTTTGTGTGTCTGGATCTATACCTTGTTTTAAAGGATTGATTGATGTGCAAATGCAGTGTGAGAATTATTTCTTAATCCTTGTTTTCCTGATTGTTATTCTTCAGTGAAAACTGTTCTTTCAGCTTGTCAGGGCTCAAGGGAAGGCTGAGTTTCTAGTCATGAAGTGCAGAGATTTTGACTCCCAGTGCCCTTTTTTCACAAGTCAATGAGTTCATTTGGGAGAATCTTGGATCCTTCCCATGCTAGAGATGACTTTGTACTAAGTGATGACAATGTGGGGCATCAGTGGCATTGACAGCAGCTGTTCACAGGTAGCACAGTGCAAGGAGAACCTCTCCCTTGCCCTGGAGACCCTTGGCTGAGCCCAGTGGCTTAATCAAGGCAGCAGGAGGGTTTGGGCATCCTCATGGAAGGAAGGCTTCTGAGACCAAACGGGACAGGAAATCTGGGTGTGACAGGAATCTGCTGCATTGTGTGTGAAGTTGTAACTCGTCCCTTTTCTTTGTCATTTCCAGACACAAAGCTTTTGCCCTTATGATATGGCAAGTATTGAATAAAGTAAGGACTTTGCAATCCATTTTAATGTGTACTTTGGATCAATAAAAGAATGTCAGTGGAGAAGTTCTGGGAAGAATGTGTCAGGAGGACTGACACCATAGATACTAGAGGAATAAATTTGCCTTTTGAAAGATACTGTGACTCAATAAACATTATTTAAAAAAAAAAAAAAGTACTGGCAGGTTCCGTTCAGTTTACTGAAAATGCCTTTTGTGTGCTGAATTAGTGTTTAGATCTGTGTGGTGAGCAGGGAGAAGTCCCCTGGTTGGCTGTTTGAAACAATTACTGCCAATGACCTCTCTTTTTCTGCTCTGTTTTCTGCTTAGATGTTGCTTGATGTGGAAATGGGTGCTATAGTTTTATTTTAACATTAATTTATGTGGGAGAGGTTACTTTTGAACAGTAAATAAAATTCTGTTTCCAAACAAATACTAGAAAATTGGATCTTTGTGACATTCTTGTGTATTATTATGCATAGTTATATCAATAGATGCCAAAGAAACATATCGGATAATCTGTGAAGTTGACATGGTATCCTTTTTACCACTATTTAGAAGGTAATGGGGAAAAATGATGGTAGCTGTCTTAGCAGAGTCTTGGTTTTAATTAATTGTGATTTTTTTTCTGCGCATAAAGGTTTGCATCTGTGTTGCATAGCTCTTTAGTCTGTTGAGAATTTTTTGCCTCTTAGAGAAATTTTGATTCAAAGAAGATACTGTAAGCACCTTTGAAAGAGAAGAAATGTGAGTGAAAGCCTGATGAACAACTGGATCATCTGCATCATACAGTGATGCAGGATTTGGTTAGGTTGTTTTGGAAGGTTTTTTTGGAGGTGAGGTATTTGCTGCAGGTGCTACTTGCTATGTGTTGTGTACCAGCAAACTGAATTCAGAGAATGATGAGAAAGCCAAGGCATATAGCAGGCACAGACTGGAAGCAGACAGGTTAGGTCATTATAAAAGTGGGGGGATAGCAAGGATGGAAGGCCACAGCGTGGCTGAGAGAGATTTCTAGGAAAATATTTTAGAAAGGAGCATGGAGAGGTGATGTGAGGAAGAAGAGGAGGAAATCTTGTGGGTGAAGGCAGAAGCACTCACTGTTAAGGATGCACGCCTTGATGTGGATCATCAGGCATCTAACTCAGTGATACTCTGTGTCGTCTGGGGCATGGAAGAAAATGGAGGCCATCCCTTACTTCCATCACATCCCAAATTAGATTGTACCCATGAGGGAGCTGTAATTTAATTAACTCCGAGAGCCTCAGCCTCACTGAGACACTGGAGTGGCTTCGCAAGTGTCCCCATGACTTCACTGTGCATTTGTTATCCCAGCCTGCTCTCCTGTCACACCTCTCGCTCTCCAGTTGATAAGAGCCTCTGCCTTTCCATTTGGTCGATTAAATGCTGTAAATTCTGCAACGAGGGGCAAAGCATTAAATTTCTCAAGCGTGTCTGTGCGTCTTATCGTGGAGCCGATTCCATGTTGCTAACGGTATTTGATTCATACTGAAGGAAAATTGATGACCTGAATCCTCCTCACATAAGAGCTTCATTGTTAACATCTCTTGTTCTCAGCCACCTCCCCATTTTTTTCTTTATGCCTTCACATTCAATTTATCAAGTGTGCTTTCAGCAATCAAAGGCTAGAAAATCGCTTTCATTCTCAAGCAACATATTCTGTGTCATTTTATCAAGATGCGGAGCTCCTAATTCACTGAAGAAAAGCTAAAGAAGTGGGAGCTGTAGCTTATCACTGTCTCCTGTGTCACGTTAACAGAGGATTGCAGCCAAGGTGACAACAGAGCATTCCCAGTAAAAGAAAGCTCCCTCACATGCTCAAGGAGCCGTGGGTAAAATAACCTTTCTCATTGCATCGGCGTTCACTGCCGAAACGCACAGCCTCAGCTCTGGCATGTGGTAAACTGCTTGGGGAGCAGGCTTTGAAATACCTGACCTGGGACATGTAGAAGGACTGTGTGTGCATTTAAAAGAATAAGGAATATCAAGGGAGTTGATAGATGAAAGAAAACAGGCAATTAAAACTGGTCAGGCAGCATCAGCACGAGTTCAAATAACCTCCTGCTTTACAGAGGGCAGAATCTCAGGTGGATTTTGTAGCCTGAGTTTTCTGGTTCTTTGTGGTCAGGCTGCTCTCACCATTACCACTTGCAATATTTTCTTCATGCTTTTAAGATTAACACTAATTCTACTGCATAATACACCCGGAATTAGTCCCTTGTTTATGGAGATTCAGAAATGGGTTAAGCAGATTTAGGAAAACACAGGAGCAGCTAAGGATGCAGTTAGCTGTGGAAATGGACCCACGCATAATTTTACTGTGTGTTCATAGAAGTGTCTCTAGGGCTTTTTTGTTGTTGTTTTTTCTTAAATGAGGCTGATAGATGAATAAACCCAACTTCCCCCCCCCCCCCGTGTGCTTATAATGATAAAACATTTGACTAGTGTTTTGAGGGATTTGGCAATTTTGGCAATTAGAGTTTGTCCAACCTCCACTCAAGATGAAGAATGATAGCATTGGTTTGAGTTCTGACAACTGTAGAGAAGGAATTGTGTCATTTTCAAGAGTATCTTTGTTGGGGAATAGCAGTGAGGCTTGATTAGTTTGCCAGACCCTTTAAAGATGGGCTGGTTCACCTAACACCTCTGAACAGGAGCTGAGCCCTTTGGAAAATTTGGCCCAGGAAACACAACAGTCATTATAACCTGGTGCTAGATATTTCATATTTACACAAGCAATATGCGTGCGATTGCTGTTTATTGGGAAGAGGACTGGGGGAAAAAGCATATAAATTTAATGGAAAGCCTCTGTCTGCTGGTCACCATTTCAGTTTCAGTGTAGCTGGCAGGTCTGCCTGCTGTATGGCCACTGTAGTGCACAGTGGGAAAGGGTGAGATGGTAACTTGTGTCAACACAGTTATGGTAGTAAAAGAGGGGAGAAGTAAGAAGGCTAAAAGAAAAAAAAATCAAAATATAAAATGTTTTTCACCATCTAATTTAAATACCTTTGGTTATCCCTTGCTTGCCTAATGTATCCTGACAGCTTTCACTCTGTGGAAGGTGTTGTCTTTGTAATCTCAGTAATACTCAAGATCTGTCTCTCGAGCTGTTTCTCTCATCCTGCTTGCCTGACACTGCAGCCCTCCCAGAAAAGCAGGAGGCTATTTTTAATGTGTTTTTTTTTTATTTTTTTTTTATTTTTTATTTTCTTAAATGCACAGAGTAGTTCAGCCCCTAAAGAGGAACTCCTCTGACACTAACCACTTCCCATCCACAGACATTTCATCTGATAGGTAGTACAGTTGAATAGCTTAAAGATGTATGGCATCAAAATTATTGGGAAATGGTCAGAAATTGCATTTGGTGGTTTGCCAGCTGAGATTTTTTTGTTTCAGTCCATTTGGGTTTGCTGTGGTGATTTTGTAGCGTTTGATTTCCTTCTTGTTAGGCACTTTTGGTTTAATCAAAAGTATTTCTGAAATTGTTTTGAGGTACCAATTGAATTCAAGCTGGGGGTCAGGGAAGCCTAGATATCTTGAATAGTCTTCCAGATGACTTAATATGACAGCAGTCTTAAACCAGCAACCTTTTCATTTCTGTAATGTTTTAAGTTAAAATAAACAGATATTGACACTTTTTCAGTTAGTGCTTTCACCCTGTTTTTTTTTCTGATGGTCATAACAGGCAGCATGTACGTTCTGCATTACAGTTTCTTTGTTTGTGTCAGAGGTTTTAGGTAGGTTTTTTAGGTTTTAATCCCTTTACACAGCTAATTTCTCTCTCACTGTTTTCAAGTTATCAGAATTAATTACCCAGAGGCATGGACATAATTGTGCTAGAACACTGGAGAAGAGGAGTGGTTTTGGTGTGCACTACAGAGCACTTAAGATGGAATTTAAATAAACTCTCTTGTATCATTGTACCTGGACAATATCACCCTGATCATAGGTCTCTTACTTTGAAGTATTCTTGCAAACTTCAAGTCAGGACCACAGTATGCCCCATTTTCTGTGTGTGTTTCCACGTGTTGTATATACATGTGTCTTTTCCTCTGACATGGGTCATCAGGCTGAGCTGTCAGGTATGTCTTGTTATGAGAAAGTCACTTATTGGAGCAATGCATTGTCTTCACTGAATTAATTTTCACTCCAAAAGGGTTTTCAGTGAAAGTTTACAGACACTATAGTTTAGGCAGGCAGCCAACGCAGAAGGGATTTCTGTTTGTATTTCTTTATTTCAGTGCCAAAGGAGGATTAGCTTGTGCTGAAAGGGTTAGAGAGGTGAGCCAGAAATGCTTGACCTAGTCTTTACTAGACATTTGCTCATTATTTTCTTTTGAGCATTCTGAAAGGCTGCCTTCACACGTGTGGGCAAGAACAGGTTAAAAACCATGTAGACCTGCCAAAGCTTTACAAATCTCTTCACTAGCTTTATTAAACCAAGCTAAAAGAAAGCCTCTGTATCTTTTTTTTTCCCCTTTTATTCCCTTAACACCACCCTCCATCCCCCAGCCCTCCTCCCCCTTGCCCCATAGGATTTTGGTTTTTCTTTACAGCCCACACATCTGTAAGTGCCTTCTAGGTACAGGAGACACATTTTCATGGTTTGTTAGTTTGGCTTTCCAGCCCTGGCTTGTCAATGCCCCCGACTCTGCAAAGTGTTCAGAGCTTTGTTGGGTTGCTTGTGGCGGCATTTGGATGAGTGCTGCACACTTTTGTAATATATCTAGTAATTTACTTGAATGTAACACGAGCTGGAAGATGGGAATGAGCTTTTGATCTCTGACATTGTGATATCAGCAGGGGAGAAAATAAAAAACACCTCAGAGTCAAGAGGTATTAAATTAGTTGGAAAGTAAATTGACAGAGAGTTGGCAACAAATACATGATCACTAACCCTTTGAGTAAAGTGTGGGTATGCTCAAGCAGTGGAAAGTAGTTTACCCTGAAGCTTTTGTCTAAGCTTTTGTCACTAAGAAAAGTGACTAGTAATAGTAAGAGCAATGGCTTAGCACTTGCATATCCAAGAACTTCTCAGGGACATCACAGCATTGTCTTAAGAAAGTGGAAGTTCTTAAGGCAGTAAAGAAGTCATCACATCTTATTTGGAATTCTTAACTATTTATTTAAGACTCCATCCTCAGCTGATATTCTGTCAGGTTGCCATTTGAGCAAATATCTGTGTCCCTCTTTTTGTAAGTCAGTTTGTTTCCCCGTTTCCCTGAGCTGTGTAGCGGACGTAATGTAGTTCTTTCAACAACCACAACATTGCAGACTGCCAACACTGTCAAATGGACTAGCACAGGAGGCCTTTGAAATCTCCATCGTATTCTGATGATAACGTATCAAGTATAATCATCAGTCTACACTGTTCCTAAAAAATCCACTAATCCTCAAACCCAAGCGAAAATACAACATGTTTCCATTATCACCTGTCAGTGTGCTGGGAATCCCCCTGCTTCACCCTTTGGAAGAATGTGTGCACTCCTAAAATGGTAAATGCACCCTGTAGCATAAATTACTAACCTAATTTGTGTAACCAGTGGCTTTTGTTGAAGTTTCTGAAGTAGCTATTCAACAAGCATGCATTGAAATCCTTTTGAATTGCTTCCTAGAAATGCTTCCTAGAAATTCTTCGTAGAATCTCTTCCCAAAAGGCTGCTCTCAGGGTAGATCTGAGGCATAGTCTAAATAACTTGTGTGCAGATTTCTTGTGCACAAAATCTGACAGTGTCTTTTTGGGAGCGGTAGCAGGACGGTAAATCCTGAATGCATTGTGACAAGGAAATGTGGAACAAAATGGTATAACTTAAATTTAGGCCAGGAAGCCAGAACACATCAAGGAGCAGCTCTGAGTTAAGGCAGATGTGCTGGGCACAGGGGGGAGCAAAGAGGAATCAAAGGCAGAAGGAAGACCAGCAGTTAACCCACTTAGTCAAGTGGTTGATCCACAGAGGGGTGCATAGGATATGTCCACTCTTTGTAAGCAGTTCACGTTTGGTTCCCCCTCAATCTGTGGCATGTGTTTGTTTTCTTCCCAAGGATTCCTCTCTATTTAATAAGATCAAACTCAATTATTTAACTACTGTGGACCTCCTTCCTTAAAACTCCGTGTGTCCAGATTTCTCAGTAGTCTGCCTGGAACACAAAGACCTGAGTAATTTAAACAGGTGGCCATTTGCAGCTTATTTACTGCAGTTGTTACTGATAAATAACAGCCTCAGCTTGCAAACCACAAGAATATCTAATTTGTTTGCCTGCCTGCAATGAATTGTCTTTTGTGCAGAATATAGATGATCCTGCACTCACAAGCCAGAAAAAAAGTAAGTTATTTCAATTCATCCACTCTAGTCCCGGAAGCACTTGCAAGATATTGGCAGGATCAGGGCCATCATTTGCTTCTGTAAGGGCACCTGGTCAACACCAGCTTTAATGATATCCTAGTTCTGCAGAGAGGAGAGGAACCCTGGAGCAGCCTTCTGAATCTTCAGATTGGTGGTTTTGTTTCCACCTTTATTAAAGTAGCCATTTTCTTCCCCGTAATCTCTAGCTGATGAAGTCTTGTAGTATTTGACAATTTTGATTTTTACGATAATATTTTTGCACTGAGTGTTTTAAGAAGCTTGGATTTTAATGCAAAGGTTTGGGGTTTTTTCAACCCTCCTTTAGGCAAGACAGATATTGGGAAAAATTATACCTAATTTTCACTGAGAATTAATTTGAGTTTCTTTATCATCTTAGGTGTATGCTCTTATGTATAAGATACATCCAGGGATGGGGCATCCACAGCTTCTCTGAGCAAACTGTGCCAGTGCCTCAGCACTTTCATACTAAAGAATTCTTTCCTTATATCTAATAAAAGTCTAATAATCTTCATCTTTAAAGCCTTTCACCCTTTTCCTATCCTTACATGCCATTGTAAAAAGTCCCTCTTCAGGTCTCTTGCAGCCCCCTTTAGGTACTAACAGTTGCTAGGTGGTCTCCCTGGAGCCTTCTCCAGCCCCAGCTCTCTCAGCCTTTTGAGAAGTTACATCAAAAAGTTGCTCAAGAAATGTAGTAAAAGACTTTGTCTGAATTGGCCTTTACACCATTAAAATTTGTTCTATTTTTACTACTACAAACTTGAATTGATGTTACCACATTTCTGGATGAAAAGTTGATGGAGAGAGAGAGGAGTTTGGTTACAACTGCACTTTTTAAGTATGCCAGCCAAAAAAATGAGAGAGAGAATTGAGTTGAACATTAATATTTTTTGTTTGTGTGATAGGAAGATTCTTTTCTTTGATCTTTGAAAACCTGTCTCCCAATAGATATTCTCTGATGCCTTCTGGGGAGCTTGCAGTTGTAAACCTTTTGTCCGCCTAGGGTTGTCTTTAAAAAGTCATAAAGCAAATAACCAGCAAAAATGCAACATAGCTTTGCATGAACATTCATGCTACACCTGTGTATATATATCACAGGAAATAAGTCTTGAAGGAAATTGAATCTAAAATTTTTTGACAGTTAAATTGCAGGCATTTTTTGGTACTACATTTGATATATTTCCCATACCAGTGTTAGTGAATACTGTCTTTATTTTGAAACCTTCCAACCATTTATTGATGATACTAATGCATGTTTGTTAGAAAACTGCTTTATCTAGTTAGTTTGAGCTGCTGAATACTGAGGGGTTGTCAGTAGAGTTGGTAACCAGAATTTGAGTGATTCCAGTTGTCAATATATTGTGCAAGACAGCAGTGTGCAGGTGCCTTTGTGGAGAGCTATACTTTGTTCAATATTTCAGCTGTATTTTGTGTTTCTTGACTAAGCTCCCATTGGGCGAGAACTGCATATTAAAATACACCTTGTGGTTTGAGCCTGATCTCATTCTATTTCTTATTGCTCTGCTCACAGCTTCCAGTTTTCTCTTCACTATCAGTCTGAGTCAAGAATACTAATGATCTGGCACTCACTGGACTTGGAAAGCTTTGTAGGTAGTTATACTGTTATTAAATCCAGCTCCTCTGGGTTTTTTTCCATCTGAAGAACATGATATTCTCCACTCCTTTTTGTGGCAGTGATGCCACTGTCCTATTATAGCTCCACTGTTTACCAGTCTCTGTTTCAGTGTCTTTTACATATTACTGGCTGCACACTGATTTTTAATATTTCACAGAGGAGATCCATGTTCTGTATCTTTTGGATGAAGCCACTTTTGGTCATATCCAAGCAAGCTGCCATTATAAGCTGCCAGAACTTGGACTCCTTTTTTTGTTGAACATGTTTTGTAATGGCATAAGTATTTTGGCAGGCTATGTTGTAGAGGCTGATGTCAGTCACTGCTGTCTAAACACACTAGATTTCCTATCAATTACACCACTAAATCTTTGACAGATTCTGCCAATCTTTGGGTAAATGCTTCCCAGTTCTTCATTTTGACAGCCAAAAGAGAAGAGGGAATTGAGAGTTACTTTGCAAAGAATGTACAGTATGAGGAGTGTGTCAAAGTTTTTTTAGCTGACTTTTTCCACAGTTAAGAAATCCGTCGTAGGTTTTGGTTGGGGTACACTCTCTTCAGATGCCTAGCATCAGAAATGTCCTAGTATTGTGTTTGATTCTAATTTAACTTAATGTAGCTATTGTGTTTTTTTCTTTTGTTTGTTTTTGTTGTTGTTGTTGTTGTTTAAGTGGATGGTGTATTGAGTTTTGTTTTCACTTTTTAACAAAAGAGCCATTTTTTTGTGATTGAGTGAAAAAGAAGACAAGTGTCAGTCTATGTAGCACTGACAATTTCCTTGCCTTGAACACCAAGGTACCTCTGTCCAAGACATCTTTGATGCAGCAATTTCAATGAGAGTGTAGGGAGCTTCCTGCTGCATGTCCATGGCTGTCTGCTCATTTCCTTCCTACTCAGAAAATCAACTGGATGCTCTATTGAAGGGAGTTGCCTTGCTGCCTGCACCTTAAACCCAACATTTGTGTAAATTACTGGATCCTTTGGATCTGTACTTTGCAATTCCACCTGTGTGTTTCTGTATTATCTATATGTTCATGTCTGTGTATTTTTTGAGAGTTTTTTGGAAAAGATGTCTGCATTTATATACATATGCCTATATGATAAGTAAAGTTATTCTTGAAACTAGCAACTTAATTGTTAGTATATCCCTGTACGCATTGCTCAGAAAAATTGAATTCTATTATTAGGAATGTGATTTTATACAGATGTGATCAGCATTTGAACAATAGTAGTTGAAACCTTTTTCTCCATTAAAATCATTAGCTGTCTACCTGTAGGTACTTAAGAATGGTATTTTAATAAGCACAGGTAAGCCATCTGAGGAAAGGTGAAAAATAATTAGAGAACGTAAACCTGATTTATTTTATCAAAGCTATTCTTTATTAGTCCTTAAAATAAACACATTTTAATTGGCTCATTGCAGGGTTGCCTGACCACTAAAGAGAGGAGTCAAAAGTCATTTAACATAGCAGTTCATTGTGGCTTTCAGTGCTGCTGTTACTTGCTTTTACATGTACACAACAGTTAAACATAGGCAAATTAATGGAACTGTAGTTGTTCTGGAATGGTGATGCCAAGTGGAAAGAGATGGTTTCTTTTCTACACTTGTATAAACAGAAGTTATTTTCTCTTTTTGTGTGGAAACCTAGACCTGATGAAGCGTGTCTTAATGTAGGCTTGTGGTTCAGGGCATTCCTTTCCATTTTGCAGCCCCCTGAGATGCACTGACCTGACTGCAGAAGGTACTGATCAAGTGCCAGCTTGTGCAAAAGGAAAGGTTAAGACAGCCTTCATGCCTCTTTCCTAGCTATTTGCACCAGCCTTTGAGACCTCCCTCAATGTCATTTTGCTGAATGTTCCCCTTCAGGGGTGTTGGGGAGCCCAAAATGGGCTGCCTGAGCAAGCCCTTGTACTGATGTGGGGTCGTCTCTCTGGACTGTGCCATTAGGACTCCCGAGACCCTTTGCAACTCTTGGAAAATTAGGCGGAAGTTTAAATGGCAAGTTCTCTCCTCTAAATTAATAAACTGTTATTACTTTGTTTTCAACAGCTGAATGGCTTTAACATTCCTTTTTGATAGAGATTTTCAGTGTCTCCGCCTCCCATCCATCCTTTCTTTTTAGGAAAATGTTTTCTTTGGGTTTACTTCAGGTTGAGGAATTTGTATTGTGTATGGCTGTCCCTTACAGTGACGGAATTCTGTTCTAATCCCTTAACTATCATTGCTCAGGGAAGGACTTTGTTCTTTCAAGTTGATGCAGGAAAGCTTTGTGGTGATAAAAGGATATATTGTTTAAAACAGCTGAGAGAAGCTGCTCTCTTTATTGCTCTTTCCAGCTTTCCTCATGCATGATGGGCTTAGGAGGAGCCTTCACTCACTCTTAGACCATGGAGGTCTTCATTGTGGCTGCCTTGTGTGGGGCAGGGGAAGAGAGAAAGAAAAAAGGGAAGAGGGCTGCTAACATCCTTTATGGAGCCTGGTTAATGGCTCATTTGGAGGTTGGGGATCCTGTGATGTACAAAGAGGTTAATTAATGATCTGCACTCAAAGAGCTGAAGCACTGAAATGGGATTTTCTGCTCTTGATTGTCCAGTCTTTTTTTAAATTATTATTATTATTATTAAAAAGATGTTACTTCTCACTCAATTTCTGCAAGTTTTGATCATTATATTAATACAGTTTTATAAAATATGTGAGAAAGCAACCACAGTCAGTGGTTTAGCCATGCAGACATACGTTTATGTCTACATTGAGTGTCACCAGAAGCATGATTTTTGTTGGTAAATACGACACAGTACAACACACAGTGCTTCTTCAAATCTAAGCTTGCAACCTTAAATCAGACTTAATGCAAGCAGATTCTTCACATCTTTGGATAAGTGTTAGGAAGAGAGGTTAACTAATGGGACTGCAGGCTGGGGCACAAAGAGCCACTTAAAGGGCTGATACAGTCACCCTTGGTGATATAGCACCAAGTCAGGGATGTCTAGAAATGAGTTCTCATGCCCTGTGGGTTTCTGGTCAGCAGAAGAATAAAAGACTAAATGGAAATTACAATCCATCTGGAAAGGATTTGTTATCACCCAAGATAGACTGGAGTCAGCAAGGGATTTTATTAATTCAATTAATAGAATCTTTTTTTCTCTTCCTGCTAAAAAAATAAATTTAAAAAATAATAGCTAAAGTAGCTGAAAAATAAGGTGTCAGTGATGGGATTAGAGAGGATCCTGCAATTTTGCAGTCATTTGCTTGGAATTAAACATAATTTGAGTGTTCTTTGGGGGCACTAATGCTTCCCCTGCCCTTAGTTTCAGACTATATTTGTAGGCTTTTTATTCCCCTCCCCCAGTCAGGCCTGGCATGTGCCCCTAATTGTGACTATGTAGAGGCTACTTCTTGTAGGTTCTATTTGTGGTAGTGTGTCTGGGTGTTTGCCTCCATATGCCCTTGCCAGCTGCTTCCCTGGAATTCGAGCTTTGCTCCTCACAGGGTCTGATCTGCCTCTCCTGCCTCTTCCCAGCAGGGTAAGACCCACGGACTGCTGGTTTTAGGTACTCAGGGATTTGTGCTTTTCTTTTATTTTAAGCTACCTCCTTATCAGCAGGGCACACACCGAACTATCTGGGAGATGCATTAAGAAGTAGATTTTAGGTGAAAGCTTTATTTGTTTTATCTGTAATTAAGTGATTTGTTCCAAACTCATAAATCTCTCCTGGCTCTTTCTTTTGCCACTAACTAACTCATCCTTCCAGCTTCGTGTCAGGCACTCTACTCCCTGCTTGTTTTCTAGATCAGGTTTCCTTTATTGCCTCCTTTCTTCTTACACCTTGTGGGGGATTTAATTTTTTTTTTTTCTTTTTTCAAAAAAAAAATTGCCCCTTTTGTTCTTTCTAGCAGCCTCTATTTCCATGGACTTTTTGTGAAGAAACTGGGTTGTCTTTTCTCTTTGCTGAGCATCTTCCTGTCAAGGCAAAGCTCCTAATTTTTGTCTGACTTCTGATCCTAGTACGATTTTGGCTGTGTTAGTTGCTTGTGGCTAAATTAGCTGTTTCTTCCTTCTCCTCACAGTTCCTTTCCTTTATGCATCTCTCATGTGCCCCATCAATCACCGTGTGCCAGCCTCAGAGTCTGGCAGGAGCAGCTGGCACCTCCTGCTTCCCCCCTGCAGCCGGGGATCCCACGTTTGGCCCATTCCTTCATCCCTGCCGGAAGGACTCACGGCTCTTTTCCGTGTGCTTTGCGCCCTGCAGAGCTGGACCCCGTTCCCTCGCTCGCACACCTTGTTCAGCTGAGATGTTCCTGCCCTGCAGACTGCACTGAGCTCTGCTGAGGTGCTCCTCAGCTTCTCTGCTGCTCAGTGCCTGCCGCTTCTTGTCGCCTGACTCCTGTTGTTTCCTGCTCGAATTCTCCATTAAATTGCTGCTGTGCCCTCACTTCTCATGAATTTTGTTCTGATTCAGATATGGTTGGGAAAATACACTTAAGCTTCAGGGCACATGCCTGCATTTGGACTCCTCAAAAGGAGAAGGCTTCTATTGTGAGGAGGAACATTTAGAGGGGAGAGGGTGGTAATGCTGGTGGGAGTGGCAAGGTTAAAGTTTTCCTGGAAATCTAAGCTAGCTCTCTGGGATCAAATATAGCGGTGACACTCCTGAAGAGCTCTGTTGCCCTTTTGACCTTCAGAAATATTTAACTCTCATACTGCCAGTCCAGGGTTGTGGAAGAGCTTCATCCATTGAAGAGTCCTGGCATTGCCACTGCCTTCCCCAATACACCTGCCTTTCAGCCCTTAGGCAGATGTGAGCTCTGCTTAGTGATATTGTCCAAGCAGGGCTGAGGCTAAGGTGGGCTCTTGTGATTCTGTGTGCTCTTTTGGGAATTGTCGTTTGGATATGAGTGAAGGAAAGATGTGTAGGCTGATACAGGCAGTAAGACATAAATATGTGAATTAGGAAGCGCTGTTTGGATCCTTGGTGATATGCTGCAAGTCCACCATGTCATAAGCCAGTGTTAATGTGCTCTTTTTGCCTCTTATCCATGAATCACTGGAGTGAGTAGTGTCCAGGTTTGTTTGTTTTTTTACTCAGTCAGGGCCCACACCCTGACAGGGCCAGCAGAGTCAGCCTTGGCTCTGAAGCAGCCTGCCAGCACTATCAGTAGCTAATTAGAAATCTGCTCCTGTGGTCAGACTTTCTTTCAGCATGTTAATTAATTTTCTAAACCTCTGTTATTTGGAGGAATGGGACCACCGCGGCAAGATAAGAAAGACCTGGCTTCCTTTCCAGCTCTGTTACACTTCTAGATTCCCATCCTCCTGCATGCCAATCAGGCCAGTGATAGCTGGAGTGGAGACATGAGCCAGCCCTAGGAGAACATGCTCCTGCCTTTCTCCTCTCCGTTTGATATTCTGTATGTGTCCCCCCACCTTTATTTTGCATTCTCTTGCAATACCTAATTGATTCTTTATGAGACCTCTGTGCTCCATTTCTTTTCTGTGTAAAAATGTCAGCATTGTTGCTCTGTGGCAGGAGTCCTTGGGGTCAGGAGGCAGGTTCTGGGTTTATGTCCTTTCTCTCTCTCAGTGCCTAAACTCCCCCAGGGCAGTCTGTGACCCCTTTTTCTCACGCAACTGGGCTGCTCTGTGGGGTTTTGGGGTGTGCACTTAGAGCCACGAGCTGGAGAAGGAAATGACTGTAGCTTCTAAATTCTGCAGCGTGTCATGTTGTTTCTCTCTTTCCACCTGCAAAACAGAGATAGCTACTCTTAACCATCTGTACCAGAGCAGTGTTGAAATTTAATTAGCTGCTGTCCACAGGGTTTTGAAAGGTGTAAGATATATCTGGAGTATTATTAAAGGTCTTACTAAGATTAGCCTCACTGAGTTCTGCTCTTTCCCATACAATTACCGGGCAGATGTACACAGTGTGTGTGCAGATATGAAATAGTTAGGAATTTTTGCGTGCCTTTAGAGAAGTCATCCCATTAAAACAAAACAACACATCAAAGTGAATAAAATCCTTTTTAAATAATCTTCCTTACTGTATGCAGTTTAGGACCAGCTGAACCATCTGAAAAGCCAAAGCAGGGAGCGAGAGAGGGAGAGGGGGAGAGAGAAAGACATTTATTTATGTGAAGTCTGTACCTCTGTTCGACTTAGTACAGCCAGAAACTGAAAGAAAGGCTTCCCTAGTGTGTCCAAGTTTCTGGTGAATGGCTCCTTTGGGTGCGGAAGTGAGTGCTGCAGATCCTTTCAGCCAAAAGGAACAGTTAATGAGTGTTTCTCTGTTCTGCTCTGCTGGAATGAGACACATCCCTCTTTCTAGGTCACTAAGTTAATCGAGTCAAGGATTTCTGTCCATTGTCCTTCTTATCAGTCACAGCTGCATTTGCATTAGGAAGCTTTCTGTTTCTTTAAGCCTCATTCATGTACTGATTAAATTCCTTCCCAAGTCTGCAAAAGCAAATGTCTAATGTATTATATAGCCATCTCCTGACCCAAGTAAAAACAACATACAGTAGAATATGCTTAAAAGCAGAAGAAAGGGGTTGGAAAAAAAAAAAATCACTGCTTTGATTTATCTGATCTGCAGTGATAAAACACAAGGGTAAAACAGGTGGAAGCTTATGTTTCTAATGTGTGATATTTAACTTGATACCTGCTAGCATCAATATCAGTGTGTACCTGAACAAACAATCTAAGGTGGGAAGTGAAATTGCTCTTATTGAATGTTTGAATAAACGCTGCTGTAGCATCTCCTAATGAATAGCAGTAACTGTTGCAACATGTTAGATAATAAATTGGTCCTGGCAGCACATTTCCATTTCACAAGAGTGACTGAAGGATAAACTTGAGACAAAAAAATGTAAAATGACTACCTTTGTAACCAAACAGTTGTAACCTTTAATTCTTAAAAAGTTTACAGTCTGTCTATACTTAGGCTTTGGTTTCACCACCAATTAATAGCCTTGATGTTTGGAGGTATAAGTTAAAAGGTCTGTCCTACTCAGTACAGTTTTGGGCAAGTTAATAAAGATTTCTTTGTCTTCTTGTGCCTGCTGCAGCCCTCCAACATCACTAAGGGGGCACCTCATTGGTTTGGTTTTTTGGTCTCTCTGGACCCTCCTGAGTTACTGGGAGATGTAGACTTTAATCTCCTGCCACTAAAAATCTTGCTATTAACAGTGTAGGTGAAATGGCCTTGATAATTTTCTCGCCTTTCCAGTGGCCACTTCTCCATTTTCCAAACCTTCTTTGACAGTCTTGGGAAATTCTTCTTGGGAAACAACTTTTAGACTTTCATATCTTTAGTAGTAATATCATCCAGGGTTTCGTGCTCAGCAAATGTGTTTTACCCTTCCTCGAAGATTTTCTTGTGTGTTCCTTCACAAGGGGCCTTTATTACACCATAAACAATGCCCTGAAACTTGAACCTCTCTATCCTCCCTCATCCTGCTAAGCACATATGAGTTCAACTTCTTTGCAGAGTAGGAAGAAGCTCCTTTGGCTCACTGTTCGTTGTTTTTTTTTTTTTGTTTGTTTGTTTGTTTGTGGGTTTTTTTGTTGTTTTTTTTTTCCTTCCCCCTCCACTGTCAGACAAATATTTAATTCCCCTCAGCCCTGTGGAATTCAAGCGCTATGTCCTAATCATGGGGCTTCCCTCAAAAAGCAGCCAAATAGAGGTCAGCGATGCCAACAGGCAGGAGCAGGCTGTGCCTCAGAAACGGTGTGCAAACTGCTGATCCTAGAAAGCATTGCAGTGCAGTTGCACCAGCCTGAAATAATGTTCTTTTCTCATGAGCCTGCTGCCTGCAAAAGGCTTGGATAGTCTCTGGCTGTTTTCCTCCTCGTCTGCAGTTCAATCAGTGTCTCATGTGTGTTTGTTTTTGGATTTGAATGCCCACAAATCTACTCAGCCAGTGTTTTGAAATTCTGTAAGTGTCCAGAACTGAGGATCAAGGGAGGGGTCTGCCTGGCCAGTGAGTTGGTGAAGATCAGTGGCTGTGTAGTAGCTCCAAAAATGCAGACACACACTCTGAAGAGCCATACAGTGATCTCACATCAATTTGAGAGAGCCTGGAAGATGGTGAAAGAGGGCTACATCCCCTCTCAACTACTACAGGAATTTCTGCCACAGCAGTGACAGGGTAAAACAATTCTGAATCAACACAAGATCAAACATTTATAAATTGTCCAGAAGACGGAATTTTTGCTGAAAAAAAATGTTTGAATGTTTTGCTTTTCAAAGCTGCATAATTAATTTTAATAAGAGCACATAAAACACATTTTAAACTGGATTTTTTTTCCTAAATGGCAATGTGAATCAACATATTCCCACACAGCGTTTTGATTCAACAGTTCCTCATTTTCCAAGGGAAAACAGTGCCTCAAAAATATTTGGCTGTGACAACTCTTTGTATTTAACTGCATTGATAAGAAACAATACAGTGGTTGTTCCTGTGGATGCGTGTGTGTCTGAAGAAACATGGAGACTGGAACAGCTCAGCCTTTGGAGGTAATAGCTCTGCATTCATCAGGGATCAGCAGTAGTTCCATGGGATCTTTATTTACTGAGTCCTGCTAAAGATCTGGCTCACTAAATATGCAAGATAAAAGTATCTCAAAGCTCCAGCACACATAGGAGCTGATGACAGACGAGCTACAGATTATTTGAGTGCTTTAATTATTCTTATCATTTGTCCACATTAACCTGTGGCTTCTGGAGCTACAGTTTGATTAAAATTCTTTGATTAAGCAGACGAGTTGACAAGACAAATGTTTGTTTCTGCCCTCTGAATCATGCTGTGAAATTAGGAACCTTTCCCTTGTTCAGCTTTTGTTCATGTTTTCCCTTCTACCCACACCCAGGTGGATTTAGGCTCACTCGGTAGAGATGCAAACATAAATTGGAACAGAATCACTTATGCAAGAAAGCATAGAAGCAATATATGTAAAAGGGAGAGAATGGAGTTTCTTAGTGTCTTGTGCGCTGTAATTTTTTTGGTTTTTTTTTAATAGATGAAATAGTTTCAAACTTCCTAGTTCCTAGTTTAGCATAAAAAAAATAAATTCAAAAGTCAAGCAGAGGCCTTGGCAAATACAAATGCTTAGTCTGTTCAGACTGCATCTGAACAAAGTTGTCCAATTCCCTTTGTGTTGCTATAATCAGGATTTGCCTGAAATGGAGGGAAATATGGGAAGAGGCAGGCAGTGTGAGAGGATTTGGAGTGGGTGGTGAGGGATACTCCAGCTTTGTGCCTTTATAATTATGCTGTGAAGTAATGTGGAGGGATAGTCTTAGGGAGCAGATGTTTAAGGATATATTGGCACCACAGGAATCCTAAGTCTGAACAGGATTTTCCTGACATGAGGCAGAATCTTTTGAAAATGCCAGTGGACACAGATCTGCAGGCTGGTCTGCACTAGATGTTTTGCCAGTGCAGTTGGTTAAAGTTGTGCTGTACCACTAGGACTCCTAATTTCAGCACAGACCTGTCAGTAAATAATTTGTTATGCCTGGGTAACTGGCTTTACAGAGAGAATGAAGAAAGCTCTGCCAGCAACAAGCCCTCTCCTACCAGCCTCATTTACTTCATGAGCTTGTTGTGTAAGTTTAGTCTGAATATGGCTATGCCAAAAAGAGGTTTTGATGAAGTGAGAGTTGTTTTTTTATCAAACACAAATACTCAACCAGATTGATGATAATCTGTGATACTCCTAACATACAGTTAAAGTGATTTGCTGTCTTTGCTCCCTGTGCAGACCTTGGACAAAGGCTGACTCCTTCAGACAAGGTCCTCACTCTCAGGTGGCACAAAGGTCCTGGATGCTTCCTTGATTTCAGTGCATCATTTTGAGTGTCAAGTCTATGGCAGAATCTGCAAGGTAGACAGCAAACTCATCAGGTCAGGGATGGTGTTTGAAAAACAAGAGGGAAGTTTGGTCCCCCGGTGGGATCACTGGACTGATTTAGTAAAAATAATCATCCTTGTTGGAAAAGGCTGTGTAATGAGAAATCTGATCAGATTTGATCAGTGTACAGCTATATTTAAGTGACATAGTGATGTCAGACCACCAGTGCAGCTGATCTTATGTGCCATGTGGTCTGTTCTTTACTTTTTCCTCCTAAAATTTATAGATTAAGGTTCCCCAACAGGAACAAAGAGCTTTCATTTTGCTCTGAGTGTTTGTCTGCTATTTTACTTGATCTAACAAGTTCCAGGTGAACAGGCAAAATGACTTTCACTCCCATGTTTTCCTTCGGTGCAACCATGTTTTAGCACTTATATCATCACTAGAAAGTGCTGACCATTTGTCACCTCCAAGAGGAATAGGAATAAAAATCTAAAGCAGCCTCTGACCCATTTTTTTAACACTGGGCATCCCAATACCCCTTAGCACAAAGGTGATCACAGGGACAAAACCACAGGAGATTTGATTCACTTCAGTGTTCCTGCACTGGGGGAATGTAATAATTGCTGAAATCAATATTGCTATTCTAGTGTACAAACAGAGCCTTACCAGGATGAAATTCTGTCCTTTGAAACAAAGTGGGCAGGGATTTACTCACCTAGTCTGTAGTCCTCTTAATTTTACTCATGTGAGTAACTGTTCTTGGCAGGGGCATAATAGAGTCTATGCTTGTGGCCTGAAAAAAAATATGCTTTTCCTGTAGAGCTGTCTGCCTTCTTCTGTCCCCAATTTCCATTGGAAACTGCCTTGTTTGTCACAGGTCATCCCACATCACTGGGGCTCACCAGGGAAATGACAATAATTCAAGTGCTTGGGTATGGATGTCGAGCTTTTCTCTCCCTGTGTTGTTTCGTGGTATGACTGATATTACTTGGCCTTGCTTGAAGGTAGTGGTTAAGAGGGTAGGATGAGCAAAGCTGTGATTGCATGAGATGTAAACATGCTTGGGCTGGCTCATTGTTAATACCATTCCACAAGTGTTGTAAGAGTGCTTCAAAGTGGAACAAAGGGAAAGTGGGGATGAAGGAGGAGCAGAGAAGGCAGAAGAGGGCGAGGTCAAAACACCAGTAGCTGCCCCTGGCAGTTTTGGGAGCCTCATCAAAAGCAAAGGACTAAACCGACCTTGACAATACTATCCCTAGATGGTAGAAAATGCTGGGAATTGCTGCAGCAACAGCAGGATGTTTGCATTCTTGTTGTCATTTCCATTATATTTTTGCTGATGAAGAGAAGACATCTACTGTCTCTTCTACAAATAGGAGTTACTCATATGCTGTACTGGAGCCTTGGGAATCTCTGAACTGTCTTCCTTTTTTTTTTTTTTTTTTCCCTTTTTCCCCTTTTTCTCTTCTATCCCTAGCATCACTTGGAATTAACTGAAGTTGTGGGTTTAAATTTGTGTAGTTTAGTCTTGCTTGGAGACATACATTGGTGTTTTAATGTACCTTACTCAGTTTGATCATAAGTCAATTAGGAGCAGGTAGAAACTAAACTGATTCTGTTGCTCTTAACCAGGGTTTGTATCAGCTTAACTAAATTAGTTTAATTAAATCAAACACTACTGCATTCCTCAGTGCTCAAAAACAGTGTCTGTGCTTATGCATGTGTAACACCAAAGGTGCACATGTGCTGAATGTGTCTGACATCACATGCAAGCAAATTTCTGAGTAACAACCTGCATATCTGTCTGGACATTTATAGGTTGTCAATTAGTCTGATGTTGTGTCTAATGGGGAGATGAAAATCCCCCTATAAATTCAGCTCACGGCTTTGGCGGCTTTGCTGACAGACTAGTAAACAATTTCTATGCAGAGTGTGATTTTCTAGTTTAGGAATGGAGCCGCTTAGATTAGAACTCAGTGTTTTAGTGAGAAATGTCTAAAACGTTTACATAACCTATTTACATATGAATACAAACATTACAGGCTTTATATTAACAGCCCTTGTTGTTGCTCATTACTATGCATAGAAAAAGACATCAGCATTTCTAGTAGCATCTACAAAATTATAAATATGTGATAGAGTAATTACTGATTTGGAAATCCAAATTATATTAAAATGATTGTAGCATCTGTGTCTCCAAAAACCTCTCCATTTGTCAATTCTAATCTTCTATTGCTTAGGCAATAAACATGAGTCTGATGCCTATTTACACAGTTTTGTATGAATCCCACCCGCCCCTTGAAATTTAAAAAGAAAGTGGAAGAAGGAATGGTTTGATATCAAGGTACCTGGAATTGGTCCATAGCTGTTTCTTTCACCTTTTCTTTAACCCACACCCACAAAAATATGAGAATTGATGACAGATGTTGCAGGTTTATCTGAAGCAACCAGGAGCTGCCAGGAAGATCATACTGGAGCTCATTAGATTGTGCTCACACAGTAAAAACTGCCAAGGAAGTTCCTCCCAGACAACAAAGGGATCAGTTCAGGGTTGATCCTTTACCCTTTTTACTGCAGTCCTACTTGTGTAAAATGGTTATGAAGGGCCTCCTGTAAGCCGGGGAAACACTTGGTGTGCTCCATGGCACGAGTCAAGCCTTATTGTGGTGGCTGCAATGCAAAGTGGAAACCAGGCTGAGGTTCTGATGCCCTTCATTGTAACAGAGTTTTACTTCCAGAAGAGACCCTGTAGATCTCAGCAGGTTTGGGCAGCAGATTTCTCAGGCCAGTAAGTAGTTATAAAAGTAGTATGTATATATATATATATATATATATATATAAATGTTTTTCTTCTGTGGCTCTTAAAAAGAGTTTGCAGGGAGGTCAGTGTCGTGCTTCCAGTGGTGTGGAAAAGCAGAGATGTCCCCCATAAGGTCACTGTGCCTCACAACAGAAATCTCAGTGGGGGCTCCTTTTCCACTTGCTGTCTGGGCTTTTGGCCACTAGAAGACACCACCCAAGGGAATTTATTCATGGCTGATAAGTGGTTATTTGTAGGAGTGCCTCCTTCCAGGTTTTTCGGTCCTGGACTGGAATTCTGGCAGGGGGAGTTAATGGGAGATGATTTGCTTGGAAATAATGTGCTCCCTAGGCAGAGTAGTTGCTGATGCTGAGGGTGCTCTGATAAGCTGGGCATGGATAGACATTGTCACGCTGACCTTTAAGAAGGTCTCTGGGAACTGCTCCACGTTTTTCCCCTTACCTGATGATGGAGAGTGAATGCTCCGTCTGGAGTGGTATGTTTTCTCTGGCATGCATGTCCCAGTTTTAGCTGAGCCATCCATGATTCCCCCTGTGGCTTTAATTATGGTGCTGCCTCTAGCTGTCATCTGTTTTTACACCTTCTGCTTACACCACACAGGGGCTTAAAGGCTTGTATATGCATAGTAACGGTTCCACGAGATGAAATGCTGCTGTATAAATAAAGCATTCATCACACCTGCAAGGGAGGTTTGAATAAAATCCCACATAGTTTTACTGCATGAGCAATGAAAGATCAGAAATGACAAATGGGTTGACAAATGGTGTGCAGTGCATAAATAGCATTATTTATTTGCTCAGTCGTGGCGGAGTGAGTGAGATGGGGCTTGCTGGTGTTTTGAGAGTTGTCAGAGCATTTGTAAAGGCAGAGGCTTGCCGGATCAAGCCCCAGCCCCTGGCCATAGCAGGTGGGTGGTAGCAATTAGGTGGAAAACCAAAGCTCTTTTTTCCCCCAAGCTGCATAGTTGCAGGGAGTGACACACAGGATGAGACTGGGACAGAGGACATTTCCTAGCTGGTCAATATTTTAGGGTTTTTCTGCTAGTCTGTTCACACTGGACTTTTCTCAGCCCTGCACATATGTCTGCACTGGCTCATTCAGTGCAATAAGGGGCATTAGCTATTTATACATGAGGCTTCAAAAAGCCTGGAGTAAGATGAAGTCTGCCAAAAGCGTAGATAAGGAAAAACCTCATATTTTCAACATTTGGAAGAGAAGTAACTTCTTATAGAGGCACTGAGAAAAAGAAGGAAGCATTTGGATACCAGCTGTGTCTTAACAAGAAATTGTTGTTTGCACTAACAAAGAGAATAAAATGTGGTCACTCACCTATTATTTTACTGCAGTCAGGGTTAGTAGTGGTGAATATATGGAGAGTTCTGTTGATCCCAAAGGTGAGTTGAGATGTTCTCACCTCTGTATGCTCTCCAGCACCTGATACCTGTTCCCCACTACCCCTTGTTAGAGGCTGCAATATGGACTACCTAAGTACTGCAGGATTTTAAGTCACCCTTCAGAAAAAGCAGAGCCTCTTGCAAGAAGAGGTTTGGAACTTCACCGCCATAAGGATGCTCTGCTACAGGCTGGGAACTAAGTCTTTATAGCCATCCTTTGAATTAAATCCAGTTCTTCCAGATCCACAGAACATAACCTGTGGCAGTGAATTTCTTCAGAGAGCAGAGACGAAGCAGCTGCAAGCATCATCAGACCCGTGTACTTGGCTCTAATGATCCTGAGAGCGTGCAGACTTCAGAGCTTCTTGTGATTTTAAAGTCTGGGAGGTGTCATGGCATTATTAAGAGCTACTTGCTGTGAGTTGCTGAGCTGATGCAGGGGCCCCAGTGTCACGTGGCTGGGGGAATTGCTTCTTGGTGCGTGGCTGTCACCTCTGTATCCATGCCTTTGTCTCCTGGAAAGAAAAGGGAGCTTTATAAATATAAATGTCAATAGGGCACATGTGGAATTGGATGTGTCAGAACATCCAGTAGCAACTTTGGGGTCACAAGCACCCAGCAGAGAGTTCAGTAGGGCCAAAAGCCAGTTGGCAAGTTACCCTTGGCTTGGAAACACAGCGTGAGGCTGTGTGTTCAGAAGTAATTTTCTGGTCATGGTGCCAGTGTTGAAAAGCTACTCGAGCCATGGCCTCTGCTCAGCAAGGGACACTTTTTGGGTTTTCTCCTTCACTAGGGAGAAATTTTCCCATTACCTCACCAAAGGTCGTCTGAGCATCCACAGTCAGTTCAGTGAAAGTCCAGAGTCTGGGTAGCTGGTAAGTGTTTTTGTCTGTCTATTTACAGTTCAAGTGCTTGCTTTCACTACTTGCACAAAGCTGGGGACAGATTTTTCTCCTCAAAACAGGATCTTCTGGTAAGTTGGAGCAGAGAAGCTGTTTGTGTGAGGGCAGGAGGAGGGCAAGACAAGCATTTTAGGGAGAGTGGTTAGGATAATCCTGCAGAGAAGTTGGGCAGAGTTACGGTCCATGAGTGTGAGTCATATGTATGGCATGGTCCTTTTTACAAATTTTTTGCAATCTTTTAAAACCTTAATATTCCAGACAGCCTTTGGGTGGATGGTTTGAGGGAGTCTTTCTGGTGGCATGACTTGGTGAAACTCTTCACATATTTTCTTAGTACAGGAGTACTCTTGATTGTGAACTCCTGCTACCCAGCTCAGACCCTGTTAATGGTATGTGGTGCCTCCAAAAGGACTAATCACCCTCTGAATTTCCTAGGACGTGGATCATGCCTGTGTGAGCAACTATAAGGCCAGCAGCATGTTTGGGTTTGTTTGCTTGTTTTTTTCCAGGAACAGCTTGCTTTTTCACTTGTTGCAGTCAAGTGAATAGTTGATGCCTTCCTCCTGGCAATGCTGAAGCACTCATGACCTAGCCAATGATGTGGTTGGGAATAGACCATGTTTCTCAGGTGTCCAGTAGGTCTCCGAACATAACAGGGCAGGTAGCAGAGGTTGTAGTCCTCTCCACCCTGGTGACAGCTGGCAGAGAGAGCTAGAGCACCCCAAGGAACATTAATGCATGAAAATATCCTCCATCTTCTTACCCTTCAAATGCAGGAAGGAGGAATGTGATAGTGGAAGCTATGCTCTCTTGGGAAACCCCAGTGACAAATTTGAGGGCTTTGCATGGCAGAAACAGTGCTTTTATTAAGTAACAGAAGCTTAATTAAGTTTCTCCTGAATGTAATAAAACAATACAGCTGAATGTAGATCAGTCCCAAGTAATTGTTTCACTGCTTTAGCAGCTGTTTAACTAATGCTCCAGTGTTAAATAGGAATGTTGATATTTTATTTTTTTTTTCGTTTGTTTCTGTTTTAGAAGGGGCTAAGTGGTCTCTTTCTCAGGGGGACTGTGAGGTTAGCCTTGGCCCTTTGAACCTAATTAATCAATGGTGAGGTTCTTCCAGAGCTGGCTGTGGAATGCTCTTTAATTGCTCACTTGTGCAGTCATTTGTTTTGTTTAACCTGCAACGGATTAAACTCAGTTACAAAGGTCCTTGCTTCTGTTGTAGAACAGCTCCAGCCATGTAACAGCAGGCTCTCCACTGGATTCCCAACCCCTTGGGGATGGAGCCGGAGAACTGGAGGGATATCACTCCCTGCTCCCCCCTCTTCTCACTGCCTGGACACCCTGGCACTTCTGTGGGTCCCCCCATCACTGCCTGTGAGTTTCCCAGGGTGTGCTCTTGGCAAAGGGAGGGAGGATCATTAGCTATTAATATAACTCAGGAATTCTCCAGATATCTCCTTTGTTTCCTTTCATTAAATGTGAAACTTTAGAGACAGAAACTTTAATGATTTTTTTTTTTTTTTTTTGTGTGTGTGTGTGTGTGTGTGTGTAATCCTGTATGCTCTGCTGGGATCCCTCTGGCATCCCATGTCTCCAAACAGCTGTCAGGCATCTCAGTTTCTTTTCCAAACTGCCAGTCTCCAAAAATATTTCCTTCTCTTCTCAAGTATGGAATTTCGCCCTTGAGTCAGAGAGTCTGAGCAAAGCAATGGCAGGTTTCGGTGACAAAGCTGCCCAAAACATTAGGGCCAGAAATAAAATCTTTTAAACCAGCTGGGGTGGTGATCAGGGCTGTGAATATCCAGGCTACAGTGAGGGACTGCTTTCTCTTCTAGCCCCAGTGAATTGTTTTGAGACATTGTGTTTCTTGTAATGCTTGTCATTAACATTCAAAAGAAAGCTAGATCATTTTAACATGTTTCAAAAAGGGATGTTAAAATTTATCTTCCTTTTTATTAGATCCACTGCAGCAAGGCACCCAGTGGCATTAGAAATGTAAGTAATGAAAAGCAGAGAACAAATGTTAACTATAGAAATGATTTATGGAGACATCTGATGAATTTATCCTGCATCTTTACCCTTTCATCCATCTCCCTGGACTTCAGCTAGTATGTCTGAGCAACATCAGTCACATATTTTAAAGCTGACTTGCCAGAGACATGCTCCATGCTCTGGAATGTGGATTTCCCAGTTTTTGCCCCACCTAAGGCTCCCATACAATCCTGTAAGGGCTTAATATATATATTTTTTTTTTCCTCCTATGGAACTCTCTGAGTTGTGTCACCAAAGTAGGCAGTGTGACACAGCCTGCTGCCTGAAAAATGCTTAATAGCTGTCAACTTCATCTGCTCCCCATGAGAATTGAGGAGTCCCAGGCCATACTTGAACAGCTGTGCCTTTTTGTAGCTCCACTAGGAAGAACTGAGCTCTTTTGGAAGAATCCAGCCCTGGTGGGAGGCAGAGGCTTTCTGGAAAACTTGGCCTTTGAGTTTAGCTTCCTCAAAGGAAGCTGTCTTACGTACAGGGAGTTTAATTCTTTAATTCTCAGGCAGGCTCTGTATTATGAAATAGCAAATCTCTCTGCTAACAAAGTATTTTCCACGTTGACACAAAGAAGACTTGGGGTTTTGCAGAAGCCTTGTTCCTACCAGCTGTTGTCCTGCAGATGTTCAGAGGCCCTTTTCCTGTAAGACTTTTTCTCAAATTAGTTTTTTTTTTTTTTAGCCAAATCTCTGTTTTTTTAAACATGTGTTTTAAAGTCAGATAAGGTATGTAATAAACAGGTAGTGTCCCTGTCAGGAAGGTGACCAAAGTGTGAGGAAGGAGAGGAGCTGGTGGGATACATGGATGAATGCATGGATATGCTGAAAACTGCCCTGGGGAAGGACAAGTGTGGAAGGAATGGGGGGGTGAGAGGGTAGAGATGTGTGATCAGACTTTGCCCAGCCTAGTGCAGAGCACAGTGTAAGAAACCCTCTCTGGAGCTGCTGGACATATGTTTTTAAAAATGCTTCCTTCCATCCCTTCCTATGTTTCTGTATGCAGCCGCAAAATGTTCAGTGCTATGTTTAGACATTTTGAGCAGCTTCACAATGGTGGTTTCAATACATTTGATTTTTGGCTTTTTTTTTTTTTTTCCCGCCTTACCATTTGGTTCTGAATATGCTTTGGTTGAGCAATGCAAAGCTGGGAAGCGTATGAAGGTTTTGTGACATTGTGATTTCTCTGGAGCTTAGAATCAAAGTGCAGACTGCCTTTATTCAAGCTTTGGGCTGAAGATCAAAGAGGCAGCATTGGTTGTGTTGGAATAAAATAAAAAAAAATCACTTTTGAATATTGGATAACATACTTAATTCATTTCAGGGTTTTTTTTTTTTTTTGAGAAAATTCATTTTGTTTCTGATTATTATTTGCCTTGCTTTAATGCTTGAGGCACAGAGAGGGCCAAGTCTCTTTTGCATGAGGTGCTGTACAAAATCAGGGACCATGAAGGTATTCATAGAACACGATGGGGCAGGCTGTTGGAGGCTGTTTCTTTACTCAATGATATATTTTTGTCTGAACTGCCTTAGCCATGGTGTTAAAGTCACAACCTGTCACATGTTGATCCTGTGTTTTGTTTAGTCAGGAAGCTTATGGTACCTTGCTGCCTCCTTCCCACCCCCAAGAGGCTGAGGGCCAGTTGCCACCTTAACTACAGTGTATGGACATTTTCTTAAAAATCACCTCAGTATCCTGATATTGGCAAGAGCAATGACTGGAGATGTTGCCCTGGGTTATAGAAGCAGAACTGCCTGTGTGCCTTTGGTTCACTCTTCAGTTCATCAGGGAGTTGCCCAGCTTTGACCTTCTGTGCTGTTTGGACGTGTTCATTTTTGTGTCGTTCAGTTATTATGTCAAATTTGAGATGGAGAGCAGTACAAATTATTTTGGCCCCAAACCTTTCTTTAACCCTATTTGCAGAGGTGAAAGGCTAATACGTTAAACCTACCATCCCTTGCATACAGATTGCTTCAGCCCCTTTAGAGACAATATTATCTGATTTCAGTTTTATCTTTTGCAGGAGCAGTTGAGTGGCTGGGATGGATGGGAGCACTGAGTGGTGACAGTAAATGGCAGCAGTCACGTGACAATTAGCAAAGAGGGATGCACTGAAAGTAATACTAGATTTTCCTTTGAAATTTGGGCAGAATATTTATTTATGATTTTTTTTGTTAATATATTTAAAATGTTTCCAAGTGTTTATGTTCAAATTCACTTTCTGCTCAGCAAGTGCTGAGCAGCAGGTTTGTACCTCACAGTGCTACAGGGCTGCAGCACCTTGGTGTCAGGCAGAGCATCGCTCCGTGTGCTGCAGGCTCAGTGGACAGGCAGGTAGGTAATGGTAGGCTGAGGGTCTGAACACACTTCAGAGCTGTTGTAGAGAAAATAGCCCATTTCACCTTACTCTGGCTAGCCCAGCTCTGCGTAGCTGCATTAAAGAAGAAAAAATGGGCTTTAATTCACACTGGCTTGTGTTAAAATGGCAATGAAGACAAAGTAATGTCAAAGTAATGTGGAGTGCCAGCTGAAATTCAGCCCAGATCTCCCTTAGCCTTTAATTTGACCTCCTAGCCCAAATTAAAAACCAGATTGTTTTCTGTTCACAGTTATTTTAACTAGTGTTAAGTCTGGCTAAAATGATGAACCTTTTATTGGTTGGTTTGTTTTAGATATTTGCTCTCCTCTCCAGATACCCCGACAGTGTTCTGTAAAGTGTTTTTTTATTAGGCTGCTACAGAAGTTTATGGAGTTGGAAAAACTGGAGTACCTGTAAAAGGGCAGATGTAATTCATTAAAAGATGAGCTTTACAGTCTTAAGGCCTGGTTGTGGTGATGTTTAGCCCTGAGGACCATCCAGTAATGTTAGCCTCCATTGCTAACCTGGCCTTGCTTGTGTCCTCATCTCCCTGCAGCTGGAGCAGCACCATGACTGCTTGAGATGTGCTCAATGCAGATGTGTTTTCCATGCTGACCCAAACTTTTTTGTCCAAATGCACCCAATGGCTGTGGCAGATTGTTGTTTTGTTGTTCTTGCTTTAAGGATGAGAGTCTCTTTCACCAGGCTTGCGTTCAGGTTTCCTTGCGGCTGCAGGGTTGCTGCCCTGGCACATTGGCACAGGGCACGTGGCAGGCTCACCACATTCATTGCCTTTGGGGATTCCACCTCCTCACTGTGCTAACTGTGAGGAGATGGGACAAAAGAAATCCAAGGAAGCTATAAAATGTAAGCGACGTTACACTGTGACGAAGCACAGAGGAAAAAAACTTTTGTTGCTTGGGGGAGCTCTCAGTTGGAGGTTGATGATGAATCACATCATCCTTGCTGGCAGGTCCTGCAGTAGACCTCAGATTACTGGCCTGGGGAGTCCCTGGCAGCTGAGCAGATACACCATGTTCAGGGGTGCCCCAAATTTTTACTGAAGACTCTTAAATCCTGTGAATTTGCTATTAAATGCCTCTTGTTAAATTTTAAAGGCCTTATCAATGAGTTGAAACAGTGCGAATTTTTTTTGTTTGTTTTTTACTGTGTAAAACTGGTATTTAATTTATTTCCAGGACCTGTTTTCCTTCTTCCTCCCAGACTCTATAGCATATAAAGGTAGTCCCTTTAGTGACCTTTGCAGCCCATATTCGGTTTGGCTCAGCAAGATTTTTCTGGTTTTGCTGGCCAGGGTTTTGGGGTGGTTTTGGAGGCTTGTTTTCCTTCAATTTTCCTTAGTTCAATATAAAATAATAACAAGGGGAATTAAATAGGCTGGAGCTATAGAAAGAGGAGTCCTTTCCCATCAGACTGTGTAAGATTTTACAATAATCACAGCAGTTTAAATGTATCTTGTTGGCATATCTGCACAGAGGCACTCGTTGAGGCTGCAATTAGAGTGCTCTGCCTCATCTTGTATTAGTTTGATCACATAAGAAGCAGCCTATCTGACAGCTCTAGCACCTGGATAATTAAAACCCGTCAATAAAACAACAAAATGCACTGTGTAGTGGGACTCGTCTGTGCTAGCATTAAACACCGCAGATAATTATATCGCAGCAGAGGTTGGAAAGCCAGCCTCTCAGTGCTCTGAAAGATCAATAAAAAGGCCCATTCATAATGAAAAAAATGCTAGAGAAACTGGATTTTCATCTCCCTGTCATTAGATGCTTTGATTTTAAGGTTTTGCAGAGGCAGAAAAAGATTCTGTTGAGGAATTCTTTGTTTCTGGAAGCTAAACAGGTGGAGGATGTAGCTTTCTTTTTGTGCAGCACATTACTGAAAGCAAATGTGTTGAAACCAAGTCTTTTCTCAGGGCTTACTGTTCTCCCCTCTCCACTCTCCACTGCCTCCCTTCTCTGCTTCTGGGTATTTTTTTGTTTCATTTTGTTTTGGTTTGGTTTTTTCCCCCCTTATTTCCAACCCATCACATGAGCTCCACATTTTAGTGGTATTTCTCTTTGCTTCCTGTTTACTTTCTCCAGGGCATTATTTTCCTCTCTTGGGTCTTCCTAAAGGGCTGATTTGGAAATATCATATATTGACAGGGGAGAACACACCCCTAGCTGACTTATTAGCTGTGACAGCCTCTTTCTTAAAGCATTCATCCAGAGAGGAGATTTTTGTGTTCCAGGGAAGGAAAAGGATGTCTTGCAGCATTGCCATGAAGGATAATGAATTAAGTCTGTCTGTTACTGTAAAACCATTAGAAAAGCATAATAGACCTTGAGAAAGAGGTTTAGATATTGATGTCTTGGCTATATTAACGTGCTTGGGCACATGATGGCTGCCTTGTCTTTGCAGAAAATAAAAATGAAGTCTGTGTCAAGTAGGTGTTTCAGCTGAGGGCAGAGAGAAAGAGTCCCTTGTTGTTTTTGGCAGCCACTGGCAGGTGGTTTGGTTGGCACACGTTGGCATTAAGGATCTCTTGTTGGAAGCTGCTGTAGGTGGAGGGTAGCACCAGCTCTGAGCAGGGTGTGTTAGCAGAGCATGGGCTGGATATGGCAGCTCAGTACATGCTGTACCAATCTAAGTTCATGGATGTGAAGTATTCCAGTCTTCAGAGTGTTTAACCTAGTCTGGAATCTTGCAATCTGTAGGTTCAGAGGAGGGCAGGTGGCTTCCCCATTTGTAGGGAAGCCTACTGTGTCATGTTCACAGGAGCTTCTGATGTTCCAGAAATTGTTGCTTCATCCCTGAAGGGCTTGTTTTTGGAGGACAAGGAGAAGGAGGGTGTGTGTTGGGATGAAATCAGTGTTTGAGCCTCTAGGCTTGTTGTGGAGCTGTGCATGGATTCTGGTTGCTCTTCTCCTGATGTCCCTAGCCTGACAGGTGCCTGCTTCTGTGGTTGAGGCACCTGTTTTTATTGTCTGGTCCCCTCATAGATGGGGAGTTGGAGGACTTGCTGGTATTCCAGCTGTGATGATTAGTGCTGAAAGGCTTTTGTTTGGGACTGATCTTTTATTTTATGCTGCCTTTGCATTTTCGTTCTGGCAAACATATTGCCCCAGACATATCTAGCCAGATGTTGTTGACATGTCTCTGCTTTAAAAGTTTCTGGAAAGCCCAAAAATAAACTGCCAAACTATTATTTTCTTCCCTTTCTTTGTCTCTTGCTAAATATATTAACCATGTCAGCATTGGAAAAAAAAAAAAAAAAAAAAAAAGATATCACAGCCGGAATAAGCAGCTGTTTATGTCTAAAGTGTTTCTGCTTTGCTGTATCGCAAGATGACCTTGTCACTTAAAAATCATGAAAGTATTTCCAGGGAGAAAAAATGGAAGTTTGCTGAAGGGGAATGAAGTTTTGGTGTTGTTTTTAGTTAAATTCTGAACAGAGAGTTGTAAGCAGAGTTGAGCCCTGCAGCTGGTCCTGAACTCAAATGTTTCCTTCAGTCCTACTGCTAAAAATGCAAAGCAAATGACAAATGAAATACTATTCCTGTTTCACATTAAAACTCCTGAAAGCAGTTTTCCACTGGAACTGGGAGAAGTTCTGCAAAAATAATCCATGTTTTCTGATACAGTGTATTAATTACACTGGATTGACACCTTTGCTTCTAGTTAAATACTTTTCCACATATCCAGGTGGAAAGACAAAATGGGGGTCTTAACAAGAAGGAATAAATGCATCTGGAAAGAATGCATAGGGAACCCACCCCCCCGTTTTTTTTTTCTTTATGTGTTTTTGTCCTTTTTGTTTTCATAATCTTGCAAGTGCAACAATTTACACTTTTCCCAGTAGAGTGATTTTTTCCTCTCCAAAACATAGATGTGAATAACATGAACTTATGTTTATGAGATGATGGATGCTTAAAGGCTGCCAAGTACCTTGGACTGACTTTTAGGAGGGTTTGGAGTATTCTCTTTTCCTGAACATAGAGGAACAGACAGCAATCAATGTCTCAAGTCAGGCTGAAAATACTGATCTTGGATTTCGCTTTGGTTTCTGGTCTCTTGGTTGGTCCTGCTGAGCTGTGTGGACACTGTTGGTTCAGGGAAAGTGTCCACAAATCCCAGCAGCAATTATGGAGGTGGCCCAAGACATGGAGAGGGTCTTTGAGAAGCAGTGTCTTTACTCATGTGCCCACCTTGCATTTCAGGGCATAACAGGGAAAGGGGAATGATGGCAGATAGAAATAAGGAATGCAAAACAAACCAACACAAACACACAAAGATGGTTGTAAATTTCTTATCAGATTTCATAATAGTCAACAACAAGGTGAACTAATACCACTTGAGGGGCTGGTTTAATTCTCTTGTGTCTCCAGAACATTTCCCTTTAAAATGCTGGAGAGACTAATAAAATGGAAGCTCTTCTTTTAATACCATAAGGTTGTCTATCTGGTCCCCTAAATTCCCAGAGTCTCTCTCATAGTTCTCTTGTTTGGTTGGCATCAGAACATATGGAGAATGAGGAAATACCCCCAAGAGGCCAGGGATTGCTTGGAAAAGTTGTAGCATGAGGGCAGTGATGGGGAAGGAAGAGTGGTTTCCTTTGAAGGAGTTAATGAATCAGTGTTAGAAATAAGAGCTGCTTGTGTAAAGGCAGTAATAAGAGATATAGATGAGTGTGAAAAAGGTGACTGCAGTTCTCTGGGTTACAGTTATGCTAAAGCCAGCAATGCAAGCAGTTCCTGCACTATTGGAGAGGAATCCAGGGTGATGCAGAGCTGCTGCTCCTACTGTATAGCTAGGGGAACTGGGTGGTGTTTCCATGATTGCCCAGCAGAGGAGACAGGTTTATACTTAGCAGCTTCATACCACCTGGTGCAGTGCTGGTTCTCACTACAAACTGTACCTCCAGTAGCTGGCAAAGATCTTCCTTCAAGGAAAGAGAGAAAAAAAGCAAAAAGACAAAGATCTTCTTTCAAGAAAAGAGAGAAAAATTAAAAGCAAAAAGAAGGGAGGGGGAGTGGAGTGCGGTGGGCAGTGGCAGACAGGACATAACAGAAGAAAAACAAGAATTTAAAAAAAAAAAAAAATCCTTGCTGCATTTACTGGAAAGGTCAGTACCCAGCACTGAGCCCTCAAAACTTGCAGGAGTTTGGAGCAAGTATTGCCAAGACCCAGGTGCCAAGAAATCCCAAGATTCCATGTAAAATCCTGTGATTTACAAGAAAGAGCTCATGGCCTGGTTTGCTGGAAACCGAGTACAGCATGAATACATTATGGTTTTTCTCCCTGTCATTTTCAAGGCTACAGATTCATCATCTTTTACACATCTCCTTTCCTGTGTCACTTCTTGCATGTCACTTAGTGTCACCTGGGCCTTTAATCTGTCTGGAGAGAAATATGACAAAGCTGAAGGGACCAAGAAGCTGTTGGAAAAGGGATAAAATCCATGAGCAAAAGCAGAGCAACCAGAGCCTTAATGATGAGTGTTTTTTACCTCTTTCTCCTCTTACAATTTCTGTAGCCTGATGTCTGACAGGAGTAGTTTGAACAGGCATTAGGTTTATTCCTACATTTTTAGTGTAAATTGCCATCATCCCTTAAGTGTGCTGGCATGAGAAACCTGTGTGTTTCAGCCTGGGATGATAAAAGGAAGCTCAAAATTCCAAGTGCCAAATGCACTTTTGCTGCCCATAGGAAAGGAGTGTGAAACAGACAGGAGATTGAGTTCTTCTGGTTTTTGTGGTGTTGTTTTTTTGTTGTTGTTGTTGTTTGGTTTTGGTGTTTTTGTTGTTGTTGTTGTTTGTTTTTTGGGGTTTTTTTGGGTTTTTTGGTGGTCTGTTTTTTTTTTGTTTGTTTTTTTAGTTTGGTTTTTTTTTTTTCAATATGAACCCTTTTTTAGTTACTTTTGTGAGCTACTGACACCACATAGTATTTGAGACTATTGGGGAGTTTTTCCATTTGGTTTTCTGTTTCCTCCCCAAGGTGGCACTGATAATATGATCTCACCTTCTTTGAAAGTTCCTGTGCTTGGTAGGCTTTGCCATCCCCCATTCCAGGAATGTGTAGGGGGGCTTCAGGATGTCCTGGGGTTGGGGGGGGGGGGGGGGGGGGAAGCTTTTGCATTTCTGTGCATCCTGCATTCCCCATTCAACCCGTTGTATCATGAAGCTTTTAGTCTCTTTGGTGATATTGCAGGAGGTTGTGTGCATTTCAGGAGGTTAAAACTGTGGTCTTCACAGACAGCTTTCTAGGTTGTGTGTTTTCACTTTTGTTTTATGTGCCCAAGTTCTTGCATCAAAAAAGGGCCATAAGGAAATGCTTGATCATTCAAGGCAAATGCTTCCTGGCAAACAGAAAGAAAACACAACGCAGATGAACCCTAAATGTGCTTGTTCCTCCCCCCCACCTCCAATTCCTCATAATTCTGGATCTTTACTCATGATTTTGAAAGGTATCTTTGCTCCATTGCTGTTATTCTGTGTAATGTGGCCAGTGCTGTCCCTTCAGCCAGGAAGACTATTGATTAGACCAGTGAAATTGCTTTTTGAAAGGCACATTGAGGCAAGTAGAGGATTTTTGTTGAAAGTGAAATTTTGGATGATGTTCAAAGCTTCTCCTGGAAAACTGCCCACTTGCATGGTCCAAGCTACATGTCATATCCTAGCATGGACAGTTATCTTTTTTGTTAAGAAAATTATTTTCCTGTCTATATAACATAGCTAGTCACTTGCTATGATAACTGTTGTCTTTCAGCTAGAAAACACAAGAATGTCCCAACCCTCTGGATTATCTGGTATCCAGCAAAACAGCCTGATGAGCAAGCGAATCAGCTCTTCTTATTCTTTCCATAAAATTAAAGAAACTATGCAGCTTAAGGCAGTCGCTAATGAATCAATTTTAATTTATAGGCTCAAATAAAAATCTGCATTAAGGCTGACAAACTGTAGCCTCAGGTAAGCACAAAGCATTTCCACTGCAGACCTAAATGAATTCTGTGCTGGATGTCACAGCTTCTGTCAGAAGAGCAGGAGAGTCAGGGGTCCCCTTTCATATCAGAGGAGGCAGAATCCTAAAGAAAATAAATTCACTGGTCTAGCCCTTAGGAGGTCTTTTTCTGGCAAAAGCAGAAAAATCAAAGACTAATAATATTTCATTTTCTTTAAACAAACAATGAAGCAAAAGATTTTTCTCTATAGAATCACTATTTGCTGAATATTTTTGCATCAACAATTGTACATTAGATGTGCTCATCCCATGAAATCAGAGGGAAATGTGGGTTTCTACATATGCACAAGTCAGTCACCCATGGACCTGTATATGTCTCAGGAAGAGCATCTTGCAGAGCCCAACCTCTGTGTGTGTGCTCTTAAACTGAAAGATGCTCACTGCAGCAGGCAGGGTCATTCCTTCTGTGTGTCTTCTTCATGGAGAACAAGCTTTTTAGAAAAAGTACCTAATTTCAGGAGATGCATCTGTGCTGGGCAGAATAATGGAACAAAACTTAGCCATTTGTGCCTAATGCAATGGTGTTGTCTTGTGAATGGTCAGACTTGGAAGTTTACCTAACATGCCTTGTTACAACATTATTTTTGGTTTTTGACAGCTTATTTGGTATTTTTTTTCATCCCACGCAAGTGTTGCTGTTTCTAGTCTTTCTTTGGCTTCAGCAGTATTATGCATGATAACTGGTTTTGTGGGAACACTTTATAAAAACATTGCAAAACATATTGTCATGTCTGCTATAAAACATGCAATGATTATTTTTTGTCGCCATTGTTGGTTAAGTCCTTCATTGTGTTCAGTGAGGATGCTGGTATTAAAGAAATACCTCCTGGAGGGGAAGGGTTGTGCCACCATGCCTCTTCTCTTTTTGTAATGAGCTGATGAAGATGTTGGTGTTTGCCATCAGCCTCTGTGTGCTCACTGCTGAGCTTCCCCAGCTGATGCTGAAGTCCTGGCTCCTGCATCTTTTTGACACTGGAGGGGTTGCTCAGCTTCTTGCCCTGTCCTTCTGTCTGGTCTGTTTCCTGACTCTCATCTTTGCTGTTTTCCAGATGCAGTAATCGGACCCAGTGTGCAGTTGTTGCCGGCCCCGATGTGTTTCCAGACCCATGCCCTGGGACATACAAGTACCTGGAAGTGCAGTACGAGTGTGTTCCTTACAGTATGTATCTTGATTTATTTGCACTTGTTTTTCTCAGTAGAGATTTATTGTGGAGACTTGGCCAGCCTTGAGCTTGTCTCTTGTTGCTCAAGGGCAAGTAAAGCAGGCCACGTGCATCGTATGAGACTGAGCTGATAAGATATGAAAAATGGTTCTCTGTGTCAGGTTTGTGCTTAGGTTTAAAATATCCTGATAATGTCCATGTTGTACAGCATAACAGTGACATATCATCTCTTGGAAAACACTTGGGAAACACCATTAGAGAAAGCACACCAGAGGAGTGAAGCACTATTGCTAGCTTACAACTTCTCTTTAGAGGTCTATGCTTGTAATCATACAGCACTGTGCTTTGACTGACCTATGTCCATGGAATTGGTGGCATTTGATAAGTGCCTTAAATACAGTATCGTATCACCCAGGAGGTAGGCAGCTATTGCTTTGGGTAATTTGATGTTTAATGGTAGAAAAATACTAATTTATAAGCTTCCAAGATTATGAAGGCAAATCACAGGCAAGCCATTTAGACTCAAATTTTGGAGGTAGAAAACCAGTCACCTGAGATCTCAGCAATATGTGCCAAGTGGGAAATTCAGTTACAAGAAGTTGCGTACCTCAGAATTTGCTTTCTATAGAAACCGAATTTGTTACATGCAGTTAAGGCCCTACTGCCAGAAAGTGCATACCTGGAAAAGGAAATAGCAATGATAATATCAGAAGTGCACTTTTTATTAGCAGTTGTAGAGAGCTGAATGGTGAGTAACACTGCCACTTCCAGGTTTTCTGTTTGAGCAGGCCAAAGCTGCTTATAGCACACTCAAAATAATAAAGCAGGTATGGGAATGTATGCTTTAACCCACGGTGTTGTATTGAGAGAGCAATAGGAGGCATCAGTTAGCTGAAACCCAGAGTTTGGCTGGAGGACTAAGACCATCTTTGCTGCCTCAAGCATGGGCTGCGGGGGAGCAGATGTGGCTGAGCAATGACAGGCACCCTGTCCAGAGGGGAATCAAGAGCATACAGCCCCTGGGGTGGTCACCAGCCCTCAGGCAGAAGGTGGCCATGTGCCTGCTGCCACAGCCTGGAAAGACTTTGTAGTGTTTGGCTTCTGTGAAATTCCAAGACCCCCCCTCTGAGTAGAGGGCGCCTCTCTGTTGCGGGACTTGGATACTCTGCTGGCAGCCGTCTCAGTGTGTCCGTATTTGATTTTTCTGAACAAAAATGTGAAACTTCTAAATGCAGCTATGGAATACTTTTTATGGGGTGAGCTAATAAACCAATGGAAAGATTGACATCAGGGCTTAGGGTCTGCCCTATCAAGCAGAATATATTCCAAATCATAGTTTGGAGTTATTCCATTCTAAATGAGGCTTTTCATTTCAGAAGCAGCACTGTGCATGGAAGGGGTTAGGAAAGATTGGTTTCAACTTATCACAGCAGGTTGTATTTCCTTGTGATTTATGATTAGAATGAGGGTATGCTGTTCCCTCCAGAGACTGGGCTGGTAAAGCAACAGTCATTACCTGGTACCTCTCCACAGCCTTTGTTGCACATAAAACAAAGAGGAATAGTGGTGCCTTGTGAGAAAGGCAATATGTCAGTATTACACCCCAAGGTGTTAATTGGTCCTGTGTACAAGAGGTAGAATAGCTCTTGTGAGATGTTGCTCCGTAGCAAATGTACAGTAAGGATTGAATATTTTTTAATGATCTGAATGTAGGGAGGAGAAGGATGACAACTGACACGCTGCCTTTGCAATTAAGGTAGGAGCTTGGATAGCTCTTTCCTCCGTTTCTTTATGAATCAAATATATAGTACCTCAGCAAATAGAGCTGGAGGGGGGGGAAGACAAAGGGCAAGCACATGACGAAATAGGATCCAGTCTTCTGAGGTTGTGGTTGTGTGTTACCTAGGAAATTTTGGGTCAAGTCTTCATGTGTTGTTAGTCAGTGTAGTACTAGTGAAGTGGGTTGTGTTTAGGCAAACTGTGTCCCTTCATGTGATGACATGGAGTTGGAAACCTAAAGCTCCATCATATTCTTCTCCTGCCTCAGTCTCTTCCTGGCTTCATTGCTGCCTCTATTTCTTCCCTAAGAATGGTCAGATTAACTCTGTAGGTGTTCCTTGCCTGGGCCCCATGAGTGTCCCATAAGTGAAAGCCATCCAAGTCATGGGGAAGGTGTCAGGTCTGGGCAAATAGGTCAGCAAAGGCATGGCTGGACCAAAGCCACGCCTGGTGGGTGAAATCTGTTCTTCCCTTTATGCCCTGTTATTGTCAGAGGTCAGTTCTTGTCACTGAACCCACATGCCTGAGCCCCTGTGCAGCCAACCTTTAGTGGGTTGGGGGGTCGGGTGTGCCATATGGCCATCTCCTAAAGGAACACCTCTGTTTAATATTTCAGCAGGCAGTTGTACTTGTGTGCAATTCCAGCTTGCCTTTGCCTGGTTAGATGGATTACTCCTCACAGTTTGAAATTATTCTTTATGGACAGAGTGTGGGCTTACCCAAGTGTTGGCTGAGCAGCAGGAGGGAGGGAGGGAGTGTGCATCTCAAGAGGACAGGGTTTGGGAGTCATCTTTAACAGATGTTGTTAGAACTGACCTTAGGCACTTGTTCTCAGTTATAGTGCTAGTGTATCTGCTCCCCCAAAGAAAAAAACATGGAAGATTTAAAACTCCATTTGTTAGTCTGCTTCTCTTGAGATTTTATTATTTATTTATTAACTCTTCCACCACTATCTCATATTGCTTTCTAGAGGAAAGCATCCCCCCTTTCCTCTCAGATGAGGGAAATCCAAATGTCCTCTAACTTAAGTAGCTCATATATTGTAAAATGTCCTTTACATTACCCCACACACCACATTCCTGTGTGTTCACCAGAGATACCCCTGACAAGGAGAGTTTTATGAGACTGTAGTTACTCTCAACATGTGGACAAGATGAGAGATGATTATGCAGATAGTCCAGTCCTTTCCTCATATTCCTGATCCTTTAGTTGCTTTATCTGGTAGCAGCAGCCTTCTACTAGAATGGACAGTCATTCCAGGACATCTGGGCTTCTTAGGTTGCCCTCTGACAATGAAAAGCAAATGAAAAGTAGGTGATATCAGCAGGTAAAAAGATAACAGACCTAATTTGTCAGGCTTCAGTGGTATCAGTTGTCCTACTTTTCTGGTATCAGAAAAAATCATCCAGATAATTTTGTCTTTCTCAAAGCAGGCCTTAGCATGTGGCATGTATTTCTCTAAAATTTACTTTAGGTACTGCCCCTTTTCTTCTGAAACTTAAATTACTACTCTAGTTTTCTTAAATTGAACTTGCTTTTAATAATTACTTACCAAGAGAGATTTTCCATGGTTTTCAACTGAATATGTACTGCTGCAAACTTGTAGTCTGCCATTGCCAGACCTCTGGAAATGTTTCATTGCGGAGAGGTGATTGAAACTGCATTTAAGCTGTTTTGTGCTGTGAGTATGAGAAACCTGACGTGGTGAGGGTCCCCTTGATCCAGTACCCTGTTGTTTCCTACTAAATTCCTTCCCTCTCCCCTTCTCCCTTTACAGAGCAGAGTTAAATGGGTAATGGGAACATCAGTGGTGGAGATGGTTTTGTAAAGCTAGGTCAACACTCTCATTGCAGAAACACTTCACTATCATCTTCTGGTGTTTGTACAGTCCTGTTGTCATGGTGCCAGTACATCTAGGAGTGTAATTTTTCTTACTTTACCTTTGTAATGTGCTAAGGGCCTTCCAGTTTTGCTCATGAGCCAGTGCAGAAAGCAGACGAGTGATTTATTTAGAGCTGGACATGAGACCAGTGGCCAGCAAGAGAGCCCAGTTTTGCAGGAGCAGTGGTGTTGGGAGAGCTGCCCAGCTAGTTGTCATTGTAACCAGACAGATTTTCTGTCAATAACAGGATAAACTCAAACCCACCTTTTGGTTTTGCTAATACTGCCTCTGTAAGTATGTGACACTTCACAGCGTAAACCATCCATGTTTTAGTAGGTATTTCTGAGAAGAAGGGATTGACCCAGTTGAGGATCCCTTTTCTCTCTCAAGCACATGTGTTCCGTGGGACATGGCAGTGGCGCTGCCCTTCATGGGTGGCACTCCAGATCAGAAAAGGGGGAAATTCCAATGTGCAAGCGGCTATCGCCCACTGGCTCAGACTGAAGTTTATGGATCGTCTGAGTTTAGTTTTTATTTGGGTTTTGAAAATGGTATGAGTTGAAAGCACCAGAGGTATTTTGGAGTGCTTTCTTCTGTTCATTTCCCTGTAGAGACAACTTTACAGGCTTCCAAGGATCCAGCACAGTGTTGAAAAGGGGATTTAGGTGTCATGAGTCAGATTTACCTTCAGTTTTTCCTGAGCTCCCAGTACCCTTAGATTCTAGGTTTTGAAGGTCGTAGAGTAACTTGTGTACTGTTGTCCTTCAGAAGCCATCTGTTTTTTAAACAGCGAATTGGAAAATTTAAGCTATGGTATAGGGCGAAGTGGCAAAAAGGTGGTGACTCAACGAGGACAAGCCCATTTCTGCACTGATGGAGAGGATGGCAGCAGCAGGAGGGTGCCTTGGGCATGGCATATCCTGCTGTGATGATAACCTGCCTCATAGCCAGGCCACAAGTCTTCCAACAGCTTTTAATATTGGGGAGATCTGTTCAAGGGGATGTTTCTTGCAAAGGAAAAATGTTCATGGCTTCCAGGGAAGGATGAATTGTTCCTACTTTCTGTTCTGCTTAAATGTGCTAATGTGAAGGGACCACACCTCTCTGGTGCTAACAGAAAATTTCCTTCTTTAACACTAACAAGAGGAAGGGAAAAAAAAACAACCGAACACATGAGCATATTTTATCCTTTCTTTCTTAGGACTTGTTATCTTTTTAACCATGGAACCTGAAATCAGATTTCCCAGTTGCTGTAGTGATGGAAGAAAAGGTCATAACCTTGCTAGAAATATTCCTTTTATTGCTGATAGAAGAGTAGATGGGCTCACATATCAATAAAAGTGAGGGATAGTAAGTGTGATGTGGGAACAGAATTCAATAAAGTTTTATTGTATCACAAGTGGACTGAAGTGCATTTAAAAACATTAAATGAAGGTGCACAATATCTGCTCTGCTGGACCTTAGGGCCAGTGAATAGACAGATAATTGAATAATGACATTTTAAAGAGAATGCAAGCACTAGAAAGCAAACCGATATTTTCATTGCTCTAAGATTGCTGGTAGAAAGGGAAAGAGAGGGGGGGAGACAGGACAAAATTGCAATCTGAAAACAGTTTAATGAGACCACTTTTCTCAAGAATGCAGTTCTTAATTAATTCTGGAGTGCTCTAAGGCCATTATGTGGCCTCTAGGCTTTCCCTCTGCGTTTTCTTGCCGCCTTCTCCATCGGTGGAGAAGCAGTGTTTGCCCACTGAGAGCAGTGCTGTGTTTTGTTAAACAAATGGACTTGCAGCTTCTCTGCTTTTCTTTTGCCATGGGTTTTTATGTTTGCTTTGTTTTTATTTTCTCCCAAGAGAATTTGTTCCCTCAAGGCCCAGCAGGGAAAATGGCAAACGTTCCTAAGGGATTAAGCCTGACTGTTGGCATTTTGGTCAGTAATGAGCGAATTTCCTCCTGGAGCCAGGCCTCCTTTGTTTTATTTGTTAAATCGATTATTTTTGTGCATGGGCTGGGAAGAATAAGTGAAACCAACCAAAAAGAAAAAACCCAAACCAAAAACCCAACAGCAGACCTAACTATCCATTATGATTATTTCTGAGCAAAGAATCTTTGTCTCCTGCTGACAAATTGCCTTTCTTCCAATGCATACAATTTCGTGGGCATTGCAGTCAGAAAAGCCTCTTTTTTGTATTCAGTGAAATTCACAGCTGTGCTTACTAGTTTGTTTGGTTTTTGTTTTTATTTTTTTTTATTGTTTTATTTTTTAATCCACAGAGGCAGAAATAAAGACTGTATTGCTTCCCTTATCAGTCTCTTGAGTTAAATTAACCTGATATTACGGTTAACCTTAACCTTTGCAAACCTGTGGGCTGACCTATCTGCATAGGTGCGTGCATCATGTTCAAGAAGGGGAGAAAAGCTAAGAGCTAGGAAAAGAAAGCTATTGGAAAACTTGAAGTAGCCTGATACAAAGGGAAATGAATATTTTTGTGAGGCACAGTGAAATAAATGGCAACACGGTTAGTATTTGAATATCAGATGAGTTTGGCTCAAAATAAGGAATTTAGGTGGTTTCCAGTGTGTCTGTAATGCATACTGGTTTGAAGGTCTGCTGTCAGCAGGAACAGCATGAATTTTCTTGTGGGGTGAAGTTAGATACATGCTAGGCAATCACCATAGCAGGAAGGCCATCACCACCTGCTGCATCACTAAGTTCCAGCATGCTTCTATGAAAAGCCAGCTCCTGCTGGCTCCTGTCAGCTCTGTTCTTTTCCTCAAGGTAGTGGGACACTTCGTGTCTTCCAGCCATGCCAGTATGAGCCTTTGTGTGAAAAGTAATTTGTTTCTCTTGCTCTCTTCTGAGTGTTTAGCTGATTACCTCCTGAACCAGCTCACCACTTCCTTGTCCCAGGCTTGAAGTATCGAAAGCCCCCATGCACTGATGCATTGTGTCTTTAAAACATGCATTGCTTCTGGAAATCTCCATGAATAACAGGTTTTGCTCCCATATGTCTTGGAGTTGCACAAGCTGTCTTTATCAGAAAAGTTACCACAGTGCTGTGCTCAACTCCATTAGGACTGAGATGCTGCAGTGTATGGGAGTTGGAGTGTTTGACAGCCTGGGCAGCCTATGAACTTCTCAGATGAGCAGGGGATGCTTGATTGCACATTTTTTTATATTTTTTATTGTATTTTTAAACTTGTACAGCTGGGAGAAATTGTTTTGGGTTTTATTTAAGAATATAAAAAGGTTTCTGTGGTATGGTACAAGAGGCAAAGTTCACATTTCTCCCCACCATCACTTCACTCAGAAAATTTGCAGTGTGGAGACCCACTTTAAATAAGGCAAAGAGTTTAGTGTAGATCTTTTATGTGTTTCTCACATAGGCTGTTTTTCTTGATATAGAGCCCTGTCAGTTTTCCTGAGGGCCTCTATAATTGGTTTATTATGGAAGTTGGAGGTGGAAAACTGTGATGTGTAGTGTAAGTTATTTTATGAAGATTATTAATATAAGGGGGTAACTTAATTCCTTGTGTGACTTCTATGCACTATTTATTCCCTTCCAGTCCTGACCCACAGCAGCTGAAATTTTAGTGAGAAAGTGTATGGGTTTGGTTTGAATCTACTCATTTACAATAAAAGGGGCTTAAAATCTTTCAATCTGTTGCCTGACTGCCTTTGGCCTTTGAGTCTGAATCAAAGGTCATTAAATTGCAGGGAAACTTTATTTCAGTGTCAGCAAACTTTGGGTCAGGTTCCTGATAACCTGAGGCTATCTGAATTTGTTAGCTTTTTTCAAGAAACTCATCTTTGTACACCATTTATAGCATAGTAAATAACTGATATTGTTTCAGCCAAAAAGGGAATTGTAGCCAATACTGCATAGAAAGAAGAATGAAAATATGGGATATTCTTCAATAAAGTAATAGGCTGCAGTCCTCCCATCTTGGCAGCTGATGATTCCACATCTAAATACTGAGACATCTCTGTGGTATCTGAAATAGATTTGTGCTACCTTAATAAAGGTGCTGACAAAGCTTAGCAGCCTGACCCTTGCAAATGCTTTTCTGGAGCACCAGTGGGAAGAACCCCACTGGCTTTAGGTCACTGTACCAAGCTGTGTTTACCAACTCTTTCTGACATGACACTTCCAGATATTTGCCACCAATTTGCTGTCTAAACAAGACCCCACACTTCCCAATTGTCTCTGAACAATTCTGTCATCGTTAAGGGAAATATATATTTCTTCCCATCTTTAATAACCTATTGCCTAAATTGTGCTATTATGCCAAGCACCCTCTGGAGACATTGATATGAATTTCATATGTTTTATAACAGATCTTCCTGGAAATAGTATTTCTATTTCCAGGTTTTATTCCTATTTATTTTAATTTCTCTTACAAGAGAAGTATTGCAAAGGTTTCTTTCATTGGTGCAAGCAGTCTAAGGAGATTAAGGCCATCCTTGCCAGGTGCTATTATAAATCCACAAAAGAAATGAAATACATTTATTGGGTTTTATTCTGGCCAATAGGGAGAACAGAATATGTGTATCCAGTGGCTAAGTTGAGGATTGAAGTTCATTTCTTCTAGCACATGAGGGAGGAGGAGGGAGGGGGGAAATTTGAGTATATTAAGGCAAATCCCTTTAGTGTGTGAAATACGAAAACGCATCTTTCCAGATCTAAAAATACAACGTTGTTGAGTTTCTTTATATTAAAAGAGCTCCCAGGAAGAGAGCCAAATACATCTGAATGTATTACTTCTTTCCCTCATTTCCTCTGCTTTTCTTCCTAACAATATTTCCAGTCAACTTTTAACAATATAGGCCTGCATGAAACCACAGTAGTTGTATGCACCTCAAGTTCTGGAAAAGGAGACAAACATAGACTTCATAGTATTTGATTTTTGTTAGCTTCTGTTTCCAGGAGGAGTAAAATGGGAGAAATTGTGGAAGACTAAGGCAAAGGGGCCTTTCCCAGGGTATCCTTTTGAAAAATAAGCAAAACACCAAAAAATCCTGCAACTTCTCTTTAGAGGTTTCTTATCTAAAAATAGTCATGGCATGTCATTTACCTGGGCTGATTGCCAGACTATGCAGAAATGCTCTTAAGGTTTTTTTGAGGTGTGTCTGCCTTTTTTTCTTTTTTATTGGGGGTGGGGGTGGCAAGGTGAGGGGGTGGGAGTGGAATGACGACCAATTCAGATTAGAAAAGATTTATTCCAGTTGATTTCACAGATGAATGTATTGCTGAGGGTCTAAACTAATCTCCTCCTCCAAAGTCCTTTTTCACTCTGTGGGTAACTTAAAAATGTCTAATGTAGTTTTAAAATATGCCTTAATCTCATTTATCTTTAATTTCTCTGTTCCGCTCTACAAGCCCGCATAAAAAGATTTACAGTGGGTATTTATCCTTTCCAATATCAAAAGCAAATTCCCTTCCAGATCTCAATTTTCACTGATAATCCTCAGAGATGTATAATTTTAATTTACCTTGCAGATGACGTCTACCTGGTTTCACTCTCTGCTTTTATGAAGGTATTATTCAGCTGCACCTCATTAATCTGGTTTGTTGTTTTTGTTGTTTTTTTTTTCCTTCTTCTCTCTTGTGTGTGTTGAACAGTGTCTGTGAGTGAAACTATTGTCTTGTCCTTTGCTGGAGTGCACATGCTGGTGCAGCAGGGGCTGGGTTTGGCATGTCACCATGTAATCCAGCTGAGTCCTTTCTTTTTATCCCAGGAGAGGCAGCGGCGGGGCCTTGTCTTTTTCTCTTTTTTTTTTTTTTCCTTTAAAAATTAATAATCTCACATTTTTCCATTTCATCCTTTACAATGGCTTGAAGGACCACACAGATGCACACTCATGTACCTGAAAGCTTCCAAAACTTCAGATGTTCAGATCTACAAAATAATGGTTCTACTAAACAGAACAGGAACTACTGTGCTCTTGGGATTTTGAAAATGAGTCTGTTATATTTAGGTGCCCTAATGAAAGCTGAGCTTCCCTGGAAATCTACCTTTAATGTCTGTATAGGAAACACTCTGGCGTCATTCCACCTATGTTACTATTTAAAGCACCAAATTGTCCATTTAAGTGCTACTCTGAATGCAGCCCTGAAAGATGGTTTCTGCAGCAAAACTGTAGGGGTAGAAGGAATGTAAATTCCATGGACGAAATACAGGCTTGAGTTTGAATATTTGACTTTTAAGGAGAAGAAAAATCAAGAAACAATGTATAGATGGTGTTGGAGATATTTTTTTTTATTAGCAAGACGTGGCTAAAAACGTTGAAATTGTAAGATAAATGAGTTTTCATAGTCCAGCCTCGTGTGGGAGAGCAGAATGGAGTGGCTAGTGACTCTCTCTGGTGTGAAATTGCACTGTATCTCTACTGGTGGTCTTTTCCTTATCACAGGCTGAAATTAGTCCTGCTTCGATATAATCACATTTGTATCCTGCTGCTGCTTTGGGTATTTACATTCAGGTTTGGCAGTGCCTGAAACAGGAAAGACTTTTCATCCAGTAATGAATAGAGAGCTGAAGGAATGGAGGCAGCAGCTACTAAAATGTAGCAGGCAAGAGATGTTCCTATCCCACAGGTGCACCTGAGCCAGCTCTGATGCAGAGCAGGGCATGAGATGCAGAGGCACAAGCTGTACAGCAGGGATGAATTTACCACGCGGGTGTCTGCACAAGGCACAGCTGTACCCCTGGTTTCACTCGGGCCTTTCCCACTGGCACCGCTGGGACACTCCCAGCCAGGCACGTGCTTAAAGGTTTGATGGATGTCAGCCTGTGTGTTTGCATCTTATATGTGGTGTATGCACCTAACAGAGGCCTAATTTGGGGGATCCTTTTTGTGCTCAGGCTAGGGTTTCAGAGAAGGAACAAATAGCCCTTTGTCCATTTAAAGACTTACTAAGGAGAGTGAGCATGTGCCATGTACATTTCCAATGAAGTCAATAATTAAATATGTTCCAGATGACTCTGATGGGGGAGGATATTAGTAATTCCCATGAAGTGACAAATCTACATTCTGTGGCTGGTACTTTGAAAACAAAAAGTCAGTGTTCCTAATAGAGTCTATTAAAAATATGACCTAATTCAATTGTCATGTTTAAGTTAAAATAATTTCTTAAGTTTTGGACTTTTTTTCTGATTTTTTTTTTAACAGTCTTAATAGAGGTATAGTAGTTGTCTTTCAGCACATGCCTTTGATGAGAGCCCACTGAAACACTTGGGAGTTCTCTTGTTGAGTTGGAGTGAATTTGGATGCAGAGAATGAAATTGGACAGTATTTAAATCAGTGCAGCCTTGCTTATTAAACAGCGTGAGTCTGAGCCTTCACATTTTGGGTGAATTGTGTGGTGCAGTGATGATAATATAGAGAGATTTCCAGTGAAAAGGAAAAGCATTTCTTTCTCAAAGAGGACTGGTCCATTCTGCCATCTTGTCTCAGAGATGAAATTAAGTGGCTAACAATGTCTCAAATCAGTTCTAGAGTACACAAAAATAATCATTCACATTTTGCTTTGGTCAAAGGAAGGTCACAGAGCTGGGATTTGACTATGCAGGGAGAAGACAGAAAAGGCCAAATATCAATTAGAGTTGAAACTGGCCAGTATTGGGGCAAATAACAAAGCTTTTTAAGAAGTACTTTAATAGCAAGACGAGGTCTAAAGCAAACACTGGGAGTGATACTTGTGAAGGTGATCTTGTGAATGGAGATAAAGAAGAAGTGGAGGATTCAATGTTATTTGTTTTTTGTTTCTTAAGTCTTTAATAATCCTGGTAGGGCCTGGGGCTTCCTGATCCTTTCACTTGGAGGACCGTAAGTGTGTGGGAGCAGTGGCTTTCCTTTTGTGAAATTGTAAGGGACCAGCTGCATCAGCCAAATGTTGACAAGTCCACAGTCCCTGGTGAAATTCATCCCAGAGTACTGATGGAACTAGCAGATATTAATGGCAAGAGCCCTCTTGATCATCCACCAAATATCTCTGGAGTCTGGGGAGGTCCCTGCTGACTTGAAGGTAGCCAATGTTGTTCCAGTTTGTAGGAAGGGCTGTTATTCTAACCTCAGTTCCTGGAAAATTATGAAGATCATAGTGGGGTACTATTGACAGGCATTTAAAGAATAGTCCAGTTGTCAGGCACAGTCAGCCTGGGTTCACATATGCAGATCCCTGTTTAAATAATTTGGTATTCTTCAATACAAGGTCATTTGCCTAGTGGATCAAAAATCTGGATACAGGATGTGAATACACTATTAGCAAGTTTGCTGATGATCCCAGACTAGGAGTTGCTTTTAATTCTCTTGAGGGTTGAGAGGCATTGCAAAGGGGGTTCAGATATATTGGAGCATCAGACAATGATTAATGGGACCAAATTTAACAAGAACAATTCCTGGATTCTTTACCTGGTGTGGGGGAGTGGCAGCCCTGCTGAAGGGGATCTGGGGATGATGGTTGACAGCAGTTCAGTGTGAGACAACAGAGAGTGCCCTGGCAGCCCAGAGGACAATTCCCATCCTGGGGCGCATCAAACACAGCATAAACAAAAAGGGTGATTATCCTGCTGTACTAAGTGTTGGTGCAGCCTCCACCTTGAGTCCTGTGTGCAGTTCTGGACCCCACCATATAAAAAGGATGCTCTAATGCATCCAAAGGAGGCAAAAACAGTGAAGGGATCCAACAAAACCAGTGAAAGGGATGGAAGGAACATCCTGCGAGGGGCAGCTGAGAACTTTGGATTTGTCAGGTTTGTAGAAAAAGAGTTCAAGGGACAGCCTCATTTCTCTCTACAGATTCCTGAGGAAATGATGTGTTAGAGGGAGGTGCTGAGCTCTGCTCCCTGGAATCCAGTGATAGGACACATTGGAATGGTTCAAACTGTGCCTTGAGGAAGCTTAGTCTTGAAATCAGGAAGCATTTCTTTCCTGAGAAGGTCCACCACTGGAGGAAACTTCCTGGAGGGGTGCTTGATTCCCCAAGCCTGTCAATCTTTAAGAAGCATTTTTACAATGCGCTTAATATTATGCTTTGGTTTTTGGTCAGCCCTGAAGTGGTTGAACAGTTGGACTCTGGATGGTTGTTCCAACTGAAAATAAACCATTTTTGCCTGGGAAGATGCTGATGTTTCTCAGTGAAATGGCAAATGGGGTTTCCAGAGCCCATGTGAGTGCCCAGAGACGGTTGGACATTGTTGGTGTAATGTGTGGTAAGAAAGCTCAAACAAATTGCTTTGCAACACTTCTTTATCTGAACATCTACGCTCATGTTGGAATGGGTTTTTGCAGTCAAACAGCACAAATCTTATCAATTATGAATGGCTCCAACAGATGGTATATATTATTGTTTTTAAGAATAAGTGATACATTTCAAACAAGAAACACATGCTGCTCAGCAGCTTTAGCTGCCACTTCTGAGATGGGAACCAAATCCCTGACCTTGTCTTCCCCTCCACTTGTTGGATAACATCCTATTTTAATATCCAAAAAGTGAAGACCATGAAGTACTCCACGATGGAAAACTGTGCAAACATCAATTCCAGTGTAAGAGGATCCTGCTCTTTCTCAGCTTGCTGGGAGCTGCACCTGTCTGGGCAAGGGTGAAATTTGTGTTTACAGCACAGCTATCGATCAGCCTTTCCCAAGGGTCCTCAGAAATTTCTGCAAAACTTCTTGCTTGAAATTTCAAGAAGTTTGTGCAATGTTGCTGTGGGGAACTGGCTGTAACCTGAGATCAAGGTATATCATGATGATGTTGATGAGTGCTTTGTCTGATACCTGGCTTCCAGTTACTGTGTATTCCTTCAGTTTTTCTTTCAATCCCTATTTGTTGCATTGCTTTCTTTTAAAAACTGAAACAAATGCTGTAAATATAGTAGGTGAAAGATTTTTGGGGCTAAAAGCCTGGCTCTTGGAAGAGCAATCCAGATTAACTGTAGCAGTCCTCAGAAACTAGACTAGAAGTCTTGGAGACTTTCCTTAAGCTTGTGCCTATTTTTGATGTAGATCTGAAATTCTATGTACCCGCCTTATCGGGAAACAAATAAACTGTGTAAGCACCTGCAGGATTGTTGCCTAATTTGGTGGAGAAAAGTCCATTTAAAAATCTTCTTTGCTCTTACAAAATTTGCTACAAAAACATTTGCTGTTTATGATGCAGAATACATCTAGATGAATTGCCAGAACAAATGAGCCAAAGGTATTTTGTGATAGTAGCCATTCAAAAATAGAATTACAATAATTTGTTTATTTTCTGATTTATAAAACTGCTACAGCATCTTGGCTGGGACTGCGGCTAGAAAGCATGTATTTTCTTCCTCTGGTGTTTTAAAATTCTCACTTAACATTCATAACAGCAAAATACTCATTTCTGTGTCTTTAAAACCAATCATATGAGTTATTCCCCTGCTGAATTTAGTGCTTATTCAAATGCACTCTCTGCTCTCCTTGAAAAGGAATTTTGGCTCAATTTCTTTAGTGCAAAGCCCTTCCTTAGTGCCTTGATAACACAGTGTTATCTTATTCTGTAATACTTCACCATACAAAGCAATCTCAAACTCAAGGAAGCATGCCAAGAGACACTGGGCAAAAAGCCCTTATGTAAAGTTTGAACTTCTTTCCCTTAACAGTGCAGCATTTGCACAACCCTCTCTTCAGGCAAAGAAAATAAATAAATCAAAACAAAGCTCTGAAGTTAACTGAGAAGGTTTTTTTTTATTTTAAGCAGTACTCTTGATATTTATTTTAATGGGAAGAAATCAACTTTATGTCACTTTTATCAGACTAAACTGGAGGAATTCTGCAGTGTTCTTTGCTGATAATGGGACAAACTCCTTGTACTGTGCCCAGATCTGTATATAAAAATGTAAACACCTATTTTTTTTTTATTTTTTTTTTTTTTAGCTAGAATTTTATGCCTTTCAGGTCCTGCTGTGTGGGAGTGTGGTGGCTGTAAGGGATTTTTTTCTTCTTCTTTTTTTTTTTTTTTTTTTTCTTTTGCTCTGGAACTCAGGATAAGAAAAGGCAGACTTAGGTACTGATGGCCACCTTGGCAAGAGTTGCACCTCCTGATACCCAAATTGTGCTGCTTGAAGATGCACAAGAGATGCCCTCTTCTCCTTCTTTGCTCCAACTTGTGATCATCTTTCCTGTTATCCTTTTGGCCCAGTGCTGAGTTAGTGCATTTAATGTGGCATTGGATCTCTTTGCCATACAGTTTGTGGGCTGCATAAATCTGAGCAGGATGACAGTCTCATTGGAACTCAGGATGTGTGGGAAGGAGCCCCAGTTACTCAAGGTTTGCAGTCTTCCTCATGATGTCACAGTCCATGGAAATTAGGTATATGGATACCATTAAGTAGTGTCAAGATGAGTGCTGCCTCCAGAGAGATTATTTATCACTTTCTTTTCCCTATGCCTGAATTCAGGGAGTTTTTATTGAAAATTCACCTCTCATCTCCCCTTTTATTCTTTCCACTTCATTTCTCGCATTCCCGCTTACTCTATCATAAATTTACCTGCACAGCTGTGACTGCAGCTTTACAAGCTTCAGCCTCTTAAACCCAAATGCTGTTCTTTGCAGGCAACCTCACCTTTCAGGAGCAGAGGCTCTCCTGGGACATGCAGGAGGATATTGCTTGTAGAGCATTGCATGGGATTTAGGATTCATTAATAATCAGTCAAACTTGAACTTTTAAATTAATTAATTAATTATTTTCATGTATTTATTTATTTTACTTTATACCTTTTTCTTATCAAGCCAGTAGAGGGTACCAAAATGTGACCCCCTCTTGGGAAAGCAGAATTAGCCTAACTTTGTGCTCACATATTTTTTTCAGGTGTTTGTCTTTGGTCAATCAATAGGGTCAAGAGGTGAGAGTTTGTCTGGTTTATGTCAGTGTTTGCTTGAAGTCAAATGGGTAGCCAATTACCTTTTCCAATATTGAATGAGAAGAGAGTGGTAGTATCAGCTCTTCTACAAATGCATGTTAAATTCCATGATGCAAAAGTGGCTAAAGATGATTCACAGCAATAATTTGACCCAGTTATGTGTTTATTGTGTTTAAAAGACAACTGGGGGCTTGATTTCATTGCCAGCTGTGTGGTAGTTAATGATCAGTAAGAAAGCATCAAACTGAGAACAGCTTCTGTTTCTAAATACAGCCTGCCGCGCTGAATTTCAGACATTCCCAGAATGAATTGTGTGTTTGTAATGGATCTAAAAATATGGAGAAATATGCTTTTTATTGGATACTAACAGTATATATTCACTGCAAAACTGTGTTTAACTAACAAAGAAAAATCGTATGCAGAAATGATGGACTTGCTTCTAAATGCACATAATTGCTCTGACCTACAGCTGTATGACTCCTGATTAACGCTGGCCATAAATGAATGTCCTAACACGATTTTGAAACTGATGTGATTAGCAGGAGAAGACAAAATTGTTACTTCCTCTTCAGACTGACATTTTTACTGCAACCATTAGTTTTGAAAACATCAGGCAAGCTCTCTGCCTGAGTGGTCTGTCCAGTATCATTGTTTAAGAAATTCATTTGTGGAAACAATTGCACATATGATAAACATCAGTTTGAAAATTCAATTTACTGCATAAAGAATTTGGGGGCATAGTTTTTCATGAAATAAAATAAGTCAATTAGAGCCTTCTTTTCACAGCCTGCAGGTTTTCTTTCAAGCAAAATAGCAGTGATTGGGTTTGGTCTATGGAAGTGTAGGCATTAAAGCTCCAAAGACAATGTGCTACAATAATGTTGAATTGAAGGTGTCTGAGAGAAAATGAATGTTACAGGCTGTTTTTTTTTTCCTTTGATTTTAGGTTTTATTATGTATGTGCCTTGTTAGTTCCATTTAAAGAAATGAAAAATGCAAATATCTCTTGCTCTAAAATATTGTTAATTTGAAAAAAAACCCCAAATTATTTCATGAATTAATTAAAATATAGCAGCAGCCTGATTCCTGATGTCTCTCTTCACCCAGTGCTGCAGTGGAGACAGTTCTGTGGTGGTGTGTGGCAGCTCTGAAAAAGCATGGCAAACCGGGTGATGCTCTGGACATCACATAGAGAAACCTCTGGCTTCACTCACTTGTCTTTGTAGTTGAGAAATAATCCATTATGTGGGCCTGAATTTTGGACCAGTGGATGGTCCCGTTGGGCCATTTGGGCAGGTGTTTGACATGGGGGTGGAGCAGAAAATTTCAGTACTGCTTGTATCCATACATTTAGCTTAAATCCAAGCAAAATTTGGTTTATTGTTCAGAGACAAAGTTTTTCTGACTGTACTCTGCCAGTACCTAATGGCAGAGCTTTTCCAAAATCATAGTCTGCCAGACCCCAACTGACTGGACTTGAAAATGGATACCAAGGGATTGCTGGAAATGCTCATACTCTGTTGTGCGTCCCTGCAACCTGCATTTGATCTAAAAGCTGGGAATGCCTGGGGCTAGGCACACAGAAGGAGTTGGATGTTTATAAAAACACGGTCATGTCTCTGCAAGGCTTAGTCTGCAGGAGTTGATTAATGTAGCTGTGTTTGGTGCTTATCCTGCTAGAGGTGCTTTGCAGTGGACATTGCATACTGCCTGCACTTTTCCTGGATGCTGGGGCAACTGCATAGTTGCAAAAGGATGAGTGAGAAGAACAGCAGGCTTGGCATGTAAGCCTTGCAAGGGAGCTAATAGACTAAAAATAAAAAAGAAAAAAAATCTTCAGTTTGGGGTTCAGTTGTAATTATTTAGAATATTAGAGCACACTTCACACTTTTATCCAGAAGAGCTAATCCTTGATCCTAATCCTCCTCCCTGCAGAAAATGGAGCTCATTGATACTGATGAGGAACACTCAAAGGGTGTTGTAACTTGCCATGTATCATTCTAAGGAAAGGCAAGCTTTCCACGATTCTGTGGGTCATATTGACCAGCTACATGTAGATGTTTCACTCTTAGTTTGGGATTGTTGCAATATAATATAAGGTGTGGGGAGGGGAGGGCAAGACCAACAAGGGTTGTTAATCAGTCCTGTTTTCCTCTGGCTGATGACCTGACTCCCTTGTGTTGGATTTTGGAAGGAAACATTGTCTTGGCTTTACAGTGTGATGCTGGTGCTCTAGTCTGCATTTCTATTACCCAGGTATGAGGTCTCACTCTACATTCCTCTATCTGCTGGATATTACTACTAGAAAAAACTAATAAATAGACTTCACATGATGCCTGTTTAGATTAGTTTGGTCATAGTGTATCTCTTTCCTCCTAGCTTCCCCTGCTCTCTTTAAAATGTCCAGTAGAGGACTTTCCCTGACATGAACTAATTTTTGTTTTGCATCTTTCCCATCTCCAATTCTAATATTGGGCCCATTGAAAACTTCCTTTTCCTTCTTTGTCTGCCCTAAAACTGCAGGGCAATACCCTATGATGGTGCTATATGTTATTTTAATTAAAATTATTTTAATTTTGGCTTACAGTTCCTGAGTGTGTGTGGTATTAGGAGATACTTCTTAAAAAAGCTTCATTTGTACATGTGTTTGCTTAAATGCACTTGTGAAAAAAAAAAAAACACAAATGCTTTGTTCCTAAAGAGTTTCCAGGCACCTCAAAATTATTTTTGATATATAAATACAATTTTTTTTTCTTTCTATTTTCCCTTGAAATGTGTAGTGAAAACTGCTGAATGGCAATCCTCACATTTTCTGTGTGAATACTGCTCTGTACAAGAGACCTCATGTGTAACAGTGTTGAAAATCTAATCAGGAATGCTTCATGGAGCAAAATCATTTCTGGAGAAAACATTTTAACGGAGAAGCAAAGCTGTAATTTCCAGAGAAGGTCATGATTGCAAACTCTGTATTGACTGGGTGTGACCTGGATGAATCCTGATGGTCCAAGAGGAGATCCAGTTATGCCCTAACCTGATGGCCTCTCTTTTCCGTCTCAGTTTTCCTTTTGTGAAACATAGCTGTTTTGTGGCTAAAGGTTGAAAAACAAAGCAGGAATTTGGATTGCAGTCAACAAGCTCAGCATTCTCCACACTCAGGTCCCAGGTGTGATGATATTGTGTGTGGCAGTGCCATTTCCCACTATCAACTTTGTGAGCAGGAGCTCTCCCTGACCTGCTCTATGAAGCCCTTGTTGCACACAAAGCCCTAAGTGCTCTTTAGATTTATTAACAAAGAAAGCAACAAAAAACAGGCGTGCTGAGCCACTCCTGGGGCTCCTCCCCAGGGACTGAACTGCTGAGAGCTGGAGTCCTCTCTGCACACCAGGTACAGACAGGGGAGCCAAGGTGTGCGCTGCAGAGCTGCTTAACCCTTTCCTGGAAGGAACTGCATCTCACTGTCTCTTGGGAGAAGGGGGGGAGCAAGGAGGATGGGGAGGCAGTTTGGTATTTATTCTTATCTCAGTCCTGACAGCATGCTTACCCTACATGACTTTTTGTATAATCTAATGGGTAGATCCCTGCTGTTATAAGTAGGAAAATTTGGAGTGGAGTGTCGTGTGACTCTGTAGCCATTGTGTGCGTGTCACACGCCTCATCACATTAGGCTACCCTTGCAGTCGTGGCCAGGGAAAGCTGGAAACATAACAAAGGGCCTCAGTGGCTGTGTCCCACTGGTGCCTGTCTATCCTGGCAATTATTTTCCTTAAGCACCTAAATATCTCATTTTGCTCTTCTCCGCAGTGAATGCCACCCCAGTGTGGTCTCTCAGTGATCCTGAATTCCAGCTCTTGCTGTTGTGTTTTCCACTTTCTTGTGGTTCTGGTCTGTGAGTTTTTAAAGGTCGCATCTTTGAGATCCTTGGCATCTGCTGGCATTGCTAGGAAAGGAAACAGTAAGGCCTTTATTCAGAGCTGGTGTAGCTCTGGTGGTGGCTATGAGGCATGTTTCCTTTCCCAGTGTGGCATCTGCCAGTCGGGTGTAGCTCTACAGCAAGTGTGTACATGCAAATCCACTTCCAGTTTTGTTTTACCTTGCAACTTAAGAGCCACCTTCTGTGCAGACATCAGAAATGGGGGAGAAAGATCATCAGTAAGAGCACCAAATGCCCTGGTGCTCTGTTGTCTGAGACACAGAGGATGGTGACAGCTGTGGACCATTTGTAGGGGGGCTGTGGCTCCAATCCCCTGCTGTTTCCCTGTAATTGATGGCCATTGAGTATCATCCCTGTTCCCATCACCAGCTGCCTCAGACTTCATTGACAATGGTTCACTGGTGGTAACAATGCTGGTGGAGATGAAGCTGTCACCTCCTTGGCTGTCCCTGCTTGTGGGATGGGCACCACCAGCAGGTTCATGCAAAGACAGCTGCAGTGTCCACAGGGTGCTGGGGTGAGCAGCTTCTGAGCCTTTGCCAGCATCATGGGGGGTTGAAGTGTGAGCAGAAGGCCAGGGGCCTTTAGACCATGGTCTGTGCTGTAGACATTCCTCTTGGGACCTGACCTGTGTAAAAGAGGAGCAGCTGTGTTGTGCAGCAGCTTTAAAAAAATGGCTTTCCGAAGTGCAGCCTGTTCTGGTAGTTTAACCCTAGGAAGACTGAGGCCAGGCACAGCTCTCAAAGGAAGAGAAACAGCTTTTGATGTTGCTTCCTCTGAGAGATTCAGAAGAGCAATTCTTACATGCTCTTCTCCCTCCTGCTGCTTATTAATTCAGGCATTGAGTCAGATCCATGGGGAGACTGTCACCAGGAAGGGTTTGGCCAGTTTGCAAGCCAACACCTGAAAACAATGCTGTAAAGTAATAAACCTTCTCAGTTCCTTAGAGAAGATCTCCCTGTGACCATACATTCTCCAGCAGACTCTGCTGATGGCACACAGGCACCCAGACAGGTAGCACAGCTGGGAAGATAGCTCAGAGTTCATTGACAAGGCATCAGTGTTCAAAGCCTGCATCCTCTCTCCTGAGCAAATGTCATCCAGAGGAGTTCACAACATTGAACCTGTGGGACTAGAGGGAAGGAAAAATTCTCTCATACCTGTTTACTGTCTGTCTAAAGGGAGGCCACCATGCTGTATTCTGCCAACCATCCTTAAGAAGACCTGGGCAAGGTGACCTTGCCACAGCACATTGGAAGGATGCTGACAGCTGCATTTGCAGTGACCATCCCTTGAGGAAAGCAACTGTGCTTGCTCCTTGTGCTTGCAGGTTTTCCCACTTGATTTTGGGCTGTGGTTAAAGCACAGGAAGCCAGTTTTGGCACCATTTCCCAGCTCTGCCACAGCTTCCTTGGACAAAGTGAGTAATATTTTCCTGCCACTGTTCCCAAATGGAAATATTAATCAATCTTTAATTAACCTTGACTTTGTTGTTTGTTTAGCTTGCAAGCTATTGGGAGAACAGTCTTTTCTCACTTAGTAGTGGACTGCTGCCTATTTCTGCTCTGGCCCTGGGATATTGCTACAGGATAAGCACCATCAAAAATAACAGGACATTTGCCATTGTAGTAGTATCACCCACAGTGAAAATATTATCACTGGCTTGTTGATCCACAGTTTTGAATAAATTATGAATTCCAGCATGCAAAACAGGGGCAGTCAGATAAGCAGTTTGGCAACATCTGTGTTGCTTATGTTCTTTTTAAATAGGATTAAGAGGAACAAAACACAAGGTATATCCATGAAAAAGCCACCTTTCTTCCCCAGTGTTTTAGGAATTTCTTACATTACATCTAGTCTTTTTCCTTAGTTTTCTAACTTTAGCCAAGTATGAGCAAAATGCTTTTGATTTCACAAGGCCTTCGCATAAGGGAATTAGCATGACAAGTTGAGAATATGTATGGAGTTTTTAAATTAGCATTTTGTTTCCTGTAAATGAGTAAGTAATAAAGTGATTGTTTCATGCCTTTCTTTAGGAAAATGAGGCCTGTTCCTTTTGGCTGTTATTTTCCCTCTATATTTGGTTGTGATGCATTCAGAGATTACCAGAATTGTGAGCAGTGAGATAAGTTTTCTGAGACAGAATTACAGTTCTGATCCAAAGGGGCATGTGGCTTTGGATGGAGATCATGGATAATTTTAAAACACCTATTTAGGTAATGTTTTATGGGTTTTTTTGGTTGTTTGTTTGTATTTTTGTTTGTTTTTTTTTCTTTTTTTTTTTAATTTACATTTAGTTTTCTTACCGCCACCCCTGTCTTCCTCCCCAAAAACAGATAATAGAAAGGGATTTTAATGTACTCTTGCTGTTCATACTCTGGATGTTTTCTTCTGGCTCCACTTTTGCTTCAGGAAGAAAAGACATGGTTAGTAAATGGAGGTTTATTGTGGGACATGCAGATCTCTGAAGAGCTCTGTTGTACCAGACTTGTCATCTTAGTTTTTCATTGAACATCTTTCTCCTGTCCTTGTGATCAGCACAGCTGTGCATATGTCAAACACAGTTTCTTTTTGCTTAATTCACTACAAATTGTGCCATGAGCACCTGGTCCAGTTTTCCTCTGGCTTCATTGCATGACTAGAAGCAAATAGCTAAAATCCCTGGTTTTTCCCCTTTTGTCATGCTGAATACTGGAGTGATAATATTCCTAGAAAGCTTGTGAACTAAGAATTGCTCTGAGCTAATGGACAGTGAGTTAAACTCCTGGCCAGCTGTCCCAGGCCATTGTTCCTTGCTCTGTCAGATTTCAGGATATTTGTGTTGGCTTCCTTACTTGTAAAATGGAAACCACACTTGCTCGAGTGTGGTTTGAAGGGACGAGCTGTGTAGCTACTCTTTGCATTGAATAGGGAATCCAGAAACCATCAGTCAAAGATGTGTTTTTCAAACTGTCAGGTCCACTAAAAGATCCAGGGGCCAGCAAAGCTGACTGCTTCCTGCTTGCATTTCTTGCCTGTTGGCCACGACAAGACCAATGACAGCCTTGCCCAGAAGGTTCCCCATGGCTTGAAAACACATGCAGCACCAGAGCTGTCCTATCCATCTTTTTTTCCTTTCTCTGAGTGTGGCACCAGAAGAGACAGCACCAGCTGCCATGAGCTCCCAGCAACTCCCCCTTTAGCTTTCAGAGAAGGGCAGTCTCTCAGACAAAGTGATACGTACACTTCTGTCCTGTCTCTGTGCCTCGGGTCACACACAACCTGCTGTTATCACAAACATTGGTGTTGAACCAAGATATGGGCTGCAATTTTTGTGACACTGCTGTTTGAGTACCTGGCTCTTTAAATCAGAGACCTTTTTAAAAGATGGGTTGGTCTTTGCTAATTTAGACTAAGATCTGTGGAGCTAAAAAGAGGTCTTCTACCTCAGAAAACCCAGGTAGAGCCATCATGGGGACTTTCTTCTTATTTTGTCTATTTTGTGCATTAGCTCAAAGAGAACATAGTAATGCACTGAAAGTTGTTTAAATTTTAATAGAAATACGCATTTTTGAAAGATTCCACACAAGCTCCTGGAAATGGCGTAGGCTACCCAGAGCTCCTCACCCAAGGCACTGCTCTTGCCCTCAGGTTGTGAGGGAGATGCACAACATCCAGGCTTTCACAAGCCTGCTGAGGCCACACAGTTGATTAAATCTTTGTTGGGTTGTGCCTGAGTATGATCTGAATTTGTGATGTGCTGTCACTGCCAGGAACACATGGTTTGTTATCATGCTGGTGTCCTCTGAATGGGAGGTGAACATGGAAGAAGCAGAGCAAGTCAGCAATGAACTGTGGTGGCTGATGGTTGAGATGGGTGTCGACAGATGCCCTCTACGTTGCGTTTCCATACTGGTCTTAATGGTGATGCTCCTTAAGCTGTTTCACAATTTTAGCCCCTTTTCACCAACCTTTCTTATTGTATGTCTGTATGGTCCAACTCTTCTCAAAAGGCCTTCCCTCCTACCCCGAAAGTTATCTAGGAATTTGGTGGGAAGCTGAGTCTCCTCTTCCAGGAGGTGCTGTAAACTGTGCTTGTGCTGTTTGTGGGTTCAGGCCATGGCACAATCCCATCAAACCTGTTAGATGAGTCCTCCTGAATGCAGAAGAGAACAGGATGCAGTGAAAGGAAAGGGCCAAGTCCTCTGAGTCACCATGTCAGCATGGCCCCACTGATGCCCCTCTGGGAACTTCTGGCAATGTGATAACTTGGTTTTTGAGGTTTTGCGTCATCTAAATTATCTAAAAGAGATTTCAAAAGAGGTCATTTTTATGTGAAGCAGGCAAAGCCTTGGCATCTGGCTCTGTCCCCTAGATCTCTTAAGGATCCCTTTTAACACTGTTTCCTATTTTCAAATTGCTAAAAGCTAGATGGAAAACTGAACCTCACCCTTAATTCTTTTACTATTTCAAATCTAGCAAGATAAGTAAGTGTTGTTTTACATAAAGCCTTAGCTTTACATAAGCCTTAGCAAAGTAGACAGATTTATTGAATTATCTCATACTGAGTGTACTTCATTGTCACTTTTTTTTTTTTCATTTTGCAAGATGATTTTTTTTTTTTAACTTTTTTGTATCTTTTGACGCCATGGGGAAATAGCTGCTTTGTCTATGAAATAGAGAGGGCACCACACATTGACCGCTCCAATGATGTGCATAGTAAATAATGTACAAGGGCCTCAAGGATCCTAATTTTTGAATATATTATACATTAGAAGTTAAGCTATTGCAAAAGCACACAAAAGACTTCCCTCAACCTTCATAAATTCTTATGCTTTAAATTAGAAATAAAGTAGTCTCTTATTTTGTGAAATGGTAGGTCTTGGCAGTGCCTAATATTCAGTTCATTGCAAAAAGTACGAAATTTCTCCATATTCACTGCATATATTTTATTGCTGTAATTTGTGGTTCTACCAAGCAGAATAATATTTTTACTTCACTGAATATACCTGTGGAAGTTAAAGGTCTCAGATGTATTCCTTTAAAGTGGCAGTTCATTCCAGCTACATTCCTGCTTTATATCAGTACTTTATTCATTAAAAATAAGCATAAAATACAATATCATCCTTCTTAGTTCTCTATTCAAGCAGTAAGGATCCAAATGCTGGAACCCATAAAGGGTTCTCTATTCGCCCTGGGGCTCAGAGCACAAATCCAGCTGCATGGTGCTCCCTTGATGGGTTTACCTGTGTGCTTCCTTAGGTAAACACTTCCCAGCGCCAGGCAGCCACAGCTGGTGCCAGTCTGGCTTGTCACAGCTGTCCCCAGAGCACTGCAGGCACTCCCAGCATGGTCTCATGCTCCTCGGTCAGCTCCCCAGACAGGTGAGGGTAGGCAGGGATTACTGAGTGCTCGGTGCAGCAGGGAGATGAGGGAGGCAGGTGAGGAGGAAGAGGATGCTTGTGCACAGCACAGAGGGGTGTTGTGGGGGGACACCCTGGCGTTCGTTGTTACCTTCTGCTCCCTGCCTCTCAAGGAAGTGGTCGTGCCCGTCTGTCTTACACTGCAAAGGCGTGCACACAATCCCTGCCATCCCCCAGCACAGCTGGAGCATGGGATGGGGAAGAGGCACAGGAGCCTTTCACAATTCTTCAGCACATGATCTCCTCTGAAACATCTGCCTCTCAGCTGAGGCTTGGTTGGCTCTGAGTATGGAGGGCTGAAGCAAAACAGAAGATGAAGTGAAGGCTCCCAAAAAGGCTTCTGCAATACTTGCTTTAGCAGTCTGTAGATGGGATGTGGCAGAATCATTTCTTATAGAGTGTTTTAGGAACGTGCCTTGAAGTGTGAGCTGTGCCAGTATCTTTGCATTGCACATGTGAGCATACGTGCGTGTAACACATGCTTGGGCTAATTATTTAAATCTTAAAATGTTGGAAGCCACTCCTCTGCATATGTGCACATATGTGCACACACACAGCACACTGGTGTTAATTACTTTAGCCTAAAAATGCTAGAAGACACGCCTTGCTTCCTTTTTTCATCTTCTCTTTTTAAATAGCAGATGTTGTTAAAATTTACACCAGATTGTAAAATCTATTCCAAAGGACCAGTCTGAAGTCTTAACATCTCCTTCCCTTGCTGTTCACTTGCTCTCCAAAGTGGTTGCAGTAAAATCCCACCTCTCCAGTTACTGTGTAGGTGTTTCACCAATTCGTAGAGGGGAAAACAAAACATGTCACTTTGTTTGTCTTTGTGGAAATCGTTTTCTGATGTTGATGGGCATTTTACTACACATCCAGTTGGAGACACTTAAGAATAAGTACTATTGACAGAGGCAATTGATACAAAATCCTTCCTGACCCGTTCTCTCAATAGCTAAAAAGAAGCGGTGTTTTACCTACCAAAGTGTTATTAAAGGAAACTCAGCCATAGCAGCTGCTGTCAGCAATATGCCTTGCAATCAAATGAGAAATATGGTAGATACTCCAAGACATGAGGGAACTGCCAAGGCTTATTGCAGAGCAAAGAGCTTTTCAATAAATGTTTTCTCTGAAGAGCATCAGATTTCACTCACTTCTCACAGCTCAGACATGCCTTGGCAATCATGATTAGCCTCATTTGGGCCTGTGGAATCTATTATTTTATAGCTAGTCTCATAGCTGGCAGGGTGACAAACAGTTTATTCCTCTTTGGAGAGAGATCGGACTGAAAGGCACGGAGCTTTAATTCAGTGCTCCCCCACCTAAGATATTTTTCCTTTCCCACCTATTGCTTAAGGCAAGACATCTAATGTTTGCCTCGATGGCTATGTCAGGCTTTTGACATCCCAGATTTTGCTCTTTCCTGGATGAGGACAAATCTTTAAGAGACTTCAGGATTTCTTTCATTGTAGCATCAAGTAAGGAGGCAAGAAATATATTTTAAAAACCCATGCAAATAATAATTATTCCTAGTTAGCTACATTTCCCTAGATATGGCCATATTCCTGTGCATATGAAATCCCAAAAGGAGGAACAAATGGGGTGCTTATCCAGGTCTATTTATCTGACCCAGTTACAATGAACAAGCAAAGGGAGTAAGACCTGGACTCAAACTTGATTACAAGAGCTCTCTGCGATTTGTTTTTATCAGACAAGGTTATTCTTTTCCCAAACAGCTGTTTTCTTGTGGGTCTTTAAGCACTCTGTCAGTTTGTCCCTCTATACCTCGTCTCTGAGCACTCCTGGGCTGAGCTTGGCAGCACTGGGAGTTGGATGTATGTTCCTGCCCTCAAAAACCACACTTAGCTACCCTGGATCACCAAACCCTGCTGTGAGCAGATCTTAGTCCACCTCTATGTTCACAGAAGCCTTTCTTGATGGAGAGGAGCAGCCTTTTGGTAGGTACTAAGTTTGCACCCAGACCCTTTTTAGAAGGGCAGTATTAAATACATTTTCTGGGGGAAAGTTCAGCTTTTTTTCTTTTTCTTTTTCTTTTTTTTTTTTTTTTTTTTTTTTTGTGTGTGTGTGTATTTTTTTTGTTTGTTTGTTTTTGGGTTTTTTTTGTTGTTTTTTTTTTCTTTTTTTGAGCTTGTTTAGGCTTGAAGCTGTAAGTAACGCACAGCTGCACAGTAATGCCTCTCTCCCCTTTTTAAAGAAGCTTACAGCCCAAATGAGGTTTAATTCATGTCTCTGTTGGGGAGACTAGATCTCCACATATCATTTGTCCTTCGCTGCAGGTCTGTGTTGCAAGAGGCTGATGGGTGCTCAGCATCAGGCTCTTCATTGGCAGCAGGAGCCAGCCACAGAGCAAGTGCTGCAGAGGGACAGCCCTGCAGTGCTTACCTCCCTTTCTGGAGCTGTGCTTTCACTTCTTTTACTTTTTCTTTTCTTTTTTTGTTATGAGAGAATGATGTCCAGGTGGCTGATTCTGCTGTAATTTAATGGCAGCTCACTCATCTGCTGTGCGTTGGAAACAATATGAGGCCAACTGCCAGGGAAAGTTTGGCTGAATGACCTGTAGCCTGAATTGAATTTTGCGCAGTACTTATACAGTCCTTTTTTTCCTCCTCTTTCTCATGCTCACTCATCTTGCTGCTTCTTTTTTAATTGGCAAATTTAAAAGGAAAATTCTGGTGCACAACAAGTTGAGAACAACTTTTCTATTTGTGAGAGTAGTGAGTGCTGGCCAGTGCTCTGACGAACACTTGGAATAGCATGAACAACTTTTTTGTTTCCGAAATTCAGGGATTCATTTGGTTTCCAGGTCACTTTATCTTTGAAATGGTGCTATAAACATAAAATCTCATCTACAGAAGAGATTTATGCACATTAAAAATCAGATACTCCTTCTGAAGATGAACGTTGAATATAACAATTCCTGCTGCTTCTTTTCTTTCCAGTGCAGTATATTACAGGACTCATTATATCTTAAGTGAATTATCTTAACTCAAGAAAAAAATATTTATCTCTTGGAATAATGCATTTAGAAGTGCAGCACAATCACATTCAGTATCTGCTGAAGCTGATTAAATGTCTGCTTCTTCAGAGAAGCCAGTCACTGTGACTGCCACCTGGAATAATAAAGAGAGGAGAGAGGCAAAAAAAGAATAGAAATTATTCACGGACTTCCAGGAAATCCAAATGTTTGCAAAATCATTGAGAACTAGCTGACTGTTTGCTCTTCTTGCAGGGCCAGGCACATAGCATGGATCTGTTTAATCCCAAAACTCAGAATCCTCGAGTTTCATTTGCTTTCTGTAGGAGAGATTTTTGGTTCTCCCTTTGGAAAATACTTAAAGGCGTTTGTGTGTGTGTGCTTTAGCACCTAAAATTAGGAAATGAGGTAATAACATTTAAGCTCCTAGAAAATTTGCCTCAAGGGACAGTGCCATGGAAAAGCATTTGTTATTACTTGGGTTTTGTGGGAGAGTCCATGTAAGAGCTTGGGCCTCTGATGCCTGACATGCATAATATTAATGTCTTAACAAAACGATGGCTTTCTCCCAAAATAGCCTGAAGTTTGATCTATAATACACAAGGCAATTTTGTAGGAAGCCATAACTTTTTTCATCTCACAGAAACCTCCAGTGGACAAGACTTAATGTATATTAGTGGTTTCCTGGGTCCTGATGACTTTAAGTTACATTGACAGGTGTTTTAACATTAATAATCCTTAGTTTTATTTTAGTGAACATCTATTAAATTTAGTTATTATGTATTAAAACACAGACTGAAAGCACTGACATTTTAAGGAAGCCCAAATTAATGGTTTGAAAGGTTTCACAAATTTATCAGATGAATGGAAGTCTAAGGAGGAAAAAAATCCACTTATGAGAAACGACAGCTTTGATTTCTGCAGATCTATAGATACCATATTTAAGGATCTAATTTAGGTTGTGGTTCATGAAAGCATAGATTATTGACGTTTCCAATCTTTGTACTTCACAGCAGAATTAATTAGGAGGTGATAATTTTGAGAATGTGTTACATGAAGCCATTGTAGCACAAAATACTCATAGAGCATCTTTGCTGATCCTTGGGTAATAGATGAAAAACGTAATCTGGAAGTTAAGTGAGATTATTCCTCCCTTTTATTAAATAAAGGATTAACTTTTCATTTGCTGTGAAAGGCAGGCATGGTTCCTGTGCAATAAAACCAGACAATTTTTTCCCAGCATTATAGGAGAGAGTCTAATGTTCACACATAGTTATACAGCCAAGAAGAAGGAAGTACTCTGTTTACTGAGACCTTATAATGATGTTACAAACTAACTTACTCCCACCACTGTAATAGTTTAAACCTAAACAAACTTCACAACTTAGCTTGTAGAATAATTTTTGTCTGGTGGAGAAATCCAGTGGGGAGGCTCGAGGTTGAATGTTCTTTCATAAGAGTAATTGTCAGCCACAGGAAAGATAATTCATGGTGATATACTTGATAAAAATAATTTCTTCATTCCTCTGGCTGGAGAATGAAAGTCTGAGTGCTTTGCATTCAAGTGTCAGGTTGCTCTTTGACTGAAAATTCCGGTAATGTTAATGGGGTCTGTTCTTCATTTAAATGCATTCTAGAAAACCCGTCATGTTGAGGAGAAAAAAAAAAGAAAAATCAAAGTAAAGGAAGACTTGGCGGCAAAAAAAAAAATGGAAAAATGACAATAGTAGTAGGTATTTGTAAAATAGTCATAGAAAACCTGATTCTTCCATTCTTTGTGCTTGCTCCTGAGCCAAGACTCAAGAGGTTTTCCCCTGTTGCAAGTTCAAACTTTTTACATTAATAACTCAGAAAATGAGTGTTTCACTGGGACTGACAGGACTGGAGCTTAGTTGTGACTTGGGGACAGCTTGATGTGGAGTTGGGGACAAAGGCTGGTCACTTCTGTAGAGAGGATAGTTGCAATGGAAGGAGTGAACCCAAAGACCATTGCATTGCTGTTTGGTTTATTTTGCCAAGAGGCAAAATATCATCTGGCTTTCTGCTGGCTACAGCTTGCTGCAGTGGATATGGCTGTGTTCCCATTATTGAAGCATTTGGGGTCTGGTGACCGCCCACCTGCACTGCAGTGGGACCCCAGGCTTTCCTAGGAGTGGGTGGATGAGAGAAATGGTGCCATGTACTTTGTTTTGTGTCTGTGCTGCACAGAGTGAGTGCTGAATTTGGCTGTGTGGTCTCTTCTGTCACTTTAATTATGTGTGGGGAGAAGAAAAAGAAGCAGAGATTGGTACTTCTGTAGCATGTTGAACTTCAGGTTGCCAGAACATGTCATATAAATGCCGAGCTCGCTCTCATAGCTTTTCTTCTGGTAAACCATACATGGTGGGTTGAGTGGGTTTGAAATGCACGTTATTTTTTTTTTAAGTAATTTCATATTTTAATGAGGCTTTGAGCAACCTCGCATAGCGGAATGTGTCTCTGCCCATCGCTAGGTGGTTGAAACTGGGTGATCCTGGAGGTCCCTTCCAACCAAAACCATTTTGTGATTCTGTGATTTTCCTTCCATGGGTATAGGTATAATATTTCTTTCAGATCTGCTGCTGCCCTGAATTTTGAACGTGTTTATTGTTTTTTTTTTTTGTTTGTTTGTTTGTTTGTTTGTTTTTACTGTGACTCCAGGACTCAACCATGCCTTCAAAAAAGAAGAGTACCTTCACCTGTGAGCAGGTTCTACATGGGCATGGTTTGGGGTGCCTTGGTAGATTTGTAGCTTCTCAAACATAGCCCTGTTCAACCTAGCATTCTCAGATGGGGCTGTGTGTTAGAGAGAAATACATACATTGCTTTTCCGCTTCACCTGCCTATGCATGTAGTCAAGTTAGTTGTGGATGTGAGATGCAGCAGCCACATCTGTCATGTAGAACGCTCTCAGCATGGCTGAGAAGCTGCAGCTTGTGCTGCTAAGGTCAGCTTCAAAAACCTGGGGTTTTTAGTCCTTGTGTTTTTTTCATTAACTATGTGTTTAGCACTGAGTGTACTAATTCTTAGTCTGAGTATATTAAATCAGTCAGATCTGGGAAGGACAGGAGCAGGGAGTGGATGTCACTTATTCCACTATTAAACATCTGCCCTAAAAAAAAAAAAAAATAGAAAAAGAAAAAGAAACAAACTACCAGCAAAGTACAGGGTAAAAAATTTTCACTACTTTTACAATTGCCTTTTGACATTCCCCTACTCACATGTTTTTTTTTTCCAGGCATTTTATGCTGCTGTTGTGTGGGTTTGAAGCAGTGCCAGTGAGACAGCTCTCTATATGGCTCTGCCACTCTGTGCCTGTGCCTTAAATAGTTGAGTGCAATTCAATGTGGTGGTAAGAAAATGAGCAGTTAATGTTGTTCAAGTGTTAATTGTGCCAGAGTGTGTTTTCAGAACCTTAACACAGCAATACTAAGAACATTTAATTAATGCTTTTGTGTGATTTCTCTGAACGGGTGGCAGGAGCCTGCTTGGGGACAGGCTGTAGTGGCTCATGATTGCACGTTGTTCTCAATTTTCCTTCCATCTGAAGAATCATGAGAAAAACAGTGTGTATGGAAACTCTTCTTAGTAACTCCCCTCAGACATAGGACGTGGTCCTTGATTTCCTTTTGGCTTCTGGCACTGTTGAAGTCAATGGCACTGGCAACCACTGTAGGGAATCAAGGTGAAATACCCTTGTTCTCCACCCATGCAGTGACAGCAGGAATGGAAGACCACACTATAAGAGTAAAAGCTGTGTATGCCTGGGCTTTTTTCCTTAGATCTGTGTAGGAAACTAAGGTGCATGCTGTGCTGTCATCAGTACTTAAATTCTGTAGACTGGCACAGGCATTACAGAGATGAAAAATTGTCTGTAACTGCAAAATTAAAAAATATAATAATCTGCCAGTACTTTTTGAAGACAATTTTGCAGTGATATGTCATGTAACTGAAGGGGTAATCAGGCTCTAATTAGACCCTTTCTTTTAATGTTGTTCAGTGAGCTAAATCCAAGCTTCTCATGGAATCTGTCTAAATAATATGGTGCCCCAATATATAAACCAAGTAATTACTGAAATTCAAAAGCATTAAGTCTTAAATTAATAGAGGGAAAATATGTATTTGTGATACATACAATGGAAACACCATTCAGAGGGCCAGCAAAACACATCCATGTTTGGAATGAGAGAGCTGGTTATGGCAGTGAGTGTTAATAACACATATGAGCTATTCAGGATAAGGGTAATCAACAGTTCAGATCCCACAGCTCAGCTGGTCACAAATATATTATGTCCTCTGGAAGCTTTTCTCTCCGTGGTTTACAATATCACACTGTTGTTTGAATGCATTGCAAAAGCTTTTGTGCATTTGGAAATGTAAATTACTACTTTCTGTACTGCCAGAGGTGCTGTATACCATCAGCCAGGGGAATCAGTATGAAGCCATATATTTGGAGATCTGTCATGTTGCCTTCCTGCTTTTGCCAGGGACATTTAATGCTTTTCTGAATACCTTACTTAACTGTGACCAGCCAGAGCCCAGGATGGGGAGAACAAGTGGTGTGTGGGTTTCTCCAGTTGTCGAGTCTGGAGCCTTTTAATCTTGCTGGCTCCTTCCCTTGCAAAACCAGATTGCACTCAAATACATTGTCTCTGGTCCCTAGAGCCCTGACAGCCACATGTTGAAAACATTTGCCTTTAACCTTAACCTGTTATGAGGTAGAAAGGCGCCTGAAACAAAGCCCAGGTAAAAAAGGCTGTTGGAGTTTAGAAACACTCGTTGTGGGAGCTGCCCTTGGCTCCAGCTGTATGCCTCTCTGGACAGGGACGTGTAGATCCACATGTCTAGCCAGAGCATTTGCAGCCCTACCCTGAAACTGTTCTTCCTCTGAGCCTGCAATCTCCCGTCCAAATAAACGAGACTTTTGAAAGCAAAGAGTTTTGCAGTGCCAGCACCAGAGGACACTTGGCAAGTGTCTCAGTCTGGAGGGTGCTGGAGTGAACTCTGGGCAGCAAAGCGTGTGCGCACCTTTGCATTCCTGTCTTGCTTCTACAGACAGATCTCTCAGCTGTCAAAGCCATCTTGGTTTTTTGTCAAGTTCTCACTTGTCCCTCTGATGTTTCATGGAGCCTGTCTTCTCTTACACCTTCAGGGAAGAGGTCCCATGGAACCAGCAAACAGCAGGGCTGGGGGTGCTGTCCCCACCATGCTGGAAGAAGTCAGGGCCTGTGCCCCAACTGCAGGAGGCTTTTGGATGAGGACCCCCAAATCTTCTTGCAGGAGGTTGTTAGGTATAGAAACTAGTACTGAGTATTTAGGGATTAATAAGTGCACTTAGTTTATTTATTCCACCTGAAAAGGGCTTCGTCCAAAGGGACACAGCCTCTTCAGTGGCATTATGATGCATATAATTCAAATAATTCACATTAAAATATCTGACAAGTTCTGGTGTTGGGTTTTTAAAATAGTGCTTTTATATTTTTGTCTCGTTAAGACTGTGAATCTTTGGGATCTTATTTATAAGTGCTACAATGTTTGCAGTAATTTTTTCCAACTCTTACTAAAGTGTGTTTCTCCAAGACCAAGGACAGGACTCTACGAACATCCGCGGACATGCTTCATTTGACTCTCCTGAGTTTTCTTTTCACATCATAAGTTAATATTCTCCTGTTTTAGGTAGGGATCTCTGTTTTACAGGATTTTGGCAAAATATATGAAGATGTATATCTGGATTTTTTATTCTATACATAAAGGTGTATCAGTCATATTTCACTTAATGGGTATTTAATTTTGCTCTATGAAACTAGTCCAAGGTTGCTGTTGACATGGTAGAGTCCAGTGGGCTCATTACATCCCAAGTGTTGGGCCTTTTTTTTCTTCTGCCAGATTTTTCTAAAGTTAAAATTTATCTGTATTTTGTTCAGCTTGTCTGCATATTATCCAGTGTATATATCAGAGGAAAAGTTTATATATATTTATATATAAATGTTCACATACCAAAGTAAATTAATAAATCTTCCTTTTCTTGTGAAAGAGGTAAAGAAAAGTACCTGGCCAATACAGTACCATTAATCTATTCTCTTTTCTCCTTTCTCTCTTTACCTCTCTCTCTACAATAGAAGTGGAACAAAAAGGTAATTAAATACCTTTCAAATTATATATATATATATTACTTATGTATAGGCTAAGTTATTTAACAGTTTAACGTTTTAGTTGAAATACTTTGTCATTAATTCTCACTACCTTTTTGTTAAAGTTTATTTAGTATCTCTGCTGCTCAACTTCACCAGATAACTCATATTTGCTGAAAAGTTTTTACCAGTGCCACCTTTTTTTTTTTTTTTCCCATTAAATTTCTATTCAAAGGCTTAGATATTTTTCCTGCCCCAAAGAATTTGGAAGGTGTGCATACATGTGTATGTGCATAAGTATATCTAATTATGTCATAAAAGCCTCTTGGAAATGGCACCCCTTTTTCAGCAACTCTGTGGTTACTTAGACTCCAATGGATCTATATAATTTTATACTGGTTATTAAATCTGATTTTCCTCCTGTCTTGCTCTCCAGACAACATTACCAATTTCTGCATTTACAAAAAACAATCAATTACGCTCCGAGCAGGAAGTGTGAATGTGGAATCCCATCTGCCAGAAGCGTGCGGTGGGATACTTCTTCATGCCTCCCTGCCGCCCATCCCATCGTCACCGTTACTGTGCCTCTCATGGAGATCAGCGTTCCAAATAACCAGCCAATATTCTCCCCCCTGAAGCATGTGCAGCACCTCCAGGCCAGGAGGGTGCTGACGGGGATGGCGAGGGCCAGATCCGCTCCACAGCATCCCTCCTCTTGCCTCCCCATCCATCCATCTGTCCATCCATCCAGCTGGCCTGCTTGATGGTGGTGTTCCAGTGGGGCTCAGGTCAGCCGGGCAGTGGCTGAGCCTCTTCCCAGGTCTTGGGCGTGCCCTGGCCCCTGTCAGCCCCCCTGAAGTCTGAGCAGCAAAGCATCCCAGTTAGTCCAACTGCTCCTCTGTGCTCCTCTCATGTAACAATAGAAGGTGTATGTTTTTAAGTTTGAATTACTACTATATTTAACAGGACATTTTTTAACTGATTAAAATCTAGACACTGGGTTCCTCTCCAGCAAACTTTATTCTTTTCCTTCCTTCTTTCCTTTCTTCCTTTCTTCCTTGTCTTTTCCTTTCAGCATCCATATGTCATTTGTTTTTAATTGTGTGGACTGCATGTTTCATGTGTCCTGTAGCAGCTTGGAAAGTCTCATTTCTAGTTATACTCCAGATGGGTGTTCCCTGCCCTCCCACCCTTTGCTTTAAACGTTCCTCTGAGTTGCTAAGGGATTTGCCTCTGCTTTGCTATTGGTATCCTTTAAATATTTAATATCACTTGGGCTGTAAGGATGGGAATTTCTTTCTCTTATTTCCATTTCTAGGCCACTCTTCTGTGGGCTGTTCAAATAAATATGTGGATCAATTCCCTCGGAGTTTAGCCCTTCACCTAGTAGGTACAGATTCACTGCAGAATATAATTTGGAAATGCAAACCCAGAAATCCTTTGGGGGCACATATTCATTTCAGAGTTTACAAAAGCGAGTGGTCCAAGTAAGTATACATGTAAAAATAGATTTGAAAAGCAATAAGAAAATGAGCCACAGCTGATAGAAAAAGCAGGGGGGGAAGAAACCCAATTTGGTGGAGCAGATCTTTTTCCAGAGATACGGTGGGCAGGAAGGATAGTCTCCAGCTACAAGGCTTTGCTCCTGGGTTTCCTCTCATCTCAAGTGTCCTCTGCTCCGGGACTAGAACGTGTTGAGATGCTTGGGCCAGCCGCCCCCGAGCTATCACTAACTTTTGTTTTTCTTTTAAATTCTTTTCCCCTGCAACAGTTTTTCTTTGCCCTGGACTGCTGAAAGGAGTTTACCAGAGCGAACACTTATTCGAGTCTGACCACCAGTCGGGCGCCTGGTGCAAGGACCCTCTGCAGGCTTCTGACAAGATCTACTACATGCCCTGGACGCCGTACCGGACAGACACACTGACGGAATACTCCTCCAAGGACGACTTCATCGCCGGGAGGCCGACCACGACCTACAAGCTCCCGCACCGGGTGGACGGCACTGGGTTCGTGGTGTACGACGGGGCCTTGTTCTTCAACAAGGAGCGGACCAGGAACATCGTCAAGTTTGACTTGCGGACGAGGATAAAGAGCGGGGAGGCAATCATAGCTAACGCCAACTACCACGACACCTCTCCCTACCGCTGGGGAGGCAAGTCTGACATAGACCTGGCCGTGGATGAGAACGGGCTCTGGGTAATCTATGCAACAGAACAAAACAATGGCAAAATTGTCATTAGCCAGTTGAACCCTTACACGTTAAGGATCGAAGGGACGTGGGATACTGCCTATGACAAGAGGTCAGCTTCTAATGCCTTCATGATCTGTGGGATTTTATATGTGGTGAAGTCTGTGTACGAAGATGACGACAATGAAGCCACAGGGAATAAAATAGACTACATATATAACACTGACCAAAGTAAGGATAGCATGGTGGATGTGCCCTTTCCAAACTCCTACCAGTACATTGCTGCTGTGGATTATAATCCCCGGGACAACCTCCTGTATGTATGGAACAACTATCACGTTGTAAAATACTCCTTGGATTTTGGCCCACTGGACAGCAGAGCAGGTAAGGGGTTTAATACCAAACAATTTTTTTATTTTTTTTTTTTGCAAAACTGAAGTACACTCCTGTCTTACTGATCTAGCTGAGTTTCTGCAAATAAAGCCCCATCACAGACTTACAATGGTTATTAAGATGTTAATATATGCAGAGTTTTTTTGGGTTTTTTTTAAATCTTAGTTGAAATGAAGTGGACAAAGGAGTATCTACGCATAAGTAGCCTGAAACAATTTCCAAATGCCCATGCTTTTATTCACAGGGGTAGCAGTCTTTTCTCCTGAATCAAATTTCTTTCATACATCATCAGACCATTTTCCGTTCTACAGGAATTTTGACAAAACAAAGCATGGAAGATGGAAGATGTTGTTGCAAACAGCTGGAGGAAAACTGCCTTCTAGTTTAAATTACTTTGTTTCATTAAGCTGGGGGAGTTTTGTCTCTTTAGAGAAGCTGAGACTAATTGAATATGTGATCATTCACCCACAAGTGTGTGTCTGGAGTCAGGAAGGGAATCAACAAAATCCTCTAAATTCTTGCTTTATTTTCTGTAAAGTTTCTCTGTCTTTTTAAAGTATTTCATGACCTACTGTGACCTACTATACTTTATCTTAGAGGATCATCTGGTCCCCAGAGATTCCCCAGCTTTTCCATCTTTTTTACTGTTAGAAATTGTGCTGGTAGTTGCTTAGATGTATTCCCTTCCCTTTATCAACTCCATCATTACTTTGCAATTATAAAATTGACACTTTACTAGTAACAAGACATAGCCTACACTGTGGGCAAGCTTGTATGATGTTGCCAGAATTTCCAAACAGGATCTGCTCTGTGATTTTAAATGGCTGGTACTTCACTGATGTCATAGTATCAGGTAGTTCTTGTGGTGGACTGTGTACTTTGAAAGGCTGAAAAAGTAGGAAAAAAGATAGAATTAATATAATTTGGACAGCAAAGTATTCAACTCATAACATGGCTTTTTCTGAAACATTTCTTTTTTGTAACTAAGAAACTTGAAAGTGAGCGAGTGGATCTGGGGCTTTAGATTGTAAAAGAGAAGTAGAAAGGTTTCTGATGAGGAGATCTTTTCCTGTGTGCAGCCTTTTACCCATATAAAATGAAAATTGATCAAGAGATGCTGAAAGAAATTATAGGTATGAAAATCTGGGGAGGGCTGGAATAAAAGTAGTGAACTGGCAGTGAAATTGTCATTTTTTGACAAAAAATGTAAGGAAGGGCAGAAGAAAAATCTTGAAGAAGCTGATGAACAAGAACTGAGTGACTGTTAAGGAGTAGAGATATTTTCAATGATGTTGACCTCTGCAAGATCTTAGATGAGTAAAAAATGAAGTAATACTTCTCATTCTCCAAACTTAATGACAGCCATGTACTTTCTAGGTGGTGGAGTGAAGCAGAGCAATTTGTGAGGTATTGGCTATCCCCAAGGAATGGAAATCAATTGTATCCCTTCCATTCCACAGAGTTTCTCTCCTTTTTAGTGAATTATTTCCAGGTATTATATTGGACTCTTTGCTGACGCTTTTTCATGTGGTGACCATTGTCAGTAATAGCAGCTTTAATAAAAAAAAAAAAAAAGCAGCTTTAATCAGTGAAAAACCTAAAAAATGGAAATAAAACCCTATTAAAAAAAGAGGTTGCTCTCCCTTTTTTCACAGTGTGAGATGGTGAAATGGGAGAGTACGTGAAAACCTTGCAGAGGGCTAAAAGTCAGTGAGGTGCAAGGATTTGATTTATCCTTGTGTCACTCTGGTTTGAAGCCTCTTTAGTTTTACTCTGGTTTGGATGAGAATTTAGAATCCCCAGATAGGAAGCTGAAGCAGTTCTTAGCTTTGAGTGGTGGGCATGAGAGAGTTAATCTGGTGTCCGGGAATCTGGTGAGCCTTCCCTGACATTCCCGGTGTGCAAATTTTGTACAAAGCTTTGTCATATGGACAAAAGGCTGAATTTTACAAGTGGTTTTCTTCTCTGAAAATTGTCGGGATTTCCTTTCTGGCAAAACTGCATAATGATCCCATTACATCACTATTTTAAAAGTTTAGAGGACTTTTGAGCGGTCTGCTCTGACAAACTGAATTTTTTGATGAGAAAACTTGAATGGGCCAAGACATTACAAAGAGAAGAAAAAACACTTTGCTGGAGGAGTTTACTGCTCCATTACCCACATAGCCTGATTAGTGGGAACAATTTTTGATGAATCAGTGAAACAGGAACACTGATTTTAAGTTGAACAGGTGAGCAAATAGTTGCTTGATGTCAGGCTTTTTTGCAGAGAGGAGCTAGGAGACATCTGCATGAGGTTTCCTCTTCCAAGTTCAGTGCAACCCATTTTTAGGTTAGCACCAGATTTCATGCTGCGTTGCTTTACATGTAACACTAAATGTCTGGTTGGCTTAAACCCAGCTCCTCCACCAAAGAGCAGGAACAGAAGCTAATACAACCCTGGGAAAGCAGTGAAGAACCAGGGTGTTCTTATTTGGGTTTTTTTTTATATTTTTAGAGGGGTTTTTTTTGGTTTTTTTTTTTTTTTTTTGCAGAGTGGATTGTGGGTATGTGTTTCTCTTCAAAAATCACCAGTGTTTCTCTGTATTAGAGGCATATTCAATGCAGGCATTTTCCATGGTGTTACAATTTGAGTGGCAGAATTTGTAAACAGTATCAGCTTAATTAGAAAATAAAAGAAGGATTGTAAAATTGATGGGTTGAACATATGGGTTGTTAAAAAACAATTAAGGGTGAGGTTTTAGAAGAGCTCTTAAAACCAAAAATTGATCATAACAGGAAAAGTGTAACATTTAACTGCTTAAATAGCCAGTAACATGTTTGAAATCACTTGCATCATACATTTTAGGGATATCTAAAATAAAATACAGGTTCTGGTGATTACAGTTTACCTAGAATCAAGCATTTTCAGTCTTTTCCCAAACTATCCAGAGAAACTGGGAGTTGGCAGCAGTTGCTTAATTTATAGGAAAGGCAGGGCTCACATCCTCTTGCTGTTCACAGTGTCTAAGCATTTTCTGTGATTTTTAATTAAAGATATATGAATGTAGGTTTGGAACATATTTGAGATCTTTGCTGTTACAGAGCATCTCTCACCTACTGTTTAAACGAATGGGCTTTTACTCCTTGGAGAGAGTGAGTGTCAAATCCTGGAGTTTCTGTGCTCAGCTTCTGCAGTTGTAGTTACCAGGGAAGACCAAATAGGTTGAAGTGCTAAAAGCTGAGTTTAGCTGATCTAGAAGCAATTCAAGGCTCTTGATGGAATAAAAACTAACCTTTCATTTTTCTCAGAAATACGAAAAGCTGCATTTTAAGGTTTTACCCCACCTTTTTTTTTTTTCCCCCTTTTGTCTGGGATTGTTTTTAATTTATCCCAAAAGTGGTTTTGAAAGTAAACACTCTTAGTGCCTGCAAATCCCAAGAAACTTATAATTAATGTCTGCCCTCAAGAAGTAAACTTGAAGATACCAAAAGCCTTTGAAGTGTATTTTCTTTGAGCTGTTTGGCCTTAAAATTAGCTTTTTGGAGGGTGCTTCTTCATAAATGCTCTTGAATTTTTAGGTTATTGCTTTGTAGCTTCTATTGAGTTTTTGAATTTGAAGTGTTAGTAAAGATAGCTCTGCATCTCTTCTCACTCTTCAACAAGTTAAACCCAGAACAGTATTCAGGTTATTTTTTTTTAATGTATCCTACTAGACACATGCAGAGAAGGAAACAGAAGGCTGTAGTGACAGCATGAACATTTTCTGCAACCTAATCAGTTTATATTCACCAGAGTTACCGTTTTAATCATCAGTCACTTATGATATGTTCCGTGCAAATAAACTCAAGCAAATATCAACAAACCTTCCTCTCCAAAAAATGTGAAGTGCTCCTATCCTGCTTCCCAGTGCCGTGCTGCATACAAACACACATCTCCAGGTTCTGTGCCTCAGCACCTCCCTGAGCAGGCACAGCTCCTGCCCGCACACCAGCCAGGGGTTCCTGGGCATCACAGAGACCACGAGTGTTCTCTTTTAAATGTATGAGGCACCCCAGTGCTGGCAGATCTTGCCAGGGCTCAGAATTTGCTGACTGAGCATTTGGGTGCTTAGGTGGGGACTAGAGCCCATCCCATAGTAGAGAAGTGTAGAGAAGAAATTGTACCAAGTTAAGGATCCCTTTGGACAGATTTTGGCCTTGGATGTCCCAGCAGCTGTTGACAGTGACATGGAAAACACAGACCTGTTTTCAAGAAGGTGTTTTAAATTATGTCCAGGAGACCGAAACATTACCATATGGGCTGTTCCATGGATGTGTGAAGTTAATAAATAAAGATGCCCAGTGTAAGGAAGATGCTGATATGATATGTAGGACTTCCAGTACAGTCCAAATGTGCTTAAGTGGCTTCCACACATTTCATATTAACACTGTGGACAGCCATTCTGGTGATACAGAATGTGATACAGATACAAATGTGATACAGAAATTACATGGGTATCTGTGATATTTTAAAAACTTCAGAGGGTGCATGTCAAACTTTTCCACATTTTGTCAAGTATTGTGGGACGCTCTCTTGACGTGTGACTGCAAGTATATTAGTCAGTCAGAATGTTTGGGTTGGTTTGTGTTTTTTTTGTTCCTGAAGCAGTTTCACAATTAATTCACAATCTTAAGGTGGTAAGGTGAACAGTCTGTCCTTATAATATGCTAATTAAGTGTGTTTGTGTCTTGGGTAAAAGATGTGGCAGTATGGTGATGAATAAGGACTTTAAACACATATGACACCTCGTTAAAATGTAATTTTCACATCATAAATCTGAGGCCTTTCCTTTGACAGCTGAGTAATGTGGGCAGTGGGCAGAGGAGCCTGAACATCTCAAAGCTGTCATGTGCTCACATGTAGCTGGGAGCCGCTTCCTGCGCCGCTTGCCTCCGACGCCCGACTTCCTTGACCAGGAATGCATCCAAAGGGCTACGGAATCTGAAATCCCACTTGTGCACAGGATATGAGTTGCTATCACCTCAGAACCCGTTGTGATAAGCCGTGTTTGCTATCTCTGAACTTGAATCCAGGGTGTGCTTCAAAAGGCTGGCCGAGCCTTTCTGATGAGCAGCTTCTCCTGGTGGACAAAGGCCATTTATTAGGGGAGCTGCTGAGTGTTGAATTGCTGCTTCTCCTGTGTTTTTACTTTCCAGTTGCTTTCCTCCCACCTAGGAGCATCCCTGACTCTCACTTCCTCATTGCTTACAGTGACAGCTGCTGGTTGCACAGTGTTGCTGGAGGCTTTCAGAAGAGATAAGCTCTTGCTTTCAGGACCTTCTGCTAAACATGCAGAGTGACTGGAGCTCTGGCTTTTATCCACCAATATTTTCCCACATATTCATGTTACATTTAGCCAATGAATATTTCAGTCCATTTTTACTATCTAAGACAAACAGGGATGTCTAAGTTTGGAGGTGAAAAAGCAGAACATCTTCTACAACAAAGCAAGCATTTCAGCTTACATTTGTTGGGCAGACTATACCTTAAGCTCAAAGAGACAGGAGGACAGTATTGCATTCATAACTTCATTTTGAGGCCTGGTCCGTCTCTTAATTTTTATGCTGTTTTAAATTTGCCCTCTTTGTGCTGTTTGAGTAAAAAATCATCAGAAAGCATCATGCCATACTAAATTTCTGAAATTGGGAGTATTTACTTTCTGTCTGGAAAGCTGGAGTTTGACCTCTTTTGTCTACCTTCTCACAAAAAAACCCTTAAAAAGTGCAATTATTTGTCAGCTTCAAGATTATTCCTTTGCAGAACATGTCATAAATATTAATACTGTTTGGTTAGCACAGTGGGAGGAACTTCAGTATCTCTCCGGTACGAATAACCGTGTGGTTGTTCCTTTTTCCTTAATAAAACTGTCATGGAACAGCAGATAATTTTACCAGAGTTGGAGCAGCCTTCCTCTTCCTCAGTTCACTGCTCCTGCTCTGAGACACCTATTTAAACCACCGTGAGAAAATGGCCCAGCAGACTTAACCCATCCATGAGCTAAACTGGGATGCCTTCAGTATCCTCGGAGGAGGCCATGTCTATATATCCATGGGCTGGAGTCCTGTTCCCATGGGAGTGCCTGGGGACTGGGCTGGTGTGCAGCCAGGATGGTTGAAGTAGGGGAGGGGCAGGAAGAGACAAAATGATTAAACTAAGACTTCACTTTCAAGCTTCAAAACAAAAGCAGGCCTGAGGCTTTGGCACTTCATAATCCTGTCAAACACCGTGAGGGGGAAAGGACCTTGCCAAGAAGTGTCTGAAAAGCTGAGACAGCTGTTTCTGGCAGCAAACATGGGATGCAGATAGGGGGGTGATTGCATAGGGAAAAAAAGCATTAACTGCCAGTGAAGGATAGTGGCTTTTCCCTCTTCTGCAGTGAGCTCCTCAATGTGAGGAATCAGCCTGATTAATTGTTCTTTCATTGAGCTGGAGACCACTGAGTCATGCTGACATCAACCATGCCTTATCAGTCCGGTGCAAGTGCTTTGCACCAAACCCAGCTGTGAACGTGCCAGCACCTTGGGTTCGAGCTGTTTGCCAACAGCAGGGAGCAAGAGGTGACACACAGCAAATGTCCAAGGCTGCTTTTTGCAGGAGAAAGGAACTGCATTGAGTACTAGAGAAAGCCTTTGAGTGCTGGATTTTTAAACATGATTTTAGTGATTAGTCCATCATTTGTCTCTTGGCCAGCAGATTTAGCTGGTTTATGTGCAGTGATGGGGTTCTGCATAGGATTGGGGGTTTAGCCCAAGAAGAGACTCCTGGATGTTCCATTTTTGAGCTGTTGCTTCTACCAGCTCCTTTCCTCCCAGCCCAAACCAAAATTGTAATCTCCCAGGCTTTTTCTCAAGGCATTACCCTCTCAATGTAAGTTACATTTGTGCACCTCAAGGCCCTGTGTGGAGTGCAAACACCTTCTGCTCCTTGTGGTTCTGCTGTGGCCTGGCTGCAGAGCCACTAGCCTGGCTTGGGACATGGTTACCCTGGATTTGTTTTGTTGCTACTCCCATTTCTGAAATGAGCAGCCTTTATTCCTGTTCCCCACTGAAAATACCTCCAACCACAGTAGCTCACAGGTGTGGATTGCTCTCCTCCCTTGTCTGCCACTGATTGTGTTTGTTCTGGAAATGACTAGTGTAATATTTTTAGCAACACTTATTAAGACTTGTCTCCTAAAGTCTAGTTTAATGTTGTTAATTAACTTCTTCAATGCTGCCAGCATTCTGCAGTGCTGCTATGTAAGGTCTCTTTCTCTTTCTCTTTCTCTTTCTCTTTCTCTTTCTCTTTCTCTTTCTCTTTCTCTTTCTCTTTCTCTTTCTCTTTCTCTTTCTCTTTCTCTTTCTCTTTCTCTCTCTTTTTTTTTTTTTTTTTAAACTGAGAAAGCAGATATGGATGCCCTGCCATATTCTGCTTTAGAGTCAAAGCAAGCAGGGGAGGCATTGGATGCCTTTTTTTCTACCTTCATACTCAGGTTAAAGAAGAGTAAGGAGCTCTTTCAGAATCAGCTACAAAATAATATTAAGGGAGGCTTCAAAGAGCCACCCATGACTTCAGGCAGGTGTGTTGCTGTCCTTAGCAGGTCCCCATCCTTCAGATCTGGCAGGAAGTCAACTTTCCAGAGGTATATCAATGCTGATAAAAAGTAACCCAAGGCATGTATGAGGAATGAAGGAGTCAGCATTATCCTCATAACCCCAGCTGAGCTCTCATGGTAAGTTTGGATTGGATTGATAACTGATGGGGGGGAATTTAGGTTGAAGGGGCAAAAATAATCTTGGTAGCTAGTTTGAAGATCTCCATGTTCAGGGAGAAACGGGACACAGCCATGAAGGACTGTGAAGTGCTCCTGAAAGAGGAATACAGATTCCAGAAAGAAGGAAGTAGTAAGGACTTTAAAGCAGTCCTTCTCAAAGTGCATTTTGTTATTAGTAACTGTACTAAATCAAGAGAGTTGAGTTGTGAAAAAATCAAGAATAGAAGTGTTGATTTCTTTCAGGTGAGTCCACCAGGTGTGCAAAAGTAATGACTGATAAAATGAAAAACTTTCTGGGACAAAATCCCAGAAGAGTTTCAGCTCAGCTTGTATTCAAATAAATCCTCTGAAGTTGGTGGGAGTTTGGGCTAGAGGCTTCAGGAGTGAGTCTGCAGTGGATTGCTGTTTGCCCTGGAAGGAATTGCATTTTGCCAGTGAGAGGCTTTTTGACCTCCTGGTTTGTGTCTGAAGCATCCAAAGAGAATATATAAATTGTAAGCTAGAACAAAAGGTGAATATCCATATGAATTTGAGTTGCATTATCTGCCTTACATTTTAACATTGGAAAGGTTGTTTTTTAAGGGTGTGCTTGTGATTGGAGGGCAAAGCAGACAATAAAGGCTTAGGTGAAAAAGATGTGTCCAAGAAAACAATGTCATGATTGTTCGTTATAAAGGGATTTCTTCACTGTAAATAGGATTTTTGCTTGATTAAAATGTGCTGAGAGGAAACAGGACTTAAGGCAAGTTTCACTGAAATAGAGGATTGAAAAGACTGGCAGTGAAGAGGCAAACTGGCTGCTTCATGTTACGTAGCTCCTCGGGTCTGTTTTCACAAAGTACCACCTGCTTGAGAATCAAAAGGGAGAGGGGAAGAAAAGCAAAGAAACATCAGAGCTGAAAAGTATAGAAGTTATACACTGGTCACCGACAGAAGATGGGAAAATCAGCTGCCTTTATACCAGTTTGAGCTGGGTTACTGGGGTGCCATTCATGCTTCCCTCAAATAGCTGGAATAAATTAACACAACCACTGGAGACAGGAGACATTAGGCAGCTCTGCAGTTCTTTTTCATCTGTTGATGTTTGGGACAGAGACAGGGGAAGGGCTGTCTAAACTGCAGGTAGAGAGAAAAAGTAAAGGCAACATCAAGTATAGACATGCAGCAGAGATAAAGTCCCTACCCCACTCCTAAGATCTTTCCAACCTACCATGTGAAGAAAAGCTTTTGTAAGCCCCATGTACCGGCCTTCAGTTGCTCCTCTTTTTTAAATTATTCCTTCTATCCAAGGCGTGCTTGGAGGATGCTGTGGCTCACTAAGGTTGATCAGCCTGGATGCATGTGATGTTTTGCAATCTTGTACTGCCAAATTAAGCAAATGACTGGTGATGTTAATGTGAACACCAAGGCTCCAGAAGGAGGGAAGTACTGAGGGAAAACTGCATGAGGCAGAAAAAAAAGTACAACTCTTTCCTTTTATTTTTTTTTCTTTCTCTTGTTTTTCTTTTTTAGAAGGAGGGATAATAAAATATATTTGCTTGATAGGAGCATATTGAGTACCTTGGTGGCATTAACAGCAGTGAATATTTCTGGCCTTCTCCTCCTAAGCGCTTGTTTTTCTCACTGGACAGGACCTGCCAAGTATTTTCTTGGTGCAATATTGAGTGTGTTACAAGTTGTTCATGAGAAATATCCTTGGAATGACTGGAACAGATTTTCTTGATGAAAGTGTTGTGCTCTTCTCCATGGCAAGCATCAGGCTGAGTGAAGGATTCCGTCACCCAAAAAAACAAGCCAAGGTAGACAGTCCTCTGGCAAGTTCCTGGTTGATTTGTACAGTTCAAGGTGAACATTCATCCAACTCCCATCATTCTGTTGGGAGAAGTGCCTGTGGCTGGTGCCTTGCTTGTAAATGTAAGCTTTCTTTAGGGGTAAATCAAGCCTCCTCCTGAGCTTGGTGGGGAGTAAATGAAGCTTTTGGGTAGCCAAAAACTGCATGGTCAGAACACAGTGTTGTGTAAGGCTGCTGTAATGTGTTTTTTTCATATAAATGAGTTCAAATTGACTCTGGTATGAGGAGTAGAACAGAGAATTAAATTAGATTAATAGATTTTTTTAAGACCAGAAGGGACCATTAGCTCATTTAGCCTGACCTCTGTAATGCATTCGATTGGATTTCATCCGCTTCCTCTTCTGCTGAGCCTAATGACTTGACTTTAACTGAAGTGTACCCTCCAGAAAGGCACCCAGACAATCAGTGCCTCACTTCACTGAGTGCTTTTCTTGGTTGGATATTCTCTCCCTCAGTTAAGAGGTAAAATAACATTCGCATTATAAATGTTTTGACTGTGCCTATTTGCACCATACACAAAAGGTAAAAATGAGTTTCTTGGGTTGTACTCTTTGGACCTTGCTCAGACACTGCTCTGGAGGTTACCTTCTGTGGGAATTAATGGTAGGTTTGATTTTTTTATTTTAATTTTTTTTAAGATCTTAGAAACTTGTTACTGCAGTGAGAAATTCCTGAACAGACCAAGAAAGCAAATAATTCACTAGCAATGAGAAAAAAGCTTTCTGGGCACTAAAATCAAGAAAGGCTTTACTTTCAGATGTGTACTTTATGATGAGTACAACTAAATGTGTGCGTAAACTCTGTTTTTATGTAAAATAAATTACCAGTCTGCAGAGCTTGCATACTGCTCTCTTAATGCCACTTCCATTTTGATTTGAACCAGAGTGCTAGGGAGTGGCATTTAAAGCTTGGAGTTTGTCATCAAGTTCTTTTTTTTCTTCTTGATGAGAACATCTGTCAATGGGAAAGGGCAAAAAACTCATTCCAGCAGTTTTTACATAAGGTATTGGATGATTTTATTCAGAATGGGTGTCCTGATTGTTGGCTTTTCCCATACTCTTTTTAAAGGAGTATACCGGGTAGAAAAAGATTATGTTTATGATGCAAGGAAATGAACTGTAGAGGATACAAGGAGTAATTGGGTAATTAATTAATTGTGTTAAGTGTCTTGTTAGCACTAGTATTTTCATGGGAAAAATATACTGGCAAATTCTGCTAGAAAGAGGTTATGATTTTCTTGATATGCAGGCATAAATTTCCTGCACTCGTAAGTATCTTAATTCAAATTGAAATGTTTTTTCCTTCAAATACCATGTTTTGCAATACTTTGAATAGACTTCATCTTCAGGTATTTCTTTATGGTTAGTGAGAGAGGCTTTATCGAGGCTGTGGCTTCATTAATTGAGTGGTGTGAGTTTAGGCATGTATCCCCCGTTTTTTTCTTTGGAGAGAGGAATCCTTGAAATGGGCATGTATCAAGTAAGGCTAGGGAAGTCCTCTCTTCCCCTTTACAGCAGAATTTGCAAACAAAGTCATCCTGTGCATGTTTGGAAGTCATTACACAATGTTCTTGACAGAGTAAACATCAGCTGTAAGCAAAGAAAAATGACTGGAATTAGCCAAAATTACTCCAGGCCTTTTTTGGGGCTAGCTGGTATAAGGCAGTGCCAGCAGGAGTTTTGGGCTGAGGGTTTCCAGGCAAGCTGATTTGTACATTGAGTGTGGCAAACATCACCTTGCTGAACCATGGCCCTTATGTGTTTCATTAAATCTCCTCCTTGTGATGTCTTCTAGGGTGGGGGGAAGTCATGTGAAAAGTTTCCTTCTACAGTTGGTTAACACTTAGCATGAGGAATGTCTTTTCTTTAGTGAGTAAAGCCAGAGCTGTAAAAGCAGGTCCTCTCCAGATGAAGCTCTGTTACAGTGACCTGGCTGTCCTCTTCCTACTTCAATTTGAAAGATGATTTTAATATCCCAAAGGAATAATCATAAAAAACAATCACATGCATCAGTGCATTTCCCTAATTCATCTTCCCTGGGAACCTTTGAACCCTTTTCTGATAGGTAACATGTAAGGAAAGATGGCATTGAGGGAAGAGGAAGGCTAAGGCAACCTTTCTTTCCACTTGGAATCCACAGAAAACAAACTAAAATTTTTGCCTGAAACTAGAAGAAAGGAGAAGTGGTCAAGTTTTGGGAAATCCATTAACTTGCGAGGCAGAGACTCTGGCCAGTCACTAAAGGTGGTATTTCCCATAGCTGGCATGACTGATTGAAGTGACGTATTTGAAGCATTTAATAAGAAGTTTTTGTTTGTTTAGTAACCTGCATCGAAGTCCTTTGGATGTTTCTTGATGTGGCCTCAATGTTATCCTGTCCCCTCTTTGTATCTTTGTAAACTTTAGTTGTTGATTATAGAAATCTGTTTTACCTGTGCTGGGCTTGTCAGTCTCCTACTGCAAGAGATTGATTATTGATTTTCTAAAATTACTATTTTTTTCCTATTATTGTATATGTAATAATAAAATTAAATAATATTCTAGTCCCAGCTGAGTCTCCAAGGAATGCAACTGTTTCTCATTATAAAGGGGGAGAAAAGTAATTAAATTTTGATTATTTTTCCCTTTTGCCCAAATATCTTCACACAGTGCAAATTAAATAAAATTATTTAACCATGACAAGCACTTCTGCCAATTAATCCCTGAGAAGTGAAGCTGGAAAATGTATGCCACACACAATCAGGCAGTCACACACGGATGCCTAGAAAAAAGAAACCCAGAGGAGTCTAAGACAAGCATGAGTTAATCAGCCCAACAGAGCCTTGAATGGAAGTTTAAGCAATGGTGACGAAAGCTGATATGAGCTCTTTGCAGCTTTTTTTTCTTTTTTTTTTTTTTTTTTCTCTTCCTGAGACTCTGAAGAATCTTTTTCCCTTCTGGCTTAATTGCTAGAGATTAATTGAAGTTCAAGAGCTCAGTATTTCTAGTAGCCTTTATCCTGAAATTTAAGATGGGTAATTTAACTTTGAATTGATTTTTTTTTCTCTTCAATTTGAGCTTTTACTATGTACATATTTTTATCTTGGCTACACTTAGGTCTCCTGAATTACAGGCAAGCTTACCAAGAGATATTCATTAGACAAATATGTTTGTTAACAACATAAAAAAATTGTTGTACTGAATGCCTCAAGACTGGATCCCATTGTTTAAAAAGAAAATATTTTAGGCAATTCCAGAGCACTAAAGAAAAAAAAACACCTATCTTGTCTACTTGGATTTTTATATACCTATTTTCATTATGTTTTGAAAAAGACTGGTGCTTTTTGCATGGGCTTCAAGGTCAAGGTTAGCCCTGTTCCTGAATTTTAGCAGATTAAAAGCCCAGCTTGAAGGCAGTGGCCATGTCCTCAGCAAGCAACTCTTCCCCAGAAAAGCCTTGCCTCACTTTTACGGGGAGATTCTCATCTGGAGGGCCTGTGAGGTATCTGCTGACTTGGTAAAAGCCATGCCTGCATCTCTGAGATGTTTATTTAGGCCTATTTGCTGTTCATCTTCCTATACCTGAAATCAAGCATTGAGTGCAGATTTATCTGAAGCTACTGCTGCAGGGAGCACTATTGACAGTGGAGCTGTGCACACTTTAGATGTATAGATAGGTAGATACTTGTGTGTTGAGGAGATGTATTTGAAAAAGTAGGATTTTCACGCTAAATACACATTTGTTCTCACTGAAGACAGGGACAGAGGAATGTTTTTCTCCTTGGATGAAGCTGTCCCAAGCAATTCACATGTTCTGATAGATGCAAACATTTGATAGGCTCCCCTGACTCAAGACATCAAGATATTATGCAGGCCTAATTAATTTGATTTTGCACATCACTCCAAATGCAGTATCTGGAATTGGTAAGTGTAAGTATATAAGTAATAATATAGCAAAATATATATAAGTACTTATATAGAAATATATTTCTATCCCTTTATCTGTTTTCTGTCTGATAGAATCCTCTTTTCTAGACAAGACTTCTTGGGCTTTGGCAGAGCAGTGAGGGTCCTTGGCTCTGTCAGACACATCAGCTGGCCAATACCAGGTTTAGGAGGAGAGGAAGGTGGTCTAGACCCGACCAAAGTGGGACAACAAGATTGTGAGGGAATGGAGAGGTTCCATAATTAGGCGAAATTCCTGTAGTTTTTAGTGAAGCAAAGACTCAGTTCTAACTCTGACACTGTTAGACACAGTTAGACTGTCTGGATTTGTTAGGCAGTAGTTTGCAGCCTCTGATGTTTCCAAGTGCAGACATGGCTTTGAAGAGGAAAGAGCATCAGCCCAATGGAAATTCAGACACATTTTTGCAGGCTGGAGAGGAGTGGGCCCGATGGCAAATAGTTGGGGCATTGTTGCTCTCAGCTTCATCCTTGTCTATTAAGGTTGAAGGTTTTGTATAACACTCTGGGGATTAGATGTAGAAAACTGTACATTCAAACACACAATATTTTAGTATTACCCAAGGGAAAAAAAGAAAGGAAAAAAAAAAAAGGCAGTTCTATGGAAATGAAAGATTTGATTACCCTTGAGTCAATATTGTTTGGAAGTCACAATCCTTTATAAATTTCAATCTTTTCTTCCAGGTCATATTAAAAATAGATCTTACACATCATAATTTCCTTTGGTGAAGGGTTCCAGGTTCTTCTGACCTGCTTTTTTTTGTTTGGTTGGTTAGTTTTTCTTTTTTTTTTTTTTTGTATGGTTTGACATTGTGGCCCCTCAGCCTTTCCAGAAGAATGTGCTGTTGATTTTTGATTTGAGCCTTGTGTCGTCAACTCACTGCATTTTTAGATAGAGCAGGGAAACTGTGGACTATCTACCTAGAGGGGATGTCACGAGGAATATTCCCTCCTTTTCTAGCTTCCCCTTTTGCTATATCATATGTTTCACACTTTGCCCTTTCCCATAGCTCATAACTTTTCATCTACAAGTGGGAAATTTTGGAAAGACTGAGCAGTGATTGCTGAGCTGACCAAGGAGTCTTAGGTTTGCTGACCACTGGGTAATAAGATGAATTGCACATCATGCATTTTGCCTTGGGAGAAAAAGGAGCAAGCATGCCAGGCAAATTACTGGGTGATTTACTTATCTGCAATTCTGGGAGGGAGTCTTTATCTTCATAAATCTCATGTTAGGATATGTTTTGTAACTGTGCCCAGTGGTGATACATTTGTCTATAAAAAAATCAGTGCCTTAGCTGTGCATAGGGAGCACACCTCTGTGCTTCACCCTGTCTGCTTTTGATATTCCAGAGTTAACTAGGATTGCCCAGTGTTTATCTGCTGAGATGAAGCTCTGTGTTTCATCTGTGTTGCTAGATGCACGGGCTGAGATTCAGCTCCTGGCTGGAATGGAGGGGTTGGCATTTAGCAGGGAGTGCATCATGTGCCAGGTTTTCTGATGGTCGGGTGCATCGTGCTAAGAACAAACCAAGCGAAGGGAGCTGAAACACATGGGAAAAGCAGGAAAATATCACATGCCAGGAGCAGAGGGATGACAGAGAGATGGCCAGTGGAGTTAATTGTCAGTATGGTCTTTCTTGTGAGAGCTAAGCACAGAGGACTTTGGTTAAAAATCACCCTTGGTGCCTTTCCAGGGTATCTCTCTGAATACGAGACAGAAATGGATCCTGGCCCTCCATCTTCTTGAGCTGCACTGAATTTCCTTCTGAATTTTCTGCCATTCTAAGAGCTTGCCTTTCCACTTTATTTCATGTGGTCCTCCTCCTCCAACTGCAGTCTCACCTGAGTGCTTGGATGCTTGCTGTTACCTAGTCATCTAAGTCATCTTTGGGCAGTCACGATATTTTCTCATTTCATTGCACCCCACAGCAAGATTATCTCCTGCTTTTCTCTGTGCATGTTAGTGGTGCATTCATAGTGTTTTAAATTGAATTCTGGACCTTTGGTCTGAGACTAGATATGGACCAGAGCACAGAGATTTTGCTGATAGGAAAGTTTGTCTACACAATCACTGTCAGCAGCCTATCCTTTGGTTAAACATACTGATCGATTCTGATGTTTCCAATGCAATAATTTGTCTCTGACAATTTTCTTAGCTAAAATTTGAGCAGCAGGACTGATGACCGAAAATAACCATAAGTTCTTCATCTTGGAGAGATTATAACAGAATTGCTAAGTTCTTTGTCCTGTGCCCATTGAAAATGTGAGATGCATCAGTTCACTGAACAGTGTTATGTTAGTTCAGAAAAGCTTCTGATCACAAATAGGCTAAGCTTTATCAACAGGCTTGAAGACCCCTGACAGCTTCTGGTGGGCAGAGGGTAGCACCAGGTATCTGCTTGGCTACCTTTTTGCCCAGCTGCCCCTAGTAAAAGAGTCCACCAACACCTTGAGAGAGGAACCCAACGTAGAAGATGGCTGCTGCTGGTGGCCCGTGGCCGTGTCGCAAATTCCTGTGAAGTGTCAGTTTTCTCCTCCCTGCACCATGGCTTCTTCCCAGCTGAATACGGTTCACTACTATTTATATCACAGTCCTGTCTGAGGCTGGAGAGGGCTGGCTCCACTGCTCACATGGAGAAGTGCAGCCCTACTGAAGGCAGCAAAGTTGCAGCCATTTGCACCACCAGAGGAATTGGTCTGTGTCTTGTCATCTCTGCAGCCACAGGGCATGCTGCTCCATGCTTGCTTAATTGCCAGTTTAATCAAAACCTGACTCTCTGTTTCGAATGGGATTTCTCCTGCTGAACACCTCAAGCTCAGCAGCTGTCTCAGCAGCTCTGTGTGTCTGTTCTCTGCACACCACGAGCAGCTAAAATGTGTGGCTCTGGTTCAGGGTGCCCTGAATCTGAGCACACTGCAGCTGCCCTGGTGCTCTGGCTGTGCAGTGCTGTTCCCATGCCCAGCTCATCACTAAACCTCCATGAGAGGTTATCCCAGCATAGCTGATAGGACAGAGCACATGAGCACTCATCTCCGGTGCCAAATCCAACAGCCTGACTTTGTTACCAGATCACCGGGAGTTTGGGTTTCTGGGATTGTGTTCTGCTTTCATTTTCTAAATTCCCTCCAGAATATACAAATTTTCACAAAGGCAACTCTAATGTATAACTTCAGGGCTGTCAGTGCTAGTGACTGCGTTGTTGAGCTCAGGGATGGATTATCCAGAGTCTGTGTGATCACAGGATTTTCAGTTCCATTGAAAAGCATAAAAGTCTTCTTGCATTTTTAAGTGGAAAGAGAAGCTTTAAAGTGTAGGTCCCGAAGACTTTGAGGCACAGCAAAGAAAAGCCTAAATCTGTAATATTTATTATTTCTTCTGGGTTTTATTTTCCTTTGGTTTAAAAGTCCTAGGATGTAATTGCAGAGTTTAGGGGTGCCGCTCCTGACTTGTACATGCTTGAGATTGAACATGAAATGTCTTCCCAGCACAGACTTTTGAGAAATGTCATTCCAAACACCTGAAAAATGAGGCTTTTTCACATGTGGGTTTTTTTCTTAGCTGTCCTGGGTGCACTAAGCTTGTTCCAGTCATTTGTAACCTTTGTAATCAGCTTGACTGCAGTACCTGGGGACAGCCTGCAGCCCTGCTCATCCATCTTATAAGCAGAAAGTGCAGGTATTTGCCCTCAATCCGCAGCACAGATACTTTGTTGCCCTCCACTTTTTCTTTCTTCTTTTGTTCCCATGCCTTAATCAAAATCTTTCAGTTTTTTTCCAAACCTCTGCTTATCCTGAGCAGAAATCCACCTTTTTGTCAAGTAACAGGCAGCTTCCAATCTGGCTTCTCATCTTTATGAAACTAATTGGAGATTTTTTTCTAGCATTTTCCAAAGGAAAAGCTTTCAGAGGACTTTGCGCCCTGACCATAGGGATACAGAATTGGATGCCAAGGTCTCCAACCTGCTCTGAAGATGTTCTTGTCCTTTTTGTGGATGTATCAGGGTATGGCTCCCTTCCCCACCTCCCCAAGGACCTTTTCCCCCTTCTTCTGTCTGTCTTTGCTCCTGTTTGATTTGCCTGGAAATAACAACAGCAGGATTCCTGAAATCCAGTAATTTGAGAAGGAAACCCCATGTCTAATTAGGACGTCCCTGGAGGGAAAGCACAATGAAAGCTTGAACTCCTGCACAAAGAAGTTGCCTGTGCTAAGGAGCTTTAACACACTTTGAAATGGCAGACTGGCATAGGGTGCAGCACGGCCACTTTCTTCCATGGCATTCCCCTTCATCCACAGGGGCTGTGGAAGGGAGGTTTGGCTGAGGCTTGCCCAGTATTCAGATGGCCTGCTTGAGGACTTATGGCTAGATTTAGCTGAATTTATACTGAAGGTGTCGCAGTCATGGTGGGGTCACGAGTACTTCCACACTGGAAATTTTCTGCCTTTATTTCTTCTATTTCTGTTCTTTAAGCAGATTATGCTGCATAAGAATGCCTTTGCAGCAAGTGGGCTTCTTTGTAATGCAAGTTACTGAAAGCAAAATATGATTTTATCATCTGCTTGTGTGCACACAATTTTTGCTGTAGTGGTCACTGAACTATTCAACCACTGTTACTTGAAACTATCATGTCAATCAGAGCTGGAATGGCTGATATTGCTGAGACTGCATTCCATTCCAAGACGCCAACCTAGAAATCATAGCTCCCTCTGAGTGTCCCCAGAGCCACTGAATGCTATTAGATATAACCCTTCAAAAGAATGATTAAACAGGGTTGCTCTATCCTTTCTCTGATCCAGGTAAGAAAAGCATGTATCCATCCTGGGCTCCTAAACAATGAGGTGGTCATTACTGGGGATCAGTGTGAAGCTAATTCTGTAGAAGTTAGAATCCCACACGAGTCAGATACCTAATCAGAAATGCAGATGTTCTTCCTTTCCTCCTTACGTCACAAGAGGGTGAAGAAAGAGCTTCATGTCTCTGATACAGGCCAGGTTGTCCAGATAATTAAAGCATGAATTTGTCAGTTCTTCAGTCAAGGGATCATTTAAAAAACCTAAATGCAAAGTTAAGGGTTAGCCTGTTAGAGGAAGCTTAGCTTGAAGTGGTGGTCATGGCTAGTACGTATGAATATGTAAATCTGTACATTCATGAAAGCAACTAAAGGGTTGTAGTCTAAAGGGAAGAAAATATTTCTCTTGCATTGAGATACTGGGTGATTGTGTTTCAGAGATGATGGAATGTATGACTGAGGACAATTTGAATGTTGTCCGTTGTAAAGGAAAATACTCTAAACTGAAGCTGTCTATTAAGTTTACAGCAGCATATTTTACTGCAAAGAGCAGCAGCCTGAAGCAAAACAAGCTGAAAGAGTTTTCAGCTGAGCTGAAACACACAACCTTTTGGGTGTACTTTTCAGACTCTGGGGTCTCATTTTCAGTCATGCTGTATATTTCCTGTATTCTTTTGGATGGTCTGACAGGCACATCAGAAGCAATGTAGTGTAACAGCCTCTTCCCCCTGCACATGTGCAGCTAGATCCTTGGGATCAGGAAATTTGGCAGTGCCTTGGGACCCTTGCCCCACTGCTGGCCGACAGAGCAGTGCTCCAGCACACCTATCTGCTGCCCTTGCAGAGGGCAGACATCCAGCATGATTCATACAGGGTCAAGGAGGCTCAGGCGAGAATTAATTTGTATTATTCAAGGAGTACCAATCAGGATCTTATTGTTCTAGGCAGTGTGCAAACTTATAATCAAAACTGTCATCCAAAGGCCTACAGTAACATCATGGGAACTAAGATAAGAATAATCCTAAGACATGCTTGAAGGGCCTTAAGGAATGTAGGTCCCAAATACAGACTATCTGATGCTAAAAAATTATATTTGACCTTGTATGAAACATCTGGTCTGTAGATGTTTGCTGTATGAACCTCTGTTCTGTGCACAGTTATTTAGAAGTCTGTGAACTGGTGCAGTTTCTGACCCATTGCAAACTTCTCATTCCCTGACCACAAGGAAATAAATAAGTGAAGGATGACAGCATGAAGGGAACAGACAGCAAAATCTTCTATGTCATTCCTGACTTTGTGAAACAATGAAAAGGGACACAGTGAAGCCTATAAAGTCCATAGTTGACTTCACCAGAAGTAAAAATCATAAGCTATAGACTTAAAATATCTTTGAATCTATTCTGCTTCACAGGTCTTTAAAAAAAAATGAAATTGGCTACATTGAGCATGGGTTTCCTCAGGTGGGTAAAGAGGAAAAAGAAACATCACAATGTTTTGATACTTAGCTCAAAAAACTGGATAAAGATCCTATAAGCACAGCAGTAGTCACCAAGTTATGAAACTATGTTATATGCAAAGGTGAAAAGAGTGCAAAAACCAACAAAGCACCAGATTGTCTTTGCAAAACACTTTTTGGCTGCTTGGCATTGCATTACTTTAGAGGACTGGAGATTTCTGTAGTTCCCAACTGAGGTGGTAGAAAAAGATGCTCTTTTACTGACTGTGACAGGAGCATGCTTAATCTTTGCTGTGAAGTGGTAACAGTGCTCCCAGGATTTGGCCATCAAAAATTGTATTCAGAATTGTCACTGATGCAGAAAGGTTACAGATATAGTCACAACTAGGGACAAGGTCTAAAAATGCTTTGAATTAATTTTCTTTGGGCTGAGGAAGGGGAATATGATTCCTAATGATTATTTAAAAAAAAAAAATACAGTAAGGCTTTCTTCAGATGGCTTATCCAGCAGTTTGCCTGTTATTGGCATCGGAGATAAACTCAGGCCTATAAGCTCATCTTCCTGTGCTGTTCATGCACCCAAACTGTATTGACTCTGTCCTCAGTGGCAGTCAGAAAGTCCATATGCAGTTGCTATATGTGAATTAGGGAAACTGTTGTGTTCAGATCCTGTATCTGTGTGCAATGGGGAGATGCAAGAGATTTCTAAGACCTTCCTCTTCCTCTCAGAGTTTTCTCCATCCAGCTAGGTTAATGATGAGCAGTGCAGCAAAAGTAGACAATCTCCCCTCTTCTCCCCCTTTCTCTGACATTGAACTGAAAACATGGATTCTTTAGGAGGCTTTTGATTGAGAGAGAAAACATGAAAACAGAGAGGAAGTCTGTCAGAGTTGGATCAATTTGCCCAAACAGCTCAGTTTTTCAGCTGACAGCATTTTAGCACTCAGAGGGGAGTTGTCAAAATCTCTCTACAGGCAGTCATGTCCTTCATGCTGAGAAATACCTTATATTATCTTGAAAGATAAGAAAAAAGAAAAGACAAGATGGCTTAGATTCCTGTTATTTTAGGTCACGGAGAAAATACCCACTCTTGTTTCATTTCCTCATCAAATCATGTTGTGTTAATCTCATTTGCTGATTGATCACTCACTTTGAGATGGAGTCTGTCCCCTCTTGCAGTGTCCTGCTGCACCACTGCTGAGACTTGGCAGCAAGCAGGAATGCAGAGCCAGGCAGGCAGCACTGCATGTCTCAGGGCTCCTGATGCAGATCAAAAGAAGTGATTAAATGCAGTTAGGGTGCACTGACCCACTCGGAAAACAGATTACTCATCTCTTTGTGCTTTCTTAATGAGAGCAGTTGATTAAAAATACCCTTAATGAAGAAGATGCTCTAATACTTTTCTGTCTGACAGCCCTTTCTGGGCTGCAGTCACAGTCAGGAATAGTCACAGAAACCCATGGGAGATAAGATTTAAGGTTTGCATGGTGTACTGGCCACATAGCAATGGAAGATGTAGCTGATTAAGCTGGACAAGAGGATGCAGGTTGAGAGGCAGGGAATCAGGCCTGTGATGAAATGGGGGCTCACAGCAGAAGTACAGGCAGCACCGGGAAGGTACAGTGCGGGAATGGAGATCGTGCTGCATGTGCAGAGATATGAAGGTTGGAAAATAAAGACAAAATTGGAGGGGACATCTGCTATAGGCTATCACAAATGGAAGCAGGTGAGAGTGACAAATTCTTGGACCACATCACATAGTATCTGAAACCACGAGATGCTTCAATTACCCTCTCCAGGCTGGTGACTCACAGATCTACATGTCTGCTCTGGACGTGTCTCCTACCTCATAATCCAGCATCTCAGTTGATTTCTCTGACAACCCCCCTGGATGCTCTGCCACTGAAATTTAAGCTCAGCATGGCAAGAGCTACTGATTTCTTCTTCTCTCCCACTGCTCCCCTTTCTGCATGAAGAGTAGTATAAACAAGAGAATGACAGGGCTGTGTCCTGAGCTCTGCCTGTGAGGAGTTGTGTGCTGTAACGCATTTGGCTTTCATTAAACCCCTCGGCCTGGAGTTGCTCTCTAAATTATGCTGGCAGGTGAATTTAAAGCTGTCTGAAAGGCAGTGGAGGAAGGTTACAATTGGTGGGGGTCTCCCTGGGGCAAGGAGAGAGTCCGCTGTGGGGGTGGAGGGGTTGTCCAGATACAATGCCACTACTGTTCCCAGGTGTGGCTTTATGTTACGGTTATACTGAGAGCTGTCCCCATCCCACCCCAGCTCTTTTACTTTTGCCCTTTCCTATGCTTCAGATCTGGCACTGCTGCCACAGCAGCCTGAACTGGTTCTGCTCATTGAGCCAGTGGAAAACTAGTAATTATTGTTTTCAGTGGGGCATTTTCCATCAGATCAGCTCTCCCTCGCTCTGTGCTTGCATTAATTCCCAGATCTGCTCCAAGAGAGGGGATGGAAATGCCTGGCTATGTCGCAGGGGAGAGGAGACTGCTCTGAAATGGTTCAGCTAGCATGAGGCTGCAAGCTTTGTTAAGGGCTACACCCAGCTAAAAGAAATGGGGGAGAAACTAAATAGTCAGCAATATTCCTTCCCCCCAGAGAAAGGGAAAACTAAAACAAAATCTTCTGATGATGAGGTCTGCTGCTCACCATAGTGTGAGGTGGACAGCCCCAAGGAGATACCTTTCAAAGCAGTATAATGAATGATTTTGCCTCTGCAGAAGATAGGCTGGGTGGCTTTGGCTGGATTTTCCCTAAACTTCTCCATCCCAAGTCTTTTCAGGCACACCTGAGGCAAAACAGTCTGGGTTTGACCCAATAAGGAGGTTGGAAACATCCTGTTGGACTTTCAGGACAAGAGCAGAGTAAAGACAGCAGGAACTAGCAAAGATCTCCTCATACCAGATTCAATCTCCAAGGGGTGGCTAAAAAAATCTCACTGGGTTTTGCTGTATTTTCTATTGCTAAACCCTCTCTAGGTGGTTTGTGACCAGTATTTGTCATCTGCTCCACGGCTCTAAGGACTGCATTGCTCCAAATCCCTCTGCTTCCTCTACACCAAAATCCTTCTCCTCCTCTCCCGTGGTTTTCAGTACAGGTGACTGATAAATCGTGTTTCATAGCACAGCGAGCACATCTGGGAAGGGAGGAAAAATCCAACGTGTCGTGTTTCTTTAGCCTGCTGGGCAAGACTTTGGGGAGACAAGCTCAAAAAATGTGCAGTCCTGGAGGTCAGGTTCCTGCTTTGGGCACTGGAGAAAGACAGACCTGGATACAGCCTTCCTGCATGTGCTGCCATATGGCAGGAGGGGGAAGGCAGGGACGATAGGAGATCTTTAACAGTTTAATTATCATGGCACATATGAAATATTTCTCAGGTTTTTTAGTTGTTCTTCCTTCCCAGCCTTTATACCAGGCTCTTGTACCACAGCGTAGATTTTGGGATGTGCACTGCAGGTTGCAGAGCATCACTGGAGCCAAGGTGCTGTTAAATCAAATGTTTTGAGTGTTTAGCAGAAGGATGAGGTTCATCTGAATACACAAATTATGATGATCGAACATCAAATCGAGGAATCTTGGTGTGACTTGAAGAAGCTCATTCACTTCTGACTTCAGCTGGAGCATGAGTTTCTGAGTCATAAATACTCCTTGGAAAATATATATCTGCCATTAGTGAAAAGCTTCCAGTTGTTTTGCCTGGTAAAATACTCAGGTTTTAACCCATTCCTTTGGCGATATTTTTGATCCTTATTTTCTCCTGCAGCTCAAACCTAGCCTTGGTCCTCTCAGGTAATGGCTGTCACATGAGGGACAGCTTGGTCGTCAGAAAGGGTTGTTTAGATTTCCTTCCTCTTGTGGCTAGGGCTGTTTGTTGTGACAAATTAAAAACAGGAATAGTACTACCTCAGAAAAGTCTGGGCCAACCTCTGCTCACGCAGGCACGCTGCCAGATGCTGCTTTTGGATTTGCATTTACTCTAAAACATGAGATACATGTGTGACAGGGACTTAGCCAAACATCTTCCCAGTCTACCCTTTTCCCTGCATTCTTCACTGAAATTCCTTCCTCACATCCAAGGTCTTTGCATTTGGCATCTGCCTTGACCGAGCATGAAGTCTGCTTTAGTACTGAGAAATTCAGCTGTATCCAGTTGAGGCTGCTGGTGTTGGTACCCTCTGTTTTCAGCAGGCAGATGTGACCAGGAGCCAGCTGTCCCTCATGGAAACCACACTGCAGGTACCCTACTTTCTCCTGCTGCAGTGGCTTTAAGCTGGCTGTAGTTAGTTCCCAGTATGCAATACAAGAGGCAAAATGACAAGAGTAGAGATAATGTAGTCAGAGTTCCTATTGGAAAAGAGGGTTTTCTTGTGTTCAGAAGCATCCACAGCTTTGAGGGAAGGACAGGGAAATGACCGTGGGAGTGAGGGAAGAAGAGGGAGCACGTGAGTTGCTGCTACCATAAGGAGTTAAAAGGGCATTGAGAGATGAAAGAGAGATGTACAGATGAAAGAGAGACATTCCATAAAAGGCCATGAATAAATGAAGCAGTGGACAGAATCCGTGCTAACTCTGACATGTCTGATGAAGAGAATGGCTTTATAAAAGCTTTATTTAAAAAGAAAGCTTTTAATGCAAAATGGAAATGGGTGGGCAGTGAGGGAATGGTGTTTTGTAAATGAAAGGCAGAAAAAAAGGCTGCCAGGAGAAGTCTGAATATATGCAGAGTAATAGGTCTGAATTAAATTTGTTTAATGGCATGTCAAAAGAGTTTGTTAACAAGCCCACCAGCTTTATAATTTCTCTTTTCATATGTTTTCATATGTGCCTACATATTATGGAATTCAAAAAGACTCATGAGGGGAGCAAAAAGGACCAGAAAAAAAATTAACTAGCTTTGAAAATTAAAGAGAATGAGAGTGATGATCCTAGAAGCTGCAATCCAACAAAGTGAATGCAGTCTTTTGCTAGATAATAAATTGATTTTTTTAAAAATTCTGATAACATTTACAGAATTGCATAAATGTGCCCTAAAAGTAATGTTGTATTGTATAGATCATATTATCACAGACAAACTGGAGTGCTTTTAAATTTTTTTCCCGGTTACATGGAAAAAAAAAAAGCCATGTTATGTAAAGAATATTTTGACTGTAGAGATATTAGTAAAATTGTCATTATGCTTTCCAAGACTTTTTCTCAGAATATTTATTTTGCATGCATAGTATGTGTCCATCCTATTGTTATTAGAAAAAAAAAAAAAAAAAAAGGTAAAAGTGTGTGAAGAGCTGAAATCAAAGGCTCAGGAATGTATGTGTGGTTTCGTGGGTATTAACTAATTGATAAGCCAAGAAAATGGACTAATGGATGAGGGATTAAATCCATGGAGGTGCCTGCATTCAGAGCTGCAGACAAGAAAGGGTGTAGGAGAGGCAGTACCTGGGAACATGGGTCATCAGAGATACCAGCACGAAATTAAATTAAATCCTCTGCTTGAAATGCTGACTAGGTTGTCTAAAAAGGATCTTGGGAACTGGTGAACCTGTGGAAGACAAAAGAATGCTAAAAGAGGCTGGAAAATGGGTGGAAATCTGAGTAATCTGACATGACAGGAAAAAAATGTGTTGCAGTGATCTCCTCTGGATAAGGACAGCAAAGAAAGGGGACTCTCATCCCTTGAGAACAAAGAGTCTGAAGCATGTTTGTTTAAAAAAATATGTGTTCTGGTGGCTTCTCACTGCTGCTGCTGGATCTGAGTCAGGTGTGGGGCAGAACTGCAATTCAGGTGTACGACTGTCCATACCCACCATGGGCACTGAGCAAAGGAGCAGCAGAGAAAAGGGAGAGCCATCCATTCAGGCGAATGTGGATATTTATCTTCATGGCATCACCAGAGCATTAGGAGAAAAGTCATCAAATGTTTCAAAAAGTCTTATTTTTAGCCTGGTAAATGTTGGTGGGTGGGGTTTTTTTTGTTTGTTTGGTTGGTTTTTTATTTTCTTTCTTTGCTTTTTGGGGTTTGAATCATTTGGTCTTTTCTCTTCAGGTTTTCTCTTTGGTATTGCACTGTAAAATCTCAGGTAGAATATGAGCAGGGCCAGGCAGAAAAGTCTTCCATGTGCACGCATGACAACAGGCATTGTACTCTAGAAAAATCTAATGACACCAGCACTGAAAATTTGGCCATGATAAGGAGGGAAGCCTGCCCTCTCAGGTGCTGCAAACAGTGGGCATGCTTCCAGAAAGGATCAGGAGGAAGTGGTTTTAATAGATAAACAGATGAGAGTTTTTTTTATTGCTCCTTTCCTTGGTTAGTCCATGCATTTGCAGATTTTTTCTGTAGTTTTATATCATTGCATCTGTAGATTACTAAATCACTTAGGGGCAGATTTTTGAAGATGTGTGGATGTTTATTTTCTGTCTATGAGCATCCCTTAGGCCAAGCTATTGTGTTTCCTTCAGTCTTCACAAAACATTATCTTTGTTCTTCTGAGTTATTGGCTTTATAAAATATGTTGCATCTCTCATGTGTCAGACCTGAAAATAATGGCCAGTCAAGCACTTTTTCTAATTCACAAATATCTTTCTCATTTCCTCTACCTGAGGAAGGCATGTCACCATATAGACTTCCAAGGTCATATCCATATTGTTCTACCAAACATGTTTTGTTGTTTGTTTTTTTTTCTCCATGTTGTCACAGCACATGCAGGTGGCCTGGCTGCTGTGAAGACTGCTGGTTTGTGGCTACCTGTGCCACACCTGCTGTTTGCCCTGTCTCACCTGAGATGGCGTTGATATTTAGGCAGTGTTGGCCAGACCTGCATCGCTGTGTTGTGATGCCAGAAAAGCAGGTCAGGGATGTTTCACAGCTGTCCTCCAGCATTAGCCCTCAAAGGGAGCCATGGGCACAGAGCCTCTCCAGGAAGGAGGGATAAAGGAAATGGAACACAACCTGAGCTAGTAGGTAGAAAATTGCCAACTTCATCAAACATTACTTTGATGATTACACTTGATTGCTGCTTACTTTTTTACCTGAGAGCTGGCTGCAGAAAGAGCAGATGGTTATAGGCAGGGTGGGATTGGGAGAAGGCCATGCAAGCTGTTCTGATGCCAGGCACGCTCAACTTCCCATCAGCAACAGAGACATCTTGACCTTTGGTATTTTGTCAGAAGTCTTCTTTCTTTTTCCTGCACTACTGTCAGCTCAGACTCAATGTGCAGAGAAAACAGCTGAAGGATTGGCGAGACAGGTGTGGAGTGTTGGAGTGTTTCTGCCTTTTATTTTATTTTTTGTCTAAGGCACTCACATCCATCTTTTAAAGTGCTTTTCTACAGCAGCTGGAACTGAAGAGAGGAAGACAGGAGTCCCTCATTCCTAGGGCTTGCAGTAAGCATCTGACACTGCAAAACTCACTCCACAAGGATTGGGAATCTTCCTCGCTTGGGAAAGCTCATTCTGTCAGTCTCTGGGATCTACTTCAGCTGTACCAGTGATATCAGTCTCAAAATCTTTCATAGGTCCATTGGGTAAAATTTTGGTGTTTAACTGAGTGAGTGGCAGCACTTTTAATGCCATTATAGCCAAGAAGACCATGTGGTTGTGTGCCAGTCCCATTGCCTCCCTTGCCTTGACTTGTCTCAAAGGTCAGCAATAGTAAAACCAAACCAAAAATGTACAGGCATTGATAATAGAACCAAAGCAAAAATGTGATTCTATTGATTATAAAGATTTATAAGATAACATTGGACACCCTTTGTTTCTCCAGTGTGAACGCACTGATGATTCTGAAGAACAAGTGAGCTGGCATCCATGCCCAGAAAATGAATCACAACAATTGTTTGCATTGCTTTTTTTGGAGAAGGAATAAAACCCAGAGTTTGATTTATTAGCATTGGAAGAAGAGTGCAGTCTAACAGAAGTCTGTTTTTTTAGTAGTAGTATGTTGTAGTAGTAGTAGCAGAAGTTTGATTTTTTTTTTAAGTACTGTGTTTTGCATCAGCAGCAAATAGATAAAAGCTTTCTGCAACTTGTTTCATTTATCACTAGAGAGCACTTGATACTGCTTCCTCCATATAAAGTAAAAGCCTTAATAAAGCAATAATAAGCTTCCATAGTTATTACTGAATTGCAATGAATGTCTAAACAAACAGATGTTTTTTAGTCTTTTACATAATGTGGATGTATCTTCTTTACTCCAGCCTAGCTCTTTGAGCTTCCCGAATCATTCTCTTATTGGTTTGCTCCCAGGAAGACCACGTGATTTAAAAAAAAAAAAAAAAAAAAAAAAAAAACAACAAAAAAACACACACACAACAATCATGTGTCAGCAGTGTGCCCATAGCAAGTCCAGCAAAGGACCATAATGATGATAAAGGGATTGAAGCATCTCTTTGTGGGGATGGGCTGAAAAGCTGTGAGTATCCAGCCTGGATCAGATCATCCAAGTGATCTCACTGATGTGTATAAGTACATGATGACAGGGAATAAAGAAGATGGAACCAGGCTTTTCTTACAGGCAGGTAGTAGAAATGCTTTTCTATTTTTTTTTTTTTTTCCTATGAGGGTGACTAAGCACTGGTACAGATTGCCCAAAGAGATTGTGGAGTCTCCATCCTTAGAGATATTGAAAATGAGATTGGACACTCGCTATGGGCTTTTGCTGCCCTTGAGCTGGGCTAGGTGATTTCCAGAGTCTCCTGCCAAGCTCAGCTATTTTACATTTCAGTGGTATCTTTGATGCAGCAAATGGGGAGACTGTTCTGTGGTTATAAGGGCACTGATCATCCTGCACATTGAGCAGCTTGGAGTGAGAGCAGACTGTCTGTTTCTGCTGCAGAACCGAGCAGCTATTAAATGATGACTTTTGCTCACTAATGACTTCAAATGGGTTTTTAACATGTAAACGAGAAGAGGAAAGCAGAGTAACTTGTTTTTTGCTGTGGGTTTGCCTGGAGCAGATTTCCCATGTTAAAGCACTTAAAAGCAAATACAGAATTTATGATGTGTCAGTAGGTTTTAAACCTGAATTACGTCCAGTTGTTGTAATGGCTAATAATGCAAATTATCTGAGTCATCCTCAGTGCAAAGCAGTAAATATAACCTGCACATTCAGACACACTTCTTTTTTTTTTTTCCTCTCCCCTCTCTCATTAATATTTTATCTCCCTGAAGAGATGTTTTCAAGATATTATGTGCACCAGCATACTGTGCTTGTGGTATTCCTGGATGTCATTACAAAGAAGCCTGAAGAGTGTACCGCTGCTCCTCTGCCTGTGACGCTAGCTTGGAAATTGCTTGGAGCAACAACAGCAAGTGTCAACAGGGAGCTGTATTAATTATTTGGAATGTGTCTCTTAAGAGGAATCAACTGCTTTTATTGCAGAACGAATATTACTTGAAATGGGAAGGTTACTCTAACTGTTATCATAATCTATGTGTCATTAACTTTCCATGTTTAGACGAAGAGATTAACAACCCTGTAAATTGGTACAGTAAATAGATGAATTATAAAAAACTGTTTTTATTATAAATAGAAGTTTCTCGATATAGCTACCTCCAAAGCGCTGGAGAAAGATTGAGTCTTTAGCAACTGAGAAATGCATGATGGTGTTGGGAGCCAAAAAATCTTCCACTCATGTGAAAGCAGTACTGAGCTCTCAAAAATGATATGTGTATCTCCTGCAGGTGGGACAAACAGGTGGGATTGTGCTTCCTACCATGCTTCCTTCTTCAAAAATGGCTGTGGCATAGGAATGCTTGTTTTCCTCTGAAAGTGAGATTAACAGATTGAATGGGCTGGTGTGAAATTGAGTTCTCTTCCATAGCCTATATATATAGTGAGAGAACGAGAGAGAACAAGTTTCAAGAGAACATAGTGTAAAATATATGGAGTATTGGTAAAGCAGGTGCAGCTAAAGTTCACCAGAATACCTGTGTCTGCAAGGAAAAAGTGAGAGATGGAAATGGTTTCAGCTTGTCACCAGGTGCCTCCACAAAATGGAAGTTCATTGTGAAAAACACACAGAACAAAATATATGCAAACCTTTTTTTGATCCAAATGCTGTGTATTTGACTATAGCCCTGACAGATCTCTGTAGGCAACAGCAGAACTAAACCACTTATTTGTCCACAGGGCAGGCTCACCATGGGCAGGTTTCCTACATTGCCCCACCGATCCACCTGGATTCGGATCTGGAGAGACCGCCATCCAAGGGTGAGTCAGTGGGACAGTCTCCATTCACTTGCATTCCAAACCAGCCACAGGCCTGGGTGGATATCACTCACTTGATCACTGAGCCTCCGTGGCCAAGCTGTCACCCTCCATCCGAGGACACTCTGGGGAGAAAATTAATCCCTGCAGGGGAGGTGACCGTGTCCCATGTGTCCCATTACATAGCTTTGAAGATCCCATCACTTCACAGGGTGGTTTGCTCTCCCCATTAGTTGACTCCAGCAGGGACAGGTACACCTTAGGTCCTGTCCTGTGTCTTGCACCTTTCCTTCCTAATGGCAGTGCAAAGGCACAGGGAGCTGATGGCAGAACGCAAAAGGGAGATTTCAGCTGCCCCTCAGGTGAGTAAAGGATACAGAATGTTTTATGGTTCAAGCCTGGATTCAGTCCTCATTGCTGTGGCTTGAGGGGTTTTGTTCTAGACTTGGTGAGGAGATGTTCATTAGAGAGGATGACTCAGATTTTAGGTGGGCTAATTATCTTTGGGAGCGATGCTAGTAGCTAATATGTACAGAGTAAGTCCAGAATAGCCCTGCTAAGACAGGTTCCTGTCTTGAATGGTGCAAACAGAGCAATATGAATGCAAGCCCCTGCTTTCTCTGCCTCGTTTAGAGGATCCTTCCCTAGTGAGCCCCCAGTGTTTGCCCCTAAGGCCTGGGGAAATAAGCTTGTCCCCAAAGCAAGCATATTGGTGGTGCAAACTTCTTACACCTCCCTTTGCTCCTTTTGGTTAGGCTAGTCAATATTCAGGTATGATATCGAAGTAAATATCTATTCTTGTTGGAATAGATAATAGCAAAGCAAAAATCATACAGAAATATGAAGGGATTTCTTGGTCAATTCTGCAAGTTTATATGAACATCAAACCCGGGGAATGTTGTGGAAGAAGAGAAGGGGAGGAAGAGGACAAAGTGTAATAGCATGGAGATATTCTGTACCTTAGGTTTGTGTTTTTTCCCCTTTTCCCACTTTTCAAAAGGTGCTACAGTGGCAGAAAGAGTACCAAATTGACCTGTGCTGATTGTCACCATTCTGCCATAGCCCTGTAAGGCTGTTGGTGTGTGTTTGTGCCTGCACATGTTTCTCTAACTGCTCTTAATTGAAAAATGTGAGGTGGAGCCATGTGCTGGGTGGTGTGAGGATGTCAGATTCACAGTCCTCTATCCAAATCTGGTCTTCCCATTAGTCAGGCTGGTTGTGTGCAGTCTCCTGGCAGTCCACAACCTCCATTCAGCTTTAAGTGAAGTACCCTGGGATTCAACATGTGCATTTTAGATCGTCAGCTTCTTCTAAGTCATTTGAAAACCTCCAGTTCTGTGGTAAAATTTACTACCTTTCTTTTATAGCACAGCGCTCTAGTGAGGCAGAGACAGTTATGACTTGCAGGACCTTCTTGCTCTAGTCTGTCACTGAGGTGATGAATCAGAGCTTACTTAGAATAGGTCAATGTAAATTCTTGCCTTGGCATCTAAACGGACTATGGAAGATTGAAGGATGCCAGAACAGCAGCAGAAAGAGAACCTGTGTCTTGCTTTCTCCAAGCTGAAAGAGCTAAAGACTAACAAAAGTTCAGTGATCTGCCCTTCGTGAGGGCAGAGCTACCTCAGCAAGATAAATGGCAGTGCCACCAGGAGCAGGGCAAAGTGGGTCAGGCAGAACAGTTGCAGTGCTTGCAGCAAGGATAAAATAGAGTTTATTCAACATGAACTGCTGCACTGATGTCTTTCACCAGGGCCTCCACCCCCCTAGTTGAGAGATCTTGAAGAAGCTGTTCATGGTGCAAGGATTGGTATTGCTGCTGCTGTGTGTTTGTAAAAGGACTTAAAGACTCTTGTGTAACTTAATAGGAGAGGGCCGGAGAGAAAGTCAGGTCTGGAGGCACCAATCTGTTAGCTGGTGATTAGGGTCTGTTAAAAACATAGCAATTGGTACTGTCTCTTGGGGGAAGAGCAAGGCTTTCCTCTGGCCCTGGGTTGTGGCATGTGTAGCTCTGCTGCCTCATTTCTAGCCTCAGCATCCAAAATCCATTAGGGTATTTTAAGAAGTCCCGTTCCCACCCCCACCCCCCCCCCAAGTATATTAGGCTTATGATTCCTTTTTGTTTGTCTACCTTTTTGGAGACCTTAGGACATGCTTTGGTCATGTTCCAAGCTTCATCCCGTAACCAAAAGAGCTGTTTTAAACAAAGGAGTCAAAAGCACCTGTCCTTAAGCTTGTGTTCCTCCACATTTCCTGTAGCTGGATCTCTAGAATCAGAGCAGCATTATGACAGCATAAACCACTAATGCTTCTGGCTACTCCTTCAATGCTCTTTATTTCCCCTCCATGCTTCCCCTTGCACTAAGCTGAACACCGGGTGCAGGCCAACCTTGCACTTAGAGTGGCAAAAAGAAGCAGCCACCATGCAGTTTTAATTGTAATAAATAGAAATAGAACCTGGGTAGTATGCTTTAAGAGAAGCATATTTATTTCCTTCCTGAAATATCAAAAAAAGATACAGCTTTTAGTGCCCCTGTGGGTCTATGCAGTTGCAATTCTCAGCTGACAGATTTATTTGTAACTGCCTCTTCCTTCTCCTTTTTAAAAATGTTATCACTGGTGACATTTACACACATTGTTTATGCATGCAGGGGACTTTTACCTGCCTTTCAGAGTCTTGATGCTGGTGGTGAATAGAGTATAAACTGCAGTAGTTTACTAGTACATTAGTGTCACTGTGCATTACAGGGTAATTACTCTGAGCCACTGCTCTGTGCAGCCACCCAGTAATGACACTGCACATCACTGAATAGAAATGAAGCCTTGAATCAGCATTTTTCATCAAGACACTCCTTAGTCCCCACCCGCTTTTTAATTCGAGGCTGTTGTAAAATTAGTTCCATATATGCAGTGCTGTTAACTGCTGTTTTTACACCTCCTTTCAGTCCAACAATTTGGATGTCACTACGTGATTTTTATGCAAGTGTTTACACCTTCTTTGTACAGAGTAATTCCAGGCATAGCTGAGACCTCAGCTTGTGGTATCTTAGACTGAAGATTAAGCCTGTGTTTAAAAATGGTTACTAACAATAGCAAGGAGTTTCATAGATGAGAGTGACACTGATACTCTGGCTTAGAAAGGGATTTTATAGAATTATCATATATAGCAATAAATTAAATAAAACATTTATGCTCAAATTCTGCCAGGTACTAAAACACAACAAAGAAGTGAATTAAGCACACCAAATATTTGCACTGAAACTAATTATAAAGCTGTGTAGAAACAGATCTTAACGTATATGTGGAATTACATTAAACTTGAAATGTATGCCTGGCATTTAAAGCTAGGCAGCCTGAGAAACTCTCCTGCCCTGTTGAGCTGATGTTTTCTAAAGGTTTACTTCTCAATTGGAGTCCAGAGAGTAGTTATCTTGGAGATTGATATACTTGAAGTCAGTACACTTCCTAAGCATGAACTGATAAGCAAAACTCTGTACTGGTCCCCAATTCCATAAATAAATAGCAAATAAAGGAGGCACGGGAAATTCTTGCCCTTCTGTGCAGATTTCTCTAACTAGGGAGATTGTTATGGCACCATCTTAAGGCACTGTGGGAGGTCTTCCTGTAAACCTCAGTTATCAGGTTCATATTCCATAAATGCAGAATCTGGCCTTAGTCCTTAGCACGTCAGGGAGCCAGAGGTTTTGCTGAGTTTGCACCTTTTTCATCTTAGTGGAAGATGTCCCTTTGTGCTTTCCTTCTTCAAAACCTGGATCTATTCTGCCGTTTTTCCCCTCCTTTGCATTTGCAGTCTCAGAAAGAGAACCTTTCCTGAACAGCAGAAGCACAGTGAAATCTTAGAACCAAAAATAGAGTAGGCTTTTTGTAAGTGTGCATTCTGGGTCTTACTTATTTTTTCCCTCTCAGAGGTCCCAAGAGCGTCGATGGCTTTGCAGATGATGTAGGGGGATCTGACAGCTGGGCTTATTGCACAGCCCCAGTCCTCCTTCCCAGGTCCAGAGAAAGGGGAGTGCTGGGCAGCGAGGCCCAGTGGCATTCCTTGCTTTGATTCAAGCTGACACATGGGGTCATGTATCTCATGCTCACCAGGCTCTGAGACACCAGCTTGCCTGCCCCTCCCTCCCCAGGTCCAGCACTATGAGAGAAGTGCTGTTCAGGACTCTGCTGTGAGCCAACAGTGGCCAGGCACCTTCTGTTTCCAGGCTTTTTCATTTTCTGCTGGAGTCTCCCTGGGGAAGGCATTCTCTCTGCTCAGGAGTCCTTTACAGCGTCCCTCTGCTGCTCTCAGAGGTCCTGCTTTTGCTCATCCTGCTCCTTCTGAGTTGGCTATATGTTTCCAGCTCCTTAAGGCAATATTATTTTCCTCACATCATTCAGGTGGAAGAGTCCAGGGGAAAGACTAATTTGATGCCTTTGAGCCGAGAAAGGATCATGCAGTGAATGCTATTTGAGGTCTCCTGTGCTCATCACCCTCATTCCCTTTTCCCTATGCAATTCTGGGATGCCGTATTTTGTCCTGCTCTTTCTTTGTCATGTACTTTGGTTTTGCTCAGCCTTTTATTCAAGGATGACATCTCTCAGGGCTTCTCCTTTGTGTCTGCCCTGAGCCCACTAGAGCATCCCCCTCATTCTGGGTATGAGTGCTCATTGCAGCAAGCCAGTGCCATTCTGTTATCCCATGTGGCTTTTAGGAAAGCAGTGTGTAAGTAGCACGTAGGTAACTGGTATTGCACCAGTTGGGTGGAAGGAAGGTGGCTGTCACCACACCTGCACTATCAGTGGAATGGTTTTAGTGGGAGTTTTCAGCTGCCTTGTTTCAAAATCTGTTCTTGAATCTGTCTACAGAGATTTGTTTGTTGTGTTCCTTTGCTGTTTGTTTGCTTTTCATTTGAGTTCTGCTTTTGGTTTTGTTCTTTTATTTTTGTTTGTTTGTTTGTTTGTCTTTTTCCCTTGTAGTAGGCAGCCTCATTCGAGGCTGGATATCCATCTTCAACCAGGTTGACATTGCAATGGGGTGGGTTTTGGGCAGGCTGGTAGGTGTGGATGCAGGAATCTGTTGCCAGATATGGAACTTGCTTGGGTCCTGAAAATGGTGGAGGGATGGATGAGCTCTGATACAGTGCATTTCTCAGTTTTATGCAGAGCTCTCAGAAAATCTCCTGTTGTGGCTCAGGTCTGTACTGAAATGTCCACCTTTCTGGACTACACTGATGTTCCTGGGGCAGGCAGCTGCTTGGAACATGGACCATGCTCCACATTTATTAATTTCTCATAAGGTATCATGGGTGGGGCTAACTGGTATCACAACCAGAGCAGTCAGAGCTCCTGGAATTCTTGCAGCCAGCCTGTAGTTCTCCTGTTTGCTTGTTGCCATCAGTGAGGTCCTGCCTTGCATCCTGTAGCTCTCCACAGTTAGAAATTGCATGCCACTCACCGTTTTGGTTTGCATTGTGGTGCTGAACTGTTGCTCTCATTTCTCCAGAATGTGTGTTTTCACTGCAGAGGACCACCTTGGGGCATTGCTGTTTATTTATAAGATAAGAGCATTTGCTGTAGCTGAAAGCTGGAGCTAACAGAGTCTCTCAAGGAGGAGTGCTAACTCCTGTGTGCTGGTGGAAACTGTTAATATTTACACTTGAAAATATTTAAGGATTTTGGGGAATGGGGGAAAGAACAGTCTGAGTGATATTTAGCACCTTTTCCATTATTCTTAGTTATCTGGAAAAAAAAAGTTTAAAAGGGCACTTTGTAAGAAGCTTTTTTTAAACAGCCAGCTACTGCCTTGTAAAGGAGATTTGCTATGGAGATCAGCCTGAGCTGTGATTTAAAGATGCCTTGAACTGTTACTCTTTGTAGGCTGTTTCAAGCCACTGTATGGCCTGATAAGCTCAAAATGGATGTGGATGTGCACCCAGGAGATTCTTTTGACAGTGGCTTTCGTTTTCCGCTGCACTGAGTTTTGCCACTCGCCATCAGTGGTGGAAGTTTTCACCCACCTGACAGTGGCAACAGCTGGAAAGTAGAGTCAGCTGTAGTGGAGCACCCTCAAGCATTACTAATTTAAAGTGAATGTCCTATTACCAGCTTGAAACAAAGCTGTTGAACCAGTTCAATGTGAAAAAAAAGTGTAGTACTGCATACAGCATCAGACCCTTCTCAAACTTCGTTTTTTTCTTTTTCTGCCAGACTAATTTTTGGCTACACTTCTCTTCCTGAAATATTTATAGGGCAAATAACTGCTTTAAATGAGCAGATGGGGGAGACATAAGACAAGCTGTTAAATTAATAAACATGTGTGGTGCTTTATCAGTAAGGGAGCCCATTTTGGCATTTCTTCTGGATGATTTGTATGGCCTATCACCATTGCACCTGGTGCAGGGACAAGAAATGGGCACTTAATAACCAAACAATGTGCAAACTCCTTCCATTATAACTTCATTATGTCAGATATAATCGTCTATAACTAGATGTCAAATGCATAATTTATGTCCAGCTCCCCTGTGGAATAGTGGGCATATGAATGAATGGCCCCATTAATGGGAAGGAGCTTTTACTGTAACTTTTCCCCTCCTGGTACATGGTCCATTTTGTCATCTGGTATTAATTCTGAGTCATTTCAGTGCTGCAGAAAAATGCCTGTTATATTTATATTTGTGTAATGGGAGAAGATGGCAAATAAATTATATGAGAGATCAAATTTTGGGTTCACTGATTTCTTAAGCCATATGCCTGTGTGAAAGAGACTAGAATTGGTCTGCAGTGCTTTGATTGGGATGCATAACTAGCCTGCATTTTACACATCCAGAGATGTTAAAAAGGCACATAATGTGAGGTAGCACTTCCTGTGGGAGCCCTCTGCCACAAGGAGCTTAGCCCCTGGAAAGCCAGGATTTGCCACTGCAGCCGTGCTGCTGGCATCCTTTGGTGTGTCTTGTGTCCATCTCCTGTACTGTGTCATGTGGGGCATATCTAGAGAAGGGCTTCATAATATAACTGAAGTGTGTCATCATCATCTGGAAGGATGGAGGGTATGAAAACCTGTTTTTCTAGAGGATTCCTCTGGAAACATATGGCTGTGTTGGAGGTGGGACATAGGATCCCAAAAAAATCATATTCAAAGGATCAGGTTGACAAAATTGCCTTTCACACATTTTTATTACTAATGTTACAATATATAATACTGTTAAAATGTGTTGTAGTGTGTAATGATCAGATGAAGCCCCTCTCCTATGAAGCCAGGCTGGGAGTTGGCATTGTTCAGCATGGAGAAGAGAAGGTCCCTTGGAGAACTTCCAGCACCTTCAGGGGTCCTACTAGAAAGATGGGGACAAGCATTTTAGCGGGGCTTATTGCAATAGTACAAGGGATAATGGCTTTAAACTGAAAGAGACATTAGAAAAAAAAAATTACTTGAGAGTGTGGGGAAGCACTGGCACAGGTTGCCCAGAGAAGTTGTGGATGTATCATCCCTGGTTCAAGGCCAGGTTGGAGGGGGTTTAAAGCACCCTGGTCTAGTGGAAGGTGTCCCTGCCTATAGCAGGGGGGGTGGAACCAGATGGTCTTTAAGGTCCCTTCTGACCCAAACTATTCTTTGAGTCTGTTGTTTTCTCTTGCTGTTATTTTTCGCTATATGTATTATGTATTCTCAGAAAGCAAATCACCCTTATGAAAAGAAACATTAAAAATGTAAAAAATGTTCTAGTTAATGACAAGTTAGGAACAGCAACTTCTAAAGACCTGGCCTATCCAGTGGTGTAGTCTGTAAAATGTAAAAATATAGTTTACCACATTCCTGTAGAAGTTTATCAGAAGTGGTGTAGAAAGGCCGGCAGATGATTTCCCATACAAGCAAATCATGTTAGGCTCAGATATACTGCTCTTGACAGCACTGAGTCAAAGAGTTTTGTGCTTATTTGATGGCTTTTGAGCTGTGCAGTGGGATTTTCTGTAGGTAAGCAGTTTTTTTGGGTTTTTTTTAACAGCACTTTGCACTTGGAATCCTCTTTGGGTGAATCAGATATTGTTGGAAATGAGAGATTTCCACCAGATACAGTGATCTGATGCTTTATAAAATGTCTGGATTTTGAATCTGTTTTGGCCCCTGAATTTCCTCAAAGTGGATGGTTGAATATTGATTATTTTCTGTGTGTCTGGTTTGTTGCAGAGAATCCTAGTGATGTGATATAATCCATTCAGAGGGAAAGTTATGGCTGTGAATTGTGTACCTCACTCTTAAAAAGTGCTTTTGGAAATCCCAGCCTTAATAAATGCATACTAAATACTGATTTACTGATTACGGAACATCATTCTAAGATTGTAACTTGGCTCCCTCATAAAAGTCCTCATATTTTATGTCTTTCAGCCAAGTAAATTTGGCTTGAAAACCACAGTGTTTGCTCAGAAGAGAAGGACTGCTGTCCTCTAGCTCCAAATGGTTTGTTGCTGCCTTCATATTGGCTTGAAGTAGTTTTTTCTCCTTGAAATCTCAAAACAAGCAGTATTTGCAAGATCTTACTGCCTGTAAGAGCAGATACTTAGGTTGATTAGCTGTAATTATAAGGGTTAGAGGGCCAGCATGCATGAGGGGGCAGCACGTATGGGGCTGTTGGCCAAGGAGCTTAGAGGGATGGAGAGAAACAGCTGGACTTGGGGCAAGAAGAAGACTTTGCCCATACCCGGCCAGGGATGCTGGGATTTTTGCAGATAGGTACAGGGAAAGGCTAATAGATTAATCATGCTAATTAGTAGTAATTCACTGCACCTGGTGTTTTTTGTTTGTTTGTTTGTTTTTTGGTTGTTGTTTTTGCTTCAGAAAATTGCTTGGGCTTTCTTCCTTAGAAAATGACCACAACTATGGATGTTCTCATGGCAGTCTCCCCTTTAGATTTTCTCAAAGTCCTGGTTTTGTGTTTACCTCATTATGAGCTCTGCTTTCCAAAAATGAGTGTGTGTGTGACTGTATTATGCCCACAGATTTACTAGTAGACATGCAGCAAAATAACACTGTTACTGAGTAAACAATTACATTTCATTTTCAGGAATAAAAGGGAATGTGTGCCCATAAATCTTCTTCTAAATGATCTGTGTTGGAGAGTAAAAAGAAGATGAGGTTTCTAAATTCATGTGGGCCCTTCACAGTGGAATCCTGTGTGCCACTGAAGTGTAACAAGCTTATTTATATTTTATTGTGCTTCTAGATCAAGCTGTATTATTATGGGCTGCATTCCCCTGACACTATAGCTGTTGCTAAGGAAGAGGTACATTATGTTATTTTGTGACCATAACTATGCAGGGTGGGTTATGTACATTGAAGAAGATGGGGTGGGGGGAGAAGTTAATGCACCATCTTTATTAGAGCCTCCTCAGATTGCTGTTCACATTTAGAAGCAAAAACTAGGCTTGAATTTGAGAATAATTCACACAGAAAATGGGAGAAAACCAAACAATTGAAACAATTTGTTCACTGAACTTCAAAATTGCTCAGCAGTTAGAATCTGGAACCAGTACTGCTAAGAGGGAATCTGGCAGAAGCAAGCTGAATGCTTTTAGGAAACAGGCGCAGAGAAGAATTTCACAGCTTCCTCACGCCTTAATGTGTTTGGATCATGTAAACAGAGCATTCATCTTTAATTCCTATTTCCTGACCATTTCCAGTGCTGGTGTCTATTATGTGAGTTTGCTACTTTCTCATTCATTTAGCTTGATTCACTAAGAGCCTGCAGAGTAGCCAGCACCATACACAAAGTAAAATGGCAAATTATGCATTAGCTCCAGTGTATGGAGTCAGAGAAAAGGCTGGAGTCCTGAGCAAGATACTGATGTCCATGCTGGTTATTTTAACAAGTGCACTCTACAGACTGTATTGATAAGCATTATGAAAATGTTTACACAACAAGTAAAATAAACAAGGAAGGATCTTGGCATTTCTCCTGAAGGAACGTTTTGAACTGAGTTTCCCCTTTCGAAACTGTTTTCTCATTAATACTGCTGCCAAGACATGAAGCAACCACAGAGGAGGACTGGATGGGTAGGGGCTCCCCTCTGCTCTGCTGTGCCTTGCACCTCACTGATTCAGCCAGGAGACAGTGTCCTCAGGAGGTATTCTCAGGGTTATCATGGCACCTGACAATAGATAGTATTTGCCTTGTTCTACTGTCTCACACTTCAAAACATTCAGTGCAGCAGAGCTGGGTTTGTCCCTGGATCAGGTGGGTGAGGCTTATCCCCTGTTAATCTCATCTCCTAAATCCAGGGGTGCTGAGCAAGCAGGTCCACCCAGCTGAGATCAGTCCTGTTTGCCAGAGCTACAGCAAGCAGCAGTCCTCAAATAGGGCTGGGAAACCCATCAGAGGTTTGCCAGCATCCTAACTCCTAGAGCTTTTTAACATCAGCTTCAGCCTCTGACCCTGCCATGATGAGCACAGAAACCTTCCTCCCTTACCCTCTGCCTTCCCTCCTCACTGTCCTTTTTTGCTCAAACCTTGTGCAGTGGGTTCTTGTGACCCTTAACAAGGCTTTAGGAAAGTTAATATTGCCTTTTCCTAGCTAAGGCTGTAATAATTTATGTTAGACGTTGTTGGATGCACCTGATCATAAAACCCTTCTGGGAGCTAAGGTGCCTGGCCTGGGAAATGTCTCTTTCTTGGGAAAATTAAACATAGTCTGAGACAAGAGCAGGGTGGAGGGGTGAGAGGGAAAAGAGTGCTCAGTCCTGAGAGTCAGTGCATGCTCCATGCTGGAGGTGTGTGTTGTAAAGAAGGAAATGGGAGGAATAAAGAGTACCAGAGGCTACAAAGCAGCAGCAGGGTCTGTGCAGAGAGGATGGACAGAGAGAGCTTGTTGGGCAAGCTGCATGGCTTAGAGTGGAGGAAGGCAAACTGGGATGGAAAAAAATGTGGGGGGGGGGGGTTAAGAAGGTTTTTATGTAATGTATAGAGAAATTTTAAATCCTTTCGCTTTAGACAATTGAGAGTTTCACTGCCTCCAGCAACTATGCACAGACTAATCACATAACATTTATATTCCTGCTTTCCCTACCCCAGGCACCTATTTCTATCTGCTTGCTTCTTTTCAGCTTTTGCTCTGAGCTGCTGCAATTTAATAGCAAGAATCCAGATATTTCCTTCATCATCATTAACTACTCCTACCCTGTCCTCCCAGCAGTAATATAGAACTCAGCCTAAATGTCAAGAGCAGCTCAGTGTGCTCATCCATTTTTGGAATGTGTTGAAGTTTCCTCATCCTGGCCACCCAAACCTTTAGCTCCTGTCCCTTTCAGGTTGGTGTGGCTATGCCTGCTGGCTCCTGAGGCCATATGGTTGGATATTCAATGTCCATGGTCTCCCCGTAATAACCTATGATTTTAAAAAGTGTCCCCTCACAGCCCAAGGTTTGTGCTTATCTTCACAGGACACTGCTCCTTGCATTGTGTTTGGATAAATAACCATGGCTTGGTGTAGATATTTTGCATATAAGCTGACAGGGTTGACATTGTGAGTATTTTGCAATCATTTGTTTAATTAGCTGAAGCTCTCTGGGGAGAAGTACATGAAATGGCATACTCCCAAAGTCTAATTTAAATCTGTTTTGCTTTTTTTTATGATTTTTTTTTTCAATGGAGGGCTTGTAATGCAAAACATTAAAAAAGGTACAAGTGAATGGAAAGCAAAAACCCCCGTTCTGTTAATGGGCAGTGTCTCAGCAACAAAATTGTGCAAATACAGAAAAGAAATTACATTGAGTAAAATGACCTATAAGAGGAAAAAATGGAATTAAGCCTGCGCAGCTTATCTTTTTTTCTCTTTTTTTTTTAACCTGTACTTCCTCTCTGTTTTCTTTTAGTGCAATGCTTAATTAAGCTTCTCCTTTGTTTGGAGGTTAATTCCTTTTCTAATCTACAGCTATTTGTACAGAGGTGTTCATTACTGGAGCGAACAAAGGCTGGAGACAGGAGAGTGGCAGGTGTTGAGTCTCGTTCAGTGGGAAGATTTTTTCTGCTCACAGCGAAATCTCGAGGCCCTGCTTTCAGATGCAGGGCTTCTGTGTCAATTCTCCTCTGCTTGCTTCTTCCAGTGAAATGGTTCCTGGGGGGAGCTGAAGCTTCTGCTGCATCACCAGGGCTGTGCTGTCCTGTCTGCTCACTTAATGCACTTAATTAAGAGATATTTGTGCTGAGGCAGACCCTCAAACTCTTACTTGACTTACATTTAATGAACACTGCTTTCTTTTTGATGCTCACCTGCCCATTGAAATCACTAAAAGATTAAGATCCTAAGCATTTCATGAGATCCGATGCCATCTTCTTGAGTCCCCCTGGGGCAGTGAGTTCCTGCACACGCAGTCACAGCCTCTCCTCCTTGCTCAGGATGGGCTCTCCTGCTTGCCGGCATCGCAGTGCTCGGAGTACCTGAAGTCACTGGTTTTGCTGTAGTGTTTGTAGAACATGCAGAGCACACATTAATCATATAAAAGTGTTTATATTGCAAGAAACTGGGGGAGTGATGCTGAATTTTGCTGCTGAGCTGGAGTGCTGGGGAGCAGGCAACAGTGATGGAGTAGGGACCAGCCCACCACAGGGCTGTCAGTCTGTCTCTCTTGCTTGTCATGCTTGCCCAGGAAAATGGAAGTGAACATGAGCAAGAGCTAAAAAGGCTTTTAGAGGAATAAAGTATGTCATTCCTAAAGGAATGACAGAATGCCCCAGTAGTTAAAGCAGGATCCCTCTTATTTGGATAGTCCTGTTAGGAGCAATGTGGCCAGCCCCATCTCCAGGCATTGCTCTGCACAGAGTCCTTCACTTTCCTGTGGCATGGTTTTAATAAAGGGTTGCTCCTTCCAAACAGTGGGGAAAGCTGGGCATGGCCTAGGAGCCATTGCTTGCTGTTGGGAGACGAGATTGTATTTTTTACATTTCCTTGTGTTGGTTGTGTGATTAGTCACTTCATGCACTCATACATATATCTAGTTTCTGTAAAAAGTGTTGTTTTTTTTTTTTTTTAACTGTGGCACTCTCTAACCTTGTAGCTGTTTATTTCATGTACTATTCTGAGTAATGGGAAATGGTCTTTTTCTGGTTCTGTAGAACCTCTAGGTTTGAAGGAAAAGAGATAAAGCAATTGTAGAGCTGTTCAATTATTGCTGGCACAGTGTAATTAATATACAAGTATTTCCAAAATCAGCAGCTAATGACAGAAATACATGTCCTGTCCTTTTCATACAGAAAAGAAATGGGTTTATACTTTAAAATGCTTTTTGTTTGTTGTGCTCTCTAGGCACCATTGTTGAAAATCTGCACACGTGGGTAAAATATTTTGCACTTTTTGACAATTTTATTTTTCCAGAAGAATTGTCAAGATGAGAAATGGCACAGATGAGTAAAGGAGTATTGACTTTTGCAATCAGTAGCTAGTGAAATTAACATCTTCTTTCTGTTCTCTTTGTGCAGACAATTGCAAATTAGATCCAGAAAACATGTTCCCAGAGGTGTGGGTTTGGGTTTTAAGAGAATACTGGCATGGGAAGGAGGGAAAACATCTTAGCACAAAGCACTTTATCCCCATTTGTAGGTGGCTCAAAGCTACAAGCCTTAAAAAAAAAAAAAAAAAACCAAAAAAAACCAAAAAAACCCTAATAGAAGAGGAAAAGAAGAAAAATGTGGGTGGAAAAGCAATACAGGACAAAACAAGGGGCTGTGTGAACAGCTTAATTAGTACAGATTGTATTCAGTTGTGCAAGAGGTGCTGGGAAACTACAGAGCACAGTATATGAGCAGTGAGGATGGAGGAATAGAGGTGCATACTGAACAAAGCAGGCTCTGCCATCCACCAAAATTGTGCCTTTGAGCATTTCCAAACACAGAGGTAGAAAAAGCAGGAGCAGAAGGGGCTCCTAGTGAAGAATCCAAGCTACACTTATAGTCCTGGGGTTTTTCCATAGCCAGATCCCATCAGGGAGGGTGGTATTATTTCTAGGGTGTTTTCTTGACCCACATTTCCAGCCTAATCTCCAACATATTGTCCATGTACAGCCTCTTCCCAGAGGCACTGACTGTCCCTGGAGCGGTGCAGCATACGGACAGAATGCTCTATGAGCACCTCAGAGCTGTTAGCTGGATCTTTAGCAAATTCAGTTTCTGCCCCAAAATGCACACACACACACACACACACACACACAGTCACCCCACATGCCCCAGAGGTTCTCAGTCCATAAACCTGCATCTCTTGAACTCGGATGCCAAAGAAATGTAAGTAATGAACAACTTTTATTGGCCGTAATTGCACTTGAATTAACTAGATGCCTGTGTAGTTGATGGCTCCTGCAGCTTGACATCCCTCCTGCAGCACTGGAAACCTCATTGCTTTGCCTCACAACACTTCCTATGCCAGAAAGCTTCAGAGGGCACAGCTCTCTTGGCATAACTCTAAAATAACTTGGCAAGTAAGCTCTGGAGGCTTAAACTCTTGTCCCAGCTGGGATACATAATGATCTAGCTACCTGCTTCTTTGATCTTCCCTTTGTTCTCTGATTTTCACAGAGCTATCATTTGTTCACACCACCAGCTCACCCTCAAAAAAAAAAAAAAAAAAACAATTAAAAAAAAAAAGGAATAGGATTGGACCCACTCCCTGCAATCTGCAGGCAGGGCTGAGATGCAGCCTTGGCTCTGCTCTTTGTGTCCTCAGGGTGGTAGTGCAGCTACTGCTTCCCCGTGCACTGCTTTGCCCGGCTGGCAGGGAGGAGGAAGTGCATCCTAACATTTAATTTGCTGTTTAGAGATTTGTTGTACCTACATCCCTGTATTTAAATGACACGGATGCATCTGCTCGTGAGCTTTGTTTCCTTAAGCTCTGTCAGGGCTGCTGGAATGAGTAGCAAAGGGGGTGGGTTTGATACCGTACTAGATGAGAGGGTTTGGAGTTGGAGCAAGTCGCTGTCAGATCAGCAAGGATTTAGCAAAAATTTCTTCTGCCACTCTATTGCAACCTCAGTGGGTGGGGTGGGACTTTTGTGGGGAGCTAAGTGGGCGAAGAATAAAGAAACAAATACATAGGGAACTTTTACTAGGTCCAAAGATACTAATTATTTTATTTTTTTTTCCTCAGTGTCCTATTAAAGACCAAGTGCAGTTTATCAGAAATCTTTACAGAAGCTGCTATTACTGACTGGAAAACTGAGAGTGTTGCATGCAGCACTTTTCAAAAAGCTAAGGTACTTCACACAGTTACAGCAACAGCCCCAAGCAAGAATGAACCACGGCGTAGTTGTTGAGGGTGCACCTCAATGCTTCTTTGTTCTTAAATTTCTTTTGTTGGGGTTTATTCACAATGCTGGTGTGCTGCTATTCTAAAAAGTGTGGTATTACAGGAAAAGATAATCGCATGGTGGGATTTAAGCTGTTGCAGAAGGGAGTGTAGAGGACATGATCCACTTAAGATGAAGAGCGTAGCTAAAAAGTCACAGAATTTTCCAGTGCACAGACCATAATATACTGCAGGACATCCGTCTTTAGCACAAGGGGTTCAGATCAGTGGAGCTTTTCAGCCTTCTTTTATGAAATCACTTTAGTGTTTGGGTTTTTCATTTGGCTTTCCACTCTATTTGATTGTGGCCATGTTTAAATAATATCAGAGCGGAAATTGGTTTTATTGGACTTAATTTTGTCCACAGTAAGATATACATTGCCTTGAAATATGATGTAATTCCCAAGCAGAACGAGATGGGCTTCTCTTCAAGTCAGGCCTCGGCTCTGGTGTCTTGGTTTTTAATACACCAGGCTGCAAAGTAGCAGGAAATGGTGGAAATTGCAAGGTGGAAGTGGGTTTAAATGGCAGTAATCTCTACCTTTGCTTCAGGCAGGGAGCTGTAAATTGCTATTTTCTCTTGGCTCTTGCCCTAATGCAGGTTGTTGCTTGGCTTTTGTTTGATGGTATTTCACCTTTAAGTGGAAAAAAGTAAAAAAAAAAAAAATTTGGGAAAAGAAAGTTATATAGCACTAGAGGGAAGAAAAAAAAACAGGAAAAAAAGGGCTGTCCAAACATCTCATAGTGCTGGATGTGACTATTTCTTAGATAGAAAAAACTTCCAAAGGTGAATGCACACAGATGGATATACTGGCTGTGAGTGAGGAATAGCTGCAGTCTTTGATTAAATGCAGTTGAATGAAAAAAAAAAAAAAACAAAGAAACATGGTGCAAAATCTCCCAAAGCCCTGAAATTATTAATGGCTCATCCAGCAGCCACATTCCAGGTTGAAGCCTCCAAGGCACCACACTGTTACCTTAAAAAAACAACGCAGGAATTTCAGTGGTGTGAAGAGCTATTTAAAAAAAAAAAAAAAAAAAAAGGAATAAAAGAAGAATTGCTCACATTTTCAGGTTGCCATGGTTTTTGGAGACAGTGGTACTCAACTGCATTCTAGATATTGAATATAGACATAGCTAATTTCACCTGGAGGAGTGGTGGGATTTTCTCTTCTCTTTAAAGGGAAGATTTTGTCTTTTTGTTCTTGACCTACAGTTTCTGTGGGGCTGCTTGTTTGTCTATGGATTTAGCGTGTGTGCGTGCAGAAATGTCACCAAATAAGATCAATAGCGAGTCTGTTGGGCTCTGCTTAATAATGCTGAGGCTTAGCTGGCATAGGTGTGTAGTAACTCAGCACTGAGTGCCTGTATCAAAGAGAAAGGGTGGCAAGCCAATTTTTGGCTGAGAGTCACTGCTTTCTCAGCAGGCAGATTCAGCTGTTGGACTGATCTGACAGTGATGCAAGCCCCAGAGCCCGAGTTTTTGGCAGAGGGGCTGAAACAGTACCAGTTGGTTCCCACAGAGGTCAGAGCAGATGATTCCCGATGCCTTGTTGCTTTAGAAGTCTGCGAGCCGCTACAAGGAGTTTCTGTGTATATTTTTTGAAGAGGGATAGTTTATTCAACTGTGCATACTCTAATGGCTTTATGCTGGGCTGCGTTATACTCCCTGGCTTGGTGGGAAATGACATTTCCCCTTTCCTCTTCCTAGCAGTACTTGGGATTTGGTGTGTATATTCAGCTTCAAAAGGATTTTGCACTTGCACATGGGAATATTTGTCTTGTCATAATAACCGTGGCCTCAAAATTTGCTGCTAACTGAAAAAAGAAGATTGTCTCATAGCTGCACACATGCTTTATGAAGATATTTCTCTTGCCCTATGCAGTGGTTTTTGTTTTGTTTTGTTTTGGGTTTTTTTTGTTTTTTTTTTTGTTAAAAAATTTATAACTGGAATCCAGGAGAGGCTGTGCAATTCAGAACATGGTTTGTTCACTCTCTGCTCAATCCCCCCTTGAGCCCAGTGCAGTTCATCACTAATCCAGCTGGATTTGAGCTGCAGGTTATAATGTAGGAAGAGAAATGCACAGCAGGATGCATGTCCTACCAGGTGAGAAACGTGAAAGAGGCTGTTCCCAGCACAGGATTGCAGCTGGGACTGATGCTCCTCCTGCCTTTCTCTAAATAGGTCCTGGTGGTCACACACCACTTTAAATGTGAAAAATTTGAGGCAGAGGTGGAGAAGTAAATACGGTTTTCTGTAGAAAAAGCAATACATATCCACACATGTTATCTGGAGATAGCAGTAGGGATAGCAAATTCATTTCATTTTTTGTTCTTCTGAATGTTCCTTTTCTCTGCTAAAAGGCACATTATCTTTTGCCTTTGACACCTGTAGCTGTTTGCCGTACCAGTGGAAATGGAGGGTAAAAATATCCCTATGATAATTTGGTAGTACTTTACACCAACTGTGCCATCATTTGCACAGGCATAGAAATCACTAGATGAGGTACAGAAAATCAGTTTGTAAATCCATAAAAATTGTGGGGTTTTTGCATCTACTGATTTTCCATTGTCTGTATTCATTAACAGAGAGAAAAATGGATGAATTAGTGTTCAGTTCCAGGCAGCTGTTCATCTAACTTCCCCAGGCTGCACATGCTGAGGGTGTTTAGGATATTTTCACTTACAAAGAAATAAAAAAAAATTCACCAGCTTCTGTTATCTCTTCTGCTTTCTATGGAGTCTTCTGAGGGCAGGGAGCCCACTGCTGTGCTTTGTGCTTCCCTTAAGCTCGGCTCTGATGGTGTGGCCACCTTATAACAAAGATTTCATACCAAAGAATGGCTTCTACAGGGATGCTTCTATTTCTCTGAATGCTTCCCAGACCTCAGCACCAACCTCTGTTTTGGGTCTTACATTTTCCATTAAGAACAGCCTGGGAGGTACTGAGTTCTGCTTCCTGTGTTGGTCCTGCTGGAATGCATAAAGAAATAGCTTAGGTTGGCAACAGGGGATTTTTGAACTTGGAAGAGCAGTGGGAAAGCTTTGAGCCTACTGTGGCAGCGTAGTAAAAGGACTGTAACTTGCATGTGTCACTTACCAAGCAGTAGAAAGGCTTGATTTATGTTTTGAGAAACCATTGCGCTATCCTGCATGTTTACAACGATGGGGAAGGCTGTGGATTAGGAACACTTTGGCAGGAGATCTGTAAATTCACAGCCCGCAGGGAGAAGGGATTTGGAGCAGTGTTGGGGATGCCCCACTGCTCCAGGCACAGCTGGAGGGAGAGGTGAAGAGACTAGGCAAAAGCCAGCTTGCAATCAAGGACCTGGTGCATGCTGGAAGGAGGGTGAAAGGAAGCTGTCTGGGATTTCCAAAGGATTATTAGCCCTGCTCCTTTGGCCTGACACACACTGAAGAGCAGAGAGACAAAAGCCCTGCTAGCAGAGCCAGACATGAGAGCCCATCTTGGTCAGGAGGCTGAGAAGGGGCAGCCAGGAGAGGGGCAGACGCTTGGAACGACTGAGTAATTTGGGATGCAGATGGCATGTCAGAGAGAGAGACTGCATAGGTAATTAATATGGCGAGTGGCTTTCTTGGGGAGGGCACTTCTTAAGTTGTTATTTTTCTCCCTTTCTGTGGCTCCATGCTGCTGATCACAAGAGGAGAAGAGGGTTATTATAGATATTAGCTATTTAGACACTAGAGAAACTCACAGCGCTGAAAACTGAACTTACCTCTGATTAAAATTTAATTGCTCCCAAGCTTCCACTAGTTACTTGCATTAAGTTTCACACCATTGGAAAGTGCTCATCAACCAGTGTTGGATTTAACAGGAATTTGGCAGATGTTAGTGAAGTGCTGGAGGAAGTCCAAACCACAAGATCTGTGGCATATCATATGTTTGAAAATTTGTTGGCAGCTGAAAGAAAAATCACAAAACTAGAAATAGCAAGAACTGGACAAGGATCTTTTCTCATCAAACAGCCAAAAAGTTGGATCATCACCTCCAGCACCTGGAAGACAAGTATAGGTCATGAAGTGCTGTCTGCCAGGTGTCTCAGTGAGGTGTAAAAGCAGCAGGTATTATGTTATTGTCTTTTGGAGAGCTTTATGTGAGGAGCATTGGTATCACCATGGAAATCTTCATGAAAAAAGCCAAGTCTGTTCTAAGGCAATTTAGCAAATTAGCTATGTTTTATGAAACTTATGTTTTCATTGCAGATTTTCCTTCCTCTCGAGGACATTTATGCAGAAACAGGGTCCTTGTTCATTAAGAGGCTAATTTATTTCTGTTACATATTTCCTTCCTATTGTTTTTTGTCTGTAGCATTGTGCCTTCAGCTCTGTTTAGCATTTTGTCACCAGGATGTGCTCCTGGTGCAAGGAGGGGACAAACACTAACAAGGTTTGAGAAAGCTTGATCTATTTTTTGGCAGTATATAAAAATACCAGCTTGTCCGTGTGTAGTATTAGGAAAACCTCAGCAACTACAGCTGAGTGAGGTGGCAGAGAAGCAAGATGCCTTTTTTAGACAAACAGGAGCTGAATTAAAATTTAGAATGATGCAAGCCTTTTTCAAAGAAACTAGTTGGTTGTGTTTGAACACACTTCATAATTTAGTATCTGTCATGCTTTAGTGCATGCAGGAGTCTTGACAGTGGTTGTGGCAGGAACTTGTATGAAAAAAAATAAATCTCACCTTAAGGCTTTTTCAATTGAAACAATGTTTGGTGGTGTTTGTGTGAAAGATTAAGTCAGATTCAGCCCTTGTTGGGGTTGAACTGATGGGGCACAGAGATAGACCAGGATCAGTCTTGTGCTATTGCAGCATTTGATCCCTAATACACTATTTCATTTCTTCTCCAGCATATAGCAAAATGCATTTTGCATGCTCTCATCCTCTGAAATGTGGCTTGGGGGTGACAGATCTCTGTTAGGTAAGCCCTGCTTGGGAGAGATGCTGGATCCCTCTGTTAGTCCTGCCTCATCTTTTGGTGTCTATGTGGCTTTTTTCTTTTTCTTCTTGGCTCCTAGGGAGCTGATTTATATATTTTTTAATGAGGATTTAAAAGTTTGTGTCTCTGGCTGTGAAATGAGTTAAATCCATGCTAGGCTCTTAAGTGTAAGTCTAGATACAAAAGCTGTACTGAACTGGGGACTGTGTACGTGCTCTACACTACAAGGTTAACAAGTTTAGCATATGGTAGGTAGTCCATGTCCCCAAGTTATGTGTTGTATTCTTGCTAATAGTTAATACAGTTTTTATTGTAAAAAGGCAAAGCAAAATGCTTCAGAGTGTCAGTCTCAGTTCAGATACAAAACCCATCAATGCTCCTTTTCACATAGTATTTTTCAAAGATTTATAGAATACATCCTCTGTATTCAGAAATACATGGGTAGAAATTCTTTTTCCAGCAGTAAAACTTGTTCAAAAGCTGATAAGAAGAGAGGTGATTTTTTTTTTTTCTGAGCACCAAAGACAGTCAATTTGGAACTCAGACATTGACGTGGGAGGCAGAAGGTACACGTAGGCTGGTGCAGGGCTCTCTGCCAGAGTGAGTGGGGAGAAATAGGGCAGCACAGGCTCTCTTTGGGTGTTTCAAAGCAAATCTGGAGCAGATGTTCTTTAGCCCTGAAACAGTGTTCTAACAATAAGCACTGATCTAACCTGACCGTAATAAAGGCTATCCCTGCTTCTAATTCTGTCCAGCAAATGCAAAGAGATGTATACAGAGGTAGCAAGCCATGGGAGGGATTTAAGCCATCTTGAGCTATTTAAAATTTGATGGGCTAAACCATCCACTGCACTCCCTCTGCCACCATGGAAGGGTAGCACCTTCAGACAGAGATTAGGAAAAGCACCTTGCAAAATTGAGCATTCCTGTAAGTGTGTGAAGAGGGTATTTGTGGTTTTACTGGAAATCATACGTATTTGAGGTGTGATGTAAATACATCTGTCACTGCTTGCTAATGTGCACTCAGGATTTCCCAGCGGGCTTGAGTGAACTGGGAGCCTTAATTTGTTAGGGTTCATCTTAGGTCTGATCTCCCACGTGCAGCTTCATTAGATTGGACTCTTGCATCAGTACTGAGCCTGTGGTATACGAAGATAAAACTTGATTTTCAGAAAGTAAGGCTGAGACCCCTAAATAACCTGATGCTGAAAAGGCCAGTGTTTGTTTAAGGCAGTGGGAGATACTGCTTTCTTAGTGTTTTTAAAAATCAGGTCATTTGTCTAGAGACTAACATTGGGATCCTGCTTATTAAAGTCTTGACCTAAATGTCTTACCCACTGTGCATTGTGTTTTCCTATGAGGAAAATAATGAAGTGCAAAAATTAAGAGAAAAGGAAGTCTGCGAAGTCCTGACTGACCCACTCATAATGGCACAGGCTGCACAGGACTCAGTCTGTACTGAGCACAGCCCATTCCCCTTGCATCCCTCCCGTCCATCCTTTGCTCTCAGTGGAACAGTGGTTTTGTAAATATTCAGTGCCCAAGCAATTTTCTTTATTTGGTTAGGACTGTAACACTTCAAAGAGACTAATTGCAAACAACAAAATCAACTAAACTTGTTATTTGCTGCACAAGCTCCTTCACTGACCCATGGAGCAGGAGCTCCACAGGGAGCACGTGCTTGACTTTCTCTCCTGGGACACATCTCTGTCTCAACGTATTGATGTTCTCAAGACAGCATTTGGGTAGCTGTCTCACTTTTCAAAGGTCAAATACTTTTTCAGCTCTCCATGGTTGGCGTACAAGCCTGGTAATAAATGTTTCTTTACCTGAGAGCTCTTTTTACCTGAGGATTATTGCCAGGTGTGTGGTGATGTTTTCTTCCCCAACACCTCATGCTACCTCCAGCACTGCAGGCCTGGAATAAATATGCAGCTATTCCTGCTGCATCCTAAAGCTTCTGTGCGTGAATGCAATAAGACTAATCATTATCTGTGTCTCTGACTGGCTGCCCAAATGATGGGTCATATTGGCTAAATTATTACCTATCATCGTTCATGCTATTTCCATGTGCCAGCTGCACGCCTGCTGCAGATGACCTAACCTCAGCCACCAAGGACAGTGAGGACTGAACACATATTTCACTGAGAAAACTGAGGATGCCCTGCAACAAGGAAGGCTTAATCAGTGCTTTGTTGTGCTCCCATTTTGCTGCATGGCAAGGTGGCAAGGAGAGACAGGCAGTGTGGAAAATTTTGCTGACACAGCTCTTATATTGTCGGCAATTAATTAGAAAGTTTTGTTCAATAAAATGTATTTTGGCCTAGGAAGGATGCCCTTGACTTCAAGTTGGGTTATTAGAGAACTGAGTGTCTCATAATATCCTTTTTTTTCTAGTATGCTTGCTTATCATTGGAAAAAACAGGTCTTTGCCTGCAGTTCTGATTGAGCACAGATAACTTGTAGAAGGTCAATTCACTAATGTTGTTATGGGTATCAATTTTGGTTCAATTTGTCTATTAAAAAAACAAAAACTGTAAAAGAATGCTAGTTATAATGAGATAGGAGTTTTGTGTGCAAATCTACTATCACATCCTTTTTCATATACTGTTTGACCACATGCAGCTAACTCTAATTGTAATTTGTTTTGTGGAGGAGGAAGAAGAGTATATACAAACACATCCACACAAACACAAGTAGTTCATCTGGCAGTTTTGGGTGTGAGGAAATGCATGAAGTTTCCACCCTGCAATCAGACTTTAATACTTCCCTGCTGGTTATGGTTCTCCAAAGGTGGAGAAAGGGGTAATTCAGCAAATATTACCACTGGGATATAGCACATGAGCCAGGAAGACACCACCCCATGCTGCAAGTCATGCCCTCTGGACTTTGAGAGGGGTTGGTGGGGTAGGATCAGATGTTAAATAAAGGAGATATCCAAAATTGTTTACCGTGAGAGAATACTTCGTTTTGGAGTTAAGGGAACAGAGAGCTGAGAAGCAGGCATGAGGCTGAGGAAAGCTCCATGTGAGGATGTTTTCCCTTTCCTTTTCTGGGAAAGGAAAGCAAATGGTAGACAATGGGGAAATAAAACTGGAAGGAGCAGCTCATTGCCCAAAGGGGCAGATGTAGAAGTGGTTTGTAGGCAATGACAAGTGAGACAGGCAAGGGTTAGTTTTGGAACTGACCTGGGGTGAGGAAAATAGCTAAAATTAGAGATTTAAGATCCCCTTTAGTAGACGTGAGCCAGCACTGTGCCCAGAGAGCTATAATGCAGGTTCCACATGAATGAAATTTTATTTGATGTGCGGGGAGAGAAATCTGGATAAGAGGGAGATTGGAGGTTTCCTGAACATTAGCCTGAATTTCTAGCAGGGATCCTATCACCTGCAAGGGCTTGGCCTCACCAGTGCAATGTTTCTGTTGGCTGATGAAGGAAATATAACACTGCATTCACCACTTGGAGGATCCCTGCAAAGAAATTGTCTCCAAAGGAAAAATATTCTGTAACACTGACTTAACTTGCACTGCTTTCATCCAGTCGGGCTGGTTTGAAGATTTAGATGCTATCAAAAAGGAAAAAGCAACCTAGAAAGGTCCAACAGTGTATTGTAGGGAGAAGGAATTTTTAAGTCAGCTTGGTCCCTGCATCTGGCTTCTTTCTCATTTTATACCCTTTGCATCTGCTTTCCCTTTTTCCTCATCACTGTCCCATCTCAGCCATCATACTTTCAGGCTGGCTTGAATCAGTTCTGTCACGGTTTTGTTTTTCATTTAGGCAGACACCACAATGTGAACTTGCCTTAGCTTGACAGAAATGGACAGATAATATTCTGTTATATTGCTAGTGGAGTCCTACACACCTCTGCTGCCAAACAGATTGTTAAACATCCTTGTACAATGTTTGCTTTGCGTGCAAGCGAGAAATGAAAGCTAATATCTGCTTTTAGATTCAGTCCCTTCCTTATGTGTTTTATTTGGTTTTCTTTGCACACACTTCAAATTTCCTTTCTATTCGAACATACTCACCCTGTGTTGCTTAGTAAGATTTGAAATGCAATGACTGCTTGCTCGTGTTTAAAAGCTGTCCGACTCTAGAGCTGACTGTTCTTATTTCTACCCATTTCCCTCAGAGGTGGTAAGTAGCAGTGGATAGTACCTCCTCTTGGAGCTAAACATCCCTGTCCTCACATAAATCAGCAGCTGCCAGTGGATGAAAGCCATCTGTGGCAAACAAGTGTCAGGTCAGGGTGCCCTGGTAGGTAGCAGTGTCTATTGGTCGCTCTTGGAGATGCTCTTGAGTCTTCAGTGCAGGATGCACATTGCTATTACTGAAGACAAAAGCTCAGCCAGGAAGCACAATTCACATTGCTGTCCCAGGATGTGATATGATTCATGCTGCTAAAATAAAGTTGCATCTCTCTTAGTTACAACTCACTGGAGTCTGTTTGACCAGGCATCTCGGTCTCTATGAGACTTCTGTGCACTCTGCTCTGAACAAGAGCTGCAGACAGAGAGGGTTTAACTGAATCAGTGATGCTGGTTTAGCTCAAATATGATGTTTAATAAGGGAAAATAGCAGCTTAATTTGGAAAGGCATCTTGTAGGCTGGGGGAACTGACCTTGTTGGAGTGACTGCTGCCAAGAGAATTAGGGAGTTGCACGTTGTGCTCTGAAATGTGCAGTGGACATGCTGAGCTTGGCGCAGAAGATTTGAAGAGGGGTCCCTCAAGCCCAGTACCTTGTCTGAGCTTCAGGCTTTGCAGAAAGGAATTCCTCATGGAATAACCTGGATCGAAAGAAGGGCTCATTCTTTTGCATTAGTGAATAATTTCCTCATACAATAGCATAGGAGGATCAAAGTGTCCCCCATCCACCTCTTGTTTTACTGTAATCCTTGGCACGCCTTGACACTTCCCTGGAGTGTCTTGTGGACTGTGATGAATGATGACCTCTGCAGGAGGAGAAGGCAGTAAGGACATCAGGTTGGCTGCTTGAGGTGGAGTTTTCCCCTGCCTCTCCCCACTATGCTGTTCTTAGCATCTGTGCCGTAATTCCAGATTTTCTGGTTATCCGTGGAAAGGCTTAAGCCTTCCTCAGCAGCAACTAAACACCTCAAGGACAGGCGAGCAAACAGTTGAGATGCTCACAGTTTCTTTTGTAGCCCAGAAATTTGCTGTAACAGACACTGAGCTTTTCAGGGCACAAAGTCAGGAGCTGCTCGCTGATGGATGGCACAGTTTTCAGCCAAGGCTCAGGCATGGAGATGTTGATAGAGTGAAGGCAATGGCATTGCACCAACCTGTAGGCTCCTCCACCTCCAAAGACTGTGTGTGGTCTTGGTCAAATTGAATGGCTTTTGATGCTACCTTTTATTGTCTATATAAACTGGCTCACTCAGATTCCTTAATCAAATCTCTCCCTTTTTTCTCAAGCAAAACCACATTTCTCTCTGCCTTGGAACAATCTTTGTGGCAGCTAAACATAGTGGATGAGCTGCCTGCCGCTGCAGTGCCTACACTTGGAATTTGTGTTTTGCTGAGCCGTCTCTGGGTTGAAGAGCTAATGAATGCCATGCCTCTGATCTGTGGTCAGCTAGGCTCTAGCCTCTAAACAAAAAGCAACAAAATGTGTCAAATATTAATTTGAAGGTTTAAGCATTTCTTGACTTGCTTAGTGCTGACCATGAAGGTCCATCACAGGTGACCTTCTTCCTCCCTTTTCATCTTGAGCCTGACTACCACACTAGAAAGTCTGTTTTTTCCTTCAATTCCAAATGTGTTCATTTTTTTTAGTATTACTGTCATGACAAGTCTCCTCTCATTATAAATGATTCTGTCTTCTTCAGCTGCTTGCTTTTTCTCATTTATATTTAAGATAATGGAAGAAGAGTTGCTTTTGATGATATAAGCGAGCTAGATTTTTGGTTGGTATTATTACAAAATGAGAGTTCTGGGTGGATAATGTAAAACTGTAGGGCTTTTGAGTTTTTTAGTACCTGTGAAGCACTGCAATGACCAGAAAAAACTAATATATCTCTTCCCTGCAAATTGATGAAATTTCTTGATGTATGCATGGAGTGTGGAAGGCTCAGGGCTAATAACATTACAGGTCTCAACACGTGTACTAAGTGGTCTGCGGTAAAAAATTTACAAAACAAAAGCATTTGACCATACTTGATACTGAAGAGAGGTAAAACTAATAATCACTGTAGACTGGTGCATTTATTTTATGTTACCTGTGAGAGCTGTAAAATGAGGTTTAGGCTGTGTGCTAGAAGCATATAGCAGCTCTTCAGCCATGCACTATAGCAGTAGTTTTATCGTAACTTGAAAGTAAAAAAACATCTGTAAGTATATATGCATTTCTGCTGTATTTCAGAGTTGGATATATACTGTTTGACTATTTTTTTTCCTCCTGTATTTCTGTTTTGCTTTTGAATCATGCTGTCCTGTGGAGATGCATTCACATTTAGTTAAGTTTTTATGTTTCTATTTGTCTATAAGACAAATGTCGCTGTTTAGCAGTTACGGTTTTAGGACATGTACATTGGACCAGGTCAGATTTTCTTCATCTCTCCTCTCTCTCCTGTTTTTTCACATGTTGAATATGTGTAATTTTTTTCTCCTTATGAGACATGATTCTTTTGTTCAAAGTATCAAATTTATGCTTTGCAGTGACATCAGGTACTTCACTTTATGGATGATATATTACAAAAAGGCAAGGAGATAACACATCTTCAAAATCTCAAAAGGATACATTTTCCTTTTTTCATTTCTGTGTCATCCTATTTGTTCTTTTTTTCCTACCAGTTCCTACCTTCCTGAGAGTCTGCTGTCATTTGTGAGGATCTGCAGTGCTTTTTTTTGGTAGCCCAAGTGGATCAGGTGCACTTCAGGCTTCCAGGTCAAGGGTGCATTATGGAAAATCCCAAGTCTGGCGCAGCAGCATCTGGACATTCTGTTGTGCATTTGGTGCCTCTGGTCTGTACCAGTAATTCCCCTGGGCATGTAAACTTCAGCATCTAACTTCATGTAAAACCACATGCCAAACCTGGGGAAGCAGGCATACAACTTTGACCTAAAATAGTTTCTTTTCAGTATTCCTATTCACTTTCTCGTAAGTTTTTAATGTCTTTTCTTTTTTATGGGCCTGGTTTTGAGTCTTAAAAGGTCAATGGGTATTTTCATTGGCTTCACGCTAGAAAACAATCTCACCTTGCAATGTTCTGCTCTGAGCTATCCATTAACAAGAATAATCTGAAAGCTGACAGATGTAAAGCTACAAATCAATGTTGAAAGTTTTTTCCACCCTGGGATTATGTATTGTCATCAACCCCTTGGGTTTTTCAGAGTCTGAAACTACATCTTGGCCAAAGCTGACTTCATGAGAGCTGGTAGCCCTTAATGGTTCAGAGAAAATATTAGGTAAATCCTCCTTTTCTGATGTTTCAGAGGCAGTTCCTTCCTGCCTCTCATGTTTCTGCTGTGACTTTTCTACTGACATGACTGGTCATGGCAATGCCTCCAGACCTGGATCCTTCAGGGTGGGCATTTGAGATGCTGAGTATATGAATGAATATTCACCATTGCTACCAGCCCCCCAGTGGCCTCCCTCAAATGAAAAATTAGCCTCTGGGACATAGGTGAGAGCTGCTTGCATCCCAGACTTTTTAGGATATCAGCATGGACTTGATAGTGCACCATGGTGCTTGTGTCCAGTACTCAGGTCTGTTAGGAAAACTGGAGATCCCTGAAAGTGCTACCCAGTTCATTTCACCTTAAAGTACCCTGTATATTGTACAGTTTGTTTGTTAGAAATCTGCTTTACTGCAGTATATGTGTTTTTCATAATATTAATGGTATTCTCATTGTTGGAGCCTCTGCAGAAGTCAGATATCTATAAAACAAATTGAGATGCCAGTGCTGTAGTTAAGCATTGTTTAGGCAGATCCCTGAGCCAACATGAATACATCTATTAGAACTGAGCTTTACAGTATATTAATATTTCTACATAAGTAATAAAGAGTTTAAAAAGGGGGCTGAGCAGCATTTTATGTTTTTTCAGGGAAACTGCTTTATTTCTGAAAGTAGCTGAATATTGAAATTCATACAAGGGAGTTTTGTCAGCTTCCTAGGGTTGATTTACGTGAAATATATTTTTATTTTTTTTAGCATAGGCTTGTTTCTTCTCTCCCTCCTTTCCATCTGTGTCTCCAGGGGTAGGAAGCAAACTGCTGGTAAGTTTTGGGAGAGGACTGAACTAACCTGAGCTCCAAACCAAGATATGACCAAGGGGCTGAAGCTGTGCCTGCTGGGTGATTTTCAGGAGTGTCTTGACAGCACATCCATCCATACCAAGGTGCACCAGGACATGCTCAAAGGATGAGAAAAGGCAGCCTTTCTCACCATCTCTGTGTTTCTGGTGGTTTCAGTGGTTGGTTTTCTCCACAGTTCAGGCTGGTTTCCTCATAGGAACATGAGTAAATGGAAGAAATAAGTAAAATAAAAAACAGTGCAGTCAGAGACTGAATGGAACAAGTGCTCTGTAGAGAGAAGAAGCACCTTTGGTGGCTTTGGAGAAGGAGTTTGGATTTTAAAACAGGTTTGAAATAGCTAGTGGGTAGCAAGAGTTGAAAATAAATGGGTTTGGTGAAAGACAAAAGGTGAGGTTTTGCTGGCAGGTTTGTAATTCCTGTTGCTCAAGACTATAGATGTAACATGTACTGTACAGACAGCAGGGCCTGCTGTCAGGTTTCCAGTTCATGTCTGGCAATGCAATATGATCTGCATGCTAATGAAGTCAATCCTAACATGGGTTAAAGGAAGAAGGGTGTGAGCAACTGTAGCTCCACCTTGGATATTTTATGGTTTATTCCTTTTCCTCTCTTTGATTTCAGCCCACCCTCAGAGTGTGTTTACACCTAAAACACTGGGCATCAGGGCTGATTTGGAAGTCTAGTTTATGAATGTGGGAGGCACCTCAAATCTCAAACCTCAGAGAAGTTGGGATCAAGGGACAGTGGTGCAGAGGGAGGTGAATTGCAATGCAAAAAGCAGCCTTTGTGATTTCATTCTGCCAAGCTGGACAGGAAGAAGTGGGACCAGGCAAATTTTCATCCATCCACACGTGTGCTGTGGGGCCAGGGAGCTGATTTCTTGTAGTTCCAGTGGATTGTCTCCTTGGGCTTGATTGTACTGTGCCCTCTTCCTCAAGATAAGAGCATAACACAAGCAGGTTTTAAATATTAATGTGGAGTTCACAGGAATGTAGCTTGGAATCACAGAATACTGAGAACTGAAAAGTCTAACCTGTCCTTTTTGAAAGCTGTCCAATTTCTTTTTTATTTACAGCATTTGAACCACTTCACAAATTGGAAAGCAACTAACCAGCCATTTCACAGGCAGATTATGATATGTTTAAGAAAGTCCAAGGCATTTATCTGAATGCAATTGGCCATCTTGCTGACTAACATCTAGATTGGAGATATTACACACACAGTTGAACAGAGACTATTTGAAGATGATGGTTTTCTCTTATTAAGTTGTGTTTGCAGCTTGCAACTGGAGATTTGGATAGTGGTGCAAGCTGACTGCTTGTGGCTCTGCAAAGGACTCATCACATTGATTGGGTAGATGAGAAAATGCTGGGGCGTGAACAGTCACTTTATGATTCCTGCACTCAATTCCATTCTTCGCAAATGCAGAGGTGGAGAACTGCTGGAGAGTGCCTGGCTCCATCTGGCACTGCCTCTGCACAGTGCACACGAGTTGTTCAATTAAAGATGCACGAGTGCAGGCAAAAAGTGGGGAACACACATTAGATGAAGCTACACCCGTTGCCGTATAGATGGAAAAAAATTGGATTTTCCTCTTTCCAGCTACACATCCTTGTTCTGCATAGAAACTAAAAGGCATGTTTCAGCTTGTGTGGATAGAACATACATAGTTTAATTTAAAGATAGAAAAAAACCCAAAACCCCCAAAAGCTGGCAATCCCAGCCTCCAGTAAATCTCTTAAAGCTGTAAGTGTGTAGTGCTTACATGTCTGCACTCTAATGTGGTCTGAATGAAAAACTGACAGCACCTGTTACTGAAATCAGAAGTGATTTCTCTAACAATGGGATACTGGGGAATTCCTTCCAGGCTTCTCTTTAATAGAGTTTGAAGGATTCGGGTTGGAAGACTGTGCATAAGATCTGCACCACTGGCTCTGATGGATGTGAATCATGCCAAGGGACAGTGATTGTTTAGGAGGTTAGAAGTTCACTCCATACATTCAGTAATAATACACAGCTGATATGTCCTTTAAAAAAGAGATTGTGTGCTTCTTTATTCTCCGGTGTGAAACCACATGTGGATTGGGAAAAAAAAAAAAAGAAAGAAAAAAAAATTTTATACATTCAAATCCAGAAATTCAAAGTAACTACAACCACATCTGACAGTATTTTTGAGAACTAGAGTGAATTTTAGCTAGAATGCCTAAAAATAACCCTTGAACTGAACTTTAAACTATTAGATTTGTCCATATATAATAAATCCTGATCTACTGTTTATTAGATCATCTCTTCTGTAATCTTTTCCTATGGGCATAGTTCATCTGCATTTCTAAAAGCATTACAGCATGATGTTGAAAGAAATGCTCATTTTTTTTGTGTCTCATGCATGATGATCCAGTCAAATTTCTGCATTCTGTATTCAGAATCAGTTGCCAAGTCTGGAACAAGCAATAGGACATTAATACCCTCAGTGGATGATTGCCAAAGGGTACAAGAGGTTCACAAAGGTGGATTTGGCAGAGGTCTTGGGCAGGAAACGAGATAAGACATTAGGAACTGTCTTCTGCTAGAAGAGTACCATGGTGAAGACAACAGGTGATTCTCCTGTGCTGTACCCATTTGTTTCCTCATGTTGCTAGGTATGTGCTGTAAAATAACAGCTAAAATTTAGTTTGATGCCTCTGAAGTGACATATTTTTAGCAGGATCCAGTAGTTTCTTGGAGAAGAATGGGTCAGAGAGAAAAAAAAAAAAAGAACAAAATAAAGAAGTATCTGCTTTTATTCAAATGACAACTAAATTTGGGACCTGACATTAAGAGCTGTTTGGAGACAGAAAAAGTATTAAGTGCTGATACATGCACACCCCCACAAAAGTCCCACAGAAGCATAGAAGTTGATATTTCATGAATATGCAGTCAGGCTGCTGTTTGGATTCTTATTTTTTCAGCCAAAACCTAGAAATTTGCAATAACAGCGAGAATGTTTTTGACAGAAGAACCTTTCTGTAACAATCCAGCACATGGAATTAACTGTAGATCATTGTCAGAAATGCAAAGTTTTGAGTCAAAAGGGCTCTGGTAGGCTTTTTTGCCTGTTGAAAATCAGTGCTTTCAGTGGCTCTTCGAATGTATTAACTGTCTTGCTGACAGTGGTGCTGCAGTGAAAAGGACAAGCTGGGGCAGTTGGAGTGAACTAGAGACTGTTGTGATGATTTTGCCCACTTTGGCCCTCATTCTTTGTTGTTTAATGTTAAATGCTGAGGCTGAGACTCAGAGGAAAGTCCCAGCATGTTAAGTGATTCCAGCTTGAAGTGCCTTGAAAGAGCTGAGTCTGTGCCATATCTTGGACCACTGTTGTAGGTTTCCTCTTGCTACAGGAACTCAACATATGGCCCATTGCAGCATCTGCCCAAGCCCAGCAGAGCAGTCAGATGTGGGGGCAGAGTAGCCTTGGGCACAAAAAACTGCTCCCCTACTAGAAGAGGTAGGAAGAAAGAAAATCGAGGAAGTTTTTTTTTCCCATTTGTCAGCTGTACACAAAGGAATGGATCTTCCTTCTCTCAGATGCAGCATCCTCCTCCTCTGCTTTTCCTTGTTACCTTGTGTTAGTTAAGAGGGAGGAAAAGGAAGAGCTGTGTACAATACTTGATGTGCCTTTTTTAGGACACAGGGCTGTGTGCAGTGGTATTGTTGAAGACAATCTGCCACAATGTTGAGCACTGTGGGGCCACTGCATATGTAATCTTTCCATCAATGGATTTTTCAAGCCTTTTGTCAGCATCAGTAAATAAAGCTCCACAATCCCAACCACGCCAAAAGCAGTGTGTGAACTTATGTTCACATACAGGATTCTGGCACAGCTTCCCAAAATAATGGCATGTGTGAGCAGAGGGGAGAACTGTTCAGCTGTTTGATGTGAGGCCGACTTGGCCTTCGCCTGCAGTAAAAATAAATCATGGTTGCTCTCAAACACGTGGAAGGAGCTGTACATAATTTAGGGGCTAATCTCACCTTGTCAATTCCCTGGCCTGCAGCTCTTGAGTGGCAACCAACATGTGGCTTTTGGTCTTCCAGCAGACATTTACCATGAGAAGGTTTTGCAGGGTGATGTCTTTAACATAGACTCAGTGTAACTTTGCAATCCAACAGTGTGTTAATGAGTTAGTGCTGTCCGTGTAGATATTTCTTTTCATCATCCTTTTTCATCATCCTTTTCACATGGAGTTCTTCAAGAAAAAGTACACGAAAACAAGAAAAAAAGACAAAAGAAAGGAATATTTTTGCTTTCAAATATTACTGTTTTTCTAGGGCGTTTCAGAAGATGTTCTGAAATGCATTTGAAAATGCCTGTAGAAAATTAATTCCCATGAGATGCTTTTATGTGACAGGGAAGAGAAAAACAGCTGTGATATAATCCTCCAATTGTATTAGTTTTGTGGGGTTTTGTGCTGCTTCGTTCAAGGCTTGCCTAAACCTTCTTATTTGCTATGTAAATACAACTTGCACCATCTTTCAGTAGAAGAAGAAATGATAAAAGGGATGCTGTAAGCAAAGGATATGGTTGCCAAATATGAAAAGGGCTAAACTACAGGGAGGGAGGAAAAGGAGGGACCTCCAGGTTTTGTGCTTCTCACAGCCTTCCCGACTCCTGCAGTGCTCCGTTTGCCTTCGTGCAGCTTCAACATGTGTTAATAATTGTGCATGGAGTCTGGACGTGCTCAAGTGAACGCTGGGACTGCTGCTGTTGAGCTGCTGGATTAGTTGTACCTCACTTGGTCCAGCCCTGCTTTAGGTGCAGCACAGGGAGCAGGCAGGGCCTCCTGGCTGCCAGCACCCCATCCCATCTCCTTGAGTGTCAGGCTCAGGAATGCAGAACTCGCCAGAGAGTGAAGTCATCAGGGTTTGCTTGGACCTTGAGCGTGGAACTTGGAGTGCAGCCTCTCCTTCCAATTACGTGAGCAAATGCTGGCTTGTAGCACGCAGCCAGCAGGCTGAACCTTTGGATTGTGACCCCCGGGGGGCTGCTTGATGGATGTCTCCTGTCATCCCTCACCTCACCTGTGAGCCTCACCCAGGAAATCCTCTCTGCAATTTCTTCTGGAGGGGCACCTAGTTATCTCCATTCATGGGATGGAAAGTGCATGATGTCTGTTACAAAGTATTATTGAGTACACCGGGTCATTGGCTGGAGATTCAAGTGCCAAAATTAAAAGAAAAAAAAAAAAAAAAGATAAAAAAAGATAGCAAACAGCCTTTCTTGCAATCAAAGTTGATTTTGTGATAGGAAAACACTAGTCAGAGTCATTTGGGAAAGCAGTCTGCTATGTCTGGGAGCACCTGGAAGAGAGGTGAGCAGAGCATCTAAACACATTGTGGTTGTATGACATGTGGTGGATTTTCCTCATGGCAAATACAAACTACTGGTCACTCGTCATGTCACTATTTCAGGAAAGGGGAACAGAGAGAAATGGGGGAAAAGACAGTCCATTATTTATGTGAGATTTTTTCCCTATGAGCAATTCCCTACCATGATTTTCCTTCCACCAAGCAAAAATCTGCCTCCACAAGCCTGAGTTCCATATGGCGGTCGGGAAATAAAAGAGAGAAGGAAAAAAACTAAAAATTTCTATTTTCTTGCTAGTCAAATGTGCCCTGAGTAGAGAGAGGCTCCTCTGTGAGTTGCAATTGCTCCCTTGTGGACGCTGGAAATGTTTTGGGGTTTGCTTTTTTCATGACTGCAGCTCTAATCTGAATGATGGCAAAACTTAGTCTTCTGCTATTACTGCCAGCTCTCTAGATAGACCAGGGAAGAAAAAAGTGAAGTATCACTTTGGGGTGTTTCTGGGGAAGAAATGTTTCCACAGCCATAAATTGCTTTCTTGGAAGCCCTGAAAATTCCTATCCCAGTGCTGTGTTTCATGGAATCAAAGTCAGCAAAATCTTGGATTTGAAAGTTCAAAAGGAGTAGAAACTGAGTCTTACCCAAAAACTTTAAGGTCTTGATATGGCAATGCATGGTAAAAACAAACAGTAAAAATAAAATAATTAACTTTATACATTTCTAGTTGTAGTAGTTATGGTGTTTTTAAAGGTGTTTGTCTTGGAGCAAAGATTGTCTTGTGAAACATTATCTGAAGAATCCCACTGTTGAAGCAGTGCTGCTTTCCCCCAAGTTAAAAATTCACAGTTTATTGACAGCCTGAGTTAATCTGGAGGTTTGATCTCTGTTCTGTGCTGTAGAATTTAGGTGTTTTTGCACAGGTTGCAGTCTCTTCGTGGTTTTGCTTGGATTTGAGAATCATTTATATGTAAATGATCCTGATCCCCTGTTCTTTTCCTCCTTCCCAATTAACTTGGTTTTTGAAGCACACAGTTGTGTGAGCAAAACCGGCAAGTGCTGCTTCCTGGTGCAAAACTGAGTGGTGTTAGCATGGTGATCATGATTGCTGGAGCTCATTACCAAATTGACTCTTTGAATAATCAAACCTTGGAACTCAGTTCAGTGGTGTCCCATCCGTCTCACTCCATTAGGTGACTTCGAGGCAGCTCTTTCATGTCACCTTACAACTTGTCCTATGTAAATGGCGAATGTGTTTATTTTCAAAAGCAGCAAGAAAGCCCAGTGGAACAAGAAAAAAGTTGGAAGAACAAGCCCTCAAAGAGATTTTGACATTGCTGCCAAGGGGTTTATGAAAGATAAAGCAGCTCATTTTTTTATGGCTAAAGGAAAATGCCATTAAATCCCTTGTGCCTAACTACTACAGTAAACTTGCCAGAGCTGTTCCAAAAACAGCATGCCGTGGGATATTCAATGATTTTCAGTGAAAACTAGGCTTAAAAATGCAGATCTCCTGCGTGTGGATCAAGGGTAGCTCCAGGGTGCTCAGTATATGTTTCTGTATGCTCACACATGACTGTAAGAATTATTTCAAACAGGGTTTGCTGGCTTTGACTTTGAAACTGCATCCACTGTATCTACTCGCTTCCTTTGTACGTGGCATAGGTAATTTTGCAGAGGGAAAATAACTTGTTGTTGCAAGAGTAAACGGGAAAAAATTTGCAGGTTGCTATCTACCAGGCTAATCTATGTTATGAAGAAATAAAGCATACTTGTGGCAAGTCCTTCTGCAGTAAAAATGCAGTATTTTCTGATTTTAGTCATCCCTGTACCATCGGGGGAAATCATTGCTTGGTGACTTAGTGCAGCTTTGAGCAGAAACTGGAAGAAATCTGTCAGGGTCTGCATGTTTTTGCATTGTATTTTTCAGAGTTCATTTAAACTCAGGGCTCATGATGAGAGGGAGGTGGCAGGAGAAGGCTGGAAAATCTGATCACTGAGTGTTGTAGTCCTATTTTCAGATTAGTGTCTGAAAACACTCAGGTTTTCAGGTGAGTTCATGTAGAAACTCCATTTCCTGTTGCTGGACATGGAGCAACAGTGACTGAAGGATTTTTGGATGCTGGAAGAGGTGGGATGGTAGCTAGGTGTTAAGGTATGAAAATTAAAGTGAGAATGGATCAGACAAGCCTTTTCATATTGCTTCCTTACCTGCATTTCACAGTCAACCCCAAGATTTTCTAAGGCAGAGATTGAGAGGGCAGTTGTGAATATCTGGTATTTAACTGGGGTAAGAGTCTTATGCTGAGAGAAGCTGGGGGGTGCTTATCTTTGAGAGTGGTAAAGGAGATGGGAGAAGTAAGCTTTTTCCATGAGCTGTGTGTGTGACATGGCATGACAGGGGTGATGCGGGGAGCAGCTGAGGGCAGCCTGCTTCAGTTTCCCCACCTGATATTTCAGGTCAAGCCATAGACAAATCACTGTGAAGCTCCAGTCTGTGCAAGCACCTTGGTCTAAATAGGAGGTTAAATAAGGTAATTGTAAGGTGGCCATCCCTCAACATTCCCCATACATTCAATACTTGGTGCAGCTGTTGCAGGATGGACAGTGGATTAATGGACTTCTAAAGCATGTTCCCCACCTCTTGCTGCTTGACTGCTCGTTGCAGGTTTTTAATGAATTAGCCCACTGAGAATTAAAGTCTTGAGTATCTGGATGAATTAGCCCACTGAGCATTAGTCTTGAGGATCTGGCTGAGCTGATGTGCGCTTTTGCTTGTGTCACATGGCCTGTAGATCAAGGAGCCCAGCATTGTTCTTGGGATGGAGCAGCAAAGCAAGAACCTCAGAGAAAATTGATGGCTTGCTCCAGAGTGCAGCCTTGTGTTCATCCCTCTGTGCACTTTTGATTTTGGGAATGAATTTGTGATTCGGTTTAGGGTTTTGTTGTTTTGGGTGTTTTTTATTACCCCGTGGAAAATGCCTTTCTTTCTAAACGAGCTGGGTCTTCAGCAACACTTAACAATTAAAAGCACTTCTGTGCTAGGTGTTCCCTAAAAGATGGAAAATAAGATTTTTACATTAAAATGCCAGGAAGAAAAATGGTGAGGGCATAAAGTGCTGCTTTATTTCCATCAGATGCTAGTGCTTTTGGAAAATCAGTTGTGTTCCAGTGGTCATTACCCTTGTGTGTGCTTCTCTCACAGTTTGCTGCAGCTTCTCTCTGAAAGGTGGCTGTGCAGAAAGCCTTGCCTGAGTCGGAGCTCCAGTTACACCCTGCAGGGCACTGGAGTCATCAGAGGGGATATTCTTAGGACCTAAGCTCCAGTCCTGTTCCCTTCCTCTTTCTAACCAGCTCTGCCTTTGTTGCAGGAGTATCCACATCGGGGGCTCTGGGCCCGGGGAGCACCACTGCCAGCACCACGCCACGGGTGGCCACCAGCACCACCGGCCGTACCACCACCACGTCGGCCTCGGGCAGGAGGAACAGGAGCACCAGCACCCCGTCCCCCATGGCCGATGTCCCTGATGAAATGACCACTCACCTGCCGCCCGCCTCCTCCCAGCTGCCGCCCGCCGGAGCCGAGAGCTGCGACCCCATGGAAGCCCGCGACATCATGTGGTCCCGGACCCGGCAGGGCCAGGTGGCAAAGCAGCCCTGTCCCTTGGGCTCCATAGGTGAGTCAAGGGCTGGGAGGACACAGCAGGCTGTCTTCACTTCCTATGACACCTTGTCAGTGTGCACCCAGTACTAAAAACCTTGTGGGGCTGTGCTTGATGTGCTGGGAGAGCCTCTGCCTCCAGAAATTGTGTACGATGCGCCTTTCCTGGTTTTGCCTGTCTTTGGCAAAACCAAACCCTGGTTTGGCGAAAGCAAACCCTGGGCTCAGTCACTGATGTGTTGGTGGCAAATTCTTTTCTTGTTTTGCTAAGAGAGGGGACAAGGAAGGAACTCAATAAAACTTGTACTTCGAAGTTCCTGAACCAGTGTGAGTGATCTTTTAAACTGCGGCCAGCATCCATGGTGATCATCTGGAAAAGGAGGGGTGTCGGGGGGGAGAAGCAAAGCCAAATCTTTCAAAATGGTTTATGGCTTATTGGATTTTGCTCCTTTTCTTCTGCTCTTCCCGCAATTGTTTTCTTGAAAAATGTTGCTTTCGGAAATTTTCTGTTCGATTTGAAGCATAATCACATTAAAAATGGGTTTTGGCATATGGTTCAGCTTGCTGTGTTTTAACAAATGCAGTTTTCTAAAAATAGTTATTTTTCATGCTAGTCTTGGTGTCCAGCCCCAAACATTAGCTTTCAAAGAAGAAATCTTAAAAGTGGAGGAAATTGCCTGAACATGAGGGCTGAAGGGATCTGATTTGCAGGAGAGAGAGACTGTTAATTCTCCACTTCTGGAGAGCCGTTCACACCTGTGTATATGAGAACTGACTCACTCTGGGATTTGGTGAGGACAGACTGATAAAATATATGTTAAAGTAAGAGGAGGATGGAAAGGCATCAGGGCTGAGAACAGGTAAAGAACATTTTTGCTGTCTTTCCCAGCCCTACTTGGTAAAATTAATGCAAAAAGTATGATGTGATTCCCAGAGAGAGGAAAGGACATTCTGAACCAAAGCTGTAAAAAGGAAAAGAAAATGGAAAATGAAGGCTAGATGCAGAGAGTCCTTTCTTGAGCACAGGAGCTAAGGACAGGATGAAAATAACTAAGGAAAAGATAATAGCCCAAGTTATGGATAGGGAAAGGCCATAAGCCTTTCCCATCTCTGATTTCAGTGATTCATGCAACTTGCTAAAGATGTGATACATTAGCAGTGATGCATTTCTCTTTGTCTGAAAGGTATTCTGAAAGGTATTCTCTTTGTCTGTCTTAGGCATTTTGCTGTCTTTTCCAGCAGGGGTTGGGCAGCTCTTCCCAAACAAAACTCTCCTCTAAAGTCCCTCTTGACAGCTGGGGGCTGACAGTAAACTTCAGCATTATATCTTGGCATTTGCAACATTCAAACTTTTGTGTGTTTCCACCCAAATGTTGTAATGATGATTCAGAGCCATAAAATCTTCATAAAGCAGCAAAGCAGATGAGGCATAGGGTATTATCCCAAATCACCAGTGGTGGGGCAGAGCACTCAAGATGCTGGCTCAGTGTTTGAGATCTACTTCTGATTTCTCGGTGCCTGGCAGCTTTCCTGCAAGTCCTCTGTCTGTAATTGCTGTTTGCCAAGTTGGAAACAGTATTCCTGCACAACGTCACAGGTCTTTTATGTCTTAGGACCCTTAAAGGACCAAGATGATGGGAAACTAGGATGCTGAGATGACTCAGAAGTGTCCTACTCAAGACCTGAGTGCCTCATAAGCTCCCAGAAGCCTTTGACACAGAGTGCTAGGGGCAAAATGCAACCAGCCACATTGAACACAGCAACTTTCCTATTACAGGTGTTGCAACTTTCCGATGTCTGGCACCTGATGGTATCTGGGAGCCCCAAGGACCTGATCTTAGCAACTGCTCTTCACCCTGGATCAACCACATCACTCAAAAGGTAAAACTTTTCCCGTGTGTTGACCACTCTGAGTCTGCACAGGGACCTTGATCAGCTCCCTGGTTTTCTCCCACAAGGAGCCCAAATGGACCAACAGTCATACATAAAGTATGAGCTGTGTATAGTAGCCAGGAATTGCAAGGAAAAAGCAAGTGTATCATGGAAATTAAGGCAAAGAGGGTAAGGGAAGGCAAAGGAGAGGGAGTGGAGATTGGAATTAAACTTAGAGTGAATGACATTTCTTGTTCGTGGCAAGAAAAGGAGAAAGAGGGAGGAGGAGGTGGGTGGACATATGGAAAGTACTGAGTTGTTGAAAAAGGAAACACCCTTTCATGCATCCTCAAGGATCATTTTCATGTCACACAAGCGCAGGATAAACCCCATAGTTAAGAAAACTTTACCAAAGGAAGGCAGGCTCAATGTGAAATGTTTGGTTTGTGCCTCTGACTTTCTGTTTTTCACTTCTGCCCAAATTATAAAAGAACTGGTGGAATAGAAAACAATGCTGCAGTAATGCTTATCTTTTGACTCCTAAATCCCTTGATGAATGTTTTCTAGCACTTCATCATTTATCAGTGTTAAAAGTGCATTAACGTGACAATAGAAGTTCAAGACAAGCAAAGCTTATTTGGTAGCAATATGTTGAGCATTTTTGTTATTAATGCACAATGGTGCTTTCAGCTGATTTCATTACAAACAGAGACCAGATGTGTGTTTACACCGTGGAGTCTGTGGGCTGAGTCTTTATTATAGCAATTTGTGGGAATTTTTTCACTCCTTTAGCCAAAGTGAGTGGGTCCTGGTGTTGCAAGTGAGCTGTGCTGCTGCACAGTAGTGGCACAGAACTCCCAAAGAGCCTCTGCTCACTGGTCAGCAGGAGGGGGTCACCCCATAGACAAGACTCTTGGACATTCTCCTCTCTGCCCCCCATCTAAACTGAGACCTAATGATCTGTGAATTGCTAGCATTGGTCATCCCTGCCTTGCTTCATCTGTGCTTAGAAGGAAAACATCAGTTAATATGGGGCTGCTGTGATATGGCACAGCCACTACAAAGCCCGTGGTCCTTCTGTCCCTCTCCTGCCAAGCATCCAGCGAGCTGATGAATACAGGCTGCTGTTGCTGGCATTAGCAGCTGTGTGCAGTTCTTGTTTTATGACCTACATACTTACCCTGGAGGGGTTAATATTACTTACTCCAGCCATAATTCACCCAGGCAGCTGGGAGACCTCATGCTGCTCAGTGAAGATGACTAGGCCGTTAGCCATTAGCAGAGGGAAATAATAGCCTGCACTGATGAAATCTCCATCAAGGTTAGGCTTATTTTATTTGAAACCCTAGCTATCATTTGCGTAACAAATGAGCCCTATTTAATTTGTTACATGCTTTCAAAGCAGGCTAAAATGGAACAGGCAAGTTTTCAGAAATGCCCAGCAGGTTACAACTGGGACTAGATTTAATTTTTGTTCTGTTCTGGAATTTAGTTATGTTCAGCATTGGGGAGTCTATGAGATGACCCTGGATCTAAAGCTTTTTGCCTGAGTTGGAATTCGTTGGGATCTTGAGATATGTGACCCAACCTCAACGACAGCTGTTGCAAAACATCGAGACTTTTCAGGAGTGACTTTTGAGGGGAAAGCCTTTCAAGGCTCGCCTAGGGGTTTGTGTTGGGGTTGCAATCATCAAAACATTTATATTGAAAAAGACCTCTAAGATCACTGGGTCCAACCATTCACCCAGCACTGCCATGTCCACCACTAACTCATGTCCCTAAGTGCTATGTCTACATGTCTTTTAAATCCTTCCAGGAGTAGTGACTCAGCCAATTCCCTGGGTAGTCTGTTCCAATGCTTGACCCCTCTTTGTGAAGAAACTTTTCCTAGCATCCAATATACACCTTCCCTGGTGTAGCCTCAGGTGGTTTCTTCTTGTCCCATCATTTCTTACCAAGAGAAGCGACTGACACCCACCTTGCTACAGCCTCCTTTCAAGTAGTTGTACAGAGGGATGAGGTCCCCCCAAGCTTCCTTTGCTCCAGGCTTAACACCCTCAGCTACCTGAGCAGCTCCCTGGAAGCCTTGTGCTCCAGACCCTTCCCCAGCTCTATTGCCCTTCTCTAGACTTGCTCCAGCACCTCTTCTTGTAGTCAGGAGTCCAGAAATGGACACAGCACTCGAGGTGCAGCCTCACCAGTGCCCAGTACAGGGGGACAATCACTGCCCTGATCCTGCTGGCCACACTGTTGCTGTTCCAGGCCAGGATGCCACTGCCCTTCTTGGCCACCTGGGCACAGGTGGTTCATGGTTTATGCTGGACAGCTTTCCAGTTACCCTTCCCCAGCGTGTAGGGCTACATAGGATTGTTGTGACCCAAGGGCAGGACCTGCACTTGGCCTTATTGAACCTTGGCCCAATGATCCAGCCTGTCCAGATTCTGCACGTGCCACATGAGGGCACTTGAGATGATCTGCTTCATGATACTGCATCACATTTTCAACTTCAAGTCCACTTGGAAACCCCTGGTTAGCCAGGCCTGCTGATAAATGATGGAAAGTGGCTCACTAAGCTCTTCTGCCAGCTCCCTCAGTACCCTTGAGTGGATCTCATCCAGCTCCACAGACCTGTAGATGTGTAAATGGTGTATCAGGTCACTGACTGTTTTTTTTTCTGGATTGTGGGGGTTTTCTTCTACTCCCCATCCCTGTCTTCCAGCTCAGGATGCTGGGTACCCTGAGGACAACTGGTCTTGCTGTTAAAGACTGGGCCAAAGAAGGCATTAACTACCTCCTCAAGTCATTCCTCATTCTTTGTCACTATATTTCCCCCATATCCAATGGAGATTCTCTGTGGCTCTCCTTTTGTTGTAAGTGTATTTAGAGAAACATTTTTTATTGTCTCTTATGGTAGCAGACAGGTAAAGTTCTAGGTGAGCCTTATCCCAGCTGATTTTCTCCCTGTATAGCTTCACAGCGTGCTTGTAATCCTCCTTATTTACCTGCCCTTTTTCCAGAGGGCATAAACTGTCCAGGTCTGTTTTATTCCCCACCAGCTCATCTTTTGGCACATGGGTATGGCCTTCCTTTAAGATTCAGTAGGATCCTTACAGTAAATACACTTTTAAATTACTTAATAAATGACCAATGGCTGTTTGGTTTCCCTGTCCAAGCAAGAGGCTTGAAAATCATCACTGCATTTAAACATGGAGACTGATTCATCCATAAATCAAGCACTGGTTTCTAACATCCCAGCTGTGGATGGGATGCTTCCCGAAGCTTGCAGATTGGCTCCAGCACCTCTCTGAAGATGAAAAGGAGCCTTCCTCCTCTAAGTCTAGCTGTGGGGACAGCTAGAGGGAGCAGTAAGCCAGCTGTGCTACCAGGACAGGGCTAGTTACACCCTGCAGCTCAGCTCTCCTGCATCCCCAGGTCACTCAGCCCACTGCAGCTGCAACACACCTGACAAAATGGCTAAAAATACTTCTTTGTCAGCCAGGGTTCATACCTGCTTAGTGTCTTCATTTCTAATCTGCTTTGCCTCCCAAAAATCTGTCATCTGCTGGATCCAAACTGCTCAGGAAGAACAGTGATGGGTCCCCTGGAGGGATTTCAGCCAAGCCAGAAAGGATGGTAGGGAAATGCTGTGCTTACTTTCATATCTGTGTAGTGAAGTAAGAATGATAACTTACTCCTTCTCTTTTCTCCTGCTGTGCTCAGACTGTAGATTGGGTGTTTGCTTGCTTGCATCATGGTATTAGGTTTTACAGCCGTTTCCTAGCTTCCATTAGAGTTATTGTGCTTGATGGAAGATCAGACAAATGTTCTCCTCAGCAATTCATTGGCCTCCTGACATTTACTTTAACTTTATTGTTGGTGCCTACCATGCCCTCGTAACGGAGTGGGAGAATAAACTTGCCAGTGAGATTGAATTATGCACTGCTACCTGGGTTATTTCTAGAGTTCAAGTAGTAACAGGAAGCAAAAAGGTCAGCTTTGGATACATTGCATCATCCTGATCATGAGGCCACTCGTTCAGTCTTAGCCTGTTTGCTTTTACGTGCCATCCTTAGTGCAGTGTGTGACTTGCCTGAGGACATCTCTTCCTTGCTGCAGCTTTCAGCTGTGGGTGGTGCCTGGCACTGCCACGCTCAGCTTCAAGCCCCTGGAAGAGGGGAGGCCTCTTTTGTAGCACAACAAGAAAACGTGTGCCCTTCACAAATGCACAAAAAGCCTCAATCCGTAAATCTAAAGTACCCATGCCCTCCTGAATGGCCTGGATCATGTACTCCCAAAGAGCAGGTGAACCTTAGGATTCATAGCACCTTCCTGAGGTTTTGTAGAGATGCTTGGGTGTGTGTTACAGGGAGAGTGATGTTTTGTGGAGGACATCCCCACAACTGAGGGTGCAGTTGTAGTCCTGATGACAGCACGACGAAATCCTCCATCCAAGCTGCTTTTGGCAGGCTGTTTTCAGAGCACCATCATGGATTGGATGGAGCAGATGCCACAGAGGGTGTCTTATTAAATGGTCCTTAAATGCAGTTTAAGTTGGTTGAATACCGTAGTTTTGAAGCCACTTTTTCAGTGTTCTCTAGGTCTGCTGTACTCTGTGGAGAGCGCTATCTTTTCTCCCAGGCAGCTGGCAAAAGGACAAGAGGACGTTTAGGTTTTTGCATCAGGAGGCATTTCTTCACAGAAAGGGTGATTGTGCACTGGATTGGGCTGCCCAGGGAGGTGGTGGAGTCACTGTATCTGCAAGAGTTTAAGCAAAGGCTGGATGTACTCAGAGCTGTGGTCTATCTGACATTTTGGTGTTTGTTCATAGGTTGGACTTGGTAATCTTAGAGGTTTTTTCCAATGTGATTCAGGAGAAAAAAAAAAAAAAGGAAAGGATGGTAGAGATGTTCCGACTCTTTTCTGTGAGTGTGCACACATTGAAATTCCTGCCAGGGAAGGAAAAATGTCTTGAAGGCTTTGCAGTATCAGAAGTTAGCCCACAGCCCCTCTTACAGCCTTGCTACCTGACTTCTGGCAGCTGATGTTGCCTGGTGAAACCTATCAGATGTTTGTTCCTCCAAAAAACAGCATCAACTTCATGATATTTTCAGTTGACCAGTCCACCTGTACATTACTGTTTTTAAAAATCCTAGTTCAGTCTTTCATGCCATCTTTTAATTTTTTTATATGAGTTTGCCTCTTCAGAAGGCTGCAGGAAAATACTTTTGTCTTTATGACTATTGGTGTTTTAGTTCATTTGCTCCCTTCTCAGCATATTTCTTATTTCTAATAAATTTTCCTCCCTAATTTTTTTTTTCCAATTTCTCTCATTTTTATTTTACTGTTCTCTTCTGCAGTTGGTTTTCCTCTGAGAAAGGTAGGGCTGAAACATCGAGCACTGCTGCGGGAGGGTCTTTCTTCATCTTTCCAGACAAAGCTCCCCACTTCTGTTTGTTGGTATATATAAAATAGGTGGGAGAATACATCCTCTCCTAAAACTGTATTTTCACAGTCTTTTCACTCATAAGAAGGTGCAAGATAGTGGCACAAACTTGAAAAGTGGTAGCAGAGTGTTACACTGGATTTCAGGTGCCAATGATCATTTGTAAATCTGGCCTGAATCCTGTCTTCCCAAATGGAAGAGGGGTGCAATTTTTTTGGCAGACCTGTAAAACGATGTTTTTCTGTTGGCATTGTTGGCCAGAAACATGTTTTCACTCTATCAAATTAGCATTCCGAGACTGGTTTTAATCAGTTTGTAAAAGGTAACCACAGAAACCAAAAATTTGTTTTCAAATTTGGTTTGAACAGAATGTTTTCTTTTTTCCCAGAATCCTATTTAGTTTTTAAATCTAATTTTTTCATAATCAAGGTAGAAAATGTAAATAAGTAGTCTCATATCAGGGAGATATATTATTTTCAATTGCCTTTATTTTTCTCAAGCCTACCAGTAGAAAGGTCAGTTAATTACACATTGTTTCCCCTGCTTCTTACTTGCCTCTCAGTATCAGCTTGAGTTATGGAGAGCCTCCAGGGGTTGTTCCTGTATTCCTATGTAACTGTGTCAGTATTTGGGTTAAAGAGTATTACATCTTTTGGAAGAAATAGCATAAAGAGCTCATCTTTCATGCAGCAATAATGAAGAGAAAGATGTGGAGAAGTAATTTATAGAAAGGAAGTACATTAGTAATGCATCCTCTTGGGTAGCAGTAAGCTTTGCTGAGCATTACGTAGAATTAACAAAAAAATAAAAAAGGGGGCTCAGTGCTGTTGTTGTAAGAGAGCAGATACTCATCTTATCTGTGGAATATTCATCCAGTATTTGGGACTCACAGAAGTTTGGTTTGACAGCATTGCATAGGAGACACTTCAGTTTCAGTGTGAGAAGCTCAAAAGAATTGGGGAAATCAGCATTAACGTGTCACACAGCCATCATTCTGGACACCCCTCTCATGCACACAGCCAGAGTGGAAAGAGTATCTCAGCACAGCTGTAGTGACCTATAGCTGCACATTCTGTGTGACTGTATGTAGGTGTGGAATTGTCAGTGCTAGGATGTAGTTTCATTACCTGCCAACTAAAAAACATTTTCCCAGAAGAATGGCCCATCTGTGTTTTCAGGAAACCTGGGTGTGTGAGATAATTTTGGGTAAATACTTCTATGTCCCAGAAGTTCACAGAATCTGAGCTTTAGTCTGCCTTTTTCCTTGGGCATTTCTTCCATTGCTGCCTATTTTTTGTCTTGTTTATTTGGCCACAGTATAATTCCTCAGATTTGCAGATTCTAGGGTCAGTCCCAAGAGAAAAGGAAAAGAGTTAATTAGTGACCAGCCTGCATCACTTTTGCAGATAGATAGGAACAGCAGCAGCCTGCAGGGAAAGAAAACTCTTGTGTTTGCTTTTTGTGTTTTCTCTGAGTGTGCCAGTTTGCATAGGTTTGTGGTCCAAGGGAAAATGCGGGAATCAAATATCAGGTACTAGGGGTTTTGGTTATTCTCTGATGTGTCTGTAAAAAATCTATTGAATTCCTGCAGTTTTCTACAGAGCTTGCACAAACACGATGTGTCATGATACATACTAAGCTCCAGCAATGAGCTGCAGGAAACTGTTGAAATTTATGTAAAGGGATTTGATGATATAAAATCATTGTTTCAAGTTCTGAAGCCAACAGCAAAGGTCAAAATTCAGCCTCTGTGCTGATGTGTGGCTTCCTTCAGCTGCTTAGGAGAGCAGGCAGCTGTAAGAGTGGGATCTGGTTTCTATGGCATTAGTCTTCTGTGTAACAAGAAAGAAATAATTTTTGAATACATCTTATCATTGCTCTAATGGGAAGAACAACACATTATCTCCTTTATTTATCTTCTCTGTATCATCATATGCGTTAATTCTCTGAAGACTAGCATCTGAACATCTTGAGTTAGATTTCATTAAATCAGATTGGCTTTTGCTGTCAAATTGATGGAAGTAAGTTATTCATTTATAACTCGGCTAATTGATTTACAGAGAGTTAGAAGCTCAGCCTATAATCTTTCCCTAGAATCTCGCTTTTATAATAAGCACCAGAAAGTGAGAGAACAAGAGAAATATCTGATTTCTAGCTGTTGGTAGATAAGACAATTGAAAATTCATATGAAGAACACAGCAGAGTTTGCCATTGAGCCTGACAGAGAAGTGGGGACTTCATTTATGTGTCGTTGTATGTAATTTCTCCTTATCCCAGGCATATTCCACATGGATTTGCATTCCAGATCACAGACTGGTAGATAATGAATAAAAGACCAGCAACCTGCAGTGACATTTTAGTAGTGGGCTGCTCATGAAAAGGAGATGGGGCCAGATGCCCTGTCCCAAATCCCCATGGCACAGAAGAGGAAAGGAGTACCAACTAAGGAGACCAAAATAGAGCAAGAAAGGGGAAAAAGCCACAGGGAAACAGTGAGAGTTTCCCAAATAATTACACAGTGAATTTCCCTACAGGGAAATTCCCTGCAGGTTATTTGTGAGTTTTGTGACTCGGCTAGATGATGCAAGTCTTTTAGTAGAAGATTCAGCCAGCCAACCTGTTGCTTTTTCCCTTCTAGTGGGCCTCTGCTTGAGCCTTTTGCTCTAGAGTTAGGATGGTTTTACATGTGATGAGAGTCACTGGCCTCATTATCAGTGGCTAGTGTGACATGTGATGGTAAGTGGTAGATTAGCACCTGATTATTAAATCAATAAGATGGAAATTGTGAACTTTTTGCTCTGGTTTTTCTGGGTTATTCTGGAAAATATAATCTATTTTTGCTCCTTTTACAATGAATTCTTCTGTGGAGAAGTTGTAACAAAAATCATCTCCTCACTATCACATAAACTTCTGGAATCAGAAACTGCTTTCTCCTGACAGGAGAGGCTATTTACATGGTTTGTTTTTTTCAAGTGGCACAGTAAGCTAATGGCACCAGCTAATTAAAGTTGTCCTTAGCATGGAAATCCCATGGAAAACAGTGCCCAGTGAGAAGAAATTGTTGAAGCCACCATGGTTGATTGGAAAAGCCATATTCAGAAAACTATTCCTGATCAAACCACGAACTCTTGTCATAGCTGACTTCTTGGGAAATGCTTCTATTCCTCCTTCTCTTCTTCTGCATCTTTTTTCTTCTTCTTGAGGGGAGTTGACCAGGTTAACACTGTGGGGTTGGAAGGCACTGGAGTGACATCTCACTGGCAGCCGGCGACAACCTTTCCCTCTGCTTTCTGACCCACAGATGAAGTCGGGGGAGATGGCTGCCAACATCGCGCGGGAGCTGGCGGAGCACACCAGGAACCACCTGTACGCCGGCGACATCGCCTATTCCGTGTCCGCCATGGTCCAGCTTGTCAACCTGCTGGACGTGCAGCTCCGGAACCTGACTCCCGGCGGGAAGGACAGCGCCGCACGCAGCTTGAATAAGGTGAGAGCAGCGGGGCCTTTTCGGTGATATCCTGTCACTTAGCCCAGAAGCGCCTTAGCTGCATTACAGCACCGTGGCTTCCCTGCCCACAGTTTAAGAAGAATTACTAGTCCTTTTGTCATTTCCAGTAGTGAGAGGAATTGGTACACAGCGCTAAAGGTGCCAGGAGTTGCCAGTTATGGGAGGAAATATGAGCTGTGGGCTCTGTAAGAATGCATTTAAAGCTGAAGTTTTCCTTAGTGAAAGGCCCTCTTCATGACTGAATCCCATGTGAACACATGGGATAGTACTTACTTAGGATTCTAATGGTGAGTTGTGTGGGCCTGGTTGTCAGGACAAAGCCCAGCTGGACCCTGGTGATATAAGCACATGGTAATATTGGCCACCCAGACCAATATATAAGACGCAGGATTTTGTTCTCAGCTGCATATCAGGCTCAGACCGTTCTGGCAGTCATGTAAGCATGAACAGAACTTGGTCCCAAGACTATATGAGGACTAAGTAATCCCAGCTAAACCTGAATTTTCTTTGGTGTTTTGTGAAGAGAAATGCTTTTCAGAGAGGTAACACGGCCTTTTTTCTTGTAAGGTGTTATTGTAGACTGATGCTGTTTTAAATGCAAAGGGCTTTGGGGTTGTTTGAGATTTCAGTCACTTGGAAGCTGAACTCCTGCATCTCATGTGCTTTGCATGTGCTGTGAATTGGGTTATCCTGATGCTTTTAATTAGTGCTGCTTCCAGCCATTTTATAACAGTTTAGGTAATAAGAGTATTAACTGTTACATCAGCATAACATTATTTGTTATAATCATACCATGGTTCTTTGTTTCCATGATGGTGATGTCTGACAATATTAGGTAAAGCCAGCAATCAATGTCACCTACTAACGGGTTTCATGGTTGTAATCTGCTTGCTCTTCTGGATGTGCCCCAGCCACACCCAACATTTTGTCAATTCAGCTTTGCAAGCACATATTTTTCATCTTTTTTTTAACCTCACCACATGATATTTGTTTCAATTACGTGAAATGGGGTTGTATCATGGGGGCAGGAATGAGTTACTGAGGGGAAGGGAAGACTGGACAATGCAGAGATCCTCAACTCAGCTGTCACTCCTGGGATCCCCCACTGCAGGTTTCTTCCCCCTGCCATCAGCTTTGCACACACAACTCATACAAATCAATTGCATTCCACATTAAAATTCTGGACCACATGAAGTCCTGCAAAACAGCGATGCGAGTCAGTGATCCAAATGACAGGCTCAGTAATTTACTTGCTCTCATTCCCCACTTAATTCTTTAGAAGAGCAACTACTCTGTGTTCATTTAAGAATGCATGAATTCAACTTGGAAGTAGTATTGGGCAAACAAAAGGCAGCAGAGTTACTGCTCCATTTTCCCCTTCACCGATCAAGAGTATTTAAAAAAAAAACAAAAAAGGAAAAAAGTAATTTGCAAAGAGTTTTGTTTAGTGCTGTTTAGTCAGAAAGGAGAAATAAAGTAAGCACTAGCCATTAAATATTCTTTTAATCATTAAAGGAAATGTGCTAGGGATCCAGAAGTAATCACCTGTGCCGTTTTGTATTGGTGGGGTTTTTTTACAAGCTGATGTACAGTGAATTGAAATAAACTGGCATAATCAGAATTTTTAAAAGCCATCATCTTTCAGGAACCACTTTTCTGTCACTAAAAGCTTTATGCTTTCCACTGGATCAGGCTTAATTAAGGTGATAATTGTTCCATTTCAGACTGGGAAGAACCCCCAAGTGGATAGCTCTGTAATTTTCAGCAAGGCTTTCTTTGATCTCCATTTGTTTCTGTAAAGTCTTCGTACTGGCCAGATTTACCCAGAGGAAGATTTCTACTATAACAAATTGATGAATTAGAAATTAAAATTAGGCATTGCATGATACCTGGGTGTATTTTGCTTATTTCAGAGCCTCAAAACTCTCGAGGACAAATTTGGCTCTCAGCTGTACTAATGGGATTGCACTGCTGTGTGTTGAGAGAACAACTTGCCCTGAATCTTTGTTGATGTGCAATTTCCAACCAAGCACATCAGCAAAACCAAACCCAGCCAAGCCAGTGGCTCTGAGCAGCCTGGTTTTGTGAGCTTTCATTGCAGAGATGCAGAGCTCCCCAATTCCAGCTCGCTGCTGCAGACTGCCTGCCAAGCCCCAGGGATATTGGGATGGGTCCATACAGGTCCAGGCTGTATCAGGATGCAGTCCTGCATGAGTCTTGCTCCCTGGGGTTGGTCCTGCTCATCTGAAGCTTGGTTATATTTCACTGTGGCATCAGCACTGTCTTGACTGCAGAGCCCACGCTCCTCTTATGCAAATAACCATCACCCTCATCCTTTTCAGCCTTGTTTGACATGGAAATGTCATGTGGGATCTCCAAGCTGTAAGAAAAACATCATCTCTTGAGTATCTCTATTAGACTTCAGTGTCTTCTACCATCTAACAGCTGCTCTTGCAAAGTTGCCAGTCTGTGCTTTACTTCACTGAAAAAGGACTAACCCACATTTCTGGAACCAGTCCTTCTAGTTTTCCACGGCTGCCTAACTCACAGTTACTCCTTTAGTTTGGTTGATTTTTCAAGAGCTGTTTAAGAGAGAAATGAGGGTTTTTTCAGAGGCATTTTCTTCATTTTTTCCTTTGTTCTGTCACTAACTTGTTTTTTCTATTCCGTCTTTAATCTGCTCTCTTTATGGACTCAGCTTCAGAAAAGGGAGCGCTCTTGCAGGGCCTATGTCCAGGTATTTCTTGTGTTTTTAGTATGTGTGTCCAGTTGTTTGACTGAATGACTGTGAAGTGGGTCTTGTCTCTGTGAATAATCTGATTATTACCACCTGTGTGGCAGCAAGTTCTAAGGTTAAGGTTACAGGATAATAATGTTATTTTTTTTTTACCTCACCGACCTGCCCGATTTCTCTCAGACTTGACAAAAATTTGGGACAAAATCTCTGAACCATAAAGTGGAAATAAACACAAGAGAGATCTGACAAGATTCATCTGGCCATCTGAATGAGAAGGACAGTATGGAGATGTGCAAGTAAAAAATGCAAAACTGCTGCTCACAGAGCTCTTTCCAGAACAACTGGATTTTGCTTACAGCATGATGCATACTCATGTTGCTACCACCTGCATTTACTTAGTTTTCCTTCTTCCCGTTTTACACTTTTAAATTTAGAAACAATTCAAAATGGCAACACTCAGCATGAGGGAGGAGGTAGGATTGTAATGAAATGCAGTCTCTCACGGAGAGATGTTGAAGAGAGTGCTGCAAACAATGCATAGGGTAATGAATATAACATCCCAAGAAGTTCGCCTGGGTCTGGCCTGACTTTCATAGGCTTACATGATGTTTGATGTGAGCAAAGTCAAGCCCCAGCATCCTGGAAGGATCACACTTGCGGGCTTTTCAGGAGTGAGACCTCAGGTTATTTTATTAATCCTGTCACCTTGCCTTATAGCATTTGCTCCAGTGTTTTATTTATATAAACTTGTTTGTATACTGTAGGTGAGTTAATGCTGCTTTAAGAAATGTGAATGTTTTACCTTCTAATCTCTGTCTTGTGCTTGCGAATGTTAGTGCTGTCCTTATGGGTGGTTGATCATTATGTATATGTGTATGTGTAACACACATAAATGAACTCTATATTTCTGGAGGGGGCTGTGTGTACCTGCATTTTCCTGCAAAATTCCACTTCCTACAGTCAATACTGACTTTATTTTGTGAGCACATATTTCATTTAGTAAATGGGATCAGATGGTCTGGATTTCTAGAGCATTAGAAATAAAACAGTACCCCCCTGTGCTGATAGGCTGTCTTCCCTTTGGAAAATGTCACTAGAGAAAGTCACCTTTTCCCTTCCATATACATTAATGGATAAAGATGAGTTATTCCTTCTCTGGGGTCCCAGAGAAAGCAACTGGCAGGCATCTGAAGGACTTTAGGGAAGTTTGCAGTGCAGTGCTCACTCCCAAGATGGGTACCTTGTGTACTGCTACCACTGGAAATGTGGTGAACCTGCTTTGACTCTGGGCTGCAGAATCCTGTTGGGGACATTGGGTGCTGCCTGATCCATAGCTATCCTTTCCACTGGCTGCACAGGCATTCTCCACAGAGTCAATGCACGCTCCTGCTCTTCTGTCTTTTCAAACAGTAGTTTGAATTGGTGAGTTTAATATGCCCTATAGAAAGCTTGGCCTTGGTAGAATGAAGCCTGAGTACTCTGCAAAAAATTTCAGCTTACCCTTAATTTCAAGGACTCCTTTCCTTTCACTTGGAAAGGTTGCTTGCATGTTTAAAAGATTAATCATACACCTGCTTCTTCAGTAGATGAAAACTCATGAAAGCTCATTGCTTGAGCTGTTAAGTATGGATATGGACAAATCTGGTACATATATTGAAGAGGACAGTCCTGTAAAAGAGGGCTTGAAGAATGAATTAGATTACTTAATTGAACCTTTCCAGCTCTGCTTTGTACTATATGGAGGTAAAGTAATGTATGTCGACTTATTTTCATACAGTATGCTTCCATTTGGAAAATTGCGTGGCTAAAGTCATCAAAAAATCTAGTGAGGGAGAGGTTGTCTGTAATAGCTACTAGATGTGACTGCAGATACTCCTGTTACAGGCTACTCATCCTTTAACAGGAGGTGAAATGTCTGGGCTGGCCAGGGAATTTAGCAGAGATTTTTCAACATCTTAAGCGGTGACACCTTAGGCTTTGTAAAGTCAGTGGAACATGGGAAGTCACTGGCAGATATGGTGTTAATGGCAGAGAAACTGTGTTCAACTTTACTGACATTATCTCCTCATGCTGATCCCATTATTGTGAAGAGCATCTCTGGCTGAATTTGGCTCAGAGGTCTGGAAGTGTACCTTCAATTCTGTGCTCCCTAGACAAAGGAAGGTGCAGTTTGAAGTTTGTGCGAGAGATGTCCAGGAATTGTGAATATCAAAGGTGCTAGAAAAGGGCACTATCAAAAGTGCTGAGGAAAGATGTATTTTTTTGGAAGGAGGAGGGTGACCTGAGAAGATAACGATTGCTAAAATCAGTCTCACTGTTTCCTTTGGGCTAACCAATTTAAGTAGCCATGACAGAACTCCTGTAGTGATTGGTGTATAAAGTCCTCTTAAGCCCAAAATAAATTACTATGAATAAATATACAAAGTGAATGGAGAAATTTTTCAAGATATTCAAACATAAAACTGAGGATGTATTATCAGATTATCACCTCATCTCTTTAGGTACCTTTAAAACCAACATGGATTTAATTTGTTCACTTTCACAGTATTTGTTGAGTTAGAAGCTCAGAGATTTTATTTACTCGAGATAGAGGTTACAAATGCTGCTTCTTTGGTTTCAGATGTGGTAAATGATCTTTTTTTGTCTCGAAAATCCAGCAAGAACCACCCCGGCAGGTGGCATGATGAATACATATTAATATAGTGACTGGACAGTTGCTGGAAGATTTTTCAGTCATGGTGATAATTAAGAAACTGCTAAGTGGGTTTTAATTTGTGAGACTAATTAATAGTCAGCTGAGACTGAGCTGACCAAGGTGTATATAAAGGTGGCAGAGTGGCCTCAGCAAGATGCTCTGTCAGCAAAGAGGGTGGCCTTTTAGAGAGCAGAGATCTACATCTCCTGTGCCTGCCTTTCTGAAGTTCTTGCTCTCTGTCTTGGGAAAGGGATGGAAAAGTCATCATATGGGAGAATGAGTCACAATGGGTGACGCATTTGATTAGCATAGCTTGGTTTGTTGGCTGGTCTGTGATGTAAGCTGGTATGAATTTTCTTTATTTTGTTCAGAATTTATGTTTGTTGATTTTCCAAAAGTTGTTGTCCTTAAACTGAAGCACTGGAGTTGTAGAAAACACAAATCATTTGCCTTTTGGGGATTGTGAAACTTGGTTTAGTGCCACAGATTTCTTCCATGCTCCTTAGCAAAGTGTCATGTGCTCGATGTGCCTCAGCTCCCCAGCTTAAAATACCATGGATGCAATTCTCCTGTCCTCCAGAAACAGAGGTGGGGTAGTAAAGGAAAAAAAAAAAGAGGCTAAGTACTCACATAATGTAGTAACTGAGGCTGTATTAAAACAGAAAACTTAAACATGGGAAAAAAATTAGAGAATTTTGCTGATTTAGTAGCTGGAAACACAGGTTTTATTAAAGGTTCATACCACACCCATGCCTGCAGTCTTTTTATGATGTACATGCATCTGATTGCAAAGTCTGAGCTCACCTGCTTGCTTCACTTGGATTTGTGGACTGCAGCTCTGGGGCATCAGGAGGCCAATGAATTTTCCTGCAGTGCCAAACCAGAAGCCTCTTCCCATGTGAAATTGCAGGCTGTGTTGGGATGAGGATCTTGGAAGACAAAAACTTAACAGGGTTCCCATTTCCCATTCTTTTAGTTTATTTTATAAAGTGAATATGAGTGGTTTTAAAGCCAGAGACTGGTGTATCCAACAGATAGTGTGAATGGCAGCTTTGGGGAAAGGGTGGAAGGAGGCAGCAGAGGGTTGCTTTTGCAGCATCTTACTCATCTAATGGAGTTTGCTGCTCTTGGTTCCTGCATCCTCTGAGCTGCCCTGTAAGTCAGTTTGCCCGGTTTTGTAATTCTGCACTGGTCTGGATAGCAAATGACAAAGATTATGGAGGTGCCACCTGCTCCTTGGTAATTACAAGAGCTTCTGGGTGCAGGTGTCATCAGAGCCATGCATGAAACCAGTGCTGAGATAAATGATGGCAGGCTCCTGGTAGCAGACAGTGGCAAGTGGTTGCAGAGTTGTCCTTCTGATTCTCCTGGAAGTTTTCTGAACACTTGTTTGAAACATGGGCTGTTTGAATTGCTGCACTAAGCAAAAAACGAAAGGCTTTCCTTAGAGAATTCAAGGCATTAAGTTTAGACCTGAGCAGAATTTTTTTTTTTCTTCCTTTGCTAACCTAGTAGTTCTCATCAGATAAAAGGTGCATGTGGGACTTAGCCAGTACTATTTAAAGTGGATTAATTCTGTTTGTCCTACTTCTCTCTTGCTTGCATGATTGGTCCCAACTTCCACAAAGACTAAACGGAAGAAACTTGCGGCTCTGAGAGGGAGCACAAATTGAATTATGCTGTGTTTGCTTGTGTCCTTGTTGTCCCTGTGACAAGAAAGACTCTAACCTCCATTTATACAAAAAAAGAGGCAAATTAATGAAGGTTTTCAAGTTCCTTGTTTGGTGGCTTAATTGGCTGTATGACAAAGAGCTCTGCAATGTATGTCAAACAACTCTGAGAGTTCTCTGATTATTTGTGCATTGCTTGACTCCTGATGCTATTCTGCACAGCCTGTCAGGAGAGGTATCATTGTTAAAGTGGCTGGAATAAACTGGCTAGCAGTGAGCATACAATGTTGTATATTAACTATAGCTACAGGGAGTACTTTTAGCTGCTTTTTCAAGAGATCAAGATGTTTGCCCATCAGCATCAAAGTGCCTAAAACTTTCATTTAATATAATTAAAAGGACATCTGAAAGAAGTGTGACTTGCAGTGAGGTTCTGTGGTTTGGTAGTCCTTTGTTAAAACTCAATGAACTTAATATACTTCACAGCTTGAGAAACCTGCACTTGATTTGTGTCAGCAAGATTGAAGCTAGAAATCCTTACCCTGCATGTTTCTGCTGCAGTGAACCTGTTGTTAGGGGAGAGGAGGATCAAAGCAGCAGCCTTAGGTTTGTGACCAGTCTCCAAAATCCATTGCATAAATGTTAAAAAGGAAGGTGACCCCATGTTCATCCACCTACAACTCAGCTATGCCTATGATTAGGTTCTCATGTGGCAAAACTGAGAAAAAAATATTTAGTAGTTTCTGTGTTGCTCTGTGCTTACTCTCTGCTTGAGTCTGAGTCAGTCCTGGTATCTGGTGTCACTGGTAAAAAGTCTGAATATAAATTGTCATGGGGACAGCGGGAGATGTCCCTTTGATTTGAGCTGCTGGAGTAAAGGATGAGTCTCACAGACTCCCCAGGAGTTTCCTTGGAGGCTGTGGATATTCTGTCAGAGAGGCATTGCTGATGTGTGGCCCATTTTCCTGTCTTGCTACAGCCTTGCTCACTTCCCCAGTGTAATTACTGTAGCAGTTGCTTGTATGGTTTCAAATCCCAAACAGTAGGGCAGCAAATACAGATGATTCATAAATGCAGCTCTCAGCTTATTCTGCGGGGAAGATCTCATTAGATGAAATAGATCGTATGTTCTTTCCTTCTTCCCAATCAATTCCTTTTATTTCAGTCCTGCGGATGTCTTCTGACCTTAAAATATTCTTCCTCGTATAGTAAGTAAAGCAAAACCATAACCTGTAATTTGTAACCTTGTTCTGTTCCTCATATCGCCTATTAATTTTTGCATGCTCCCATTAGGAGATTATTGGTAGATCAAGGCCAAGATTGCGAACCTTGCATACCTAGTAAAAGACCATTAACTCCATAGTTAAGCATTTTGTAGATAGCTAATTTTAATAAAGGTCAGTGCCTTTCTTCTCACTACAGCGAGTTCTCAGCACTGCTGGAATTCAGGCCATTTCTGAGTCAGTACAGTTCCTGTAGCCACAGCATAAACATCTGCTGTATAGTTGAAGAGAGAGGGTTGTACACTCTCTCTTGGGAGCCTTTCCTCTCAATCTTTGGAGCAATTTTAGGAATTCCTATGCTTGGTCATGAGAAGTACTCTTCTTGCCTTTGCCATGAGTAGTAGGCTTTGTCTCAGTTCACCAAAACTGATACCATCTCTTACCAATCACCATTCTGGTACCAGATGTAAGATAGTGCTTCTGGCTTACTTGTGAAGGCAGAGACAAATATTAGCAGTAGATATTTGAACTATTTACTTATTTTCAAGCACTCACTGTGGCTGAGCTCCTTTCAGTCTAAATATGTTTGTCCATTCCATTGAATGCTACAACAGTCTTGTGATGACCATGTTGCTTTTTTAAAAAAAAAAAATTCGACAATGACTGAGCTTCCCTGTAAGAAATTCTCTCCATTGTGCTTACTGATGCTTTGGCCAGAGACAGATTTTGATGTTGAATTAAAAGAATAAATGGCAAGGAAAAAAAATCATCCAAGAGTGAAGTGCCTTGTCAGACAGATTTGAAGGCACTTTTCAGCTAAGAAGTAGAATTTAGTGCCATCATGTAGTCAAATGACATTTTCCTTGTTTAGGAAGCTGAAGAATGACACATGCATCTCTTTTTTCCAGAAGTCCCACACAGCAGATGAGTGTAATCATTTGATTGATGACCCCTGTGTAGTGGGATTGAGGTGCTGTTCATTTGCCACTTTAAAAAGACATATCATTTCCTGAGCTGGTCTCTTTCAATGCAGTAACCTTTCCAGAAGTATTTGTGTTCCTACTTCCATACGTTCATAGTGGTCCTCTCCTCCTACTGTCACAGGTACATTCAGAGTTAATGGGAGTTTCTCTTGCACTGGTGCTTTTTCTGGCCAGAGGCAAGAATCAAGCAACTTCCAGCACAACTTGTCATCAATGGCATTGATTGTGCCTTTAACTTAATTAGTTTGGAGGCTTGCAAATATTGATAGCTTGAGGAACGGGTTTTGTTTTAGCACTAGGTGTTTAATATGAACACAGACCAAAACCAGCCATTCTTGAGCAAGGATACATGTAAGCTTTTTCCAAGTACCACTGCTTTCCAGGTGGAAAAAGGGAAAAAAGAGCATTACATTGTGGTCATTGTACTGTATCAACATTTCAGTGCATCTGCTCTCTGATGGGTTTTCCACTTGCACTGTGAAGTGTGGAGCTGAAAGGGTTTTGTGCTTTTTTTCCTCTTCTGATTTGCCATAAAACCTCAAGCTGTTATAAAAAGTGGGCTAGTTACGTGTTTGTATTTTTCCAATAAAGACAAGGCATTTGTTTGGGAGCAGTGTGGGCAGACCTCAGGGAGGACCAGAAGCTCAGGCCATAAGAACAGCCTGAGGCTGTGCCTGCATGGTTGCACTCTGCAGGTTGAGCACTGCTGTTCTCAGGAAGGGTGAGCAAATCTCTAAGGATGAGTCTGTGCTGGCAAACACCTCTGGCACAGGGGTACCAAAGCACTGCTTGCTTCATGCACCAGCCATGATTTTGGCCTAGCTATGAAAAGCCTCATGGCTATAGCTCCTTATATACTAATTTTTGAAAGTGCACTGCATGAGATTTCCTGTGAGATCAAGGAAGTGTTAGCAGTATGAGACAGGGCTTTAGAAGTTATAAAATTCTGATGTTTTAATTAGAGATGCCATTGCAAAAGTGGTGCTTTATTGCCCTGTGCCACTCTCCTCATTCTCCCAAAGCTGCTATTATGAGGTAGGTCCTTGATAGAAGTTTCATGCTAAATAAAGTGTACTGTGTGTTCAGTTTCTTCCTAAGGAGATCTTCCTTTGTAAGGAAGGACAAACTGCATATTTGAAGATAACTCAACAGAAGGATTCAACCAATATTCCCTGTAGGACCAGCTGGTATTCACTTGCCATAAAGCATTATTTTCTCCAGTTGTAGGTTTGTTGAGATTTTTGATCTTCCATCAGTTGCTCAGCAAGAGGCCAAAACAAACAATAAGGGTTTAAAGAGGTTCTAACTCTAGGAGAGCTGCTGGTTTTCTAAGGTTAGGGTTGCTGTACTCAAGCACCGTTGCACATTGCAGTCTGGTGCCAGATTTGGCAATGAGCTGAGTACCTCTAACATCTCCTAGTGATTTTCAGTGTTAAGTCCCAGTTAAAGAGAGATTTTACATTGCAAAATCTGTTTTTATCAAAGAGTGGTGTATTGGATGTTGATACAGTGGGAGAAAAATAAATAGATACGGTATCGCTGGATATATACAGAGTTCAAACCTCCTAGGTTTAAACTGTGTGCCACATAGCCAGGTATTCTCATCAGACATTTCTAGAGGGGGAGAATGAACAAACAAAATTCAGCTTAATGAAATGTAGCAGCTGTCACAAAGGAAATCAATGGGATATGTACAACTGGCCTTTTAGTAATGCATAATTACTGTAAGGCTTCTAATTAGTTTCCTTTTTACAGTGCATCTTTTAATACCAATTTGTAAGTGTCTAAGAAGGAAGGTTTGCATTTTGTTTCTTTTTTGTAACCTCAGGATAGAACTAAGAAGCCGTGAGCACATACCCTTATTTGGGTAAAATCTCCCTCTGCAGTTTATTAACATTTATTTGCATTGAACATACAGTCTGTGGTTCCATATAACTACATAATGAAAGGCACCACCATCATAGGATTTGTCTTTTGTGCTCAGCAGGGTCTTGCTCTTCTCTTAATGTCCAATTGTAGTCACTGCTGGGGACATTAAAGGTCCACTGTGTCTAATATTCTGTGACCCAGGATGGTTGCTGTTTACAGGCTGGTAATTAGAGGGTTTGGCTTTGCAAGTACAGATACCCTGACATCACAGAGAGCATGAAGCTGTGCATCTCAGCACAGTCTGCCTTCTTGCCTTCCTTCTGCCACGTTCTTCCTCCCTCATTTGATCTTAGCCTACAAACAAGCAAGCTGTGCTTTATGAAACCTTTCTCTTCATCTAATTTGAGTTACTTTTGTCCTTCTCCTGGTGCATCTGTGTGCTTGTGCTGTCCAGTCGTTAGGTCTAAGCAACCACAGCATTGTTTTGGTGCCATGCTGTGCATGGTTTTGAGGTATGTTTGGGCTCCAAGCCCGGCAGTTTTATTTTGCAAGAAGCTCAGCTGAGCTGCATTTGGAAGGTAGTCCCAGGAGAGGTAGTTATTTAGCTTGGGAAGCAAGGACAGGGTCTTCAAGCGAGGTCATTATTTAATAGATGTTCAGTTCTTTATGGATAGGTGATATCTCTATGGATAATCTCATGTGATTTTGGGCAAAATGGGAATAATCCTTGGGGTAGTTTCTTCTACTTTAAGTGGGGAGAGAAACTAGAGAGTATCTGGGCTCCCTACTTGGCTGCATGTTAAAGGTAGAAGTGGAATGGGATGGGATGAAACTACATCAAAACTTTCCTATTTCCCTTTGCAAGTCCTGACCCTTATCAGGATCCCCGGGATCTCAGGTGAAGCCTACCAGTCCATCAGCTCCCAAGCACACCTGTCCCATGCCTTCTGCATTTTGAAGGTTCTCTCTCAGGGCTAACCCTCCTCCAGCTGGTCACTGAGAGACTTCCCTGGAGGTTTGGCACAGCTGTTTCTTCTATGCTGGAGCTTCATCAGACCACAAAGTCATTGGACCAGGTGCCAAAGCCCCGTAAATCACAAAGGCTCTGCTTAAATATAAAGACAGAGGCCTATCCTTGTTATGTGTGCCTGCTTTCCCACAGCTCCCAATTCCCTTGCCCAACTTTCCCCAGTTGGCATCTCTGTCTCACTAGGCACTGTTGCTATAACAGCTGTTTTGTTTCATTTAAACACCTACCTCAGCTCCTGTCCAAAATGCAAACATTTCATTAGCACCTCATCTCCTTGGCTTCAGCCCACAGCACTCGGCCATAATGAAGTGCTGCACTCAGAAATATAATGTGGGGAACACTTGATTAATGCACTGAGACAGGTGAGGGGAATGACCCTCTGGGAAAAGCAGGGGACTAAATTAATCTCGGATGTAATGCCAACAAAGACAGTCTACCAGCTTTGTTCAGATACATGATAAGGACGTGACCCAAAGTCCTTGGAAATCTTCCCAGAGCTTTTGTGTTTGACCCCAAACCCAAAGTGATGTGAAGTGGCTGGTTTCAGGTTAGTCACTTCAAGAGGATGGATGCTCAGCATTGGGTGGGGAGTGCACATGGTGCAGGAAGCAGTGCATTAGGCATAACTGGTGTTCTCTCTCAAACTGGCACACACACATTTGTGCATATTTCACACAAAAGAATGAATGCATTAGATAAAATACTTTTTCTGGGGGAAAGTCTTTGTAGCAGATGTTTCAGTGTAATACAAATATTTCAGCATCTGTTTCATGTTCTGATGAATAGACATTACCTTTCTGTCCAGAGCCAGGAGCTGGATCTGCTGCAAAGACATTTTCCACCATTCAGATATTGATAAAAGTATGCAGGATGTTGTTTAGCAGAGAATTTAAGACACCAGGAGCTGAGTTAAATGGAGGTAAGGCAAATTGTGTGATAACATTGAAAGGGGAGAAAAATCCTCATTTTTCTGCTTTCTAGACATAAAAGGTCTTTACAAGAAAAGACCATGTTGTGTAGAAGCTGCACCACAAAACAATCAATCTTTTTTGTCACTGGAAAAGAATACCACCTATTTTTTTGCCTATGAAGAGATAAGCTACTGAATTATACTACAGAATTTTATTAAGAGCTGCAGAGATCAGGCCTCCAAATTCTAAAACACAGAAAAAATGCCAGATTTAAATGCTATGGATTTTCCAGTTTCTTCTAAACTACTAATTTCAACCATTTTGTTGTATGTACATATCAAATGTGTTAAGATAAGCTTTAGACTCTTCAGGAAAATAAGTTTAAGAATCAGTTTAAAAAATTGCTTCATGGTTATCAAGTTCCACTTAAAACCAAATGAGTGAGTCATTCTGCTTATGGGATAGGAGGTTTGGCGTAGGAACAAATGAGTTAATTGACCATGAATAAATGTAACTGTGAGAGTAGGAGCTTTGTGCTGTCAGAGCAGCCCAATTATGGTGCAGTCTCCCAACAGGAAACCTGGTGGTGTGAGAAACCTTCCAAACTCAAGGAAGGTGTCTTCGCTGGGATTAAAAGCACTAGCACTGGCAGTTCTAGCTGTCTTTGCTTCTCCTCCAACCTTGCTGTAATTGAAATGCTTGTTAAGGTCATGTGGATGTACCAATAAATTCTAGTTTGATGTGATCATATCTCTTACTGCTCATTTGCACCTGACCATGACTGGTGAGTGAGTCAGGATGCTCTGTGCCACACTTTGCCATTGGAACACTCCTCCTGAAGGCTCTGCTGGAGAGTGGGCTATGCCACAGCTTCTTTCCACCCATGGCTTTAGCAATGGTTTCAGGAGTAAATATGTGCTCAGCATACAGAAAATTATTACAAACAGCAATTCCATCTTGAAGGGCAGGTTGGTTTCTGCAGTCAGCATATAGCTGGCAGTGGAGGTGTGTGTCTCTGTGGGGTAGACCTGCCTGGTGACTAGACCCTAACTAGTTGAAGAAAGCATGATCAAAGTAGCTTATTTTTTATCCTATTCCTCAGCACAGTCAGTTCTATCAACTGGTACAGCTGGTCTCATTTAAAAATGTTAGCTGAAAAGTGTTTGAGTCAGCTGTGGCTAGTAATGAAGTGGAGGGTTTAGGCTGGGAAAAGCCTTCAGTTTGGGTAAATTCTACTGCAGTAATTTTGCAGTTCATGAGACCAGTACAGTTTTGTGTGATCCTATGTGCGCATCCAGATTAACCTGTGGGAAGTTATCCATGGGAGAGCTCTTTGTGTGTGGCAGCCCAGTGCAGAAGGTGCACTGTAGGAGGGGGCTGAAGCAATTTCTGCAGGGCTAACTCCGTCCTGAATGCAGTGATTTGAAATGTAGTGTCTTATCTAAATCTCGATGGGCACCTGCTGCTGCTCTGGATGAAATGGTGTAATTCAGCTATCTCTGCGTCTTCATGGCTGCCTGCCAGAGGTTATGTGGTGGGAAATGTTTTAGGGAGCATAGCCTTTGCAGATACTAAATACCTTCCTTGAGTGCCCCAGCCCTACTTTTGAGTTCTGGTGTTGCAGATGGGTTTTCCCTGCATGTTTCCTTAACTGTCATCTTCCTCCTACCTCTCCTTCCCCACCTGCCCTCATTCCTTCTTCTTCCAAGCCCAGAGCTGGTGATTATGGAAGCAGAAAAGCGCCGTTCCCCAGTTGCATTTATAATAAAATCAGTATCTCCTCCCTGTCCCATCTGGTGGTATAAAAATTGTCCTGCTCCATTGTGGGCTGCCCCAATGGGTGGAGGAAGGAGATGCTGTCGTCCCCCTGTAAACTGTTGCGTGTGGAGGAGGGGACTAATCATATGACAGAGGTCTCTGGTGCTTTAGGTTTGTTGGAGCTTTTCCTCACTCCATCCCTCTGCCTTGCAGGCCATGGTGGAGACAGTGAACAACCTGCTGCAGCCTCAGGCTCTGAACGCCTGGAGGGACCTGAATGCCAGCGAGCAGCAGCGTGCAGCCACCAAGCTGCTGGACACGGTGGAGGACAGTGCCTTCGTGCTGGCTGACAACCTGCTGAAGACAGACATCGTCCGGGAGAACACTGACAACATCCGTAAGGGGCAAATCCCAGCATAGCGGGAGCAGCCAGTGGAAGAGTAAAGGCTGCAAAGCCCAGCTTTGGTCCTGGTCTCCCTAGATTAATTGGAGACCAATTTGTTAGATAGGTCTTGGGCCTCTGTCTGAAGGACTTCAAAGTCTTTCCAAAAGAGCCTAAAGGAATAAGGCAGCTCTCTGCCCTTGAAATCCCATGGAAAGTGAGCACCTGACCTGCCTTTATTACTCCCGGCTTTGAGGGTATAATCTGGGCTAGAGCAATGAGAGCACTGCTTCACAGGGGAATTGTTCATCGTAAAGCAGTTGTGTTTCATTTCATACAAATTTGTGTCTTTATTCAGCTGATTGTTGATTTTAATTAAAAAACAAGCATGATGGAAAGCACCAGCACTCCCACTGCGCATATGTAAAATGAGAACAACTCTTCTTTCTATTTCTATGAATACAGATCCTGAGCACTGATAACATTTACAGAAAGTACCAATCGCCAGTGGCAAAGAGCTAGTATTCTCAGATTTTCATTTTAACCATTGTCCTTAATATCCTGAGGTTCTTGTTTACAAGAACTGGTTGTCTTTTGTCTTCCACAGAGAGTAGAATTTATTTGCACTTTTTTAAAAATTAAATTTAAAACTTCTTCAGGGCAAAGATTTAAAAAGAAACAGGAGCCCAAACACATTCTAGCATGCAGCACTGTAAGTTGATTCCCCTCCTCTCAGCTGGTCTGGAACACCATTTTGTAGCTTGGAAATACCATGTTGGTGATTATTTCAGCAGGGATTTTTTTCTTAGTGTCTGTCTCTTTTGCACACAGAGCTGGAAGTTGCGAGACTAAGCACAGATGGGAATCTGGAAGATCTGAAGTTTCCCCAGAGCATGGGCCATGGGAGTGCCATTCAGCTGTCAGCAAATACCTTGAAGCAAAATGGTCGAAATGGTAGGTCTGGCACTTCAGGTCATGCCTTAGGCATTGTTTGGTGTTTAACCATTATAAGTAAAGTATTAATGGCTATGTTAATATTTAAATTAATGGGTAGCGTCATTTGCTCATGCCCTTGACTGCGAGCTATGTTGGCTGACTGGGAATGTATTATATTGCTAAGTGATTTGCAGCCTTCAAAAGTATTTTATGATGGTAAAAATGCATCGGATCCTTAAATTATGGGGCTTCTGGGGCACAGTGCTGAATCTAGAGAAGTGCTTTTAACTGCTGAGTTTTGCAGTAGGAGGCTTCAGATGGGATAAGAGGCTCATTTTAGTAAACTGCTTCACAGCAGGGCACTGTACAAATATCTGAAAAAGCAGAGGGAAGAAACAATGGCAGCAAATATTACTAATGAGCCAACATGGCAGAAAAAGTTGATTAACTGTTATAAGTCTAAATCTTTAGTGCCTTTCTGTAACTTATGACCCTCCTGATACAGCGTAAATTTTAGATGATGTTATATGTGAATGGTCTTCATCCTGCCAAGCCATTTAATTCCAGATCAGGAGTTTGAGCAGACACATTTGTTGATCTCTACATCATCACTGTAAACCAACTTCAAACTCAGGCTTCTACTGGTGGGCCCAACATGCTCCTATTTCTGAGTTCCTTTAAAATTTAATCTGTGTACAGGGGCTAACATTCATATACAGGCTTTGGTCACTGCAGGCAAAACACAGAATTACTGGCTTGGGTTGGAAAATACCTTTAAGATCATCTGGTTCCAAGCCCCTTGCCATGAGCAGGGACACTCCCTACTAAATTAAGTTTCTCAAGCCCAATCCAACCTTGAACACTTCCAGAGATAGGGCATCCCCAGCTTCTCTGGGCAATCTGTGCCATTCACCCTCCTCTGTGTAAAGAATAAAGAACATGGAGTCATAGGGCAACATTACAACCAGACCAGATGTGTTAAAATTTCCAAAAGTTTTCGACAAAGTTTTGTCTGGTGGTTCAGAAAGAAAGTCTTGCTTTTGACTTGCTTGCAGATAGAATTTGAGGAGAAGTATTTATTTTAGAGACAGTTTAAAACTCCAACAGAGCAGGACTTTACTCTGCTATCTGTTGGCAGCAATGAAAAGGAAGTTTTGTATTTCTAAACATGGTATCACTGGAATTCTCTTCAAAGCAGAACTCCATCAATTTGCACCAGCTTGACACATGCCCAGAGGTCATCAAAGAGCTACAAATAAAAGTATTATGGAAGGATTTAGGTTGGGAGGAACCTTTGGAGTCATCAGTGCCTCACCTTCCTCAGATGCTGTGGTGATTCATATAGAAACAATAACATACCTCTCCACAGCTAATACATATAAAGGTGAACTAATCACATTCCATACTTATTTATAGGCTGTGAAATAATGTGCAAAACAGAAGGCAAGCTGGATGGTTTCAGTTAAAAGCAGTTGCTGGTAGACTTGGTTTTCTGCAGGCTCTCTATTGGTGTTTTTCTGATTATCTGATTGGCAAATGAAGAGAATAAATGTATTTTTAAATAAAATTTCTGAAATTTTGTTTTACCTCTCATGTGTGATTGGACTTGTGTTGAAAAGATTTTGATTTCTTTTCCCAGATTTGTCCTTACACTTTTCTGAGATAGTCTTAATTTGTTACCAGGCTAAATTACAGTTTTATACTGCATCTGTGCAACATGTCAGCTTGAAACATGTTTCCCAGGTATATCCAGGAGAATAAAGTGATGTCAGGTGGGAAACGGACCACCTGGCCTCTTTCTTTCTGAAGCTAGTTACATTTACTGATGCCAAAACTAAGCCCACCTTCCCTGTCTGTCTTCTGCTCATGTGTTTGCTTATAAAAGTTTCTTTTGGAAAAGCAACTCTGCCCTTCTTATCATAGGACTGGTTGTTGCACTTCTTGGTGCTCATTGGAATTGGCAAGAGGTGGGTTTTCATATGCCACATGTTGGTCCTTTCACATTTTCTCAGACCAGTTTTGAAGTTGGTTAAGAGAAAAGATTTGCAATCTGAACAATAAAAAGCCACCCCAGTGATTCGACCTGCCTGTCTAATCTCTTACCTCTCTTGTAGGTGAGATCAGGGTGGCTTTTGTGCTGTACAACAACCTGGGCACCTATCTCTCCACGGAGAATGCCAGCATGAAGTTGGGAACAGAGGCGATGTCAACCAATCACTCCGTCATTGTCAACTCCCCTGTCATCACGGCAGCAATAAATAAAGAGTTCAGCAATAAGGTTTACCTGGCTGATCCTGTGGTGTTTACTGTCAAGCACATCAAGGTATGTGAGTTCAAAAACCACTTCTCTTTTTTTTTTTTTTTTGTTTCTGAAATGAAATGATGCAAAAGTTGGCTGCTGTGAGGCCCCCAGCAATCCCTGATTAGATTTTGAATTATACTTTTGTTCCTTTGCACTTTGTGTTATTTATGGAGAAGGTCTCTTTTACATTGCATTAATAGAAGTAAAGAAAGTGTTTCCTTTGAGCTGATGTCCATTGCTTGGTTGCTGACACGCATCATTCTGTAATTAAAAACTACCAATAAATTAGAATAAACCATAATATTATTTTATCATGGTGGCAGGGGATGTTAGAGGAAAGTGGAATTACAGTGAAGGAGGATACCTAGTCCTCCTATTAGCCAAGCTCAGTTGTTGCAAAAGTTGATTGCTTAAAGCAATTAATTTCTCTGCTCTGCAATGCAAATGAAGCAGTCTGGTTTTGAAGAGCTGGATTTAGTCAATGTCTGAAATTAATCAAGAACAAAGAACTAAGTTTGCATTAGCAAAGAGTGCAGCAACAATCTAACTTTCTCTGGTATTGGCAAGTAATACTTGATGTATAAACCACTGCTGATTATTTATCTAAAATTAAAGGGTGAGAGTTACAAAGAGCCTCAATAGCATTTAGTAATCTCTGAGAGCCTATTGTTGTTACTGCATTTATTAATTTCTTCCCTGCAGCAGTCAGAAGAAAATTTTAACCCAAACTGTTCATTCTGGAGCTACACGAAGCGTACAATGACAGGGTATTGGTCCACCCAGGGCTGTCGCCTGCTGACAACTAACAAGACACACACCACGTGCTCCTGCAACCATCTCACCAATTTTGCAGTCCTGATGGCACATGTGGAAGTTAAGGTAGGCATTGCAGATTCTCAGGCTGCCAATGCACTGGGCAGGAAAAGTGGTCAGTGTGTGACACCATTTTGTTACCACTAATGGAGCCGAGTAGGGACGTTGCTGTGTGACAGTAATTCTGAAAGTAGAAACCATCTGGTGTCAGTCTTCCTTCTGCTCTGTGGTGAAACAGGAAGTAGTCACACCAACACAAAGGCTGTCTTAGGCTCATAGCGTGGGCAGTTCTGAGCTGGGGTTGGTAAGGTTTAGCTGTTGCCATATCCTTTTCTGACTGGTGCAGGACATCTCCTGGCTGGGTTCTTTCTCATCAGGTCCTCCCTGTGCCACTAGGGAGTAGTGAGCTGGGGGGACAGAAGTGTGCAGTCTGCCTCATGGGGTGCAGGTTGGGTGCCCTGCTGGCAGCAGCTGCAGATACACTGCCACATGTGTTGGTGTGAGGGGCGTGTGTGGAGTCAACAGTGTTTTCCTCCTTCCAGCTAGGGGGAAAATATATTGTCAGAGTGTGACACATGAGAGGGAAGCTTCTGATACCATCCTGTAGACTGGGCATCCACTTGTACTGAGGCCAGTACATGACCAGCTGGTTCCCTTGCTGCATTTATATCCATGGTGTAAATCTGGCTTTCCACATGACTAACGCCACTCGAACAAAAGAAGTTAATACTGAAAGTAGATGTTCCTCATGGTAGCAGTGATTTTGGGAGTGAAGCACACATTTGGGATTTTACTCAAGAACAGGAGAATGGTTGAGATGGTCCTCCATTTCCTGAACTGCCTTGGCTGTCTTTGGTTGAGAACAGTCTAAACTGCTGGAGAAAGAAGAGAAGGTCTTGATGCCCAAAAGATTTTGGCCTAGTCATTTTCTTCATTGTGGTATGTCCATTTAATGTGTCTGGTACAGCAGCAAAATACAGAGCTCTTAGCTAGATTTGGAACTGGCATCTTCCATGCAGGCAGAACTTTTCAGAATCACTTCCATGGCCAGCGTAACCACCAAAGCTATTATGGTTTTTAAACTGTTTCTTCTCAAGTAGTCTTCCAGTGTCACTGCTTTGTGTATCTTTGTTCCATTTAATCTGAAGAGGAATGTGAAGAGCTACAATAAAATATATATTAAATAAGCATCATGCATGACAAAAGCTCTGCAAAAAAAGAAATGGGAGTCTAGGAGCACATTTCCCACAACAGCTGCGTCCAGCTGAGTGGAGCAGGATATACCTGTTGCTCCTGCAAGTTGTGGTAATGACTTTATTCTGCAGAAGTCATTTCTAGTCCAGGAAACTTGTCATTAAATGTATGTGGCTTTGTCCTGGGAGATGCCTGAAGAAAGAACCTATTCAGACCACATATTTACAGGTTAATGGCATTCTGCAGTCCAGGTCTGGTTTTGCCAGTTTCCTACAACTGCTTGAATTTTCATAAGAGATGGGTGTTTGGCTCATTATCACGCACCTGGAATTAACAGATATGCCTGAGTTGCTGAAGTCAGAGGCTGCAGCTGGGAAATACAGGTAGTGATCCACTCCACTGGTGTGAACGGGATGATCCCTACCACATGGTGCAGATACAGCCCAGTGCTCAGCAAGCCTCTTCTCAAATTGCAAATAGGTCAGCCTTGTCTGCACTTGCCATCCAAACCTTGTGAGACAAGCAGAGCTGCTGTTACCTCATCTTGCAGGAAGAGTATGTAGGACCCTTCCTCCATGTTCACCCAGCAGGCTGGAAAGAGCTGCATCTGGAAGCTTCCTGAGTACCAAGCCAGTGTGCTATTAGCTAGTGGCTGTTTCTGGGTGTTAACAAGTGCCCTCAAGACTTTCAGGTCATGTTTTATCATTTGGCTGCAATCAAAGTACCATTGCTGTAAGAGCCAAATTGGCTCCACTTTGTTGACTCTGATACAACCAGACAGCTTCCTGGCATGTCCACTTCAGTGATCATCCTGGCCTGAGGGCAAAGGCAGGGCAGGGCTTCCTCCCACATAATACAGACACATATTTCAGATATAAATATGCAAACATTCACAATGCATGCCACCAGCTGTTTGTCACCTTGCTCTTCCTGGTGACACTGTCTCGCTCCATGGTGGACCTGACCGTGTGGCTCTTGGCATAGAAGGTGGCTTGTATGACATTCCTTATGCTACTGTAATCAGTTGATTTTAAAATCTTGGCAGCACAATACCTGCTGGTTTGAAAAAGTGGAGGTTTAACAACAAATGGGGGTTGTTGTCATTCATTGATTTATGCTAACTGCCCATAGATATGCTTTTGAGCCATTATTTTCTCTTGTGTCTGGTTCAAAAAGGCATTCCTTGGTTATTCCAAGTGTTCTTGGAGGTGGATTGATCCTTGGGGAAATGATGCTGTGTGCTTCTGCAAGACCTCTTAGACCAGTGTTCTGGCAATGACCAGGATCTCTAAAAAGGACTGTTGTACTTTAATATTCTGGGAGTTTTGCAACAGAAGCAATTTCCTCCCGTGATTGAGATTTGTAGTTTCCTGACTTCAGTTGTTTGAATTTTTGGATCCATAGGGAACATCCTTTGGTGTAAGGAGTATCCGTATCCACAGCACCCTGCCTTATGAGACTGAGCACTGAGCATCATGGGAAGCAGACATCATAGTTCTGCTCCTTAATCAAAGCCAGCGCCAATTTGATAAGTGTCACATCTGCTCATGAATGATCTCCCTGCCTGGTAACATGGTATGAGGGCGTTTTCTCCAGAGGGGACCTCGGTGGCTGCTCTGTGAAAAGTTCTAGGCTAAGGTTTAATTATTAGCAGAGTATGTGTAGCAAGGTGGAGCTGGAAGGTAGCACCGCTGAGGAGAGGTGATTGATGGCCATCTGGCTCTCCAGCATGAAAAAGCAATATGTCTTTGTCCAAAGGGACAGAAAATGCCACCAGCTGACCAGCAGGGATTTATTTGTGTGCTTGAAGAGTAGAAGTTGCTGGGATCAATTCTGGTCTGACTAGGACAGTACCTGATTAAGAGGAGAATTTAATTTGAAGATGCTTTCTGCCTGTTAAAGTAAGTTGGGCTCAGAGTTTCTTACTCACCTGCTGGGCTAAAATAACAGTGTCCAAGACCAAGAGCTGGCCATCCACACAAGCAGGATGCATAACTACTGGGAAGAGCAGTGGACCCTCACCTGTAGGTCCCCCTCCAGCCACTGTCTATAAAAATGTGGTGGTTCTCATGCTGTGGAACAAAGCCCATTGTTAAATAAGCCATCCTACCTATGTAATTGCTGTAGAATTATTCAGAATTTACAAGTTGTTTTTTATAAGCTTGTGCTTTGCATCATACTAATTATAGCAGATGCATCTTAAATGTATCATGGGAAAATTATGCAGCCAGAAAACAAGTTCAGAGCTGGTGGGAAAATGCAATTAAAAAAAACACCCAAACCAGAATAAGCAAAGATACCCCCCGGGTAGATAAATGTTGCTTATCAGTATGTAGTCAGTGCCAGATCTTAGTCTTCCTTTTTAAATACAAATAGAAAGGAGGAAAAAAAGGAAAGGTGTTTTGACTGTTGAAACTCATAGGACAGTTTCAGGTGTTTTTCTTTGCCACAAAACATGTTACACTGTGCTAATTATTTGGGGAGTGGAAGCATAAGGCCAGCTAAGAAGAGAAAGGGATAAAATATATGAAGTATAAGCAGAATGCAGCAGTCCATTGCCTAAAGCAGTACAGGAGCAACTTGGAGTTATTGCAGGCTGATCTTGTGTGTTTTAAGTTTCATGTGCAAGTCACATAGCTCACACCGGCAAAAAACTTTATCCAGAAACTCACATTTCTGGCAGCTTGGCTGGGTGGATGGCTACACTGAGTTTTGCACAACTGCTGTACTTTGTTTCTTGGGTTGGAGATGCCACGTGAGCAATAAGAGCTGCCTAAATCCAGCCATCATGGGACAGCAGGGTGATGGATGCCATTATTATTCCTAAGACTCACCTCCTCTCCACGACCAGATGTCACCTCAGCTGCCTCTCAGTTGCAATGGGGTTGGTGAGCACAGTGGCAATAGTGGGCTCTTTCCACACACTGTATGTGCAGTAGTGTCTGTGACACATGGTGAGGTGAGGTCTGTACCCATTTCTCTGTGTACACCTGCCCCCATACAGCTTTGTTCTGGCCATGGGTGCTTCTAGGACTTAGAATGGCTGCTGCTTCTGGCAGTTGCTGGAAGGCCACTGCATTTCTGGGGAGAAGCTTGTGGGAGAGAGTTCTCCTGGGAGGCCTTTATCTTGCTGAGAAAGGCAGAAGAGGAGGAAGCTTATCTGTATTACCCATGCAGAATATGAAGGCAGCTTTGTGGACTAAAGCAAGAGAGAAAAGTTGACTAAACCACCTTGCAGGAATGCTCAGGGATCTCAGTTTTATTGTGAATGGCCAAAGTTAGAAGACAGTAATGTTGCACAGGGGCTTCAGGTGGGAATTTTGCTCTCATTATTCCTGGGTTAGGACCTGATGGTGCCAGTGATGACATCACCTTTGCAGAGTCCAGAGTAGATGCATTCCAGGCCCATAGGTGCTGTATTCACAGTGGAGCACAGCTGCCTATCTCCCTTGGTGCATCCTTAGGGAAGATTGAGAGGATGGGTGCTAAAGCAAAGGGATCCCCCAGCTCATATTCCTCTTGGCCACAGAAGGGGAAAAGCTCTCTTAAAACCTCTCATGCTTTCATAGCCACAGCAGGTGATGCCTTTTGCCAGCTCGGATGCACTTCAGGAATCCTTGGGGTTTCCTCCCAGTCCATGTACCCCTGCTGGTGCTTTTGACACATCTACAAAACCATCTGCGTCTTCAGTAGCCCTTTGCACATAGTCACAAAGCATTACAGCCAGGTCATAGCAGTAAATCCTCTCTCACTGCCAGAGATGGGGGAAAAAGGGTAGAGAGACCTTGCATGGCCCCAACGAGCTACAAATCCAAGCAGCATCAGCAATGCGCAGAAGTTCAAACCTGTCCCACTTGGGTCTCTGCCCAGCCCAGCGCTCTGCCAGCTCCCACCAGGCACCGAGTGGTCATATTTGAGCTAGTTGATGACATTCTGCTTTTATTTACTGCTTGCTTATTCTTCCACCCCCAAAGATATTACTTCTGCCATTCCTGGAGGGACAGATTAGGCAAAAGAATGTGTCCTTTGCTGCTGGCAGCTTGGTTTGGCTGCTGTTTTCTTCTACTGATGTTTTTAATAAGGGAGGAAATGGCTGTTCATCTCAGGGAGAGCCATTCTGTCATACACTGACGTTCCCTGGGATTTGTTTTTATTAGCTCAGCCCTGGTGTACAGGCACTGCCAGAGCTGCTCATTGATTTTCCCAGCCTGGATAATATCAGGACTGCTCACCCTGCTGTGGTTGCTACCAGTGCTCCTGTAACTCCTGCACAAAATCCCTATCAGCAATCTCCTCTTACTGCTCTTGGCCCCACTGGAACAAAACTAAGTCTTTATTCCAAAGCCATAGGCATCTCCTTTTGCTGGGCTTTAGGTTGGGTTCATACCTAAATCATAAATGTAAAACATACTTAGTATAGAAGCCCTGTCACTGAAGTGTGTTGTTTCATTTTTTTTCTATTACTCAATTAGTTGTTCCTGTGCTGAAAATAATCTGTGTGTCAGCTTATTCTGTGAACTGAGTGTACCTTAGTGGTAACAAACCTCAGTGTCTTGCATGCTGTGCCATGTAGCACCAGTCTGGAGAGCCATGGTGCATTGGGAAAGGAGTTTTTGGTTGATGCTGTTGGGAAATTGTCTCTTGGACTTACATCTGGTATTTTTCATGGGCTCTTCTGGTTGCCCAAGTATTTGGGAAGATCATTGAGAAGCAAGAGGTGACTGTAGTCCGTACACTGGTGGTCTCAGATGTATGTTGCATGCTTTAGAGACTCTAGGGCTTTCATTGTGCTGGAAAGGTATCTCAGGGATCTTCTGGGAATGGCAGATCCCAGAGGGTCATGATCAGTGGCACAGAGTCCAGTTGGACCTGAGCAGGAAGATCAGACCAGACAACTCCACTGGTGGTCCTTTCCAACCTTCACCATGCTGTGATTCAGCAGTTGGCAGGCACATCAAAGCTGTTTTGTCCTCAGTCAAGGAGTTTTGAACAGTGCTGGACAGTGTAAAGAGAAGATTTTCTCTTCTTGCAGTTTTCTGTGGTTAAGAGACCAGGCTTGAAGGCTGAGACCTACATACAAAATCCTGGTGTGCACTGTATCATATTTAACCCTGGAACTCCATGTACCAACTGTGTAAGCCAGGTTGTGCTGCTCCTTGTTTGTCACACAGCGATCAGGTGATGGCAAGGACAAGCTCTTGGCATTGGGAGAGGTTGCCACTATTGTTCCTTTCCCCATATTATTCTGATTGCTGTACCAGAGTAAGTAATTTACCAGTTTCAGTCTCCAGCAAAAAGCAAGTTGCCTTTTGTTGTACTTGCTGGTGTACAAGCTCTGGATGTGCCTGCCCTGAGGGAGCAGTTGGTACTGCCATGGGAAGGATGCCAGTGTTTATCAAATCTTCCCTGATCCTTTGGCTCTGCAGTAGCACCTGAAATTGGGCATCCCAAATAGGCTGGAGTGTACCCAGCCTTTAAAATTCAGCTCACTTCTTCTTGTGGACTTTACTAGAAAAGCTACAAATTCATATTTTTTCCCCCGGGGTGTTTTTAAACTGCTCTTGTTCCCAGTTTATTGTTATTATTCCTTTCTGTTTGTTCTTCTGTAAGCTTGTTGAGTTTGAGGAGGGAGTTTGTAATTATATGGAGAAGTTGTTTTTATGGTTGTTTCCCAGCACTCCAGGGATAAGTGTTATGTACATAAAATCATTATCATCTTTACCATTAATATTAAAAAGAAAAGCAGTAAGAGTGATGATAATAATAATACTAATAGTAATAATAATAATACAGCAATGAAGCATGTTTATTGCTAAGCGTGGTGAGCTTCTTGGGCAGGTAGGCCTTCCCTGAAGAAGACAAAGAACCTAGATGGTAGGATCCCTCTACAAGAGCAAAACCACCTGTAATTCCTGCATCATGTCTAAAATTCAGCAGAATCGTGCTATTGTGATAAGAGGTGCAGCAGCTGGGACCTGCGAGACTTACCTTAGCTACGGGGAGAAACCCTTGGAGAATTTTCCCTGCGCCATGGTAAATTTGTCTTCAGATGGATGAATCTGGCCACATCTGGGTAGGGTGCATACATCTGTTCAAAGTCTGCCTAGTTTCTTTCTCCCTGCATCCACCTTCATTAGCTGCCTCGTCCTGTTGCCCAGCCCAAGAGCTCTTAGTCCATTCAGCCTGGCAGGCCAGTCTAATCAGATGAAGGTTTGTTCAGGGAGATGTTCTCCTGCCGTTCCCCTGCAGCCTCAGTCAAAAGAAAGAATGATTTGCAAGGTGCAAGGTTTGCATTAACATTTTTCCGCAGAGTTAAGAGGGATGGATGGGCTGGAAGGACGCTGAGATAAAGCAATGTGCAGCTGCCAGGGAAATTATGTGCTTCATCTTGTCAGGTTTCTGGGCGCTGCTGGATGAGCTGGCTGGAATAGGCATTTCTGTCATGAGCCACAGAAAGCACAAAATGATTTCTTGTCTCCCTGTTGGACTTGTGACCTCTAGTTCTTTAGGTATTGGAAATAGTCGGAAAGAGATACAAGGAGCCCTCCATCTCTCCACCTCCAAGTCTTCCTGGAAACAAAACTTTCAGCATGGAAGGGATGGAGCAGGGAATCACTCCCCATCTTTCATTATCATTTGATGCCCATCACTCATGCTGGTAAAGCCAAAGAGCTGGAAGGTTTGAGATGTTTCTTGTGGGTGCCACCATAGAGTGTATATCGGGAAAGGCCTGACATTTGATACGGCTTTATCACTGGCAAGCAAGACAAACAAAATGGATAAATTAACCACCTTTTCCCTCCATCTGTCATAAGCTTTTATCCCATGGAGAGAAGAATGTTTCCACTTTGCCCTGGCTTTCTCAAGTGTGATACTATTGTATCTGCCAGCCTACATAACACCCAAGTCATTGAAATGCCAGAAATGGTGGAGAATGTGATAACCATTTATAACACAACCTGGTGGACCACAAAGCTGGGCTTTGAGCTGCTCTGGTCTTTGTGAAATGTCCTCAGAGATTTCCAGTCAGTCTTTTTCCCAGCTCATTGATTCTAACCGCTTACACCCAAGCAGTCATCTCGTGATTCACCATGTATTTCTCATGTTTTATTTGCATTTCACTAAGTAATGATATCTATAATTTCACCACATCTGGTGGAAGCTCGGTGGTTACAGGCAAATTTTACAGCCTGAATAAGGAAGCAGGTGGTGGGGATAATCTCACCAGGAGGGTCTCATCACATGCCTCCTCTTTCTGTGAGGGACATGCAGTGTAAGCTCAGGAGCAATGCAGCAGTGTTTTGTCAGCAGAGCCAAGGCTCACCTATCCTGCTTCTCACAAAACTTTGTTGCCTAGCTTTGCACTGGCTTTATTTGCATGGCTTTGAAGTATATCCATGTTGAAAGTTCATCACAGGGAATCAGTGACTTAAAATCACTGTTCTGTTACAGTTTAAAAGCAAATTCGTGTTAAAAAGCTTTTTTTTTTTTTTTTTTTTTCTGGGTAATGTTCTTGGGATCAATCTGACTTCCCAGGAGTTCTAAAATATAACTCCAGGGTTTGAAAAAGAAAAATCAAACTTCCTTTCTCCTTCCCTTGTGGAAAAAGAAAAAAAAAATTAAGCAACCTCTTTCTTTCTAAAGCCTCCAAGCTCATACATCTCTGAACATTTAAAGAGAGTCTTTTTTCACTGTTGGCAAATGGTTGTAATAGGCTTGTAGTTGTTGGACATGATGTTGTTAGCATGAAATGTTTTTTTACACTCGAATCACTCTGTTCAATGGTTCTTTATACAGTGTGTCCAGGCACTCCTCTGCCATGCTTGTGCAAGATTGAGCTGCACACAAGACCAGCCCTGATATCTCAGTATTTTCATCAACAGCACTATGTTTTTGCAAGGGTTTGGGGTTTGAGTCTGTTCAGGGCCCCCTGCAGCTTGCAAGATGCTTTGGAGTCTGTGTTTCAGGTTGCAGCTTTCTTGCTGCAGGGTTCAAGTTTAGGTCCATTTAATCTTTTTGGTACTGATGCCTTGTGTCATAAACAACCTTACTCTTTGTCTGGGATGCATTTGAAGTCATGCATCATGCAGCTGATGAGATTTTTTTGTTTTACCTTCAGCATAGTGATGCAGTCCACGACCTTCTCCTGGACTTCATCACATGGGTTGGCATCCTGCTTTCACTAGTCTGCCTCCTGATCTGCATCTTCACCTTCTGCTTCTTCCGTGGGCTGCAGAGCGACCGCAACACGATTCACAAGAATTTGTGCATCAGCCTCTTCGTGGCAGAGCTCCTCTTCCTCATCGGTATCAACCGGACTGACCAGCCGGTAGGAGGCAAATCCCTTTCTGCTTCTGTCACGGGCTCTTGTCTCAGTGCATCTGCCGTGTCTGACCAGTGAGAAACATTCCAGCACTATCTTCATTCCATGCACGAGTCCTTGCAGGGCTGGACCCCCAGCTGATATCTGTGACCCACATGCTGATGCCTGCTGTGATTTCAGGGGCTGTACGCGTGTTGCTTGTCAGTAATGTGTGTGTATGTTTAATAAGCAGGTTGTAAAAAGGAACTTATACTATGTACATCTTCATGTGTTTATTTGCCTGATTGTTTATGTGCCTACCTTTGTATATTTTAATATCATTTATATATGCAAACATGTGTCTATTTTAAAACCATTCACACATGTTTTCCAAGTGGAAAAAAGTTTTCCTTTGGAGAGGGAGGAACACTCTCATTTTTATTAAGCCTCCAAGTAAGAGTACTCCTGACTGTTGCATTAATTAATCATGGTACAAACACCTTCCCTTGCTCTTTTCAATCCTCACACAGATTGCCTGTGCCGTCTTTGCTGCCCTCCTGCACTTCTTCTTCCTGGCAGCTTTCACCTGGATGTTCCTGGAGGGGGTGCAGCTCTACATCATGCTGGTGGAGGTTTTTGAGAGCGAGCACTCGCGGAGGAAGTATTTCTATTTGGTGGGGTACGGCATGCCTGCACTGATAGTGGCTGTGTCAGCAGCGGTGGACTACCGGAGCTACGGCACAGACAAAGTGTGAGTGACCTTGGCATTGCTTGGAGCTGCTCAGTAGAGATGGGAACGGGGGCAACAAATGGATGTGAGGAGCCCGGAGGATTTGTTCAGGCAGAGCTCAGGCAGAAGGCATGCCTTTGCCTTATCTCTGCGTTTCTTGCAGGGCAAATTCCCCACTATGAAATGATTTGCAAAGGTATTTTCTAGGGAAGTCACTTGAGGGAAAATTTGTCACATCTTTGCATAACATCAGCAGAGGTGACTGTCCTGAGTCTCAGTTGGGTACTCTATCATCAAGGTCCTCCTTCTCAAACCGAAGAGTATTTCTTATTTGGATGAAGATGCTGCTTTCTTCCTCTTTTTTTAAACTGTTCTGTCAAATCAACAGAGCCCACAGGCAAGATAGGTGGTGACTGTGGAGTGCATTAGGCTCTTTGCAAATCAGAACAGCTATATCATTTATCATTATGAATATTCGTGAGTGTTTTCAACATTGCTGAAGCTGGTATGAAAGCACAAGTTAGGTTTTCATGCAGCACCTTCTAATGGAAATCAAGGGGAAGATTGAGCCTTTGATTCTCTTTGCCATTTTTGCTACAATAGGATTAACAATGTGTTTTTATTGACCTTTTTTTTTTCTTCCCTTGTCAGTCTGCCTTTCCAGTCTCACTTTAACTGAGTTAAGGGCTCAGTATGAGGCATATGTAGCAATGAGCCAGTGGTGGTTCTGAAACTCTTTTTTAGCATAGATTGGGTCAATCCATGGCAGCATTTGATCTTCTGTTAGGTTTAACTGCAGATTTTTTTGCCTGAAACCTTAGTATATATGAACCTTTATTACTTGAAAAAGCAGATCTGTAGAGCATTGGAGTTGCTCATGATCCATTACCATGCCAGCAGGCAGGCTTGGATCCCCAGATGGATATTTGTGTTGTGTTCTTCCAATGAGTAAGATAGCAGTGATCTGAATTTGTATAAATGTCAGGGAAAGGAAAGGAAAGGAAAGGAAAGGAAAGGAAAGGAAAGGAAAGGAAAGGAAAGGAAAGGAAAGGAAAGGAAAGGAAAGGAAAGGAAAGGAAAGGAAAGGAAAGGAAAGGAAAGGAAAGGAAAGGAAAGGAAAGGAAAGGAAAGGAAAGGAAAGGAAAGGAAAGGAAAGGAAAGGAAAGGAAAGGAAAGGAAAGGAAAGGAAGGGAAAGGAAAGGAAAGGAAAGGAAAGGAAAGGAAAGGAAAGGAAAGGAAAGGAAAGGAGAAAGGGGAAAGGGGAAAGGGCCCACACAGATAAGGGTAGGAGGGTATAAGTTTTTAAGGATCTCTACTAATTTCTCCAAAATAGTTTTGACTGATTTTTACTGGCCTAGAGGGCAAAGAATAAGCAACACAACAGCCGATTTCCATTTTTGAAGATTTTCCATCAGTTGCCACCTGCTTTCTGCCCCAACAAGCTCTTCTACTCACTCTCCCCTCTTAAGCTTTATGTAAGCACCTATTGAATCAGGTATGGAAACAGTTTGCCTTGTCCCTTTAGACAAATTTATTCTTAACTGTGGTGTTTCTGTGGCGGACAAAGCTCCTCACAGTGGCCTGCATCGGGCATTCAAACATATTCCAGCTGTCTGGAAAGTCAGTTCCTGCATATCTGCCATTGCTGGAGCACTGTCCTAACCTGTCCAGTTTGCAGTGTAGTGTTTGTGGCTACTTTCCACACTGTTCACCCTTTGGCTTTTGCAAACAGTTCTTGGGTGTGCAAATGTTTCCATGGCATGGAAGGTACAGGCAGAATGTTTGGCTGAAATTCACTGAAGGCGAGCACTTTGCTATCTTGGCATTGAAGAGGCAGCAGTCCTGTGTGTGTGCCAGTAAAATATGTCTCCCTCCCCACAGCACAAAGTGGTATTTTTAATGATTAAACATGTATATATAATATTTTGCAAATAAATATTTACAGATATTTGCAAATCTAAAATATTTATTTATAGCTTTTAATTCCAGAATGCACAATTTTATCACGTTCTCATAGAGGAAAATAAAAACCATACAATATGTTTTGTATAACTATCATGCTCCATCTGGTTGATGGATGATGATGTATTTTTCAGTATAATATTATTAGAAGGGTAGAACTGATTAGAATTTGTAGTGAACTATATGCCAGGCATACATAATTTGATTGCAAGAAGTTACTTGGTTTTGCCAGGTTTTGTAAAACATTCTCTGGAATATATTACTTGCCTCCCTCCATTATTTACTGCATTTGTTTAAGCAGGACTCATGGAGCTGTTAGTGTTATTTGTTTTTTGCCTGGCATTTGGTGCCACCATTCATACATCTCAGAATGACTTGCTTAAGCACTCAGTGCAGGGTTTTCTTGATTTCATTTTCCTTTCTAAATCCAACCCTCCTGTAACACACACCCAGATTACATAGCCAGGAACAGGCAGTTGTTCCAACCTCTGTTGCTTTACTCATCACTTGGTGCTTGTGATTTTCTGAAGTGTCCTGTGTCCTAGTATTCATATTGGCATTTTAGAGTAGCTGCTCCATTAAGATACTCTTATACACTTAATTATTTTAGGGATAGGGATTGATCCTTTTACTGCCTTTTTTTGTTTGTTTGTTTTAGGGCAGTTTAAAACCCTTCTATTAGGAGATTAATTTGCTTTTATGACTAAGCAGCACAGTGATTCCCTTAAAAGACCATCCCATTCAGGCTAGCTCAACTGTGTTTGAGCTGGTCCTTATCTGCTCTTTTTCCCCAGATAAATCAGAAACGTTGCATCTCACCTTATTCTGGTTGTAATCTCTAAAGTAAAGATGAAAAGCAGGAAGCCCCACTGTGGTTCCCCCACATTGCCAAAGAGATTTTGGCAATGCTCTCATGAACTTCCAAGTGACCATTTCTTACAGGCCATATCTTCAACTTCTGGGTCTTAAATGGCCACATCATAAGTTTTGCTGCAAAGAAAGAAGATACTGGGATTGTACTTAAAAAAATTAATTAAAGATACATCATTTGCCTTATACTGTGTGTTGATCAAATCCATTTGTCTCCTCAGTGGATATGATGTCAAGGGTCATGGTGGGCAATGCTGCAGAACGCAAAGAAAATAGTATAGAAAATAGTATTTTCCATTTGTATTTAGTGTTTGAAAATAATTTGCATCTAAAATTCAGTAAAAGCTCAATTATGGCTTTAGCAGCCTTTGAGAGAACTCATGCTAGAAGCAGGCCATCCCAAATCAGCAGCAAGAAGCTATTCCATATTTCCATACTTTCCTGGGTTTCATATCAAAGCCTCTTACAAATTACAGAGGAAAGCAGCTACCCTTTAAGTGGTTCAATATATTTTAGAAAACGCACTTGTAGGTATATTCATCCACTGGTGATCAAATCCATCATGGCAGGGATCTCTCTTTTGTTTCTCCCCCCTTCTTCCCCCCTTTTGGAATGCTATAAAGCAGGGTATACACAGTAAGCAATCCAGCTGTCAGAAAGCAAAATGAAAGCCCTGTGTATGTACACAGCCTCCGAGTCCATCAGCCAGGCGCCGACATTTCATGCATGTAAATGCTGCTCAGAAAATAGCTTCTAACAATGTGGTCTGTCTTGGGTGGCTCCACTGAACTTGTTTTATTTGCAGTGCTGCTGCCAGTGTTTGGAGGAGGAAGCGTGAGCTGTGTGGATGCTGAACTCCATTAAGCAGAACCTATATTGCACCCTTGAAAGGCATGTCTGGTGCATACATATCCCATTACTGCACCCTGACAGGGAGGCTGTACAGCCACATGAAACAGACTGCTGAGCTCCCATGAACAACATGATATGTTTAGGGCTCTTCAAATTTTATGGTCTAATGGCAGCTAATGATTGTTTATTGGTTATATTTAATGCGCACCAGGGATAGTTTAGTATTTGATTTCTCTTCATGCAGAAAATAGAGTAAACTCTTTGTAGTCTTTATTACTTGGGCAAAGCTTTAGGTGAATATTGTGAGTTGCCACTGTGGAAAAGGAGGAAATTAAAAAGTAAAGGAGAGCAGCGCCATGGAGCTTGTCACAAGAACTGAATGCATTGGGGTGACTCCTAGAAGAAACAGTGGGGTTTTGAGCAGTATTCCCTGCATAGACACATTTCCTGATAATCCTTTGGCTCTCACTGAGCCCTGAAGGAGCTTGTTTGCTTAATGGCAGCTCAGCCTAAACTTGTAACGTGGCAAGTCCGTGCTCACAGCACAGCTGCGCGTGGAGGGTCACAAGTAACTCGGCAGCCCAAGATTAGCAGCTCTGGGAAGTGAGTTGCCTGATTGCTTCCTTGTTTTGAGGAGCTCGTTTATGCAGCTCATTGTGCGTGTGGGTTTTTGTCTTCTAAGGCAAGAAAAACTCAGTGTGGTACTTGTCTGATTAGCAATTTACAGTTCCACAACGCAGTTGGCGGGATGCCTGTGTTTTTATGTTTTGGTCTTAATTTGCATTTTTAATGAGGTATGACTTAAACAGGTTCAAAGTTTCATCTCTTCCTGATGACCACCAAATACCCCAGCATTTTTTTAAGACCCCCCCCCCCCCCCCCCAAGACTGAATATCATACACGGTTTCATAGAAAGGCAAATTTTCTATTCAAACAAATAAAAAATGACATTGCATTCTTTGAAGTGTGCAGAGAGACATAAAAAAAGCCTTCTGTGTTTTTCACAAGCTGTGCTCCAGCTTAGGTGAAGCCATCTCTCCTAGGGCTCCTTTTGCTCCATGCCTAGCCTCCACTTACCCTGGTGGCAGGACCTGGTTCCTCTGCTGTTTCTCATCCACAGCATCCATCTCTTGTCACTCAGTTGTTTTCTACAGCTGAAGAGACAGATATTTTACGGGAGTGGAGTGGAAAATTTCATTCTTTTTGCTGTCTGGAAAAGGAACCAGTTGCTTTGCTCTTCTTTGCTGAGCCTGGCACAGCTTTTTGCTCATTCATTGTATTTCAGCTTTCCCTGGTTTTCCCCACATCCCAATCTATATGCATTCAAAACCAGCTGCACCAGATGTTACTGTAGGGTGGTCACCATGCTTCAAGAAGTAAAGAGAGGGTTTATGCATTTCTTCTTCCCCAGACTTTCCAAGAGCCGGTTGGTCACTCTCTATGCTGAAGGAAAACCAAGTTGATGGTGACTAAAATACAAGGTTTCCAACACCTGAGCAGCAGGGGCTGGGGGTTGTTTTGAGTGTTAAACTGTCACAAAAAAAAAAAAGGTTCAAAATATTTTCATTAAAAAAAAAAGTAAAACTCCCACAACCCTCTGAGTCCTCTCCCACACACCAGCACTCATTATCAGTAGAAAAAAGTGATAGGGCTGCGTATTCTGTGATTTATATGCAGCAGCTGAGGCATAAACACTAGTTACTCATTTTTCCTGAGGGGGAAGGGGTAGGTATAAAGTCTGAAATGCCGTGTAAATATGTGAGTTGCTGCTATGCGGACGTCCTAGTTTAGGAATGGGGGAGGCACTTTTTACAGGGACTTCATTATCCTTGAAACCTCTGTTCCTTTGTCAAATCTAGTTGCAATTGGGCGACATTTCAGATGTTATTATGGGTGATACACAGATGTCATGATCACATAAACCTTTTCCTATAGGGAATCAGACTCAAGTAGTTTCAAGTCACTCATGTTGTTCCATTACCAGCTGCATCTAAATCACCTTGAACTTCAGCAGCCACAGAGGAAACAAGATTTCCCAGCAATCACTCTGGAAGCCTCTGTTTGCCTCTCACATTAAGATTTTGATGCTATCACATGAAGATTCTGGATGAGCAGCTGCAGAGGCAGTTCAGGAATGACAGTCACGGAAGTGACAGTATTTTAATTTGTGACAAACAGCATTATGAGTGTGTGTATATATATATATGTATATCAATACATCTCCAACACTGATGAGACCTGAAATTTATATGGTCAGGGAGGGAAGTGAGAAGTTTTCTCTGCGTATTTATTCATATCTTGGCTTCTCCCAGTCACAGAGGTTCAGGGCATGTTTTATTCTCTTGTCAGGCATCTCCTGGTGATCATCTCCAGTGGGGCTGCTGGCACAGACCTTTCTGCCCATTGCAAAGTCCATTGGAAGGGAAAAAACATTAGGCACTTACACTAGAGCTGTCATTTGTGAGAACTGCTGTCTCCATCACCATGATAAATTCATATATACAGTTCCTGTCACTTGCCTAATCATGAAATTTCATCGGATGTTTAGTATAAGAGTGGTTTTATGGTTTCTCAGTCCTTTGTGTATAAGTCGAACTGTGATTTGCAGCATTGCAAAGATGTCAAGATATTATTATTTTAAACATCACGTGAAACTTTCTTGGAATTTACATTCGTCTGTCTTGTAACAAGTCACTTCCATTTTATCTTCCTGTCGCCTGGAATGAACTAGGAATGGAAATGTAATTTCCCAGGGGCCTTAAAAAATGTGGGGAGTATTAAATGCGGTTGAAATTAAGCGATTAATAATTTAGTTTTAGGCCATGAATCAACTTCTTGTGATAGCACAGACCATATGCAACCCTGGAAACATTAGTGGAAACAAAACACTCAGGAGGTTCAGGGAAATAAAACATTTTAAAGGGGAGGTTTCTGAACCTAATTAAACCCCAGCCTTCTGTTATCCAAATCATACTTCCTATTAGCACCAAAGTTTCTCTGATGTACTTGCTGGAGAAATGTCATCTCGCTTGACAGCTGACAGACAGCTTGCATTGCATCAGAGCTGGAGAGCAAAGAGGAGCACAAAGCAAAGAAGAAGCTCTGTGGATGTTCATCAGACCCCTTCCTTAAAAAACCCCATGGTTTAAGGACTTTTTCCAACAGATGCAGAAAGCCTTAGCAAATAGGCCTTGTGCCATTTTCCTCCTGCTTCCTCTAGAGGTAATTATCTTACTCCATCAATAGCGCTGTCAGAAATTGGGCACATAATTCAGCATTTAAATGAACAAGCAATGTAATATTTCCTGTCTCCCACCGGCGTGTTTTGCAGCTCACATTCTTCTCTGTCACTCGCTCACTCTTGATGTATGTCCTGGGTGCAGTCCTTGAATGCCTTCTTTCCCCTGTGTTTCATTACAGATGTTGGCTCCGGCTTGACACCTACTTCATTTGGAGCTTTATAGGACCGGCGACCTTGATAATTATGGTAAGAACTCCTAATTAACTACTCCATCTCTCAGGTCAAGAAATAAAACTTTTGCTGTCCCTTTTCTCTGTATCTTTAATTTACACAGATTAATTTGAGGAAGGCATGTTCTTCTTTGACCCCACCTGGCATAGCAATTAGACCCTCATTATGAGAGGCTCTTGGCATTGCAAAATACTTGATCAAAATGGACCAGGGAGCTTCAGAATGAGTACTTGCAGGGTTTGGTTTCTACCACTGGACATTTAGAAGTGCAAAACTGTTCTGAAGCTATTCACTGCTTCCACCCTTTTTGAATTCCAGAGTGAAGTTTTGCAATGGTATTGCAAAAACAAAAAACAAACAAACAAACAAAAGAAAGGAAATCTGGAAGCAGGGGAGGGGGGGAGAATGAAGAAAAGTCCAAACTGAAAAATAAGTTTGAGGGTTTTTCCTAACCAGCAGAAGTTGAAATTTGTGTGACTTCATGTTTAACACATTGCCAGTATATCAGCTAACACAGCAACAAGGTAGAGAACCCAACTTTAGAGACAGCTGGAGTTTTCTTATACTTTAATCGCTACAATATGGCTTAAATAAACCATCCTTTGTTTTGACTAGACTACAGTTTGGCTAGCACAGAAAAACAGGCACTCTCACCTCAATGCAGACATTGTCTCTGCTTCTGCTTCTCCTGCAACTTGGGAGCCATTTCAGCAGCCTTCCACATCAGGAAAGGGGCCATGCCACCAACTAAAACTCTTGGGGTTTTTTTTCCCTTAAGCAATTAATTCATAAAAAGATATCTTCCCTTTTTAATTATGTCTCAAATCCTAGGCTGGGATTTTGGGAAACTCCTTTCCAGGAATTGACCGCCTTGTGAACACTGAGGCATTGAAACACCATACTATCTTTTACAGAACAAATCAAACCCATTTTCCTTTTTGTTTTTCAGCTTTGCATTGTGCTAAGCATCAGTTGTGATTTCCCCAGCCATCTGCCCCATTACAATGTGTTTAAAAGGTGTATTCACAGCAAAAGGTGCTTTTATGCTTCATTACAGTAGGGGTGGCTAAGTAAGATGCTAGGAGTGACTTTTCATGACTGTGCACCTCTCAAACACAGGAAAACACCCTTACAGCAAGTATTTTAATTTTCCATAATCCTGTTTGAAGCACTACAGTTGAGGCTAGCACCAGCCTTGTATCAGCAGTGCCACAGCTCTGGTAAGGCTGTGGCATCACCAGTCCTGTAATCTACAGGCCAGGTCACCTTATAAAATGCTTAGAAATTTTCTGTTGATTCAGTCACTATTAAGCTGTACTGTGAGCTAATTTCCTACAGTAACCCATCTGTTACAGAGAAGGAGCTGACTTTCTCCCCATCATGTGCTGTGTCACATAATCCTTTTTTTTTTTTTCTTCCCCCTCCATTGCAGCTTAATGTCATCTTCCTTGGGATTGCTCTCTATAAAATGTTTCATCATACTGCCATACTGAAACCTGAATCTGGATGTCTTGACAATATCAAGTAAGTGGTTTTTCTCTGCCTGTTTCTGTCTTTTGCTGTTTATTCCCTCATTCCTCTGAGGAGCGAAACAGGGGAGCCAACTCTGCCAGCAGCAGTGCAAACCAGGGATAATACCTTGGGCTGTGGCACTGCAGAGTGATTTCTAAAAGATGCCAAGTGGCTAATGATGAAGCACTATACTGGAATTTGGCTGCCATTGTTGGCATTTTCCATTCAATTTTTGCAAAGCTACATTTTCTGTCCTTGAAGCAGGTAACCTTCTAGTCTATGTAAAGGAAATTGTGCCCAATAATTACCAGCTAATTATTGCAGTCTCTACAGGGAAGGTGTTGAAACTGTTGATTATTACTACTTCTGTGTGCTCTGAGGGCGGCTGCCTTACTTGTTTTCTGTTTGTTTTGGCCCCTGACAGATTCCATGACCCAAATTCTCCCCCAGAGTCTGATTGCTTTCAGCAAAGTTATGGAGGATTTGCCTGGAGGTGCCCACATCAGCGGGTGGATGTGCTTGCCAGCCAAAGCATGTTTTGTCCTTGTACTGGGTTAACATCTGAGCCTGGGCATCTTACTGTCTAGCAAGCTGCTTCATTATATTGATGGAGTATTAGTCTCTGTCAGTGCCTGTTTATTCAACTACCTCTGGCTTTAATTACTCTCTTCAAAAACACAAGCGAGATTTCAGGTGCAGTGCATTATAAGACTTGGAGCCTGCTAATTAATAAAACCATCTAATGAGCTTCAGGAGGAGGAAATTGTTGGGAGTCAGGGCTTTACTGCTCACCCAGGAAGGGAGAGTGTGGTGCAATGTGCCCAGAAGTGGGTTCTGTTCTTTTTCATGGTAGGAGAGGGAGAAGAGGCATAAGGGGAGCTCGTTAGAGGATGTCTGAATTGCACAGTTGCAAGGCAGCTCTCAGCAAGGCTGTTGTTCTTACTGCTGAGCTGCTCGTGTCATACAGCTTTCATTTAAACCAGGTCATGCCCCTCCCAAAAACTTTCTCAGCAGGCAAGGTTTGCAGCACCATTGGTGTGCTATGACCTGGCATGGTCCTTTGGGTGAAGTTTTAGTTTCTTATGTGCAGCTTCTCCCTCGAGGGTTGGGAGGAAAGGGAACTGGAGTCTGCACCAATGCAGGAGACCCCAGTGAAATCAAAAACCCTCAGAGCCCTCGTTCACCGAGGTTGTGGAGAGTCTGCTTTGCAGGGAGCCTCAATTTCTCCTGTCATTGCTCTGCTATGAAATGAAATTAGAAGAGCAATCCCTCCTAGATGTCCAGGATTGATCCCAGAAAGGTATTCTGTCATTAGGTCTTGGATGAGGCATTAAAGTCGTGGTACATTTAATAACATTTATTAATATGGCTACTTGTCATGTGTTAGTGCTATGACACTGCTTGCTAAGAACAGTCTCTCTAAGGTTACCCACACAAAATCATCTTACAGTATGGCATTTAAATTAAAAACTGGGAAGAAGAAAACAACAAAACCCTTATAGTTAAAGCAGAAATAATAAATGCCTACTGAATAATCTTCTTGAGCTAATCTCTAGTATCTTTGTTTAAAATGCCAGGAATTTATACAACCAGTTGCATCAGTTACAATGTCATTGTAAAATATTTTATAGGTTCTTTGGCAGATGAGTGTTTATTCCTGATTTGACTTCATTAAAACGTTTTGAAAACACAGGCAATTAAAATACTTTTAAGTATGTTGCTGATACTCTTCCAAATGTGTTGCTTCATTACAAATTACTTTTTATGCTTGAGAAAATAAGAGCAACATAACATAAGCTCAGGAAGACCCCAGGCTCACTCTAGGAAGTTTATCAAACCAAGCATTTCAGAACAGACTTGATTGTAATTTCTGAATACCTAAGCAGGACATCATTACGTCTGTAAATCCAAGACATGTGTTGTCTCAGTGTTGGATGTGCTTGAGTTAGGAGGAAGTGCAGATTTGTAACAGTGAGGGGAATTCACCTTGGAGGGAGGTTTCCTAGGGAAGCAAGGGGCTTGCAATCTCTAGAAAACTTTTTGTTAAGGTCATAGTTGTCTTCTAGATGCGATCATAGTCTTGTTGCAGGTAAGACTGTGGTCTTCCTGCATAGTCATTGGTTCTAAATCAGTTGCAAAATGTGGATATGTTATAGCAGCTCTGGAATAAAAAGCCACAGAACATGTTATTTCACAGGGGACCACAAAGATCCTTTCTGAGCTGCCCTCCCTGGGTCTACAGGGTTAGTTAAAAAGGCACCCAGGTTCCCAGAGCCTTGTGTCTTGTTGTATCAGTTTAAATTTAATGAAACAAACCTAACCAAGGGCCTGCATTGGAGGGCCCCTTGCTGCCATCTGCATGTGACAGCTTTACAGCACATGGAGAGCTGAATGAGAGTTTATTCTCCCAGCTCATTTCCTAGCATTACTCTGTGCTGAAGCTCTCGCAACATAAATCCTGAGCCTGTTTAACAACAGCAAAATACTTGATTCCCTATGGCAACGTAAAAATAAAGGCCATAAAATATTTTAATAGGCTGTTAATAAGCGCCCCTGCAATCTGGTCCTTGCCTATGTCACTTTAAAGGTTAGAAATACATTATGAAGTATAGAAAATAGAGAGCCAAATAACTCCACTTAAATTAATGAACTTGATAAGGGATCAGGTGTCACCTGGGATACCTTTAATTACTGCACCAACAGAAAAGCCATTCAAAGGGCAGTGCCTGAACCAGATGTTGTGTGGCTGATAGATTTGTAGGCACTGTGCAAAGTTGTAAAAATAAACTTCCCTAACCTTCAGGAACAGTCCCTGGATTATTGTGCCAGCATGGGAGATTCTGACATTCCTGCAGTGGGGCACTGGTTACCCAGGGGTTGCCCAGCAAGAGATTTGATGAATACAGAGCAGGTTTATTTTTGTCCTTGTTAACTTTTCTGGCTTAGCCCAGCACTTTCAAGAGGGAAGTAGGGTAACCACATATGTGGGTCCTTCCCCCTGTGCCAGTGGCATCCTCCCTGGATGACAGGTTGGTGCTGAAGCTGATTCAGTGGGTTGTGCCCACTGAGACAGCACAATTCATGCTGTAGTCCTGCTTTTGAGGCATGTAGCCAGGAAAAGATGTGAGTCTGTGTATGTGGGATATGTTGTTCAGAGCTGCAAGTTTCTGTGCCTGCCACTAATGCCAAGAAGGCATTGGCTTCCATTTCATAAGAGGTACCATCCCCAAAAGTAGCATGCTTTTACCTAGGCCCTTATGAAAGAATTCTGTTTGGTGTCTTCCTTCAGTATATTTGCACAGAAATTTTAAGGATTCATCCAGAGTGGGGATCTCTTCTTCCCTTTAAAGATCTCTTTAATATAAAGTGACACAGACAAGAATACCCGAACAGCTGCCTGGTATGTGTAACTTCTCACCATGCCTCCCCAAATGCAAGCTGGAAGGGTTTTTCCTTCCCAGCCTTTTACAATGGCTTTTTCTGGGTGCTTGAAGTCCGTTGTGGCCATTGCTCTTTCATGTGTGTGTGGCTTGTTGGCAAAGACAGGTGAGCAGGGATGGACAGAGAGGAGCATTGTTTAGTCCTCGGCAGCTCTGTCCACATCGCACGTATCTCACTCCTGGCCCATCTGAGGCTAAAAGTAGGATGCAAAGGGTGCACAAAAAGGCTTTTGAGCACAAACTAATTTACTGTCAACAAATGTACCCAGAAAAGTGTTGTTTTGGAAGATTGATTCCCCCAGCCCTTACGGGCTTGCAGGGAAGGCACGTCTTCCAAGCCAGGGACTACGTAAGCTTTTTGGATGGCAAAAGCCTGCTGTGCTGCTTGCACCTGTAGCCTTATGAGGTGGAGACTGTAGGCATATCAGCACAGTATTGATGCACTCTTGATAGCAGATGGCTCCTCATGAGGATATGTTACCAGCTGGAATTCTTTAGAGCAGCTGTGAGGCTGTTTTACCGGAGGTTGCTGCTGTGTGGAGTGATTTCTGGAGCTGAGCGGCTCAGAGTCTCTCCTTCGTTCTTTTCCATTGTGCCAGGAAGATGTTAGATGTGCAAAATGCCTCAGACTGTCACAGACAAGACTACCCTGAATCTTTTTCATATTCACATTTCCTGTAGGAAGCCTTATGTGACAATGGAAAATACATTATGTGTGAATAGTCCAGCAGGGTTCCATCCATCCATCAACTCCTTTCCAGGTGGTCAGCCATGTACTGTGGCAGCTTGCACACCAGGTTTCCATCCAACCCATGCCAGATGCTGCAGCACAACAAACAATCCACATTTCCAGATGCTTAACCACCATTCTCTGTGCAAAACAGGGTTTCAGATGAAGCCCCTCCTCGAGTGCCTTTTGCATTGTGTGACAGTGCAGTTCTGCTTGTTCTTAAGTTATTTAAATAATGCACATTCAAATCATCAGGGTTATAGTGAAGGGAAAAAAGGAGAAGCTACACTGATGGTAATCCAGATGTGCTCTTGAGGATAGTGAAATCTGAGCTCTTGTCTTTGCTGCAAACTCTCATTTGAATTGTGTGGGGCTCATTAGTTAAAAACGTGAAAAACTGCTGGAAAATTGGGAGGGGAGAGCAGTCACTTAGCTAGCAAACAGCTAGTCCTACAAGAAGATTAAGAGAGCAGCTGCTACACCTGAAGTTACAGTGGACTTTTCCAAATGGCTGGAGGGGAGGCGATCTCTCTCAGCAGAGACCAGAAGCCATTACTTTCTCTTCTTTACAGACAAAACCTTTCCTTTGAAGTTCCCATAGGCATCCATCCCTTCTCTCCCTGGTGCTGCCTGGTTGTGGTTGAGTCTGTTAGTGTCTCCCCAGGCCAGACCAGACTTCCTGACATTCTTCTGTGCTGTAGTATGTGGCAACAAGATTTTATTTTGTTTACTTTGGAAGAGCCACACGTCAGCTGTAGCTGCCAAGCACAGTTGCAGACCCATGAGAAAGAAGGCAAGAGGCAAAGGGCTTTGCCAGTTTGTTTCACTTTTTGTCCAGTTTTACTGTGGTATTGTTTTAGTCAGGGTTTAGCTTGGGTTGTGCCACAGACCACCTGGATGCTCTTTAGAAAGCACAACATGTGGAGACCCCTTCAAAGAGTGTGAGGCTGTTGTCCTGGATTTGTTGGAAAAACTCATTTTGTGCAGTAGAAACTCACCTGAAAGTCATCCTGGAAATTTAATTTTCTTTCCTTCAGACTGGGAGGCCTGGGGTCTTAGCTGGGAGCACCTTTTGTTGCTGAAGAGGCACTGTTAATTAGGGACCTTGGGATAGTTTAATCCTGGCATTTATCACTGTAGTTCTGCTGCAGTTTTCTTTCTCTTGTAGAAACCTGCTCCCTTCCCATCTTCCACGATGGAAGAATGAGCACTATATCAAAAACATGAAATTCCCTAGAAAAACATGTATTTACTCTGAGCACACAGGAGATAATGTTTTTAGGCATTGTGACCGGATTCACAAGGACACATGCTGAAATCCCATTAACGGGGATGAAGCAGACATGTCTTGCATTACAGCCTTCAGAAATCAATCCTCAGATGACCAAAATGAGCCCTCCTCAGCTTGCTGGCTGCCATGGAGGTTTCAAAGGGTCCACGGTTAAGGGCACACAGCCCTGATGTAATGACTAAACAAAAATCTATGTGTTCCCTCAAGTTTCTGAGTGAAAGCAAAACTCACACCATACTCCTCTATTTTATATTTTTTTTCCATAGAAGTCTCTTGCTCAAAGGCTTGCAAGAAATTAATCTAAGAATGCACAACTTAACAGCCAAAAGTAGGAGCCAAATGTAAAGATTTAACCTTGATTATTACTATATAAAACCTTGCAAAGCCCAGTCTGGGCCCTTTGAGGGAGCCTGGCCCAGATTGTGGGAGGTGAAGGATGGGGAGCACCAGGCACAAAACTGAGAAGCCCCTTTTGAAGATATGCCTCTTTTGAAACCGTTGCTGTAGCCCGCTCTCCCCATATGTTGTATGGGTGTTAGTGATTATCTGTTCATTTTTGTGCTTCAGCATATGTATTTTATTTAAAGAGACATGACTAATCCCAGCTCCCAGATTAGCTTGTTGTTTCAGTCCTGTGGGTTTGCTTAAGTCATAAAAAAAATCCTGAGTTAGGTAGAAAATTGAAATCAAAAGTTAAATAGAACTTCCAAAAATCATCTGCAGAAATGTTTAAATTAAATCCTTGATTCAACACAGCGGTATTGTGCTGGCGGGAACAGAGGTTTACCAGTCTAGTTTTATTTACTCAGCTGATTGAAATGCAGAAAAGAGTAAACATCCTGCGTTTGGTGCAGTGGGGAATGAGTTAGACTTCTGAAAATGCAAGATTTTTTTCTCCTTTGATATGAAGATCTTGCATTACCAACAGAGAGCAATAATTTGTAGCAGGTATGCTTTTACTAATGGAAGATTAATTTGTGCTTTGTTCTAGCCATTTTAGAAACAAAAGGAGACAATAAGGATTATTCCAGCTTTTCCTGTGGAGATGTAAGATTCTCTATTGGTTTCCAGATCTTCTTTCTTTAATCATAAAATGATACAACTTGGAAGTAGTTTGTGATTACAAGGGATCTGGAACTGAATATTGCGTTGGGTTCACCTGGGGGCCTGGACTTGCAGAACAGCAACGCTTTAATCCTTCATTACCTCTGGGTTTGTGGTTGTTTGGGAGTGCAGAGGGAGGACATGATACAATGAGGAGGTCCAGCTCTTGGGAGCTTGCCCAGCACAGTGTCCAGATGAAAAAGGTCTATTCCTTTATCTTCAGAGTGCTCAGATCTGTGGAATAAGGGCTGAGGCTCTGGCAAGATGAACACTCCCTATTAGGAGCAGCAGGTGCAGAGAGGAAGTTTTCATGCACCCATGTCCTGACTGGACATTACCTGTACCTTAAATAAAACAACTCTGCCTGCATAGAGTGAGCTCCCTTTAAAGATTTTCATACAGCTCTAATAAAAAGATAGAAAGATGAACTGAGTGGGCTGCTCAGGAAGAGGGCATTGAAAAATCTCTTCTTCCCACCCAGCTGTGCCATATGCATTTTTGGACTTTTCTAACTTTTGGGGACAGCAGGCTCAGAGCACAGCAGCTCCAGGGATGACTTCTGGAAAGGGATCATCCATGGATTCCTGTTCCAGGAGAGATAATTTGATCCTAGGGACCCAAGAGACCCAGTGTTTGGGACTGTATAAACTTGGATGAGAAGTAAGTGTATTTAAACAGTGCTTGGGACATGCAGACAGCACATTCTCTGTCACCAAAATTCTTAATAGGTGTGTTTTGCAATGGATAACCAAATTATCTGGGCACTTTGGAAAATGAGGAGTAGTTTTCTCTGCTTTGTAAAGCCTCCCCCGCACAAAGTTTAGATATTAGAAACTTCTAATATTAGCATTAGAAACTTCTTCCCTCATTTTCATTGTCCAAGAACTCAGGCCATGATCTGTATGCTTCATATGGCCTTTAGAGAGAGTACCGTGTCTTCACAGCCTGAAGAGACTTACAGATTTATAGAATATCTTGAATATCATTGAAGTCCAGCTCCTGGTTCTACACAGGAGAACACTCAAAAGGTATTTTCCAAATGCTTCTCGAGCTCTGTCAGGGTTGGTGCTGTGACAGCTTCCCTTGGGTAGCCTGTTCCAGTGCCAAGCCCCTCTCTGGGTAAAGCACCTTTTTTCTGATATCCAAGCTAAACCTCCCCTGATGCAACTTCTGGCTATTCTCCTGGGTCCTGTCACTGGTCACACCAGAGAAGAGATCAGTGTCTGTCTCTCCTCTTCCCCTCACGAGGAAGCTGCAACTGCAGTTGTGAGTTCTTCCCTCAGCTTCCTCTTTATCATGCTGAACAAGTCAAGAGTTCTCTTGGTTCTTCCTGGATCCTGAGTAAGAAAGCACCATGCTTTTTAGTCGCGTGGTTAGGTCAGTGCTACTCCTTCATCTGCATCTCTGCATGAGCAAACTTGAACAGGCAGCCTAAAGAAAACCCAGAAAAAGCACTCGGAGTTGGCACAAAATGAATTATGTACAAGCTTCCTACCAAGAAGAGGTATGGCACATTTATATTTTGCCCGAGGGTCAAGTTTATGAGCACCTCAGAGGCAGAAGCCCTGCCAGTGCTGGAAAAACATCTGAGAGTGCACTTTTGTCTGCATGCCTTTTCCCCACAGAGATGTTGATGGCAGCATCTGATTTCATTTGTTGCAATCTGCTGCTGTTTGAGTTTTTCACAGGAGGGTTTGGTTGATATCTGATTGTTTTCATTTGGGGTTTTGGTTGTTTACCTATGTTTTTGTGATGGTTGTCTTAATGTTGAATGGTGATTGTAAAGCACTAATCTTCCCACTGACAGGTGTCATCCTTTCTGAATCTAAAAAAAAAAAAAAATCAATCAGTGGTTATTGATTTGAGAGAGTCTCCTGGAAGATATTAAATACCTACAGTCTTTCTGTGAACCCATAAATCATGATTATTGTTTTAAAAGGCCATATATTTTAAGCACTTTGTCAGCAAGCCCTGCTGGTGCTATTTGGATAATACAAATGTGTCTAAAGGCTTTGCTGAATCCATATAGTGTGGAAACAATTAGGTATGTGGTTACACATCAGTGTGGCTTGAATAATTGTGCCATGGCTTTGCAAAGTGAGGAGGAAGGAAATAAACAGGGTAAGCAGTTCTGAGGGTATTTAATTACTTACGGAAAATGAGATGAACTTAACAGAATTGCTCTTTCCAATTGCAATAATTAAGGACAAGTCTGAGAAAGCAGGACATGACTTCCCTGGGTGAGTTGAGCAGAAAGGGATGATGCTTTGCCTTTGGCAGAAAAGCCCAGCCACTGGTTGCTCCAAATCATAGGCTTAGGCATCACATAGGGCAAAGGAAGGTTTGGCCTCATTTGTCTGGGTAATATTTGTAGATCTACTGGTGGAAATCAAAAGTGGCTGTGACTTTCAACATATGTATAATGACCCTTATGCCAGCTGGTAAATCCCCAGCCTTTACAGATCTCCAGAGCATGTAGAGGCAGGAGTTTCTCCTGCAAATGAAGCTGTGGCACACTCGCTGACCCCCAAGATGGTTACAGATGTCTTGAGGGGACTGGCCACCTACTGTCAGACAGTGCAGGAGCCAGAAGATGAGGCTGGTAAATGATGACTTGGAAGGCTGTGTGATGAACACCAGCAGCCTAAGGAAGGAGATTAGGAAGCCATTTGGCTTCACGCCATCAAGGTGGTAACTTTGTCACGAAATGCGAAGGCAAAATCCTTTAAGCACTCTTTTATTGCTTGCTATTGATTTTTCTTGCCATGAAGATGCTCCTTCACTAATTAACGATGAACCCGTTTGCTTTATGAGGGGAGTGCTGGACTTTCTAGCTCCTTCAATAAATCAATCTTTTCCAATCCTTGAAATTAAAAAAAAAAAAAGAAAGAAAGCAAAACATCCCTACTACTTCATATCAGCTGGCAGTGGGTAGACACAATAGCACACTTTATTTTGTGTTTCCCTCCTGCTTGCCTGCAGGAAACATCTGCCTCTCTGCTTTATTTGCACCATGTAAAAATTAATTCCATGGGTCTTTCTGAATGCTTTTGAGGGGGCACATCATCCATCTGTTTTTATTTGGGTTTCATCACCCCTAGCAGCTACTAAAGGTCCTGTATATTCACTTTGGCGTTTTTCCTTGCTAGCCAAACCGTTATTTTGGGGCCCAAGGCATCTGTCCATGTGCTTACTGAGCCTTTTCCTCCTATCATAGAGATGGGGAAATATTTGGAATTGTCAAAAGAGCGATTAATCTAAGTTAAGTTAAACCATAAAGAGTTGTATAAAATTATAATATGTAAAGTCAGTTAGTTATGTAGGTTTTTATTAAAGGCCTAGGTTTGCTATAAATGTGGTTCAAAACTACACTTTATTAAATTATATTTTTTTTTAAAAAGTAGCTCTTTTCAAAGTATAAGAAGAACAGCCATTATTCTTTCTAAATGAGAGCTGAATAGCTGCTTTCTGATATCAGACTTCCTCTGTTCAGCAGCATTTTAAAATCAATCTTCATGTGAAGGTAAATTCTCGGTTTACTTTTCCTGGTGCAAAAAAAGTGAAAGCTTTAACATTTCACTATATTGCTAATCTAGGTACGTGAAAGTCACTTACTTCGTGTAGTATAAGCTGCAGATTGTCTGTAACAGTTTTGGGCTGACCATGTGTATCCCAGCAATTCAGTCTCCTTGTGACAAAAAGGTATTTCTTGGGTTTTAAAAGGATTGTCAGTGTGAAAGGGGTTCCTGAGCTTAGGATGAATTTGTTTTGAAAATCCTTAAGCATCTAAACAAGGATATAAGTAGTGAATTTTAGCACCTTTTTTTAAAAAGTATTGGTCTGGAAATACCACAGGAATACAGAAAGTAATGTGAACAATCCTTTCCCATCACTGAAGGAGAAGGTACTCTGGGAAATTGAAAGACATCTAACTTAAATAAGATTTTGCAAGAGTTTTACATGATGTGTAATTAACCTTAAGAAGTCTTTGCCCCAAGGTAAAGTCAGGGCTTTTTTAAGATTAGAAAATGAATTAGGTATTTATACAGATTGGTAGACCATCCGCTATCCATCATCTGGGCTGCAAAGAAACACAAGGGAGGTGAGGTAAGATTTCACAGGTTCAATGAATAATGCAGCCACTAAAGATCAGCTTTTTACCTTCAGGTATTTGAAAGTGAAGCCTCCACCTTAGCCATCATTCAGGTTTCCTCTGCAGTCAGTAGAGAAATGTATATCTTCAGGGAATGTTGAAGCCCCACCTACCTTTAGATACCTGTTTTTTTAAGGGATAAATTCCTCTTTGGGGGTGCCAGTCTGACATTAACTGTGGGGGGAGTAGAGTCACATAATTTAAATGCAATGGACTGTATCCCTTACTGCCAAGTATTGGATGAATTTAACCAATCCTTCCAATTTATTAATTTAAATTAAATTTAACCAAATCTGGAGATAGCACTTCAGATGCCACATCTCAGGCTCTGCTAGGCTAGATTTTTCCAATAATTTCTGCTTAAATTATTACTTGCTTTTACTAGTAGTGAATATAATCTCAGTTTTCCAGTCAGGACCTCCATTTTTCTGGGAACTGAGGGCCTTCCAAGGCTTTTCTCTTGTCTAAGTGGTGGGTTTTATGTATTGCAGATAATGACACAGTTTTAGTGCAGCACTGATAGGTTTCACACACGTCACCGGGGTAAAAAAAACCCAAAGCATTCTGAAGTAATTTTTGTCAGAAATTGTTGCTAACACAAGAGTTAAGCTTCTTACAACAGTTGAGTTGCTAAAATGAAAAGGTTTGTATTTCATGAAAGATATAAGAGACTAAATTCTATGGCCCCTGTGTATATAGAAGTATACTGGGAGTTAGGCATCTTTGGAAATCTCACTTCTTTAGGCAACTGTTTGCTTTGAGCAGTGGGTCCTAGACACATCCGTGTTGGAAATAGGGTAAAAACTGCTAAGGTCTTTTTGGTGGTTTTCTCCTGAGCTGCTTTGAAGTGTTAGCCTCAAGCTCAAAGGGAATCCAAGTTTACCAGTTCTGCATTTTGTCTGTAGAAAGTTGAAATGGAACCTTCAGCTGCCTTGAAGAAACGCTATTACGGGTTGCTGAAAAATTTTCTGAGGGTCTGGATAGTAACAGCAACATTAAAAAAATTTCCAATTCTGTACGTTTATAATCTAGTGCTGGTTGCTTTTCAATAGAAAGTCTTTACCATAAAACCTGCATCCTTGTGAACACAGTAGTAGAAATCCAGGCCCTGCTCCTGCCCATGTTGCTGGGCTGACAGCTCCAGATTGTCTCATATCTTCATTTCATTTAATTACATTGTAGGGGAGCTGCAGGTTGCCAGTATTGACCAAAGGAGGTCTCAGCAGGGTGGACTGGCCCTGGCTGTGTTGACAGGGGTAATGAGATGAACATACTGAGCCATCCTCCATCTCTGGCACCCATGGGGGATTCTGCAAGGAATGGCAGGCTCTAAAGCTCTGTGTCAGTGGGGAGAGGAGTTCTGGCAGTTGTTCCACATCACAGCCACACAGGCAGGGTTAGGCACACAGCCTGTCCCAGAAGGGCAGGAGACTCCCCCGGGAAAATGGCTGTGCCTAATCTTGTGTGCCCACAGCAACAGGAGCTGAGTGATCCAGCTTGGTTTCTTCATGACTGCAGTGAGCTGCTTTGCACCCCTGCCTTTCTTTACCCTTCCCCATGAAGTGGTAGTAAGTAGGTCTATGCCTTGTCAGCCAGGGCTTTAGGAGATCCTGAAGCCATTACCTCAAGAATTATGCAGTCTGGCTCATAATGTGGTGATTTGGAAGTTCCACTTTGGAAAAGTAAATGGCAATAAAGATACTCCTGTAACACACTCCAGCCCCAGAGACAGAGTGCTGGAGGTGTGGTGAAGTTTGGCCACTCAAACCCATGAAAGCCACCTGTGGTGGCTGTCCCGGGTTTTCAAAACTTGTCTTCTCCAGGGACAGCCATGAGATTTGAAAGTTATTTCAAAGTCTATTGACAGCTGTGGGAGGGGTGGCTGCAGCCAGGAGGGGTGGCTGCAGCACACAGCTAGCAATGCCTGCTTCTGTGCATTAAGCCAGCATTCCAGCCATGTTTCAATTCCCTGGGGCAGCAAGCCAGGCTGACTCATGTGTTCCAGGCACACCTGATGCAAGTCCAGCTTTGGTGTTTGTGATGGCTGGTGGGAGAAGGGAGGGGAACTAGCAGTGAACTCTATTCTCTATGTCATTATATTTCTAATGTTGGTGTTCTTGTCTTTATGTCTATGCATTCTTTAGCTATGAGGATAACAGACCCTTCATCAAGTAAGAATGACCTGAATGGCTGATAAATTTCATTTATCAGTGTGGTCTCATGAACCAGCTGTCAGATCAATATTGAAAAATCATTAAAGCTTCTGTCATTCGCTTTTGAGGCAGAAGAGCAAACTGTGCAGGAAAGTGGTCAGGCTTACAGCTAAGCTGCAGAGTACATGTGCTGCATGTGTATTGCCAACCAATTGTCACCTTATTTGCTTTATATTCTTTAATTGGATGTTACTTGAATTCAAGGTGAAAGTTCCCAAGTTAATCCTGTGTAGTACAGACTTGTTTTGCCAACTGCAGCCTCTGGTCCACTATGCTCTGTCACTGGGATTGCTTTATGGTAATATAAATACAGAAGCAAATTTTCAAAAAGGTGCATGGCTGCTATTCCCCATCATTCCCTTTCTAGTTAATGGGAGTAATGCAAGCATATCTGCCTGCTTTGGGTGAATTGAAGATGCCTTACTCATTGGAGTACCTCCTAATTGTCCCTAATTGTAAATCCACTGATTTTCAAATGCACCAAAATTGAATATTTTTGTTTCTTTATTGCAATAAAATTCCACTACAGAAAAGAAAAGCCATGGAAAAGCAGCAGCAAGTCTGTACAAAGAGCAAGATAAAAACCTCAAGCTGTACCAAAAACCAAAACAAAACCCAAACCTGTGAAGAAAACCAAAAATGCCTAGAAATTACATACCTTAGGCCATCCACACTTTCTCCTGCAACCAAAAAAAAGTAATGTGCAGTAGCACAAAATAGAAGCAAATCAATTTTGCAATAGACTTTCAGTTTGTTCTTCTGGTGAAGAGTCCTTTGTGTTTGTTCTTTCAGTGCCATTCCCATGTTCTCTTTCATTGCTTGGTTCTGTTTTTTTCTGCGGATGCAGGATGGAGCTATTCATAGTAATCTCCACGTCCTCTTTATTGCCAGGTTTTCTTGTTTTCTGAGGCATAACAATGTTAATGTGTGCAGTTTGCACTGTTGGGGGTCTTCTAACCCACAGATTCCTTTCCATCACTGGTAGCATATCTTCACTAAATAACCATTTCGTTCCTGCACACCTTGGCAGCCAAAGGATTTTTAATCAGATTCAAGAATGGGCTGTGCTTCAGAGCAGAATACTTTTCTGATATCCAGGAAATAATTTTTGAAAGACTCTGGAAGTGCAGGAAGTGTTATCTGGGGATGAGAAGAGAGGAAAGAGGGGGGGAAAAAAAAGAGGGGTGTGTGTTTCCACTTAATTTGTTCTTTTTTTTTTTTCATGCAAAAGAAAACTATTTGTATCTCATTAATTGGTATGCAACTAGGACAATAGCAGGCTGTCACTGATGGTGGAATCTTTGGAATCTTGGGGAGAAAAATGTCCCAAGCGACTAAAGCTGTAAACTTTATCTAGTGGCTAGCTTTCTGAAGGACTGTGAGAGTGTATTTTCAATTTGGATCACGCTAAATATTTATTAGTGGGATTGACTGGAAATGCTTGAAAGGAGCTGTTCCAGTCTTCTAGGTACATAATAGTGATTTTTAAAGAGCTGTCTTAATAAGCAGTTACCTTAGAGAACTCTTCTGGTCTGGTCATGTGATTAAATAATACATATTTTATAAACTTCAGTGGAAGACTGAATGCTGAATTTTCATTCTAATACCTAAAGAAAAAAAAAACAACAAAATACTTGAATACAACACTGATATGATTTTGTTTGTGACAAGCCCTGGTAAAAGGAAAAGGATTCAAGGCTGTAGCTGCCATGGCATTTCTATAGCAGAGATTGTCTGACCTCTGCAGGAGTGCTTTGTCCCCCCAAGTTGCTGCTGCTTCATCTTTCTCCCCCTTGCCCCATACTCTGTTTACCAAATGGAAGCCCAAACATACCCAAACCCAGGCCATTTTCCCACAAAGGTGAAGGGACTTGGAAATATAGGCAGGTCTTTGTCCCTGTGAGCCCTTCTGCAGCACCTCAGGGGGCCTTGGGGCAGACAAGAAAGCAGAGGTGCTGGCTCACTGCAGTCTTGTCTGATTTGGGATATAGAAGGGCTAAACAGTGAGAAAGGGGTGCAAAGATTGGATATCAATGCGTTCATTTTTGTGATGTTACACCTAATGATAACAGGATGGCAGAAGAAAACTGAAGCCTTCAGGTAGAGGACAACCAGATATTAAAGGTGCTGCTTGCTTCTCAGCTAGAAGTTGACTCCCTCCCCTGTGCAGCAGCAATTCCTTTGAAGTTGTAGGTAATACATCACGTGAAAACTAAGCTAGGAGCAGGACAGAGTTCCTATACTTCTTCTCATGCTTTGTCTCTTGTCCTGGTATTTGAAGATCAGTCTTTGAGAAGGTAATTTAGGAGATGACTAAATGTTATTTAGTAAGGTAATATGGAATACTCCTCCTGCCATCCCAGCAGAGCTTCCAGCTTTCCTGAAAACACCCAAAAAGCCTAACATGCAGCAGTCATCCCATGTCCCCAGCTCTGTTGTCCAGGCAAAAAACTCCTGCTCCCCTTCTTTGTTGGAACAACATTTGGGGCCAAGCATTGGTTGCACCTCTACTCCTACTGCCCTCCTGAGATGGAGCAAGTGATAATCTTAGTTTTGCAGCCCATGTGAAGAGGGATTGCCCCTCCTTTTCTCTGGGCAGAAATGTGGCAGCAGCTACCACGTCAGTGAATGTAGTGTGTGAGTGCCGGGTACGAGTGTACACATTTCCCCTCATCACAGGGTGGAAGAAGTGTGGAGCAGCATTGCAAAGAACATCCTTGTGTGGAGTGGATCTGGCAAGCAGGGAAGGCTTGCCCACCTGCCTGTAGCTGTTTATCTGGCTTACAGGCATATGGGAGTCTAGCTAAAATGCAGCAATACATGTGTCTTGGTGTTAAATGTAAATAAAGAAGCTTATCCAGCTGGCACTCCTGTGAAACCAGTGGACACTTTAAAAAGTGACAATCAGAGTTGTCATTTCATTTGGTTTATTTTATTTTCCTCCATTTGCAGAAATAACATCTACATGTCATTTACATGCACACTGCTTTTACATATTTAAAAAAAAATAGAGACATTGTGGTTACAAATGTGCTTTGGTTATGATAAATTCCTATGCTCATAACACTTCCATTTCCTTGTATTTCCTCAAGCTTGAAGATTTGTAAACTGCATTCAGCTTGAAGACAAAAGCTCCCTATGATTTATTTTGATGTGCTATTTTCGTTTTGCTAAAACCAGGAACAAAATCTTCCTGCCTGCAGACACATGCCTTCTTTTGTGTAGATGAAAAACCAATCCCATTCTTTTTTTCTTTTTTTTTTTTTTTTTTTCTTTCTCCTAACAGGTCCTGGGTTATAGGTGCAATAGCCCTACTCTGCCTATTAGGACTGACCTGGGCATTCGGACTCATGTATATTAATGAAAGCACAGTCATCATGGCGTATCTCTTCACCATATTCAATTCTCTGCAGGGAATGTTTATATTCATTTTCCATTGTGTCCTCCAGAAAAAGGTAAGACAACGTTCCCAGCAGCAAGAGAGGTGGTAACGAGGTGTTTTGTTGCCTAACAACCACAGCATAGCATCGTCTGTGTGCCCTGAATTCCTCTCACACAGATCTATCTCTGTGCACCTAATAAGGGTGGTATTTAGACTGGAAACCAGCAGGATGCTGGGAAATGAGGTTCTAACAAGGACGTGTGGCATTTCAGCAGCCAGAGCCCTGGCAGATGTGTCAGAGGCAAGGGAAAAGGCAGCTGTCAGTTTGCAGGGCCCTGTAACAGGGCTTTGCCTGCTGTCAGCCAGATTCTCCTTCTTTGTATGTCAGTGTGAGAGGGGAGAGAATCCACGAGCATCCAGAAAGTGCTCCTGGCTGAGTGCTCACAGCAAAGTGGAGCTTTACATCCTCATTTGCAGTCCCTGCAGGAAACTGCCCCTTTCCCTGGCAGCATACGTGGGTTGATGGGATGTAATAGGGGCTGCTTCCCCTGCTTTTCTAAGAACTGAAGAACCTGTGCTCTGCAGCAGTTCATTAGCCTTTGTATTGCTTAGGTCTGATACAGTGTTTTCAAAACCTTCCTCAAAGCAAGGATGGCAAGTGCTTCTTGTTGGAAACTGAAGTATGCCCCAATTAACATTTGCAAGATAACAGTGGAGTAACTTAGATAAACTCAGGGGGTGGGGGACCCCAACAAATAAAAATTCTGTGTTTATGTAGATCAAATTTACAGCCTCTGACAATCAGTAATAAGTATTTTTAAGAACCTTTTGGTTCTCTACTTAAATTCAGTTGTACAGAGCTCTCAAGTTCTGTGCATGTCTGCTGATAATTTGCTATGTACATCTTAGTTTCAAAGGGCAGTTTACTGAACCAGTGTAAACATAGGAGTTTATGTGGATACACTGGTCTCAGTTTCCCAGGGTCACCAGTATCTTTTGGTGAAATGGCTTATTGAGTAAAGCCAGGTCCATGTTGAGATCTATCCTCCATCTGAGAGCCACAGGCTTGTTCCTGTGTTACTCTTATTTTGCTATTACAGCCAGGGGAGATCTGACCCATGAAAACATAATCAAAATTCATCATAAAAAGTGAGCTCTGCAAGTGATGCCTCTGGAAGGTTCTGCAGAGCTGTGTGTAAATGTCATTTTTGAAACCAAAGGAATACTTCTGGGGTTAAGAGTTTTGTCGTTGCATCTCAAATTTGTCTGTCTTAAGAAGCTTAAAAGCTTTATCTATATTCAACTTCCTGCTGATGATCCCAAATCTTTCAGCAAGAGAGTTTCCAGGCAAGATGATAGTAAGAGTGTAGGAAGCATCACCATTGCTAAATTAAATGTGCAGGTGCCTCTCTGTGAGGAGTTTGAATTTCTGCACCATTATGACTGGTACATCCTCCCACCTCCAATACACCCTGCAAAGGGTCAGTCCCTAACCCAGCATCCCTGTATCACTCCACAGCCTCCCTGGCTCCTGGGGTTCTCAGTCAGCATGACAGAACCATTCTCTTTTTTGTCTTAAGCCAATTTACACCCTTAAACCACCACTGATGACTGTGGAATTGTTCCTGATTTATGGCTGCACAGGGGGAAGGAGAATGCAGCTGGTACCTTGCTGTGGGGTGGATGCATCTCTCTGACCTAAGAGCTGAGGGAGGTATTATTTAAAAGGAGAAAAAAAAAATCCTTTCCTATCTGTCATGGCCTAGAAAATCGGCAAAACGCTGCAGAGAGGCAAGCAGTGGGTGGCTAATTAAAGCAATTGAATTATTTTCTCTCAGCAAAGGATTGATTAGGCACTCGAGCATATTGGGCACTTGTGGTATGTGTTTGTCTCAAGCGCTTAAGGAAGAGCCTAATGAAAAAGCTGTAATTTGCTATTTAAACAGTTGTTTCACAGAGTTGTGAAATGCTTATGGAGAGTCTGGCAAAGTTTTATGGCTAACTGTGTGCTTCAAGGAATTTCAACTGGTGTTTTGGACATGCATGATGGTTTGGGGGCTTTTCTGTGTCAATGGGTAACATGGCCCTCTTTCGGCTCTTCAGTACAGTCTGCTCACCTTCAGCCCTGTCCTGTCTGGTTTCTGGGTGTTGCTGCCCATAAAAAGTCATACCTGAAGCTTGGTGGAAGGTTAGATCCTGTCCTGGCACAAGTCAGTGTAGTTCCTCTGAAGCAAAGGAGGTGGCAGGGGTTAGACTGCAATGCCCATTTAAAACATAACTGGCTTGCACAGTGCTGTGGAAAAGGTTCCAGCCATCCCTGAGCATTGGGAATATAACCTCTAATGCCGCTGGTTCTACAGTTTCCTCAAATTCCAATTTGACTTCAACTTTTTTTTTTTTTTTTTGTAAAAAATCAATAGCTTTCATATGTTTCTCTTGGAATTCTTTTTTCTTAGTCTCCTGCCAGAAGCAATAACTTTTAGGACGTTGATGAGCCAATATGCTAGTTTATATTAAATCTACAAGGATATTAATTTTCAGTCATAAACAGTGTACCTGCACTTTCTCCCATGCTTTTTTGATGTGCCTCAGAGGATGCTGTAACTGACTGGTGCCAGTGAGCAGCTTTGCTGCATGGGAGCAGTCTCTTGTGACATCCTAAACCTTGAGCTCAGCTGCAAGGGGTACTAGACTGCTTTCCCACACGCTGCAGCAGATTTTGTTTTAATGAAACACCGAGGAGAAACCAGGGGCTGTGTTGAAAATCAGAAGGCAGTGGGCTGGAGGAGGAGCTGCTGCTAACCACCACTGCTCTTTCCTTGGCTAGGTACGTAAAGAGTACGGAAAATGCCTGCGCACACATTGCTGTAGTGGGAAAAGTACAGAGAGTTCTATTGGCTCAGGAAAAACCTCGGGGTCAAGGACACCTGGAAGATACTCCACAGGCTCACAGGTAACCCCCCCACGCTTTCTGTTTGTGTCCCAATGGCATGCCAAGACCCTTCTCAGCCATTCTGGAAGAAAAACTCCTCTCGACACCGAAGGACCTGCCTTAGGCTTCTCCACAGTACACTTGCAGAGATTTCCCTCACTTCCAGAGCTGAACTCAACACAGTGGCTTCCCCTGAGGTGTGATGGCAATTAAATGCCTCTCCAAGAACCTTCTAAATAGTTCTGTTGGGAATAAAACATCCAAACCTGCCTTCCAGAGGCAGGTGGGTCATTATCTGAGGTGTATACCTGAGGTGTCCTGCCTGCTCTCCATGGGAAGAAGGAGGTGGGAGCATTTTGTCAGCTGTGCTACATTCTACTACATCCTTTAATCATGAGATGGAGGTCATTACTATTAACTATTAACATGTACAAGAATTATACTATAAACACCAAGTGTTTTTCTTTTTAAAAAAATGAAAGTCTGCAAGTGTCTTGTAAGCACTTGCCAGTGAAAGAGCTGGCTTTCTGACATTCAGTGGTTTGGTCTGTTCCATGCCTCATACAATTTGTCTTAGCCTATAGACCTCTTAGGGCAAGCCATTGGGGTCAGACTATCTCACTAAGCTACACCTGAAAATTCAGGGTTTGTGTAGTTTGCGCACTTAGCAGTTTTGAAGCTAACTTGTGTGTAGAGATGCAGATTTATGGATGAAGAGTTCATATAAAATGAAGAAGCTTATTTCTTAATCAATAGAAACCAAACACAAATTTATTCAGTATTAGTAATGGAAGTAATTATACATGACAGTTCCACTATTAAATTATAAAAGACATGCAGCGAGTAACAGCTTATAACTTTCCAGGAAAACCTAGTTTGCAATTTATGTCTTGGAGCAAGCAAATCATTATTTATTTGCAGTGGTTTCCAAGATGTCATCCAAAAGTTCTGCCTTGGTGTTTTCATAGGTCTGGTAGCCATGCAGAGCTAACAAAAGCAATAGAACCTCTCTCCAGTAAGCCATCAAGTCCTGGTAATGTCCAAAACTCACAATATCCAGCAGCATTTAGGTGGCTGATTTGAAAGCCTCTGGTGTTACATAACTTAGCTGCTGCACTGGTGGCCTCCTCTCCAGGAAGAGTGGACTTTAATGGTCCCCACCTCTTCACCAGTCCCAGCACAAGAGAACAAGCCTTTTTGAGGATGAACTAAGTCTTCTGGCAGCAGTCCCCTGGTGGTGGGTGAGGTTTGAGGCACCAAGAGAAATTATTTTGCCTACAGAAGCATGTCCTTGGGTGGGTGGAAGTTCCTAAGGCCCACTGTAGCCAGGAGAATCCTCATACAGGTGATGGAGAATAGGTGGAGATCAGTCTGAATCATTGAAAAGATCTGGCTCCTAACTTTAAATAGAGAAGACCATGAGGAGGAAAGCTTCTGATATACCTTTATTCTCTGAGAAGCGCATAGAAAACAGAAAAATTAATCTACAATGGATCATGTCAGAGAAATACAATAAATTAAATGTCCAGGTGAAAAATAATTACTGTAAAAGGACATGGGCTCATGTCACATGGTAATTCCGTTTATAGAGGGCTAATGCATGATTAGGAGATGCTGTTATTCCATGGTTGATGAGTAATCTAGGACTATTCAGCCTGGAACAATATGATTAAGCTTCGATATATCTCTCATAGCTGAAATCTCACTATGGAAACCGCTGGATTTTTGGCACTTAAGAAAAACGTGGTCTGTCACAGTGGGGAAAAAGGTTTCCCAGTCTCCCAGACCACCTAACATCACTTTCACAAAGCCAGAGAAAATATCCGTTAGAGTCACAGATGTGAGGTTAGGAAGAGTTTCCCTGGGACACCTGGGTTCTCCAGTCATCTTCGTGCAGGGATTGAGATTGAACTGCTTACGAGATACATTTTATCTGATTTTTTGATATTTTGCAAGGTCTAGTTGGGGAGGAGTGAGACAGTGATGTAAATGCCACAGAGGCAGATACTTCACAGCATATTTGAGGAGCAAAACAGAAGGCCAACATATTCAGGACCCTTTTGCCAGTAGCAGAAGCTATACCACAGATGGCAAAACCATCACAGATTTTTCACTATGGGAACAGAAGTCATTCATTTGTGGGGAATTTTTTACCCCCTAAAATCCCCAGGATGGAAAATAGCTATAGAAAACTTCTGTTCATTCAGGGACACCAAGATACAAATCAAGTCTTCTGTTACACTTCACAAAAAATAAGAAACAAGTTGTCTGAGTATGAGAAGCACATATGCTTCTGTGTGTAGGTTATTTTTCCATTATTTGGCACTATATTGGTAAACCTGTAGCTGGCATGGGGTCTGGGTTTCAATCATTCATGATTTTTTTAAATTAAGATGTAAGCAATTCTATTATGTTTTTATTATATTTATTATAATTTTCTTTGAGCTAGGCATTTGTGTTACAAAGTAAGTCTGGCAGGGTCTGGCATGCATGAGACAGGTTACAACAAAGCAGCAACTGCTCGCTTACAGCTGGCTAGAAGCAAGTCTCATCCTGAGCTAGACATGCCCATAGCCATCTTTAGTGAGGCAGAAAGAAACCTCTCTACAGCTGCTAAAAATTCATTGCCTGCTGTGCTTCAATCCCTCTTCAGAGCCGGATTCGTAGGATGTGGAATGACACAGTTCGAAAGCAGTCTGAGTCTTCCTTTATTACTGGAGATATAAACAGTTCAGCTTCACTCAACAGAGGTAATTATAAACTATTTTTCTATCTCTAACTCCTCTGATGACTTTAAAGAGTCTGAAATGTGTTGCCTCTTTGCCCCCTGCCTTTTCCTCTTCACCCCAGATGTCACTGGACCCTGCTGTACCACCCAAAAAATGTTACAGTGATAAATTGGAGGAGGTTTTATGGTGGTTGTTGCCTTCTTTTTCTTTGCTTTCTTTAATTCTACACATGCACTTTCAATAATTGTCATTTCTGGAAGGAAGTTAGGAAAAGTGAAAGAGAGAAATGAAATTAAGTTGAAATCTCCCCTTTCCCTCAGAAAGCTGCTAGTGCCAGAAGCTGCTGATGTGTCAGGCCTCGTGTCTGACAGTGAAAATGAGCCATTACAGCACTGTACAGCCTGTGTTAGGCATCACAGGAGTCCTGATTGTCCTGCATATGTAGCAATACTGTCATCTTTACAGGAGCAAAAGTGAACAGCAGAACATAGACGTAAGGAAAAACTGTCCTTGGAACAAAATTGTGTGTGTTGGTGTTAATATACCTAGTTTAAAGAACTGACTGATGTGAACTTTATAGACATCTGTGAAGGAAAGGCTATCAGAAATGTATATGCCAAACAAAATGTGGTGTCTGGCACAAGAGGAAATAAGAACAGATTTTTTAAACCAAGTGTTTTTCAGGGAGTTGTAGGAAAGTGGCGGTAACAGAATACCAGAAAAAGAGCCTTAGAGGTTGTTTCCTTTCTCTTCCAGTACAGCTACTTTATGAATTAACCTTGAGCAAGCAGATGCCAAACTCTGTTTTGTGTTATCTGTCCTGTTGATGCTGAAACTGAGAGAGGGTAGAATTGGGATTACTGGGCCTAGCTGTTCTCTTATTATGATGAAAATCGATCATATTTCCAGTCCTGATGGCTGGTCTGCAAAGCTCAACTGTGAGTTGAGTTGGGACTTTGGTTCCTGTTCAGTCTTTATTCTCACAGAATTCCCACTGATTTTAGGGTGAGTTTTGCCTGAGGGCAGGCTTGAAGGATTTTGACTGTGCTGAGTAATATTGACTGCTGAGTGCTGGGGGAACTAGTGGTATATGAGTCTGTTCTGTGAACATTAAACACACTGCCCAAATCAGTGCAAAGGGAGAAGGCAGTGTAACACAGAGCTGCACTGTTCTTCAACTCACTGGTCTTTTTTGTGCCAGGATATTTTCCCTTTGCACTGAAGATTCATTAATAAAGTTGACTCTGAGATTCCATTACTGTAAATGCCTGATTTATCCACATACATTGCCCTCACATCTCTCTCTGTCTCTGCATTAAAGACTGCAGAGCAGCAGCCAGGCTTCTCTGGGTCTAATGTAGGGGGGAATTGGTTGTCACACAAAGGTTCCAGCAAGATCCACTGTTTCCCTCAGCCATCTCACTGCTCTATCTCAGTGGCAAACCAAAATGTGTCATGCATGAAATGTTTTCTCCTTTAGTTAGCACACAAGTTGAACTTGCCCTCTGATGCAGCTGAGGTTACCAAGGGATGCTTTAGCAAGCAGGATCTTCTAGGCTTGTTAGCAAAAGAAAGGTCTCTCCTTTTTTGGTTGTGCATTTTTTTCTGTGCAAATAGGGAAGTATGACTGTCAGCTGGGACAAGTGAAGAGGTTTCAAGTGGACAATCTTCATCCCAGTGTGGTGAGAGCCTGTTACTAGATGTGCCTGTTATTTAAAGGTCAGCTGGGAAATGAGCTGCCAGGGGAAGCATCTTCAAAGCAGGTTTCATCCAGCTATTTTCCTTGTGTAACACTGGATGAGGTGAATCACATGAAGGGCCTGAATCTCTCCACTGACTACAGAAGTAGCCTGATAAGTGTCTTAGAAAGGAAGCCTTTTAGGTGGAACATTGAAGTGACTTGAGTAAGTTTTACAATTCCACAGTCATCCTCCCTCTTTTTCACACAGGCAGGCACAATATTTGTTGTTGTTGGGTTTCGGGGGTTTTTTTCTGGTAAACAGAAGTATTTGCAAAGTGGAGGTTGAAAACATTTCTATGGGAGATGGCATCTGCAAAGCAGAAGGTGGTCATTTCTGTATGAAAGTACACCTGATATCAACAGTAATCACAGCTGCATGGGTATTCCAGATATTTCAACCTTTATCCTGTTTATTTCAGCTGAAAAGCAACATTTGTGGTCTTAGGGCTTTCCACAGAGAAAACTCTCCAGAGAACTGCAGCCTCAACAGAGCAGTGGGGAAATATATTTTTCACAGTTCTTGTCTTACTCTTAGTATTTACATATACATTTATCTTTAAAGGATCTGTTTCTTTAATGTTTTATTTACAAGCATGCTGCTAAGGCTCAGAGCATTCAAATGTGAGCCTTGAACTGTATAGTCAGTAATTTTCCCTGCCTGAGGCTGATACAACAGGATCCTGTTCCTGTTCAAAACTCCCACTCCATCTCTCCCAGCCTAGACACCTTTTGCACAAAATTATCTGCATTATCTCACCTTCTATGTGCGCTGGCATTTCCCCCAAAGCCTTCAGAGAAGAGTCTGTGGTCTAAAACAGGAAGAAAATGATCCTTTGTTCCCAGAATTGCCCTAGCCTCCAGGTCTTGGAGCTTAACTCCATTTCTCCATGTCCTGGGCCAGCACTGAGCTTTCATGTTTTTACTGGGGGAGCAGAAAGCAGCAAGACATCCTCTAACTGGGGTGCTATCTCCTTGAAACCTGTTTTTTCCCTGAAACCATTCATCATATTCACACCTCCTGCCACATGATAACATCCCAGGCAAGACTGCTCTAGTTATCCATATTTCCTGTATGATGACAGCCATTTCTGTATGACATCTCATCTCTTCTTCCTTCATGAACTTCCTGGGCATCAGTCTGGAATATGACATGTGTGTTAGTGCATCCCTCCTTTAGACATACAGCTATGTCTTTTTCTGATTTAGCAAACAATACACTGCTTATGGCTCTTTTCAGCTTCATATTCTCTTTTATCTTCTATTCCCCTCTCTCCCTGCCAGAGTAGTTGACCATAATGTTACTTTTCTTATTCTCATTTATCACGCCAGGAATTTCAGGTATAACCCCAAACTTGCCTGATGTAATGTGTTCTGTAATGAAAAGTTTATTCTGTCATAAGGCATGCAAGACTATTTCAGATATTTCCTGAAGGTAGTGTGTAATTATTGATTAATAAAAAGTATGTCTGGCTTTGTTTCCCCTTGCTGCTCATTATGGCTTAGTAGTGACGTGGATTTGGGGTTGTTATACCACTGAAATCAGGAGGAAGGGAAGAGAAACTGGCTGTGGATTTCCTTTTTTACTGTCAAATGAAGAGCATGCCTATCCACCCCATGACCATGGTCCCAGTTTCAGGATCCAGGGGGATTCCTGCTCCTTGCATTCCCACTCTGCAGCTCTGTCCAGTTTTTCACACCCTGGGTCTGGCTGCATGCTTCTGCCATGTATTTCACATCCAGCCTGTGCTCTTCATTTATGTCCCTAGTGCTGAAAACTTCAGCGGTGTAAAAGCTGAACCCAGCTGATTACCTCATAAGTAGGAAAAGAAATTTCCCTTTTGCCTGCAGCATGTTTGGTGTGTGATCTTAATGCAGGCACTTGGATGCAGTGCTGATAAAACAGTACAAAAGGAATGCATGTAGGATGGATTGTTTGCTGGACTTCAGTATTCTGATGGCTGAAAAATTCAATGTATGAAGGAAAACCCACAGAGCCTGCCTGAGCTTTGGGTACATCCAGTTGGCCACCTCAGGATTGTGAGGGATGGGTCTGTTTGCACCTTTGGAGAGTCAATGTCAAAAAGCTCTGGGATAGCTCAGCCAGCCTTGCAAACAAGCAGTCGTAGCATGAAACAGCAATGTGACTGACGCCTGCCTATTTTTATCCATGTCTTAGGTGAGAAGCAATACAGTAATTACTGTCTCTCTCTGGATATGAGAAAACTGGGAGAGAAAAAAATCCTCATGAACTATGTGGTACTTTGTTACTCTTCAGGTTTTCAAGCTGGGGAAAGGGAGGTGGTGGTATAATGTGTGTGATTTCTGTTTTTCTCAGACGAAAAGTGGAAATTATCTGTTAAAGAAAGGACTGTTCAATGTTTTGGTGAGGCTCAAGAGCAGCAGAAACAAAGGACTGGTACAAGGCAGTGCTTTGTTAAAGGAAGAAGCTCAGATGGAGTTGTGTATATCAATTCCAGTTAGCACATAGTAGTTTTTCCTCCTTCAGGGAAATAACTGGGCTAGGGGGAAAGCCACCAGATTTCATAGAGAATAGAAACTGCTCCAGAAGTGTGTTGTGTGTTAGGTCAAGTGCTGTTCTTCTGCTGTAATGTTCTGACTCTTATCTTACAAGCTAGACAGCAAATTTAATAGTTTATCCCAATAGCAATCCTGCTATAGAAACCAGAGTATGTATACCTCTTGTCTTTTGGCTATATATATATATATATGCATACACTTTATGTCCATCTACCCCCAAAGTACTGCTCATCATCCCCACCACCCTCGTCCATGGAGGTCTCCTGGAGGGGCTTCTTGGTGGTCTGCATTGCTGCTCTACTTGTCTAAAAGAAAAGGAACAGCAGGTAAGAGCAGAGCTGTTTCATGAGGGAGAACACCTGGGAGCTGAGGGGAAGTCAAGCAGCATCCAAACGCTCAATGATGGTTCATTGTGCCACAGGGGATTAAGCCAGGAGGCAGAGCCCTGGACAAGGTGAGGGAATGAGTCTGGTCCAGGGTCCAGCCTAGACCACCAGGAGATACTGGCAGAGACAGGGCTGGAAACTGAGCTAGAGTCCAGGTCCAGAATCCAGGCAGGAGACAGACACAAGGCAAGGACTGGGTGGCCAGAGCCAAGCAGGGCTGTGGCTTCCTGACGGGTCTTTTTTGAGATCACTGAGGTTTGCGGGGGTCACAAGGACCTCAAAAGCTGTTGCACATTGGAGCCTGGGACCCCTGGCAGCTCTCACTGAAGGATGGTAAGTCTTAAATACAAATTCATCAATGTGGCCCTAAGGGTCCATTCAGGAGGAAGCAGGCCCTTGCCAGCAAAGCCCATCAGAGTCATCTCAGCCCTCAGATCCCCAGTATTGGCACAACAGATAGTATCCCTGACTAGGAAAGTTGTGTTCGTTCCCTGCTTGCTCCCATACAAATGGGAAATGAAAATGAGGGTACTGTTTGTCCCTCCCCCTTGCTTTTTCTTCCCAAATGTGTAAGTGCCATTGCACGTTTCCTCTTCTGGGTAGCATTCCAGAATAAATACTTGGTTTTCGTTCTCCCTTTGCTTTATTATTTCTCCTCTGTGTTTTTATATCAACCACAAAGACTTAATCTGAAACACACACAGGAAAAAGGGAAATTATTGCTACTGTTTTCAGAGGTAATCAGTTTAATGTCAAATTCATGTGGATTTCTTCATAATGAACAGAACAAATTGAGCTCAAATTCAAACAGTGGGAATCTGAGTCAGAGAGGAAAATTAAAATGAAGAACATTAATATCCTGATTTCTAACCCAACCGAGACCTGATTGTTTCCTAAATGAAATCTCCCATCAAATTCCTTCCACCCACCCAAAAATATAATTAAGCTGTGATTTCCAGGCTGAAATCGTATCTGCACTGTGAATTCAGCAGGGACAACTCTGTGTGTTGCAGAATTATTTTCAGGTGGATATATATTCTGACATTTTTTGGAAGCAGTTATTTAGAAAACACCAGTAGAAGGTTAAATTCTTCCTTTGGTAGGAGACTGTCACTTTGGAAGACAGGAGGTATAGGTTAGCACTAAGAGAGTGCAATGAGTCAGGTTCTGGTCACCAAATCTGCCCTTTATGCTGAGAGATGAGGGCTGCTGGATGTGTCTCAGTGCTGCAAGATCAAGAAGTTTCAGTTTAGCTGTCTGCAGGGGTGGTGGGTGCCATGGTGTGGACATAACTGGCCGATACAGCAGTGAAAGCAGGGTGGAATTTGGTGTGGTAAAAAGCACAGGCAAGCAGGGGAAGAGGGAAAAGAGAAAAAAAAAAATAAAGGAGCAGATTTGGATTCTCCGGGGATCTCAAACCCCATCCCTGGTACACTTCAAAGTGCAGTTGCTGCTCATTATAACCCATTTGCCAATGCTGACCCTTCACTGCTTAGATAAAGCAGAGAGAAGGTGGAAATTTGGACAGTGGAAATGCTACTGTTGTCATTCATCAGCCTTTCTCAAGATGCTTGTTTGCTCCTTGATGGACTAATGTGACCTGCCTGACAGAGAGATTTTTGCTAAATTTATGATGCATATAAAACAAATAGCAAGCAGCCAAGTTCTAGGAGAGGTGGAAGTGCCTGTGCTTATCTTGATAGGATACTCAGAGGACACCACTAAATGATTCATCACAGTCTGTCTACACACTTCTTACCTACTCTGAGTAATACCTATGGCTTTTCTTGTGGCTTGAAGATTTTAGAAAACAAATACTTCCTCTGTTTTCTTTCCACTTGTTGTATTTTTATAGTTGGCAGCAAACAGTGCCCCAGTTTATCCTGTTAAGTCAGTCAGCTTTCATGTCATGTCATTCAGAGAGATCATTTTAGAGTGTGGGGACTTATTTCAAATTAGTGAATTGTGGCTATATGAACATGCATGTTGGCAACATTATTAATGGTCACCTTTTTTTCCCATTATTTCTTGTTCCTGTTGTGGTTCTGGGGTAAGTAGGTTCAGTGCAGAGGACTCACAGGATGTCCAAGGTGCCTGCAGTTTCTCTCCTTGTTCATGAATGCATCTATAGATGTCACCAAAATAGTCACGAATATAAAATACACATTATTCTTGGTTTCTGAACACTTAACAGCTCAAAGACAATTGGACTAACGAAAAGTGTCAGTCTTCTGCAGACACTTCGGTCTTGTGAGTGCCATCACTGCACAGCTGGGTATATGGTGTGAAGCAAGAGCCATGTCTGTTTAAAACTGAGCACCCCCTGGAGATGCTTTAAAAGCTTTGAGCTCTGTTCTCACTCATGCTCAGGGTTTGATGGATGTAAATGCAGAGGAATTTTCAAAGCTGAACCTGGGATGGACCTTAGCAGGGACAGCAGCCTCGGTGACCATTCAGAAACCATCACCTGTCAACGTGCAAATCTCACTTGTTCATTGTCATTGCTTCAAATCTAAAACACTGCCCTCTCCCCTGAAAGCTGTCCCTTTATGCAGAGTGCTGAGGGGTGGCAGTGCCTACGTTGTCTGTGCTGGCATTGCTGAGTTGGCAGGGGCAAGGTGCTGCATGAACCTGAGGGATGCAGCAGTCCTAGCCCTTGAGCATCATCCTTTACATTGCAAAGCCCTTAGTCCTGGGAAATGTATTCTGTGTTCCAAGAGGTCCATCAGTCCTGGAGCCTGGAGGCTCTGGTTTAGCCACTAACAGTGGCAGCAGTGCCTGTCTCTTCCCCCACTGGAATATGATTAGATGTTCAGTTTCTATTATTTTTTAGTCAAGGCTGCTACTTGAGAAGGGAGGTTTTGGGAGGTGCTTAAGTGTCCCCTGGTTGTTTGGTGGACATCAAGGGGTAAGAAGCAGGGCAGAATGCCTGACAGCACTTCACTGCTAATCCAGAGGCAGCCTGTGGTGTTTTCTAGTATCTCATCCAGCCACAGGTGCACAAATGATGCAGCTCCTGCTCTTCTCTGGGCAGATTGGTGTTCAAGGGTGCTCACTGTCCCAGCACTCTGGGTGCTTGTATTAGTGCTCACAACTCCAGGGACAGCCTGCAAAAGAAATAGCATAGTCAATTTATATCAAGACTTCAAAACTTCAGTTTTACCCACTGCAGGAGGCTGTTCTTTACCTCCCCATCTCACCACCACTGGCATTTTCCTAATGAAGCTCTTTGGTTTCATCCCCCCTGCTCTTCTTCTTCTTCTGTTCCCTCTTGCAACTCTTACAGACACATTTACCTTCCCCTAACCCTATGGATACCCCTTCCTGGGGCCCGTTGCCCAGATGAAGGGTGTATTTGGAGGGAGTAATCCACATTGCACCAGTTCTGTCACAAGAGATTGTTGTTTGTAAGCCAAAAAATCCCTGCAACCCTGTTAAGCAGCTGTTGGTCTGGCTAAATGTCAGCAACTGGCCTCAAAATGACCCATCCTGATAATCACATATGAAGAAAAGAGAAGTTCCAGGTAGGTGACAGCAGAGGAATATTTTCTCTTTGTAAGGGAAAGTCATCAGCCTTTTGGACTAGCAAATTGCTTCTGGTGTTTTTTATCTTTTTTTTTTTCTCTCCTCTTTTTCAATCAGCTGAAGATTTTATGCTAGAAAAATTATGATTTTCTGCATCACGGATCAAAACTTAGGGAGTTTAACTCGTATTTCTGCCTATGTAAAATTAATCCCATTGTTGATATTCTCCTGGTTTATTTTACCTCTCTGCTGCCTGGGACTGAGTTAGCTGAAATTTGTTGCAGTGATTTCAGTGAGTGACATGACATTCTTCCTTTGGGAGATATTATAAACTGGCTTTGATTTTAGGATTGACAGCCATATAATTGGAAGTTCAGTCATTAGGTGGATCAGCTTTAAAGAGGAAAAGTAAGGGCAAGGCAATTTCTGAAATCAGAGCAGGCTTTGGGGGGTATTAGATCTGGCAGAGTATTGCTGCAGAGCAGTCTTAATATGATGACTGTGAAGGAGGAAGGAAGGAAGGAAGCTTAGCTGCTTTTATAGATTCCTAGAGGCATGGTCCAATTTTCACCACAGGCGGGGCTCTCTGCCCATCTTGGGTAAGGCCTCAGATTTAGTCATAAAGAGGAACAATTAGGGATAATGTATGTTTGTATAGTTGAGATACAATGTGGTATAAACCCTTGTAAGGGGTAGTGGTGGTATAAAGAAATGTCCCATCCTGGGACAGTGTTTCTGCTCCAGGTTGTGAAAAAGTAATTAGCGAGATGAGCAAATACTTATAGATCAATGTGGACTAGCTGTGAGTTTTGAACATGGCCTGCAGATTATAATCCAGCAGAGGTTTGTCATCTGAAATCATTGCTGAAGAAAGGAAGGAGGGAAAAATGGGGCAAAGAAATACTTTCACTCCCCTGTCTCTGCATAAAAGCACAGGATGTTTCATGTGGCAGAAGATGGCCCAGAGCTTAACAACCTCATTTGCTGAAACTCCATTTCACTGCAGTCAGTATTAATAGCTTCACGATGAATAGATTAGATGCTGCAAGTGACAACAAACCTATTTGAGAGAAATTTAATAGGGAAGTTTATTGAAGTTTATTAACTGAATCCTGTTGGCTATTACAAGAACAGAGCTCGATAAATCTAAGTGTCAGAGCATTCATTGAAAGGAACTTGGAAAAACGTTGAAAATACCTGTTGTCCTCCAGCAAATACGTGTGATTTTGCTTGTCATAATTGCATTTATTGTTAGAACAAATTGTGAACACATGGAAGACTAGGATTCATTAAATACTTGAAAGCTTTAACCTGTATAAAAGGACACTGCAGAATGCTGGTAAGGAAAGTCTCAAAGAAAACTAGAGCTTTGACTTGACTCCTACAAACCTACTTTTGTTTCCCTGGGAGAAAAATGGAATAAGTTAATACTGAGCCAAGTATAAAACCAGCCAGAATTTACAAACTGAAATCAGTGCAGAGAGGCTATTCCAGTGACATTCCAGTCTGAGCTATGTACTACACTTAGGGTAAGGCAGCGTGTGTTATGGGGTTGTTTTAATGGACACTTAGAGGAAGACTCAGCTCTTACCACATCATTTGTGTCCAAGCTAAACCATGTCCCCTGATAGCTCAGGAACTGTTCTACCTTCAGGGAATGGTCCATGTTCTTCCTGGCTGCCACTTGTCTCTGCAGGGTACTCTGAAGTCAAGGACATGACGTGCAAGAAGCTGAGGGATCTGGCTCATGGTGGATGTGAGCCACAAGATAGGTTGGGTGCTTCAGGAGTCAGGGCAGGCAGGAGTACAACACTCTGCCCTTACCTTGTCGAGAGGGAGCTGCATTGCTGGCAAAATAGGGGAGGAAACGGGATTGAGACTGATTGAAAACACAGCAGTACATATATTTTCTTCTGCAACAAACAAAAAAAAAAAAAAAAAGCCCAAGAAAATCTACATTTTGGAATTGCTGGGTCAGGGCCAATGAAACATTTTGTTAAAGATGTGCTTTTTTAAAACTACTTCTGCTTCTACTCTAACAAAAAGTTGAAGTAATATGAAAAAGTCAAAGTCAGCTTTCATACCAGCCATTCTTCTGGAACGAAAAGCAAAAACACTTAGTTTGGAAAATACTGATTTTGTACGGACATTTTTTAAGCACTGAATAGTTCATCCAATTAAATTTGTAAGCTGGTCCATTATCCTTTCTCAGCAAAACTGTTCTTCTGTCACATCTGCTGGGCAGTGGGGGTACCTCTCCAATCCCCTGCTAAAGTACACATACTAAAAATATTTTGGTGTGCAATTGAAAAGACCAGAAGTCAAAGAAGATACGTGGTGGTGGTGTTGCCTGTGCAGACACATGATCCCAGTTAAAGCAGTGCTGCTCAGACCCTTTCAGCCAGGCAGAGCCGTGGTTATAGGGACAGTATTATTCAGAAAATCTAGGGGAGCAGTTGAATCCATTTCCCTTCCAGCTGGGCAAACCATGCAGGTGATTCAAAGTAACCTGTGTGGCTTTGTCAGCCAGCTGCCCACAAGAAATTCTTTTGAATTTTATTCCTGAGTGTTGCAGTCTAGAGTCTGGCAACATGTGCTTGTCATCATAATTTTCATCCTTTGCTTTCAGTGAGTGAATAAACCATACTTGTGTTTAACAAGGTGCAGTTTTCCCATGCAGTCATTACACAAATCTCTTCCAAAAAATGATCACTGTATTCAGTGTTGTCCTGCATCAAGAACATCAATATCTACCTTGGAAAGGAAAGAAAAAGGTTCCATTTGGTTGCATAGTGTCATTAAAATAATGCCTGCTTTCATAGCCACAGAAAGCAGCTAACTGTAGCTATCTGAATCCTCTGTGTCTAGTTACAGTGATGTTAAAAATTGTGGGATTTTTGTCTTCTTTGACCTAGTTGGTTTTCCTAACAATTTTTCTCAGTTTGCAAGTCAAAAGTGCGACCCTCCAGCTCTCCCCCTGCACCCTGAGCACAGGCCATGACTTCTCCTGGCCTTTTAAATCCAGTGTGGCTGGATCTGTGGTGCTTGTATCATGAGGATCACCGATGCTGTGAGAGGGGCAGGAGCATGTTACCCAGCGAATACTTGCCTCCTGAAAGACCATAATTTCTTTCTCCTTGTGATCACAGCCTGCAAATCCTTCACTTGAGGAAATCTAGCATCAGGAAGCCTTGAACTGAGCACTGGCTTTTCTAGAAACCCGAATTTGAATGTATTTTTGGATATATAGAGCTGACCTGCAAGCTGTGTTTTGCTCTAAACCTTGGTTGAATACCAGTGGAAACAATGAGACTTGGGACAGTAGTTGTACCAGTGAGGCTGCAGGGGACATTTTTGTAGTGGTGTGAGTTCTGCTGTTAAATGTGTATGGTTGTGGTGATATCATCGTGGTGTATAAGGTGAACCTGTGGCTTTGAACCCATCTTTTTTCCAAGCCCAAGTTCATGCTCCCATACGTACACAGCATGATAGGGGTTTGGAAACAGAATGCATTTGCTTTCAGTAGGGTGCCTTTGACTAGCAGAACTGAAGGTGATTCAGCACAGCTGGATAGAAGGCAGTTTCCCCTAAATAAATAAAGAATGATGGCTGTGTGATGGGCTTAGGTGGTTCAGCAGATGGCAGAGGAGGGATTTGTATAGGGGCTGCTATTGCTGGAATGTAGGAAGGCAAGAATGACACAGAGCTGGGGGGTTTGCTGGGTGAGATCTGTGTTGTACCACAGATGCCGAGAGCTGAGGATTCAGCAGTAAGTGAATAAATAAAAGTAAGTGGTGATAACTGCTGCCTGCTGAGGATATTAGGCACATAGCCAACATCAGGCCAGAGAGCTGCCAAGGGTCTCATCCCAAGAGTGCTCTGGCAGCGAAGAGATTCCAGGTGGTCAACAGGCACATGGAGCCCTGATCTTTCTGGGTTTTGGGCCCCTGGACATGCACTAACCTTTGTAATTGCAGCCCCAGTGATGCACACCCAAAGGACTGCACAATAACCCTCTTTGCCATCCCCCATGGTGTTTTGGGAGAGCATGCTGCTATGATCCCATGCTTACTTTATTGGGGTTTTCTTGGCTTTCTGTTGCCAAGGCCATTTTCATGAAAACAAGGTCATAGCTCCATAGTCTACCTGCTCCTTCTCCTCCTGCCTCATCTGCAGACCTAATCCACGCTTCCTAATAGTCCTGTTGGTTGCTATAGCAATGATAAAGTGGTACAAAAAAGCCAGGATGGTACTTAAATGTATGGCTGGTATTATATTTTTCTTTCTTTCTTTCTTTCTTTCTTTCTTTCTTTCTTTCTTTCTTTCTTCTGAGAAAGAGATACAAATAATGAGGGGTTTGGTGCTGGGGGTTTTTTGTTTGTTTGTGTGTTTTTGTTTTGGGGTTTTTTTTGGTGTAATAGTCTTATAAAAAAGATAAAACATGTAATCCTCTCTCAGAACCCTTTTAGGCTGGGAATTTTGCAACTTAAGAGCAGTTAGTAAGAAACAGGGTATGTTTCATTTTGTATTTAATATGCTAAAGTTACATTTATTGTGTTGTGCAGAGGGTATGAAGTTTGCCAGTTCACCATGATGGAAAACTGCTTCATAGGGCCCAGTTGGATCTCTGAAAGTATTGAAAGATATCTGAACATGTTAGCACAGAATTTGTTTTGGATTTGCACCAGGAGACTTAGTCAGCACTGCCATTGAAAGTGGCATTTTGAGCAGTACATTAATAAATCCTAATGAGATCAAGGGAGAGGAAAGCAGAACATGGAATATTTTTACTCAGTTGCTTCATACAGGAATGGGTGGTTGTAGAACCAAGCCCTGTCTTTTACATGCCTGGGAGCAAAAATTACTTACTCTCTATTTTCAACTTTTTTTGCCGAATTTGTCATCAGAATTGCGGATCTGTGTTAAAAGTTGGCTGGAAGAGCCATATTTGTGTGAATTCAGCTCATTCCAGAGCCTACCACACTGGCAAAGGTAGGCAAGCAAAACCTACATTTAAGTGTTTGCACAGGTTGATCCCTTCTTTCTTGTCACAGTCTGAGAGCATCCCTCATGCAAAACAGGTTCTCCTGCCCAGCCATGGTGGGATCAGCTTGTTCCTACCTGCTGGGGCTCACTAGACAAGATAAGGCTGTGGATATATTATTGAGTGAGATGCTCTTTCTGGCAGCTAGCATTTAAAGATGCCTCAAGCTAAAGTTCTCAAAAGCCCACCATGGGTGTATTTTTCATACCATTTCTCATAGGGACTGAGTTGGAGATTGGGTTAAATCTCAAATGGGAGAATTATATCACTTCTGAGTTTGTGGCTGGCATTAACTCTGGACATTCTCATTACTTGTATAAAAGTGAGCCTCTTTTTGAATCTTTTATGGCCTGGCTTGATTAAAAGTGGGATGAAAGCAGAAACAGTTTTAATGGCCTTAGTGCTCACTGGTATAAAAGTAGCGCAAAAAGAGAAATGGTTCTTACAGTCCCTCATCCCAGATGTGTGTGAGATTGAGAGAAAACACATTACCGGAAAGAAAGAATTTACTCGTTTACCTATTAGTTACATTCAAGGTTACTTAGTTAAGCGTTCATATAATGTTTTCTTACAGGAGACAGCTTTGTTTCCTTATTTTCAAACACAGCAGCTCATCTTGCTTTCCATCAGCATAGACAAAAATATCAGGTGAGAGAAAACAAGTCTTTTTTTTCCCAGCTGCATGTGTTGAGGAGCCTCCCTGGCATGCAGCCCCCATACAACGCTGCCTTCTACTTTGTCCTGTGCTCAAAAGACAATTAAGTGATCCGCTAATGCCATACGCCTGGGGCTGGGAAGTGCTGGGGGCTGATGGGGGAGAGGCAAGAAACAGCCTGCTCTCTCCTCTACCTGCAGAGACATGGGGAAATGCCATGCACACAAGCATGGCAGGAGGCAGCCTCCTCCTAGCCTGAGGTTTGGCCAGCTTTTGCCTTTCTGTAAATAATTAGTAGGTGTTTGCTTTCAGAGAACTGCCTGCTAAGGGGATTTGTATTATCCAGAGGCCCTCAGGCTTATATATCCTCAGCAGCTGCATCCATTGAGATGATAGCAGTGCCCTACATACCTTACAAAGACAGCCTTCACCTCGGCAGGGGGCCACCTTCACACCTAAAAGAGGCAAATGAGGTCTCCATGCCTCAGACACTGGTAAAAGCATTCCTGAAAGGGTCACTGGTTTGGAGGGTTGGCTTTTCACTTGCTTCTTTGGGTTGAGGCTATCAGATGTTGGTGACAGCAGGCCACCTGAGCCCTCTGACAGCCCTGTCCTTACTAGCTCTAGTTGCTTCGCCAATGACTTACCTTCTGGTGGAAAGGTTTTGTCTTTACAGTTCAGTCCTAGAGGTCAAAAACCATGGTCATCCTTCCTTTTCTAGAACTCAGTAGGAATGGCCCTGAAGGGCAAATTTTTTTATCTGGTCACATCTCTGGAGATCAGAAGAGGTTCAGAGCAAGGGCTTAAGGGGTTTTCATCCTGTAGGTCAGCTAAAAGGTAGGGGGAGACTTTGCTTCCTGGGTTGATGCCTGCAATAAGAATTCAGGTAGGTCTTGGCAGCCACCTGCCAAGCCATGATGATCCCGAAAAGCACAGGTCCAGAGGCTGCTGAATCTCCAAGGGATAAAACAAAGATCAAAGGACAACTGCTGGCTGAGTGCTTGGAAACAGCAGCAGAGAGGTGCCGGAGTGGGGAAACAAGGTGTTTGTGGGGCACACAGAGAGCCTTGATACAGACACCTTGTGGCCACTCTCATTCCTGATAGAAATGCCTTACGAAGCTGTAGTGCTCTCACCTTCCAGGATGGATTCAGGTGGTTTGTGGATGTTGTTGACGGTGGTATCAAGAGAAGTAGCAGAAGTGAAACTTGCCCTCTTAGACCTGAGAAACAGCTGCTGTCTGAGAAATGCTGAGAGGATTTGGAGAGGCTGCATTCTCCAACCTTTCTCTTTAATTCTGCTTTTTTTATTTAGATGTGTTGTGAAGGACTGGTAAAAGAGATCCTAGCACATAGTGGGAGTTGAATGTGCTGTTGTCTGTTAGTCATTATATATATATATTTTTTTTTTAATTATTATTATTCATTTGGCACTTTCTGGAGAGTTTTCCCCCCCACATTGTGTAGGCTGCCATCTTTTCTTTCTTTCTTTGTAGCAAGCATGTGGGCGCAGCCTTGCTTACACTCTGAGCAACTGGGGAACCACCATAAATGTAGCTTATCTGCTTTCTGATCCTTTTTTTTTTGCGTTGGTTTGGATTTGTGCATCGTCAGTAACATCTGTTCTGCTTTAGTGGCATACAGTTTTCCGAGTCTAATTAGCTGGCTGCTTGTAATCAGGACTATTTCAACTGTTGTCATTCTAAATGTTCTTTTTCCCTTTTTTTTAATACCACATTTGCCTGATTGACCTTTTTTGTTGTTTTTTTTTTTCTCTGTCTTTCTATCGGGCTGCTCCAGGAGCCATGGCTAATCATCTTATAACCAATGCTCTGCTTCGTCCTCATGGCACTAACAACCCTTATAATACATTGCTCGGGGAATCGGCGGTCTATAACAACCCTTCTGTCAGCATGTACAACGCACAAGGTGTGCTGGAGTTTCTCTCTAATTTTTCTAGTGAGAATTCCATTTTCTGTGGCTTATTTTGGCCCATTTCTTTCTTTTTTTCTTCCTATTTCTTTTTCTCTCCCCGCATACACACACACTTTTTTTTTTTTAAACTGGGCACAAAAAGAAGATCCCCTCCCCTTCCTTTCATTTCAATGCATCTTTCCATCTTCCAGATGCTATTTTTCCATGAGTGATCCAATTCACTTTGAAAGACTCTTGTCAGTTTTACTCAAAGCATTCACAGAGTTTTGATTTTGATTTTTTTTTTATTTAGTGTCCTTGCTTTTGTGTTGTTTTGGATTTGTGTGTGTGTGTGTTTTGTCAGACACATGCATTCCTCTCTGTTGTCAGTGCATTTCCTTGTTAAACCATTCATTTCAAAAACAGGAACACCGCTGAAGGTAAGTGAAGCTAAACTGGCCTTGGCCACCAAAGCTGCTCTCATTTGAAATGGCCTGGAGAAATGTGGTCAGCAGTGCACTGGTTTGCACAGGGAGTAAAATGCAAAATAAAACAAAATTGCCCTTGATGTCTAAGGAAAAAGACAGTTGAAGCAAGAATTGTAGGCTGACTCCAAAGAGCAGAGCTGAGATAAGAAATGTTTTGCCATTTGCATTTACACATTTTATCTGTGCTACTACGGGAAAAAAATAATTGAAATAAAGGTGTAGTGAATCTAGATAATCTTTTATATCCTCCTTTTGGCAACAGGAAAGAGGCAGAGTCAATTGTACCTAATAGATGTTTCTGCTATGGAAATCTCTCTTATCACCTACATGTTTGTCTCTGCTCTGGCTTCTGTGGGAAGGGACAATGTTTGTAAGATGATGTCCTGGTGCTTCCATGAGGGAGAGGCAGATGTGTTTAAGTAGGGCCTAAGAAGGAGATGGGGAGTGTGGAGCTCTGACAGCTCCTGTCTCCTGGTGGCTCCATCCTCCTCTGCCCCTTCAATGGGTTTGTGGGTTTTTTGGTCTTACTTGTAAAGTGGCTGAATCACTGCAGAGTAGCACTGCATTCCAGTGCAAGTGTGCCAGCACTCTGTCAGCTCTCCGCTCTCGATGAAGGCATCACTTCCCAGTAAAGGATATCCAAGAGAGGGAAAATAGTGGTGGTTATAATGCAAACAGGATAGCCCCCTTTGTACTCTATGGCAGCATGTTCTTTAGACAGAAATAGATGTTGAACTGTATCAGTAGGGTATTTGCATTCAAAGCACAAGGAAAGCAAACCTGTTTGACCTTTTTGATGTTTATTAATTTCCTAATCTATGTTAACTTTGTGAGATAAATTTACTTCTAATAATGCTTTTTTTAAAAGGGGCTACTGTTCAACATGAAATGTTCTGAATTTTAAGAATTTCAGTGTACTGCAAATGTTGAAATGAGCTTTGATGTTCTGACTAGTTTCTTGCACGATAACCTTGAGGTGTGGAAGTCTTTTAAATCAAATGGCAACAGGTAATGCTGGGGCAGCATTTGCCTTTAGAGAAGTCCTGATGTTCAGGGCTGGGTGCTTCAACTGAATCCAGGCAATTTGGGCAGAAACGTGCATTACATGTATTTTAACGATTTTGTGTTCTTCAAATTTTTAGAATGCGATACAGTTACCTGAGCTAACAGAATATTATTCTACAAAAATAGCATATTTTTTTGCAAGTGCTATTCTGTTCAACACATATAAGTAACAGAGAAACCTATCCAGGCTTCATCCATGGGAGGTGAAGAAAGAGAACGGGATCAGCCTTGTCCCATTTAAGCTCCTGGAGCTTTGCCATTGACTTCAAAGGGAGCAGAACCCAACCCATTCTTTTCAAGAGTCTGCGAGTTAATTAATGACCACAGAAGTGGTATAGCTATTAGTTTTCGTACTGCTTAGGTCCCTGGGAAATTACAAACTGTGAATATTAGGAGATGGCAGAAATGAAGGGCAGCATAACCAACCAGGCCTAGTGGTCTGTGTAGCCCTTTGGGGTTTATGGATGCTGCACCAGCAGGAATGCTAAAGCCAGGAGAGTGCATTGTAAAAGTAGATGCTGTCATCATCTCTGGGTGTTCCTTGGCTGTGGTTGGCATGCAGTGAGGCACTGTTAACTAACACCATCCAACTAACTCATTCCACATCACTAAGGCTGTGATTTTTTTTGCTCCTTCACGTACCACTGCTGGTTCTGGCTGTGGATGGGGCAGGACACCTTAAGGAACAAGGGACTGATCTGGTTCACCTCTTTCTTTTCTCCTCCCCAGTTATGTCTTTTAAAATACCATCTCTGCTTAATCCAAAGCTGCCACAACTGTGGTTGACAGTCACCTGGGGCAGGAAGTCTTAAAAATTGCCCTTGGAAAGAGGTGGGGAATCTGACCCTAAAAGGCCACAATCCCATGTTCCAGTGGCATAAGTGATTCCTCAATAGGACACAGAGTGTAGAGGAAGGAGGAGGTGGTAGGTGAGGGGCCGAGTGCTCACTGTCATTGGAAGCTGAGGAACATACACAGGCTCAGTCTCTCTAAAGAAGAAAAACATCCCAGCACCTTTTGTCAGAACTAATTTTGACAAACAAACTAATTTTGACATTAACAAGCATAAATGACCATTAACAAGCTCTACTTAAAATCCAACATGCCACAGACCAATGAAGAACGGGAAGCTGAGCGTTAACACTGCCTCTTCATCTTATTCTCTCACTTTTCTTGTTTTAAGCCTTTCTTAATAGTTTCATTTAGCAATGCCATTATTCAAACTATAATTCCTCTTATTTTGTTGTTGTTCCTTTTTTTGCCAAGTCCATGTAGTTTGCCATATGTTTGGTTAAGTAAAAATCAGACTTACCAAAGTTTGTAAAATGCCAGCAGCCCCATGATGAGCAAAGTCATACTCTTACAAAGCATTGTTGCAAAAGATGGATGGCAAAACATTTTTAGCAAGGAAACAGATTTCCATTTCAACTGCCAGGGGTTATTATACCTAACAGTAAGTAAAGCTATTCATTTTAAGATTTTGG